>NC_135625.1:71139403-71822618 GCF_053574225.1 Canis aureus
GCATGCGGGAGGGTTCTGCCCTGTCCTCAGCTCTCACAGGGAAGCATGTCTTGAAGCCAGCTGTCAACTAGCTGCATTCCTATGGCAGTGAGAAGGTAGCAGTATTCTGAGTCAGGACGTTCCAAGATTACCAGTCGACTGCACCTGGGGATACCCTCCAGGTCTGCATTGTTACCCTGCGTCTCAGAAGCCTCTGGCAAACGTCTCTGCTGAAGACCTGCGAAACTCACTCTGCAGGCAGTGTGGAACTGTGAGGGACTGAGGCTGAGCTCAACTCTCAGAAGTAAGATGGTTTTGGACAAGGCGTTCAGCTACCCTCTCACGTATGGAACTTAGTATGTAGCACCAGTCTACCAAGGAATTACTAGGAAATCGCTGAACTGAGCTTGAAGGCACTAGTCTTGTGTGCCGGGTGATTCCAATTACCTCTCCCAGCACTTCCGTCAAACAGCGAGCCTAGGCCTTTCAGAAGCCAAGGGTACCAGCAGGCTGGCTGTGGAGGTACAGGCCATAAGCTCAACTCTCAGAAGTGTGTATGCATGGGAGGCAGATGTCTGCTACCCGCTCGTACATGGGATTTGGAACCTAGCTACACTCTGGTTGAGGAAAGCCGTTGGAAATCGCTGTATTCAACTCAGATACACGGGAGTTCAGGCCCAGTGCTCACACATGCTTTTCCCGCAACCTCTCCCAGCCACTAACATAAGGATGTTAGCAGCTACTCCTACAGTCAGGCAGCATGCGGGAGGGTTCTGCCCTGTCCTCAGCTCTCACAGGGAAGCATGTCTTGAAGCCAGCTGTCAACTAGCTGCATTCCTATGGCAGTGAGAAGGTAGCAGTATTCTGAGTCAGGAGGTTCCAAGATTACCAGTCGACTGCACCTGGGGATACCCTCCAGGTCTGCATTGTTACCCTGCGTGTCAGAAGCCTCTGGCAAACGTCTCTGCTGAAGACCTGCGAAACTCACTCTGCAGGCAGTGTGGAACTGTGAGGGACTGAGGCTGAGCTCAACTCTCCGAAGTAAGATGGTTTTGGACAAGGCGTTCAGCTACCCTCTCACGTATGGAACTTAGTAAGTAGCACCAGTCTACCACAGGAATTCCTAGGAAATCGCTGAACTGAGCTTGGAGGCACTAGTCTTGTGTGCCGGGTGATTCCAATTACCTCTCCCAGCACTTCCGTCAAACAGCGAGCCTAGGCCTTTTAGAAGCCAAGGGTACCAGCAGGCTGGCTGTGGAGGTACAGGCCATAAGCTCAACTCTCAGAAGTGTGTATGCATGGGAGGCAGATGTCTGCTACCCACTCGGACATGGGAGTTGGAACCTAGCTACACTGTGATTGAAGAAGGCCATTGGAAATCGCTGTATTCAACTCAGATACACGGGAGTTCAGGCCCAGTGCTCACACATGCTTTTCCCGCAACCTCTCCCAGCCACTAACATTAGGATGTTAGCAGCTACTCCTACAGTCAGGCAGGATGCGGGAGGGTTCTGCCCTGTCCTCAGCTCTCACAAGGAAGCATGTCTTGAAGCCAGCTGTCAACTAGCTGCATTCCTATGACAGTGAGAAAGTAGCAGTACTCTGAGTCAGGAGGTTCCAGGATTACCACTCTACTGCACCTGGAGATACCCTCCAGGTCTGCATTGTTAACTTGTACTCAGAAGCCTCTGGCAATCGTCTCTGGTGAAGACGTGTGAAACTCACTCTGCAGGCAGTGTGGAAGTGTGAGGGACTGAGGGTGTGCTCAACTCTCAGAAGTAAGATGCTTTTGGACAAGGCGTTCAGCTACCTTCTCACATATGGAACTTAGTATGTAGCACCTGTCTACCACAAGAATTACGGGGAAATCGTGAATTGAGCTTGGAGGCACTCGTCTTGTGTGCCGGGAGATTCCAATTACCTCTCCCAGCACTTCCGTCAAACAGCGAGCCTAGGCCTTTTAGAAGCCAAGGGTACCAGCAGGCTGGATGTGGAGGTACAGGCCATAAGCTCAACTCTCAGAAGTGTGTATGCATGGGAGGCAGATGTCTGCTACCCGCTCGTACCTGGGATTTGGAACCTAGCTACACTCTGGTTGAGGAAAGCCGTTGGAAATCGCTGTATTCAACTCAGATACACGGGAGTTCAGGCCCAGTGCTCACACATGCTTTTCCCGCAACCTCTCCCAGCCACTAACATAAGGATGTTAGCAGCTACTCCTACAGTCAGGCAGCATGCGGGAGGGTTCTGCCCTGTCCTCAGCTCTCACAGGGAAGCATGTCTTGAAGCCAACTGTCAACTAGCTGCATTCCTATGGCAGTGAGAAGGTAGCAGTATTCTGAGTCAGGAGGTTCCAAGATTACCAGTCGACTGCACCTGGGGATACCCTCCAGGTCTGCATTGTTACCCTGCGTCTCAGAAGCCTCTGGCAAACGTCTCTGCTGAAGACCTGCGAAACTCACTCTGCAGGCAGTGTGGAACTGTGAGGGACTGAGGCTGAGCTCAACTCTCAGAAGTAAGATGGTTTTGGACAAGGCGTTCAGCTACCCTCTCACGTATGGAACTTAGTATATAGCACCAGTCTACCACAGGAATTACTAGGAAATCGCTGAACTGAGCTTGGAGGCACTAATCTTGTGTGCCGAGTGATTCCAATTACCTCTACCAGCACTTCCGCCAAACAGCGAGCCTAGGACTTTTAAAAGCCAAGGGTACCAGCAGGTTGGCTGTGGAGGTACAGGCCATAAGCTCAACTCTCAGAAGTGTGTATGCATGGGAGGCAGATGTCTGCTACCCGCTCGTACATGGGATTTGGGACCTAGCTACACTCTGGTTGAGGAAAGCCGTTGGAAATCGCTGTATTCAACTCAGGTACACCCGAGTTCAGGCCCAGTGCTCACACATGCTTTTCCCGCAACCTCTCCCAGCCACTAACATAAGGATGTTAGCAGCTACTCCTACAGTCAGGCAGCATGCGGGAGGGTTCTGCCCTGTCCTCAGCTCTCACAGGGAAGCATGTCTTGAAGCCAGCTGTCAACTAGCTGGATTCCTATGGCAGTGAGAAGGTAGCAGTATTCTGACTCAGGAGGTTCCAAGATTACCAGTCGACTGCACCTGGGGATACCCTCCAGGTCTGCATTGTTACCCTGCGTCTCAGAAGCCTCTGGCAAATGTCTCTGCTGAAGAACTGCGAAACTCACTCTGCAGGCAGTGTCGAACTGTGAGGGACTGAGGCTGAGCTCAACTCTCCGAAGTAAGATGGTTTTGGACAAGGCGTTCAGCTACCCTCTCACGTATGGAACTTAGAATGTAGCACCAGTCTACCACAGGAATTACTAGGAAATCGCTGAACTGAGCTTGGAGGCACTAGTCTTGTGTGCCGGGTGATTCCAATTACCTCTCCCAGCACTTCCGTCAAACAGCGAACCTAGGCCTTTTAGAAGCCAAGGGTACCAGCAGGCTGGATGTGGAGGTACAGGCCATAAGCTCAACTCTCAGAAGTGTGTATGCATGGGAGGCAGATGTCTGCTACCCACTCGGACATGGGAGTTGGAACCTAGCTACACTGTGATTGAAGAAGGCCATTGGAAATCGCTGTATTCAACTCAGATACACTGGAGTTCAGGCCCTGTGCTCACACATGCTTTTACCGCAACCTCTCCCAGCCGCTAACATTAGGATGTTAGCAGCTACTCCTACAGTCAGGCAGGATGCGGGAGGGTTCTGCCCTGTCCTCAGCTCTCACAGGGAAGCATGTCTCGAAGCCAGCTGTCAACTAGCTGCATTTCTATGGCAGTGAGAAGGTAGCAGTACTCTGAGTCAGGAGGTTCCAAGATTACCACTCTACTGCACCTGGAGATACCCTCCAGGTCTGCATTGTTAACTTGTACTCAGATGCCTCTGGCAATCGTCCTGGTGAAGACGTGTGAAACTCACTCTGCAGGCAGTGTGGAAGTGTGCGGGCCTGAGGGTGTGCTCAACTCTCAGAAGTAAGATGCTTTTGGACAAGGCGTTCAGCTACCTTCTCACATACGGAACTTAGTATGTAGCACCTGTCTACCACAAGAATTACTGGCAAATCGTGAATTGAGCTTGGAGGCACTCGTCTTGTGTGCCGGGAGATTCCAATTACCTCTCCCAGCACTTCCGTCAAACAGCGAGCCTAGGCCTTTTAGAAGCCAAGGGTACCAGCAGGCTGGCTGTGGAGGTACAGGCCATAAGCTCAACTCTCAGAAGTGTGTATGCATGGGAGGCAGATGTCTGCTACCCGCTCGTACATGGGATTTGGAACCTAGCTACACTCTGGTTGAGGAAAGCCGTTGGAAATCGCTGTATTCAACTCAGGTACACGGGAGTTCAGGCCCAGTGCTCACACATGCATTTCCCGCAACCTCTCCCAGCCACTAACATAAGGATGTTAGCAGCTACTCCTACATTCAGGCAGCATGCGGGAGGGTTCTGCCCTGTCCTCAGCTCTCACAGGGAAGCATGTCTTGAAGCCAGCTGTCAACTAGCTGCATTCCTATGGCAGTGAGAAGGTAGCAGTATTCTGAGTTAGGAGGTTCCAAGATTACCAGTCGACTGCACCTGGGGATACCCTTTAGGTCTGCATTGTTACCCTGCGTCTCAGAAGCCTCTGGCAAACGTCTTTGCTGAAGACCTGCGAAACTCACTCTGCAGGCAGTGTGGAACTGTGAGGGACTGTGGCTGAGCTCAACTCTCAGAAGTAAGATGGTTTTGGACAAGGCGTTCAGCTTCCCTCTCACGTATGGAACTTAGTATGAGCACCAGTCTACCACGGGAATTACTAGGAAATCGCTGAACTGAGCTTGGAGGCACTAGTCTTGTGTGCCGGGAGATTCCAATTACCTCTCCCAGCACTTCCATCAAACAGCGAGTCTAGGCCTTTTAGAAGCCAAGGGTACCAGCAGGCTGGATGTGGAGTTACAGGCCATAAGCTCAACTCTCAGAAGTGTGTATGCATGGGAGGCAGATGTCTGCTACCGGCTCGTACATGGGATTTGGAACCTAGCTACACTCTGGTTGAGGAAAGCCGTTGGAAATCGCTGTATTCAACTCAGATACACGGGAGTTCAGGCCCAGTGCTCACACATGCTTTTCCCGCAACCTCTCCCAGCCACTAACATAAGGATGTTAGCAGCTACTCCTACAGTCATGCAGCATGCAGGAGGGTTCTGCCCTGTCCTCAGCTCTCACAGGGAAGCATGTCTTGAAGCCAGCTGTCAACTAGCTGCATTCCTATGGCAGTGAGAAGGTAGCAGTATTCTGAGTCAGGAGGTTCCAAGATTACCAGTCGACTGCACCTGGGGATACCCTCCAGGTCTGCATTGTTACCCTGCGTCTCAGAAGCCTCTGGCAAACGTCTCTGCTGAAGACCTGCGAAACTCACTCTGCAGGCAGTGTGGAACTGTGAGGGACTGAGGCTGAGCTCAACTCTCAGAAGTAAGATGGTTTTGGACAAGGCGTTCAGCTACCCTCTCACGTATGGAACTTAGTATGTAGCACCAGTCTACCACAGGAATTACTAGGAAATCGCTGAACTGAGCTTGGAGGCACTAGTCTTGTGTGCCGGGTGATTCCAATTACCTCTCCCAGCACTTCCGCCAAAGAGCGAACCTAGGCCTTTTAGAAGCCAAGGGTACCAGCAGGCTGGCTGTGGAGGTACAGGACATAAGCTCAACTCTCAGAAGTGTGTATGCATGGGAGGCAGATGTCTGCTACCCGCTCGTACATGGGATTTGGAACCTAGCTACACTCTGGTTGAGGAAAGCCGTTGGTAATCGCTGTATTCAACTCAGATACACGGGAGTTCAGGACCAGTGCTCACACATGCTTTTCCCGCAACCTCTCCCAGCCACTAACATAAGGATGTTAGCAGCTACTCCTACAGTCAGGCAGCATGCGGGAGGGTTCTGCCCTGTCCTCAGCTCTCACAGGGAAGCATGTCTTGAAGCCAGCTGTCAACTAGCTGCATTCCTATGGCAGTGAGAAGGTAGCAGTATTCTGAGTCAGGAGGTTCCAAGATTACCAGTCGACTGCACCTGGGGATACCCTCCAGGTCTGCATTGTACCCTGCGTCTCAGAAGCCTCTGGCAAACGTCTCTGCTGAAGACCTGCGAAACTCACTCTGCAGGCAGTGTGGAACTGTGAGGGACTGAGGCTGAGCTCAACTCTCAGAAGTAAGATGGTTTTGGACAAGGCGTTCAGCTACCCTCTCACGTATGGAACTTAGTATGTAGCACCAGTCTACCACAGGAATTACTAGGAAATCGCTGAACTGAGCTTGGAGGCACTAGTCTTGTGTGCCAGGTGATTCCAATTACCTCTCCCAGCACTTCCGCCAAAGAGCGAACCTAGGCCTTTTAGAAGCCAAGGGTACCAGCAGGCTGGCTGTGGAGGTACAGGACATAAGCTCAACTCTCAGAAGTGTGTATGCATGGGAGGCAGATGTCTGCTACCCGCTCGTACATGGGATTTGGAACCTAGCTACACTCTGGTTGAGGAAAGCCGTTGGAAATCGCTGTATTCAACTCAGGTACACGGGAGTTCAGGCCCAGTGCTCACACATGCTTTTCCCGCAACCTCTCCCAGCCACTAACATAAGGATGTTAGCAGCTACTCCTACAGTCAGGCAGCATGCGGGAGGGTTCTGCCCTGTCGTCAGCTCTCACAGGGAAGCATGTCTTGAAGCCAGCTGTCAACTAGCTGCATTCCTATGGCAGTGAGAAGGTAGCAGTATTCTGAGTCAGGAGGTTCCAAGATTACCAGTCGACTGCACCTGGGGATACCCTCCAGGTCTGCATTGTTACCCTGCGTCTCAGAAGCCTCTGGCAAACGTGTCTGCTGAAGACCTGCGAAACTCACTCTGCAGGCAGTGTGGAACTGTGAGGGACTGAGGCTGAGCTCAACTCTCAGAAATAAGATGGTTTTGGACAAGGCGTTCAGCTACCCTCTAACGTATGGAACTTAGTATGTAGCACCAGTCTACCACAGGAATTACTAGGAAATCGCTGAACTGAGCTTGGAGGCACTAGTCTTGTGTGCCGGGTGATTCCAATTACCTCTCCCAGCACTTCCGCCAAAGAGCGAGCCTAGGCCTTTTAGAAGCCAAGGGTACCAGCAGGCTGGCTGTGGAGGTACAGGCCATAAGCTCAACTCTCAGAAGTGTGTATGCATGGGAGGCAGATGTCTGCTACCCGCTAGTACATGGGATTTGGAACCTAGCTACACTCTGGTTGAGGAAAGCCGTTGGAAATCGCTGTATTCAACTCAGGTACACGGGAGTTGAGGCCCAGTGCTCACACATGCTTTTCCCGCAACCTCTCCCAGCCACTAACATAAGGATGTTAGCAGCTACTCCTACAGTCAGGCAGCATGCGGGAGGGTCCTGCCCTGTCCTCAGCTCTCACAGGGAAGCATGTCTTGACGCCAGCTGTCAACTAGCTGCATTCCTATGGCAGTGAGAAGGTAGCAGTATTCTGAGTCAGGAGGTTCCAAGATTACCAGTCGACTGCACCTGGGGATACCCTCCAGGTCTGCATTGTTACCCTGCGTCTCAGAAGCCTCTGGCAAACGTGTCTGCTGAAGACCTGCGAAACTCACTCTGCAGGCAGTGTGGAACTGTGAGGGACTGAGGCTGAGCTCAACTCTCAGAAGTAAGATGGTTTTGGACAAGGCGTTCAGCTACCCTCTCACGTATGGAACTTAGTATGTAGCACCAGTCTACCACAGGAATTACTAGGAAATCGCTGAACTGAGCTTGGGGGCACTAGTCTTGTGTGCCGGGTGATTCCAATTACCTCTCCCAGCACTTCCGTCAAACAGCGAGCCTAGGCCTTTTAGAAGCCAAGGGTACCAGCAGGCTGCCTTGGAGGTACAGGCCATAAGCTCAACTCTCAGAAGTGTGTATGCATGGGAGGCAGATGTCTGCTACCCACTCGGACATGGGAGTTGGAACCTAGCTACACTGTGATTGAAGAAGGCCATTGGAAATCGCTGTATTCAACTCAGATACACGGGAGTTCAGGCCCAGTGCTCACACATGCTTTTCCCGCAACCTCTCCCAGCCACTAACATTAGGATGTTAGCAGCTACTCCTACAGTCAGGCAGGATGCGGGAGGGTTCTGCCCTGTCCTCAGCTCTCACAGGGAAGCATGTCTTGAAGCCAGCTGTCAACTAGCTGCATTCCTATGGCAGTGAGAAGGTAGCAGTACTCTGAGTCAGGAGGTTCCAAGATTACCACTCTACTGCACCTGGAGATACCCTCCAGGTCTGCATTGTTAACTTGTACTCAGAAGCCTCTGGCAATCGTCTCTGGTGAAGACGTGTGAAACTCACTCTGCAGGCAGTGTGGAACTGTGAGGGACTGAGGGTGGGCTCAACTCTCAGAAGTAAGACGCTTTTGGACAAGGCGTTCAGCTACCATCTCACATATGGAACTTAGTATGTAGCACCTGTCTACCACAAGAATTACTGGGAAATCGTGAATTGAGCTTGGAGGCACTCGTCTTGTGTGCCGGGAGATTCCAATTACCTCTCCCAGCACTTCCGTCATACAGCGAGCCTAGGCCTTTTAGAAGCCAAGGGTACCAGCAGGCTGGCTGTGGAGGTACAGGCCATAAGCTCAACTCTCAGAAGTGTGTATGCATGGGAGGCAGATGTCTGCTACCCGCTCGTACATGGGATTTGGAAACTAGCTACACTCTGGTTGAAGAAAGCCGTTGGAAATCGCTGTATTCAACTCAGATACACGGGAGTCAGGCCCAGTGCTCACACATGCTTTTCCCGCAACCACTCCCAGCCACTAACATAAGGATGTTAGCAGCTACTCCTACAGTCAGGCAGCATGCGGGAGGGTTCTGCCCTGTCCTCAGCTCTCACAGGGAAGCATGTCTTGAAGCCAGCTCTCAACTAGCTGCATTCCTATGGCAGTGAGAAGGTAGCAGTATTCTGAGTCAGGAGGTTCCAAGATTACCAGTCGACTGCACCTGGGGATACCCTCCAGGTCTGCATTGTTACCCTGCGTCTCAGAAGCCTCTGGCAAACGTCTCTGCTGAAGACCTGCGAAACTCACTCTGCAGGCAGTGTGGAACTGTGAGGGACTGAGGCTGAGCTCAACTCTCAGAAGTAAGATGGATTTGGACAAGGCGTTCAGCTACCCTCTCACGTATGGAACTTAGTATGTAGCACCAGTCTACCACAGGAATTACTAGGAAATCGCAGAACTGAGCTTGGAGGCACTAGTCTTGTGTGCCGGGTGATTCCAATTACCTCTCCCAGCACTTCCGCCAAACAGCGAGCCTAGGCCTTTTAGAAGCCAAGGGTACCAGCAGGCTGGCTGTGGAGGTACAGGCCATAAGCTCAACTCTCAGAAGTGTGTATGCATGGGAGGCAGATGTCTGCTACCCACTCGGACATGGGAGTTGGAACCTAGCTACACTGTGATTGAAGAAGGCCATTGGAAATCGCTGTATTCAACTCAGATACACGGGAGTTCAGGCCCAGTGCTCACACATGCTTTTCCCGCAACCTCTCCCAGCCACTAACATTAGGATGTTAGCAGCTAATCCTACAGTCAGGCAGGATTGGGAGGGTTCTGCCCTGTCCTCAGCTCTCACTGGGAAGCATGTCTTGAAGCCAGCTGTCAACTAGCTGCATTCCTATGGCAGTGAGAAGGTAGCAGTACTCTGAGTAGGAGGTACCAAGATTACCACTCTACTGCACCTGGAGATACCCTCCAGGTCTGCATTGTTAACTTCTACTCAGAAGCCTCTGGCAATCGTCTCTGGTGAAGACGTGTGAAACTCACTCTGCAGGCAGTGTGGAACTGTGAGGGACTGAGGGTGGGCACAACTCTCAGAAGTAAGATGCTTTTGGACAAGGCGTTCAGCTACCATCTCACATATGGAACTTAGTATGTAGCACCTGTCTACCACAAGAATTACTGGGAAACCGTGAATTGAGCTTGGAGGCATTCGTCTTGTGTGCCGGGAGATTCAAATTACCTCTCCCAGCACTTCCGTCAAACAGCGAGCCTAGGCCTTTTAGAAGCCAAGGGTACCAGCAGGCTGGCTGTGGAGGTACAGGCCATAAGCTCAACTCTCAGAAGTGTGTATGCATGGGAGGCAGATGTCTGCTACCCGCTCGTACATGGGATTTGGAACCTAGCTACACTCTGGTTGAGGAAAGCCGTTGGAAATCGCTGTATTCAACTCAGATACACGGGAGTTCAGGCCCAGTGCTCACACATGCTTTTCCGCAACCTCTCCCAGCCACTAACATTAGGATGTTAGCAGCTACTCCTACAGTCAGGCAGGATGCGGGAGGGTTCTGCCCTGTCCTCAGCTCTCACAGGGAAGCATGTCTTGAAGCCAGCTGTCAACTAGCTGCATTCCTATGGCAGTGAGAAGGTAGCAGTACTCTGAGTCAGGAGGTTCCAAGATTACCACTCTACTGCACCTGGAGATACCCTCCAGTTCTGCATTGTTAACTTGTACTCAGAAGCCTCTGGCAATGGTCTCTGGTGAAGACGTGTGAAACTCACTCTGCAGGCAGTGTGGAACTGTGAGGGACTGAGGGTGGGATCAACTCTCAGAAGTAAGACGCTTTTGGACAAGGCGTTCAGCTACCATCTCATATATGGAACTTAGTATGTAGCACCTGTCTACCACAAGAATTACTGGGAAATCGTGAATTGAGCTTGGAGGCACTCGTCTTGTGTGCCGGGAGATTCCAATTACCTCTCCCAGCACTTCCGTCAAACAGCGAGCCTAGGCCTTTTAGCAGCCAAGGGTACCAGCAGGCTGGATGTGGAGGTACAGGCCATAAGCTCAACTCTCAGAAGTGTGTATGCATGGGAGGCAGATGTCTGCTACCCGCTCGTACATGGGATTTGGAACCTGCTACACTCTGGTTGAGGATAGCCGTTGGAAATCGCTGTATTCAACTCAGATACACGGGAGTTCAGGCCCAGTGCTCACACATGCTTTTCCCGCAACCACTCCCAGCCACTAACATAAGGATGTTAGCAGCTACTCCTACAGTCAGGCAGCATGCGGGAGGGTTCTGCCCTGTCCTCAGCTCTCACAGGGAAGCATGTCTTGAAGCCAGCTGTCAACTAGCTGCATTCCTATGGCAGTGAGAAGGTAGCAGTATTCTGAGTCAGGAGGTTCCAAGATTACCAGTCGACTGCACCTGGGGATACCCTCCAGGTCTGCATTGTTACCCTGCGTGTCAGAAGCCTCTGGCAAACCTCTCTGCTGAAGACCTGCGAAACTCACTCTGCAGGCAGTGTGGAACTGTGAGGGACTGAGGCTGAGCTCAACTCTCAGAAGTAAGATGGTTTTGGACAAGGCGTTCAGCTACCCTCTCACGTATGGAACTTAGTATGTAGCACCAGTCTACCACAGGAATTACTAGGAAATCGCTGAACTGAGCTTGGAGGCACTAGTCTTGTGTGCCGGGTGATTCCAATTACCTCTCCCAGCACTTCCGCCAAACAGCGAGCCCAAGCCTTTTAGAAGCCAAGGGTACCAGCAGGCTGGCTGTGGAGGTACAGGCCATAAGCTCAACTCTCAGAAGTGTGTATGCATGGGACGCAGATGTCTGCTACCCGCTCGTACATGGGATTTGGAACCTAGCTACACTCTGGTTGAGGAAAGCCGTTGGAAATCGCTGTATTCAACTCAGATACACGGGAGTTCAGGCCCAGTGCTCACACATGCTTTTCCCGCAACCTCTCCCAGCCACTAACATAAGGATGTTAGCAGCTACTCCTACAGTCAGGCAGCATGCGGGAGGGTTCTGCCCTGTCCTCAGCTCTCACAGGGAAGCATGTCTTGAGGCCAGCTGTCAACTAGCTGCATTCCTAAGGCAGTGAGAAGGTAGCAGTATTCTGAGTCAGGAGGTTCCAAGATTACCAGTCGACTGCACCTGGGGATACCCTCCAGGTCTGCATTGTTACCCTGCGTCTCAGAAGCCTCTGGCAAACGTCTCTGCTGAAGACCTGCGAAACTCACTCTGCAGCAGTGTCGAACTGTGAGGGACTGAGGCTGAGCTCAACTCTCAGAAGTAAGATGGTTTTGGACAAGGCGTTCAGCTACCCTCTCACGTATGGAACTTAGTATGTAGCACCAGTCTACCACAGGAATTACTAGGAAATCGCTGAAGTGAGCTTGGAGGCACTAGTTTTGTGTGCCGGGTGATTCCAATTACCTCTCCCAGCACTTCCATCAAACAGCGAGCCTAGGCCTTTTAGAAGCCAAGGGTACCAGCAGGCTGGCTGTGGAGGTACAGGCCATAAGCTCAACTCTCAGAAGTGTGTATGCATGGGAGGCAGATGTCTGCTACCCGCTCTTACATGGGATTTGGAACCTAGCTACACTCCTGTTGAGGAAAGCCGTTGGAAATCGCTGTATTCAACTCAGATACACGGGAGTTCAGGCCCAGTGCTCACACATGCTTTTCCCGCAACCTCTCCCAGCCACTAACATAAGGATGTTAGCAGCTACTCCTACAGTCAGGCAGCATGCGGGAGGGTTCTGCCCTGTCCTCAGCTCTCACAGGGAAGCATGTCTTGAAGCCAGCTGTCAACTAGCTGCATTCCTATGGCAGTGAGAAGGTAGCAGTATTCTGAGTCAGGAGGTTCCAAGATTACCAGTCGAATGCACCTGGGGATACCCTCCAGGTCTGCATTGTTACCCTGCGTCTCAGAAGCCTCTGGCAAACGTCTCTGCTGAAGACCTGCGAAACTCACTCTGCAGGCAGTGTGGAACTGTGAGGGACTGAGGCTGAGCTCAACTCTCAGAAGTAAGATGGTTTTGGACAAGGCGTTCAGCTACCCTCTCACGTATGGAACTTAGTATGTAGCACCAGTCGACCACAGGAATTACTAGGAAATCGCTGAACTGAGCTTGGAGGCACTAGTCTTGTGTGCCGGGTGAGTCCAATTACCTCTCCCTGCACTTCCGTCAAACAGCGAGACTAGCCCTTTTAGAAGCCAAGGGTACCAGCAGGCTGGATGTGGAGAAACAGGCCATAAGCTCAACTCTCAGAAGTGTGTATGCATGGGAGGCAGATGTCTGCTACCCACTCGGACATGGGAGTTGGAACCTAGCTACACTGTGATTGGAGAAGGCCATTGGAAATCGCTGTATTCAACTGAGATACACGGGAGTACAGGCCCAGTGCTCACACATGCTTTTCCCGCAACCTCTCCCAGCCACTAACATTAGGATGTTAGCAGCTACTCCTACAGTCGGCAGGATGCGGGAGGGTTCTGCCCTGTCCTCAGCTCTCACAGGGAAGCATGTCTTGAAGCCAGCTAGCTGTCAACTAGCTGCATTCCTGTTGCAGTGAGAAGGTAGCAGTACTTTTTGTCAGGAGGTTCCAAGATTACCACTCTATTGCACCTGGAGATACCCTCCAGGTCTGCATGTTAACTTGTACTCAGAAGCCTCTGGCAATCGTCTCTGGTGAAGACGTGTGAAATTCACTCTGCAGGCAGTGTGGAACTGTGAGGGACTGAGGGTGTGCTCAACTCTCAGAAGTAAGATGCTTTTGTACAAGGCGTTCAGCTACCATCTCACATATGGAACTTAGTATGTAGCACCTGTCTACCACAAGAATTACTGGGAAATCGTGAATTGAGCTTGGAGGCACTCGTCTTGTGTGCCATTGGAAATCGCTGTATTCAACTCAGATACACGGGAGTTCAGGCCCAGTGCTCACACATGCTTTTCCCGCAACCTCTCCCAGCCACTAACATTAGGATGTTAGCAGCTACTCCTACAGTCAGGCAGGATGCGGGAGGGTTCTGCCCTGTCCTCAGCTCTCACAGGGAAGCATGTCTTGAAGCCAGCTGTCAACGAGCTGCATTCCTATGGCAGTGAGAGGGTAGCAGTACTCTGAGTCAGGAGGTTCCAAGATTACCACTCTACTGCACCTGGAGATACCCTCCAGGTCTGCATTGTTAACTTGTACTCAGAAGCCTCTGGCAATCGTCTCTGGTGAAGACGTGTGAAACTCACTCTGCAGGCAGTGTGGAACTGTGAGGGACTGAGGGTGTGCTCAACTCTCAGAAGTAAGATGCTTTTGGACAAGGCGTTCAGCTACCTTCTCACATATGGAACTTAGTATGTAGCACCTGTCTACCACAAGAATTACTGGGAAATCGCGAATTGAGCTTGGAGGCACTCGTCTTGTGTGCCGGGAGATTCCAATTACCTCTCCCAGCACTTCCGTCAAACAGCGAGCCTAGGCCTTTTAGAAGCCAAGGGTACCAGCAGGCTGGATGTGGAGGTACAGGCCATAAGCTCAACTCTCAGAAGTGTGTATGCATGGGAGGCAGATGTCTGCTACCCGCTCGTACATGGGATTTGGAACCTAGCTACACTCTGGTTGAGGAAAGCCGTTGGAAATCGCTGTATTCAACTCAGATACACGGAAGTTCAGGCCCAGTGCTCACACATGCTTTTCCCACAACCTCTCCCAGCCACTAACATAAGGATGTTAGCAGCTACTCCTACAGTCAGGCAGCATGCGGGAGGGTTCTGCCCTGTCCTCAGCTCTCACAGGGAAGCATGTCTTGAAGCCAGCTGTCAACTAGCTGCATTCCTATGGCAGTGAGAAGGTAGCAGTATTCTGAGTCAGGAGGTTCCAAGATTACCAGTCGACTGCACCTGGGGATACCCTCCAGGTCTGCATTGTTACCCTGCGTCTCAGAAGCCTCTGGCAAACGTCTCTGCTGAAGACCTGCGAAACTCACTCTGCAGGCAGTGTGGAACTGTGAGGGACTGAGGCTGAGCTCAACTCTCCGAAGTAAGATGGTTTTGGACAAGGCGTTCAGCTACCCTCTCACGTATGGAACTTAGTATGTAGCACCAGTCTACCACAGGAATTACTAGGAAATCGCTGAACTGAGCTTGGAGGCACTAGTCTTGTGTGCCGGGTGATTCCAATTACCTCTCCCAGCACTTCCGTCAAACAGCGAGCCTAAGCCTTTTAGAAGCCAAGGGTACCAGCAGGCTGGCTGTGGAGGTACAGGCCATAAGCTCAACTCTCAGAAGTGTGTATGCATGGGAGGCAGATGTCTGCTACCCACTCGGACATGGGAGTTGGAACCTAGCTACACTGTGATTGAAGAAGGCCATTGGAAATCCCTCTATTCAACTCAGATACACGGGTGTTCAGGCCCAGTGCTCACACATGCTTTTCCCGCAACCTCTCCCAGCCACTAACATTAGGATGTTAGCAGCTACTCCTACAGTCAGGCAGGATGCGGGAGGGTTCTGCCCTGTCCTCAGCTCTCACAGGGAAGCATGTCTTGAAGCCAGCTGTCAACTAGCTGCATTCCTATGGCAGTGAGAAGGTAGCAGTATTCTGAGTCAGGAGGTTCCAAGATTACCACTCTACTGCACCTGGAGATACCCTCCAGGTCTGCATTGTTAACTTGTACTCAGAAGCCTCTGGCAATCGTCTCTGGTGAAGACGTGTGAAACTCACTCTGCAGGCAGTGTGGAACTGTGAGGTACTGAGGGTGGGCTCAACTCTCAGAAGTAAGATGCTTTTGGACAAGGCGTTCAGCTACCTTCTCACATTGGAACTTAGTATGTAGCACCTGTCTACCACAAGAATTACTGGGAAATCGTGAATTGAGCTTGGAGGCACTCGTGTTGTGTGCCGGGAGATTCCTTTTTTTTTTATTTATTTTTTAATTTTTTATTTATTTATGATAGTCACAGAGAGAGAGAGAGAGGCAGAGACACAGACAGAGGAAGAAGCAGGCTCCATGCACCGGGAGCCCGACGTGGGATTCAATCCCGGGTCTCCAAGATCGCGCCCTGGGCCAAAGGCAGGCGCTAAACGGCTGCGCCACCCAGGGATCCCTGCCGGGAGATTCCAATTACCTCTCCCAGCACTTCCGTCAAACAGCGAGCCTAGGCCTTTTAGAAGTCAAGGGTACCAGCAGGCTGGCAGTGGAGGTACAGGCCATAAGCTCAACTCTCAGAAGTGTGTATGCATGGGAGGCAGATGTCTGCTACCCTCTCGTACATGGGATTTGGAACCTAGCTACACTCTGGTTGAGGAAAGCCGTTGGAAATCGCTGTATTCAACTCAGATACACGGGAGTTCAGGCCCAGTGCTCACACATGCTTTTCCCGCAACCTCTCCCAGCCACTAACATAAGGATGTTAGCAGCTACTCCTACAGTCAGGCAGCATGCGGGAGGGTTCTGCCCTGTCCTCAGCTCTCACAGGGAATCATGTCTTGAAGCCAGCTGTCAACTGGCTGCATTCCTATGGCAGTGAGAAGGTAGCAGTATTCTGAGTCAGGAGGTTCCAAGATTACCAGTCGACTGCACCTGGGGATACCCTCCAGGTCTGCATTGTTACCCTGCGTCTCAGAAGCCTCTGGAAAAGGTCTCTGCTGAAGACCTGCGAAACTCACTCTGCAGGCAGTGTGGAACTGTGAGGGACTGAGGCTGAGCTCAACTCTCAGAAGTAAGATGGTTTTGGACAAGGCGTTCAGCTACCCTCTCACGTATGGAACTTAGTATGTAGCACCAGTCTACCACAGGAATTACTAGGAAATCGCTGAACTGAGCTTGGAGGCACTAGTCTTGTGTGCCGGGTGATTCCAATTACCTCTCCCAGCACTTCCGTCAAACAGCGAGCCTAGGCCTTTTAGAAGCCAAGGGTACCAGCAGGCTGGATATGGAGGTACAGGCCATAGCTCAACTCTCAGAAGTGTGTATGCATGGGAGGCAGATGTCTGCTACCCACTCGGACATGGGAGTTATAACCTAGCTACACTGTGATTGAAGAAGGCCATTGGAAATCGCTGTATTCAACTCAGATACACGGGAGTTCAGGCCCAGTGCTCACACATGCTTTATCCGCAACCTCTCCCAGCCACTAACATTAGGATATTAGCAGCTACTCCTACAGTCAGGCAGGATGCGGGAGGGTTCTGCCCTGTCCTCAGCTCTCACAGGGAAGCATGTCTTGAAGCCAGCTGTCAACTAGCTGCATTCCTATGACAGTGAGAAGGTAGCAGTACTCTGAGTCAGGAGGTTCCAAGATTACCACTCTACTGCACCTGGAGATACCCTCCAGGTCTGCATTGTTAACTTGTACTCAGAAGCCTCTGGCAATCGTCTCTGGTGAAGACGTGTGAAACTCACTCTGCAGGCAGTGTGGAAGTGTGAGGGACTGAGGGTGTGCTCAACTCTCAGAAGTAAGATACTTTTGGACAAGGCGTTCAGCTACCTTCTCACATATGGAACTTAGTATGTAGCAACTGTCTACCACAAGAATTACTGGGAAATCGTGAATTGAGCTTGGAGGCACTCGTCTTGTGTGCCGGGAGATTCCAATTACCTCTCCCAGCACTTCCGTCAAACAGCGAGCCTAGGCCTTTTACAAGCCAAGGGTACAAGCAGGCTGGCTGTGGAGGTACAGGCCATAAGCTCAACTCTCAGAAGTGTGTATGCATGGGAGGCAAATGTCTGCTACCCGCTCGTACATGGGATTTGGAACCTAGCTACACTCTGGTTGAGGAAAGCCGTTGGCAATCGCTGTATTCAACTCAGATACAAGGGAGTTCAGGCCCAGTGCTCACACATCCTTTTCCCGCAACCTCTCCCAGCCACTAACATTAGGATGTTAGCAGCTACTCCTACAGTCAGGTAGCATGCGGGATGGTTCTGCCCTGTCCTCAGCTCTCTCAGGGAGGCATGTCTTGAAGCCAGCTAGCTGTCAACTAGCTGCATTCCTATGGCAGTGAGAAGGTAGCAGTATTCTGAGTCAGGAGGTTCCAAGATTACCAGTCGACTGCACCTGGGGATACCCTCCAGGTCTGCATTGTTACCCTGCGTCTCAGAAGCCTCTGGCAAACGTCTCTGCTGAAGACCTGCGAAACTCACTCTACAGGCAGTGTGGAACTGTGAGGGACTGAGGCTGAGCTCAACTCTCAGAAGTAAGATGGTTTTGGACAAGGCGTTCAGCTAACCTCTCACGTATGGAACTCAGTATGTAGCACCAGTCTACCACAGGAATTACTAGGAAATCGCTGAACTGAGCTTGGAGGCACTAGTCTTGTGTGCCGGGTGAGTCCAATTACCTCTCCCTGCACTTCCGTCAAACAGCGAGACTAGCCCTTTTAGAAGCCAAGGGTACCAGCAGGCTGGATGTGGAGAAACAGGCCATAAGCTCAACTCTCAGAAGTGTGTATGCATGGGAGGCAGATGTCTGCTACCCACTCGGACATGGGAGTTGGAACCTAGCTACACTGTGATTGGAGAAGGCCATTGGAAATCGCTGTATTCAACTGAGATACACGGGAGTACAGGCCCAGTGCTCACACATGCTTTTCCCGCAACCTCTCCCAGCCACTAACATTAGGATGATAGCAGCTACTCCTACAGTCAGGCAGGATGCGGGAGGGTTCTGCCCTGTCCTCAGCTCTCACAGGGAAGCATGTCTTGAAGCCAGCTAGCTGTCAACTAGCTGCATTCCTGTTGCAGTGAGAAGGTAGCAGTACTTTTTGTCAGGAGGTTCCAAGATTACCACTCTATTGCACCTGGAGATACCCTCCAGGTCTGCATGTTAACTTGTACTCAGAAGCCTCTGGCAATCGTCTCTGGTGAAGACGTGTGAAATTCACTCTGCAGGCAGTGTGGAACTGTGAGGGACTGAGGGTGTGCTCAACTCTCAGAAGTAAGATGCTTTTGTACAAGGCGTTCAGCTACCATCTCACATATGGAACTTAGTATGTAGCACCTGTCTACCACAAGAATTACTGGGAAATCGTGAATTGAGCTTGGAGGCACTCGTCTTGTGTGCCATTGGAAATCGCTGTATTCAACTCAGATACACGGGAGTTCAGGCCCAGTGCTCACACATGCTTTTCCCGCAACCTCTCCCAGCCACTAACATTAGGATGTTAGCAGCTACTCCTACAGTCAGGCAGGATGCGGGAGGGTTCTGCCCTGTCCTCAGCTCTCACAGGGAAGCATGTCTTGAAGCCAGCTGTCAACGAGCTGCATTCCTATGGCAGTGAGAGGGTAGCAGTACTCTGAGTCAGGAGGTTCCAAGATTACCACTCTACTGCACCTGGAGATACCCTCCAGGTCTGCATTGTTAACTTGTACTCAGAAGCATCTGGCAATCGTCTCTGGTGAAGACGTGTGAAACTCACTCTGCAGGCAGTGTGGAACTGTGAGGGACTGAGGGTGTGCTCAACTCTCAGAAGTAAGATGCTTTTGGACAAGGCGTTCAGCTACCTTCTCACATATGGAACTTAGTATGTAGCACCTGTCTACCACAAGAATTACTGGGAAATCGCGAATTGAGCTTGGAGGCACTCGTCTTGTGTGCCGGGAGATTCCAATTACCTCTCCCAGCACTTCCGTCAAACAGCGAGCCTAGGCCTTTTAGAAGCCAAGGGTACCAGCAGGCTGGATGTGGAGGTACAGGCCATAAGCTCAACTCTCAGAAGTGTGTATGCATGGGAGGCAGATGTCTGCTACCCGCTCGTACATGGGATTTGGAACCTAGCTACACTCTGGTTGAGGAAAGCCGTTGGAAATCGCTGTATTCAACTCAGACACACGGGAGTTCAGGCCCAGTCTTCACACATGCTTTTCCCGCAACCTCTCCCAGCCACTAACATTAGGATGTTAGCAGCTACTCCTACAGTCAGGCAGCATGCGGGAGCGTTCTGCCCTGTCCTCAGCAATCTCAGGGAAGCATGTCTTGAAGCCAACTAGCTGTCAACTAGCTGCATTCTTATGGCAGTGAGAAGGTAGCAGTATTCTGAGTCATAGGTTCCAAGATTACAGTCGACTGCACCTGGGGATACCCTCCAGGTCTGCATTGTTAACTTGTACTCAGAAGCCTCTGGCAATCGTCTCTGGTGAAGACGAGTGAAACTCACTCTGCAGGCAGTGTGGAACTGTGAGGGACTGAGGCTGTGCTCAACTCTCAGAAGTAAGATGCTTTTGGACAAGGCGTTCAGCTACCTTCTCTCATATGGAACTTAGTATGTAGCACCTGTCTACCACAAGAATTACTGGGAAATCGTGAATTGAGCTTGGAGGCACTCGTCTTGTGTGCCGGGAGATTCCAATTACCTCTCCCAGCACTTCCGACAAACAGCGAGCCTAGGCCTTTTAGAAGCCAAGGGTACCAGCAGGCTGGCTGTGGAGGTACAGGCCATAAGCTCAACTCTCAGAAGTGTGTATGCATGGGAGGCAGATGTCTGCTACCCACTCGGCCATGGGAGTTGGAACCTAGCTACACTGTGATTGAAGAAGGCCATTGGAAATCGCTGTATTCAACTCAGATACACGGGAGTTCAGGCCCAGTGTTCACACATGCTTTTCCCGCAACCTCTCCCAGCCACTAACATAAGGATGTTAGCAGCTACTCCTACAGTCAGGCAGGATGCGGGAGTTTTCTGCCCTGTCCTCAGGTCTCACAGGGAAGCATGTCTTGAAGCCAGCTGTCAACTAGCTGCATTCCTATGGCAGTGAGAAGGTAGCAGTACTCTGAGTCAGGAGGTTCCAAGATTACCACTCTACTGCACCTGGAGATACCCTCCAGGTCTGCATTGTTAACTTGTTCTCAGAAGCCTCTGGCAATCGTCTCTGGTGAAGACGTGTGAAACTCACTCTGCAGGCAGTGTGGAAGTGTGAGGGACTGAGGGTGTGCTCAACTCTCAGAAATAAGATGCTTTTGGACATGGCGTTCAGCTACCTTCTCACATATGGAACATAGTATTTAGCACCTGTCTACCACAAGAATTACTGGGAAATCGTGAATTGAGCTTGGAGGCACTCGTGTTGTGTGCCGGGAGATTCTTTTTTTTTAATTTATTTTTTAATTTTTTATTTATTTATGATAGTCACAGAGAGAGAGAGAGAGGCAGAGACACAGACAGAGGAAGAAGCAGGCTCCATGCACCGGGAGCCCGACGTGGGATTCAATCCCGGGTCTCCAAGATCGCGCCCTGGGCCAAAGGCAGGCGCTAAACGGCTGCGCCACCCAGGGATCCCTGCCGGGAGATTCCAATTACCTCTCCCAGCACTTCCGTCAAACAGCGAGCCTAGGCCTTTTAGAAGCCAAGGGTACCAGCAGGCTGGCTGTGGAGGTACAGGCCATAAGCTCAACTCTCAGAAGTGTGTATGCATGGGAGGCAGATGTCTGCTACCCGCTCGTACATGGGATTTGGAACCTAGCTACACTCTGGTTGAGGAAAGCCGTTGGAAATCGCTGTATTCAACTCAGATACACGGAAGTTCAGGCCCAGTGCTCACACATGCTTTTCCCGCAACCTCTCCCAGCCACTAACATAAGGATGTTAGCAGCTACTCCTACAGTCAGGCAGCATGCGGGAGGGTTCTGCCCTGTCCTCAGCTCTCACAGGGAAGCATGTCTTGAAGCTAGCTGTCAACTAGCTGCATTCCTATGGCAGTTAGAAGGTAGCAGTATTCTGAATCAGGAGGTTCCAAGATTACCAGTCGACTGCACCTGGGGATACCCTCCAGGTCTGCATTGTTACCCTGCGTCTCAGAAGCCTCTGGCAAACGTCTCTGCTGAAGACCTGCGAAACTCACTCTGCAGGCAGTGTGGAACTGTGAGGGACTGAGGCTGAGCTCAACTCTCAGAAGTAAGATGGTTTTGGACAAGGCGTTCAGCTACCCTCTCACGTATGGAACTTAGTATGTAGCACCAGTCTACCACAGGAATTACTAGGAAATCGCTGAACTGAGCTTGGAGGCACTAGTCTTGTGTGCCGGGTGATTCCAATTACCTCTCCCAGCACTTCCGTCAAACAGCGAGCCTAGGCCTTTTAGAAGCCAAGGGTACCAGCAGGCTGGCTGTGGAGGTACAGGCCATAAGCTCAACTCTCAGAAGTGTGTATGCATGGGAGGCAGATGTCTGCTACCCACTCGGACATGGGAGTTGGAACCTAGCTACACTGTGATTGAAGAAGGCCATTGGAAATCGCTCTATTCAACTCAGATACACGGGTGTTCAGGCCCAGTGCTCACACATGCTTTTCCCGCAACCTCTCCCAGCCACTAACATTAGGATGTTAGCAGCTACTCCTACAGTCAGGCAGGATGCGGGAGGGTTCTGCCCTGTCCTCAGCTCTCACAGGGAAGCATGTCTTGAAGCCAGCTGTCAACTAGCTGCATTCCTATGGCAGTGAGAAGGTAGCAGTATTCTGAGTCAGGAGGTTCCAAGATTACCACTCTACTGCACCTGGAGATACCCTCCAGGTCTGCATTGTTAACTTGTACTCAGAAGCCTCTGGCAATCGTCTCAGGTGAAGACGTGTGAAACTCACTCTGCAGGCAGTGTGGAAGTGTGAGGGACTGAGGGTGGGCTCAACTCTCAGAAGTAAGATGCTTTTGGACAAGGCGTTCAGCTACCTTCTCACATTGGAACTTAGTATGTAGCACCTGTCTACCACAAGAATTACTGGGAAATCGTGAATTGAGCTTGGAGGCACTCGTCTTGTGTGCCGGGAGATTCCAATTACCTCTCCCAGCACTTCCGTCAAACAGCGAGCCTAGGCCTTTTAGAAGCCAAGGGTACCAGCAGGCTGGATGTGGAGGTACAGGCCATAAGCTCAACTCTCAGAAGTGTGTATGCATGGGAGGCAGATGTCTGCTACCCGCTCGTACATGGGATTTGGAACCTAGCTACACTCTGGTTGAGGAAAGCCGTTGGAAATCGCTGTATTCAACTCAGATACACGGGAGTTCAGGCCCAGTGCTCACACATGCTTTTCCCGCAACCTCTCCCAGCCACTAACATAAGGATGTTAGCAGCTACTCCTACAGTCAGGCAGCATGCGGGAGGGTTCTGCCCTGTCCCCAGCTCTCACAGGGAAGCATGTCTTGAAGCCAGCTGTCAACTAGCTGCATTCCTATGGCAGTGAGAAGGTAGCAGTATTCTGAGTCAGGAGGTTCCAAGATTACCAGTCGACTGCACCTGGGGATACCCTCCAGGTCTGCATTGTTACCCTGCGTCTCAGAAGCCTCTGGCAAACGTCTCTGCTGAAGGCCTGCGAAACTCACTCTGCAGGCAGTGTGGAACTGTGAGGGACTGAGGCTGAGCTCAACTCTCCGAAGTAAGATGGTTTTGGACAAGGCGTTCAGCTACCCTCTCACGTATGGAACTTAGTATGTAGCACCAGTCTACCACAGGAATTACTAGGAAATCGCTGAACTGAGCTTGGAGGCACTAGTCCTGTGTGCCGGGTGATTCCAATTACCTCTCCGAGCACTTCCGTCAAACAGCGAACCTAGGCCTTTTAGAAGCCAAGGGTACCAGCAGGCTGGCTGTGGAGGTACAGGCCATAAGCTCAACTCTCAGAAGTGTGTATGCATGGGAGGCAGATGTCTGCTACCCGCTCGTACATGGGATTTGGAACCTAGCTACACTCTGGTTGAGGAAAGCCGTTGGAAATCGCTGTATTCAACTCAGATACACAGGAGTTCAGGCCCAGTGCTCACACATGCTTTTCCCGCAACCTCTCCCAGCCACTAACATAAGGATGTTAGCAGCTACTCCTACAGTCAGGCAGCATGCGGGAGGGTTCTGCCCTGTCCTCAGCTCTCACAGGGAAGCATGACTTGAAGCCAGCTGTCAACTAGCTGCATTCCTATGGCAGTGAGAAGGTAGCAGTACTCTGAGTCAGGAGGTTCCAAGATTACCAGTCGACTGCACCTGGGGATACCCTCCAGGTCTGCATTGTTACCCTGCGTCGCAGAAGCCTCTGGCAAACGTCTCTGCTGTAGACCTGCGAAACTCACTCTGCAGGCAGTGTCGAACTGTGAGGGACTGAGGCTGAGCTCAACTCTCCGAAGTAAGATGGTTTTGGACAAGGCGTTCAGCTACCCTCTCACGTATGGAACTTAGTATGTAGCACCAGTCTACCACAGGAATTACTGGGAAATCGTGAATTGAGCTTGGAGGCACTAGTCTTGTGTGCCGGGAGATTCCAATTACCTCTCCCAGCACTTCCGTCAAACAGCGAGCCTAGGCCTTTTAGAAGCCAAGGGTACCAGCAGGCTGGCTGTGGAGGTACAGGCCATAAGCTCAACTCTCAGAAGTGTGTATGCATGGGAGGCAGATGTCTGCTAACCGCTCGTACATGGGATTTGGAACCTAGCTACACTCTGGTTGAGGAAAGCCGTTGGAAATCGCTGTATTCAACTCAGATACACGGGGGTTCAGGCCCAGTGCTCACACATGCTTTTCCCGCAACCTCTCCCAGCCAGTAACATAAGGATGTTAGCAGGGGCTCCTACAGTCAGGCAGCATGCGGGAGGGTTCTGCCCTGTCCTCAGCTCTCACAGGGAAGCATGTCTTGAAGCCAGCTGTCAACTAGCTGCATTCCTATGGCAGTGAGAATGTAGCAGTATTCTGAGTCAGGAAGTTCCAAGATTACCAGTCGACTGCACCTGGGGATACCCTGCAGGTGTGCATTGTTACCCTGCGTCTCAGAAGCCTCTGGCAAACGTCTCTCCTGAAGACCTGCGAAACTCACTCTGCAGGCAGTGTGGAACTGTGAGGGACTGAGGCTGAGCTCAACTCTCAGAAGTAAGATGGTTTTGGACAAGGCGTTCAGCTACCCTCTCACGTATGGAACTTAGTATGTAGCACCAGTCTACCACAGGAATTACTAGGAAATCGCTGAACTGAGCTTGGAGGCACTAGTCTTGTGTGCCGGGTGATTCCAATTACCTCTCCCAGCACTTCCGTCAAACAGCGAGCCTAGGCCTTTTAGAAGCCAGGGGTACCAGCAGGCTGGTTGTGGAGGTACAGGCCATAAGCTCAACTCTCAGAAGTGTGTATGCATGGGAGGCAGATGTCTGCTACCCGCTCGTACATGGGATTTGGAACCTAGCTACACTCTGGTTGAGGAAAGCCGTTGGAAATCGCTGTATTCAACTCAGGTACACGGGAGTTCAGGCCCAGTGCTCACACATGCTTTTCCCTCAACCTCTCCCAGCCACTAACATAAGGATGTTAGCAGCTACTCCTACAGTCAGGCAGCATGCGGGAGGGTTCTACCCTGTCCTCAGCTCTCTCAGGGAAGCATGTCTTGAAGCCAGCTAGCTGTCAACTAGCTGCATTCCTATGGCAGTGAGAAGGTAGCAGTATTCTGAGTCAGGAGGTTCCAAGATTACCAGTCGACTGCACCTGGGGATACCCTCCAGGTCTGCATTGTTACCCTGCGTCTCAGAAGCCTCTGGCAAACGTCTCTGCTGAAGACCTGCGAAACTCACTCTGCAGGCAGTGTGGAACTGTGAGGGACTGAGGCTGAGCTCAACTCTCAGAAGTAAGATGGTTTTGGACAAGGCGTTCAGGTACCCTCTCACGTATGGAACTTAGTATGTAGCACCAGTCTACCACAGGAATTACTAGGAAATCGCTGAACTGAGCTTGGAGGCACTAGTCTTGTGTGCCGGGTGATTCCACTTACCTCTCCCAGCACTTCCGATAAACAGCGAGCCTAGGCCTTTAGAAGCCAAGGGTACCAGCAGGCTGGATGTGGAGGTACAGGCCATAAGCTCAACTCTCAGAAGTGTGTATGCATGGGAGGCAGATGTCTGCTACCCACTCGGACATGGGAGTTGGAACCTAGCTACACTGTGATTGAAGAAGGCCATTGGAAATCGCTGTATTCAACTCAGATACACGGGAGTTCAGGCCCACTGCTCAAACATGGTTTTCCCGCAACTTCTCCCAGCCACTAACATTAGGATGTTAGCAGCTACTCCTACAGTCAGGCAGGATGCGGGAGGGTTCTGCCCTGTCCTCAGCTCTCACAAGGAAGCATGTCTTGAAGCCAGCTGTCAACTAGCTGCATTCCTATGACAGTGAGAAGGTAGCAGTACTCTGAGTCAGGAGGTTCCAAGATTACCACTCTACTGCACGTGGAGATACCCTCCAGGTCTGCATTGTTAACTTGTACTCAGAAGCCTCTGGCAATCGTCCTGGTGAAGACGTGTGAAACTCACTCTGCAGGCAGTGTGGAAGTGTGAGGGACTGAGGGTGTGCTCAACTCTCAGAAGTAAGATGCTTTTGGACAAGGCGTTCAGCTACCTTCTCACATATGGAACTTAGTATGTAGCACCTGTCTACCACAAGAATTACTGGGAAATCGTGAATTGAGCTTGGAGGCACTCGTCTTGTGTACCGGGAGATTCCAATTACCTCTCCCAGCACTTCCGTCAAACAGCGAGCCTAGGCCTTTTAGAAGCCAAGGGTACCAGCAGGCTGGCTGTGGAGGTACAGGCCATAAGCTCAACTCTCAGAAGTGTGTATGCATGGGAGGCAGATGTCTGCTACCCGCTCGTACATGGGATTTGGAACCTAGCTACACTCTGGTTGAGGAAAGCCGTTGGAAATCGCTGTATTCAACTCAGATACACGGGAGTTCAGGCCCAGTGCTCACACATGCTTTTCCCGCAACCTCTCCCAGCCACTAACATAAGGATGTTAGCAGCTACTCCTACAGTCAGGCAGCATGCGGGAGGGTTCTGCCCTGTCCTCAGCTCTCACAGGGAAGCATGTCTTGAAGCCAGCTGTCAACTAGCTGCATTCCTATGGCAGTGAGAAGGTAGCAGTATTCTGAGTCAGGAGGTTCCAAGATTACCAGTCGACTGCACCTGGGGATACCCTCCAGGTCTGCATTGTGACCCTGCGTCTCAGAAGCCTCTGGCAAACGTCTCTGCTGAAGACCTGCGAAACTCACTCTGCAGGCAGTGTGGAACTGTGGGGGACTGAGGCTGAGCTCAACTCTCAGAAGTAAGATGGTTTTGGACAAGGCGTTCAGCTACCCTCTCACGTATGGAACTTAGTATGTAGCAACAGTCTACCACAGGAATTCCTAGGAAATCGCTGAACTGAGCTTGGAGGCACTAGTCTTGTGTGCCGGGTGATTCCAATTACCTCTCCCAGCACTTCCGTCAAACAGCGAGCCTAGGCCTTTTAGAAGCCAAGGGTACCAGCAGGCTTGATGTGGAGGTACAGGCCATAAGCTCAACTCTCAGAAGTGTGTATGCATGGGAGGCAGATGTCTGCTACCCACTCGGACATGGGAGTTGGAAACTAGCTACACTGTGAATGAAGAAGGCCATTGGAAATCGCTGTATTCAACTCAGATACACGGGAGTTCAGGCCCAGTGCTCACAGATGCTTTTACCGCAACCTCTCCCAGCCACTAACATTAGGATGTTAGCAGCTACTCCTACAGTCAGGCAGGATGCGGGAGGGTTCTGCCCTGTCCTCAGCTCTCACAGGGAAGCATGTCTCGAAGCCAGCTGTCAACTAGCTGCATTTCTATGGCAGTGAGAAGGTAGCAGTACTCTGAGTCAGGAGGTTCCAAGATTACCACTCTACTGCACCTGGAGATACCCTCCAGGTCTGCATTGTTAACTTGTACTCAGAAGCCTCTGGCAATCGTCCTGGTGAAGACGTGTGAAACTCACTCTGCAGGCAGTGTGGAAGTGTGAGGGCCTGAGGGTGTGCTCAACTCTCAGAAGTAAGATGCTTTTGGACAAGGCGTTCAGCTACCTTCTCACATATGGAACTTAGTATGTAGCACCTGTCTACCACAAGAATTACTGGGAAATCGTGAATTGAGCTTGGAGGCACTCGTCTTGTGTGCCGGGAGATTCCAATTACCTCTCCCAGCACTTCCGTCAAACAGCGAGCCTAGGCCTTTTAGAAGCCAAGGGTACCAGCAGGCTGGCTGTGGAGGTACAGGCCATAAGCTCAACTCTCAGAAGTGTGTATGCATGGGAGGCAGATGTCTGCTACCCGCTCGTACATGGGATTTGGAACCTAGCTACACTCTGGTTGAGGAAAGCCGTTGGAAATCGCTGTATTCAACTCAGGTACACGGGAGTTCAGGCCCAGTGCTCACACATGCTTTTCCCGCAACCTCTCCCAGCCACTAACATAAGGATGTTAGCAGCTACTCCTACAGTCAGGCAGCATGCGGGAGGGTTCTGCCCTGTCCTCAGCTCTCACAGGGAAGCATGTCTTGAAGCCAGCTGTCAACTAGCTGCATTCCTATGGCAGTGAGAAGGTAGCAGTATTCTGAGTCAGGACGTTCCAAGATTACCAGTCGACTGCACCTGGGGATACCCTCCAGGTCTGCATTGTGACCCTGCGTCTCAGAAGCCTCTGGCAAACGTCTCTGCTGAAGACCTGCGAAACTCACTCTGCAGGCAGTGTGGAACTGTGACGGACTGAGGCTGAGCTCAACTCTCAGAAGTAAGATGGTTTTGGACAAGGCGTTCAGCTACCCTCTAACGTATGGAACTTAGTATGTAGCACCAGTCTACCACAGGAATTACTAGGAAATCGCTGAACTGAGCTTGGAGGCACTAGTCTTGTGTGCCGGGTGATTCCAATTACCTCTCCCAGCACTTCCGTCAAACAGCGAGCCTAGGCCTTTCAGAAGCCAAGGGTACCAGCAGGCTGGATGTGGAGGTACAGGCCATAAGCTCAACTCTCAGAAGTGTGTATGCATGGGAGGCAGATGTCTGCTACCCGCTCGTACATGGGATTTGGAACCTAGCTACACTCTGGTTGAGGAAAGCCGTTGGAAATCGCTGTATTCAACTCAGATACACGGGACTTCAGGCCCAGTGCTCACACATGCTTTTCCCGGAACCTCTCCCAGCCACTAACATAAGGATGTTAGCAGCTACTCCTACAGTCAGGCAGCATGCGGGAGGGTTCTGCCCTGTCCTCAGCTCTCACAGGGAAGCATGTCATGAAGCCAGCTGTCAACTAGCTGCATTCCTATGGCAGTGAGAAGGTAGCAGTATTCTGAGTCAGGAGGTTCCAAGATTACCAGTCGACTGCACCTGGGGATACCCTCCAGGTCTGCATTTTTACCCTGCGTCTCAGAAGCCTCTGGCAAACGTCTCTGCTGAAGACCTGCGAAACTCACTCTGCAGGCAGTGTCGAACTGTGAGGGACTGAGGCTGAGCTCAACTCTCCGAAGTAAGATGGTTTTGGACAAGGCGTTCAGCTACCCTCTCACGTATGGAACTTAGTATGTAGCACCAGTCTACCACAGGAATTACTAGGAAATCGCTGAACTGAGCTTGGAGGCACTAGTCTTGTGTGCCGGGTGATTCCAATTACCTCTCCCAGCACTTCCGTCAAACACAGAGCCTAGGCCTTTTAGAAGCCAAGGGTACCAGCAGGCTGGATGTGGAGGTACAGGCCATAAGCTCAGCACTCAGAAGTGTGTATGCATGGGAGGCAGATGTCTGCTACCCACTCGGACATGGGAGTTGGAACCTAGCTACACTGTGATTGAAGAAGGCCATTGGAAATCGCTGTATTCAACTCAGATACACGGGAGTTCAGGCCCAGTGCTCACACATGCTTTTCCCGCAACCTTTCTCAGCCACTAACATTAGGATGTTAGCAGCTACTCCTACAGTATCGCAGGATGCGGGAGGGTTCTGCCCTGTCCTCAGCTCTCACAGGGAAGCATGTCTCGAAGCCAGGTGTCAACTAGCTGCATTTCTATGGCAGTGAGAAGGTAGCAGTACTCTGAGTCAGGAGGTTCCAAGATTACCACTCTACTGCACCTGGAGATACCCTCCAGGTCTGCATTGTTAACTTGTACTCAGAAGCCTCTGGCAATCGTCCTGGTGAAGACGTGTGAAACTCACTCTGCAGGCAGTGTGGAAGTGTGTGGGACTGAGGGTGTTCTCAACTCTCAGAAGTAAGATGGTTTTGGACTAGGCGTTCAGCTACCTTCTCACATATGGAACTTAGTATGTAGCACCTGTCTACCACAAGAATTACTGGGAAATCGTGAATTGAGCTTGGAGGCACTCGTCTGGTGTGCCAGGAGATTCCAATTACCTCTCCCAGCACTTCCGTCAAACAGCGAGCCTAGGCCTTTTACAAGCCAAGGGTACCAACAGGCTGGATGTGGAGGTACAGGCCATAAGCTCAACTCTCAGAAGTGTGTATGCATGGGAGGCAGATGTCTGCTACCCACTCGGACATGGGAGTTGGAACCTAGCTACACTGTGATTGAAGAAGGCCATTGGAAATCGCTGTATTCAACTCAGATACACGGGAGTTCAGGCCCAGTGCTCACACATGCTTTTCCCGCAACCTCTCCCAGCCACTAACATAAGGATGTTAGCAGCTACTCCTACAGTCAGGCAGCATGCGGGAGGGTTCTGCCCTGTCCTCAGCTCTCACAGGGAAGCATGTCTTGAAGCCAGCTGTCAACTAGCTGCATTCCTATGGCAGTGAGAAGGTAGCAGTACTCTGAGTCAGGAGGTTCCATGATTACCACTCTACTGCACCTGGAGATACCCTCCAGGTCTGCATTGTTAACTTGTACTCAGAAGCCTCTGGCAATCGTCTCTGGTGAAGACGTGTGAAACTCACTCTGCAGGCAGTGTGGAACTGTGAGGGACTGAGGGTGGGCTCAACTCTCAGAAGTAAGATGCTTTTGGACAAGGCGTTCAGCTACCATCTCACATATGGAACATAGTATGTAGCACCTGTCTACCACAAGAATTACTGGGAAATCGTGAATTGAGCTTGGAGGCACTCGTCTTGTGTGCCGGGAGATTCCAATTACCTCTCCCAACACTTCCGTCAACAGCGAGCCTAGGACTTTTAGAAGCCAAGGGTACCAGCAGGCTGGCTGTGGAGGTACACGCCATAAGCTCAACTCTCAGAAGTGTGTATGCATGGGAGGCAGATGTCTGCTACCCGCTCGTACATGGGATTTGCAACCTAGCTACACTCTGGTTGAGGAAAGCCGTTGGAAATCGCTGTATTCAACTCAGATACACGGCAGTTCAGGCCCAGTGCTCACACATGCTTTTCCCGCAACCTCTCCCAGCCACTAACATTAGGATGTTAGCAGCTACTCCTACAGTCAGGCAGGATGCGGGAGGGTTCTGCCCTGTCCTCAGCTCTCACAGGGAAGCATGTCTTGAAGCCAGCTGTCAACTAGCTGCATTCCTATGGCAGTGAGAAGGTAGCAGTACTCTGAGTCAGGAGGTTCCAAGATTACCACTCTACTGCACCTGGAGATACCCTCCAGGTCTGCATTGTTAACTTGTACTCAGAAGCCTCTGGCAATCGTCTCTGGTGAAGACGTGTGAAACTCACTCTGCAGGCAGTGTGGAACTGTGAGGGACTGAGGGTGGGCTCAACTCTCAGAAGTAAGATGCTTTTGGACAAGGCGTTCAGCTACCATCTCACATATGGAACATAGTATGTAGCACCTGTCTACCACAAGAATTACTGGGAAATCGTGAATTGAGCTTGGAGGCACTCGTCTTGTGTGCAGGGAGATTCCAATTACCTCTCCCAACACTTCCGTCAACAGCGAGCCTAGGACTTTTAGAAGCCAAGGGTACCAGCAGGCTGGCTGTGGAGGTACACGCCATAAGCTCAACTCTCAGAAGTGTGTATGCATGGGAGGCAGATGTCTGCTACCCGCTCGTACATGGGATTTGCAACCTAGCTACACTCTGGTTGAGGAAAGCCGTTGGAAATCGCTGTATTCAACTCAGATACACGGCAGTTCAGGCCCAGTGCTCACACATGCTTTTCCCGCAACCTCTCCCAGCCACTAACATTAGGATGTTAGCAGCTACTCCTACAGTCAGGCAGGATGCGGGAGGGTTCTGCCCTGTCCTCAGCTCTCACAGGGAAGCATGTCTTGAAGCCAGCTGTCAACTAGCTGCATTCCTATGGCAGTGAGAAGGTAGCAGTACTCTGAGTCAGGAGGTTCCAAGATTACCACTCTACTGCACCTGGAGATACCCTCCAGGTCTGCATTGTTAACTTGTACTCAGAAGCCTCTGGCAATCGTCTCTGGTGAAGACGTGTGAAACTCACTCTGCAGGCAGTGTGGAAGTGTGAGGGACTGAGAGTGTGCTCAACTCTCAGAAGTAAGATGCTTTTGGACAAGGCGTTCAGCTACCTTCTCACATATGGAACTTAGTATGTAGCACCTGTCTACCACAAGAATTACTGGGAAATCGTGAATTGAGCTTGGAGGCACTCGTCTTGTGTGCCGGGAGATTCCAATTACCTCTCCCAGCACTTCCGTCAAACAGCGAGCCTAGGCCTTTTAGAAGCCAAGGGTACCAGCAGGCTGGATGTGGAGGTACAGGCCATAAGCTCAACTCTCAGAAGTGTGTATGCATGGGAGACAGATGTCTGCTACCCGCTCGTACATGGGATTTGGAACCTAGCTACACTCTGGTTGAGGAAAGCCGTTGGAAATCGCTGTATTCAACTCAGATACACGGGAGTTCAGTCCCAGTGCTCACACATGCTTTTCCCGCAACATCTCCCAGCCACTAACATTAGGATGTTAGCAGCTACTCCTACAGTCAGGCAGCATGCGGGAGGGTTCTGCCCTGTCCTCAGCTCTCTCAGGGAAGCATGTCTTGAAGCCAGCTAGCTGTCAACTAGCTCCATTCCTATGGCAGTGAGAAGGTAGCCGTACTCTGAGTCAGGAGGTTCCAAGATTACCACTCTACTGCACCTGGAGATACCCTCCAGGTCTGCATTGTTAACTTGTACTCAGAAGCCTCTGGCAATCGTCTCTCGTGAAGACGTGTGAAACTCACTCTGCAGGCAGTGTGGAAGTGTGAGGGACTGAGGGTGTGCTCAACTCTCAGAAGTAAGATGCTTTTGGACAAGGCGTTCAGCTACCTTCTCACATATGGAACTTAGTATGTAGCACCTGTCTACCACAGGAATTACTAGGAAATCGCTGAACTGAGCTTGGAGGCACTAGTCTTGTGTGCCGGGTGATTCCAATTACCTCTCCCAGCACTTCCGTCAAACAGCGAGCCTAGGCCTTTTAGAAGCCAAGGGTACCATCAGGCTGGACGTGGAGGTACAGGCCATAAGCTCAACTCGCAGAAGTGTGTATGCATGGGAGGCAGATATCTGCTACCCGCTCGTACATGGGATTTGGAACCTAGCTACACTCTGGTTGAGGAAAGCCGTTGGAAATCGCTGTATTCAACTCAGATACACGGGAGTTCAGGCCCAGTGCTCACACATGCTTTTCCCGCAACCTCTCCCAGCTACTAACATAAGGATGTTAGCAGCTACTACTACAGTCAGGCAGCATGCGGGAGGGTTCTGCCCTGTCCTCAGCTCTCACAGGGAAGCATGTCTTGAAGCCAGCTGTCAACTAGCTTCATTCCTATGGCAGTGAGAAGGTAGCAGTATTCTGAGTCAGGAGGTTCCAAGATTACCAGTCGACTGCACCTGGAGATACCCTCCAGGTCTGCATTGTTCCCCTGCGTCTCAGAAGCCTCTGGCAAACGTCTCTGCTGAAGACCTGTGAAACTCACTCTGCAGGCAGTGTGGAACTGTGAGGGACTGAGGCTGAGCTCAACTCTCAGAAGTAAGATGGTTTTGGACAAGGCGTTCAGCTACCCTCTCACGTATGGAACTTAGTATGTAGCACCTGTCTACCACAAGAATTACTGGGAAATCGTGAATTGAGCTTGGAGGCACTCGTCTTGTGTGCCGGGAGATTCCAATTACCTCTCCCAGCACTTCCGTCAAACAGCGAGCCTAGGCCTTTTAGAAGCCAAGGGTACCAGCAGGCTGGATGTGGAGGTACAGGCCATAAGCTCAACTCTCAGAAGTGTGTATGCATGGGAGACAGATGTCTGCTACCCGCTCGTACATGGGATTTGGAACCTAGCTACACTCTGGTTGAGGAAAGCCGTTGGAAATCGCTGTATTCAACTCAGATACACGGGAGTTCAGGCCCAGTGCTCACACATGCTTTTCCCGCAACATCTCCCAGCCACTAACATTAGGATGTTAGCAGCTACTCCTACAGTCAGGCAGCATGCGGGAGGGTTCTGCCCTGTCCTCAGCTCTCTCAGGGAAGCATGTCTTGAAGCCAGCTAGCTGTCAACTAGCTCCATTTCTATGGCAGTGAGAAGGTAGCCGTACTCTGAGTCAGGAGGTTCCAAGATTACCACTCTACTGCACCTGGAGATACCCTCCAGGTCTGCATTGTTAACTTGTACTCAGAAGCCTCTGGCAATCGTCTCTCGTGAAGACGTGTGAAACTCACTCTGCAGGCAGTGTGGAAGTGTGAGGGACTGAGGGTGTGCTCAACTCTCAGAAGTAAGATGCTTTTGGACAAGGCGTTCAGCTACCTTCTCACATATGGAACTTAGTATGTAGCACCTGTCTACCACAAGAATTACTAGGAAATCGCTGAACTGAGCTTGGAGGCACTAGTCTTGTGTGCCGGGTGATTCCAATTACCTCTCCCAGCACTTCCGTCAAACAGCGAGCCTAGGCCTTTTAGAAGCCAAGGGTACCATCAGGCTGGACGTGGAGGTACAGGCCATAAGCTCAACTCTCAGAAGTGTGTATGCATGGGAGGCAGATATCTGCTACCCGCTCGTACATGGGATTTGGAACCTAGCTACACTCTGGTTGAGGAAAGCCGTTGGAAATCGCTGTATTCAACTCAGATACACGGGAGTTCAGGCCCAGTGCTCACACATGCTTTTCCCGCAACCTCTCCCAGCTACTAACATAAGGATGTTAGCAGCTACTACTACAGTCAGGCAGCATGCGGGAGGGTTCTGCCCTGTCCTCAGCTCTCACAGGGAAGCATGTCTTGAAGCCAGCTGTCAACTAGCTTCATTCCTATGGCACTGAGAAGGTAGCAGTATTCTGAGCCAGGAGGTTCCAAGATTACCAGTCGACTGCACCTGGGGATACCCTCCAGGTCTGCATTGTTCCCCTGCGTCTCAGAAGCCTCTGGCAAACGTCTCTGCTGAAGACCTGCGAAACTCACTCTGCAGGCAGTGTGGAACTGTGAGGGACTGAGGCTGAGCTCAACTCTCAGAAGTAAGATGGTTTTGGACAAGGCGTTCAGCTACCCTCTCACGTATGGAACTTAGTATGTAGCACCTGTCTACCACAAGAATTACTGGGAAATCGTGAATTGAGTTTGGAGGCACTCGTCTTGTGTGCCGGGAGATTCCAATTACCTCTCCCAGCACTTCCGTCAAACAGCGAGCCTAGGCCTTTTAGAAGCCAAGGGTACCAGCAGGCTGGATGTGGAGGTACAGGCCATAAGCTCAACTCTCAGAAGTGTGTATGCATGGGAGGCAGATGTCTGCTACCCGCTCGTACATGGGATTTGGAACCTAGCTACACTCTGGTTGAGGAAAGCCGTTGGAAATCGCTGTATTCAACTCAGATACACGGGAGTTCAGGCCCAGTGCTCACACATGCTTTTCCCGCAACATCTCCCAGCCACTAACATTAGGATGTTAGCAGCTACTCCTACAGTCAGGCAGCATGCGGGAGGGTTCTGCCCTGTCCTCAGCTCTCTCAGGGAAGCATGTCTTGAAGCCAGCTAGCTGTCAACTAGCTGCATTCCTATGGCAGTGAGAAGGTAGCCGTACTCTGAGTCAGGAGGTTCCAAGATTACCACTCTACTGCACCTGGAGATACCCTCCAGGTCTGCATTGTTAACTTGTACTCAGAAGCCTCTGGCAATCATCTCTCGTGAAGACGTGTGAAACTCACTCTGCAGGCAGTGTGGAAGTGTGAGGGACTGAGGGTGTGCTCAACTCTCAGAAGTAAGATGCTTTTGGACAAGGCGTTCAGCTACCTTCTCACATATGGAACTTAGTATGTAGCACCTGTCTACCACAAGAATTACTGGGAAATCGTGAATTGAGCTTGGAGGCACTCGTCTTGTGTGCCGGGAGATTCCAATTACCTCTCCAGGACTTCCGTCAAACAGCGAGCCTAGGCCTTTTAGAAGCCAAGGGTACCAGCAGGCTGGCTGTGGAGGTACAGGCCATAAGCTCAACTCTCAGAAGTGTGTATGCATGGGAGGCAGATGTCTGCTACCCGCTCGTACATGTGATTTGGAACCTAGCTACACTCTGGTTGAGGAAAGCCGTTGGAAATCGCTGTATTCAACTCAGATATACGGGAGTTCAGGCCCAGTGCTCACACATGCTTTTCCCGCAACCTCTCCCAGCCACTAACATAAGGATGTTAGCAGCTACTCCTACAGTCAGGCAGCATGCGGGAGGGTTCTGCCCTGTCCTCAGCTCTCACAGGGAAGCATGTCTTGAAGCCAGCTGTCAACTAGCTGCATTCCTATGGCAGTGAGAAGGTAGCAGTATTCTGAGTCAGGAGGTTCCAAGATTACCAGTCGCCTGCACCTGGGGATACCCTCCAGGTCTGCATTGTTACCCTGCGTCTCAGAAGCCTCTGGCAAACGTCTCTGCTGAAGACCTGCGAAACTCACTCTGCAGGCAGTGTGGAACTGTGAGGGACTGGGGCTGAGCTCAACTCTCAGAAGTAAGATGGTTTTGGACAAGGCGTTCAGCTACCCTCTCACGTATGGAACTTAGTATGTAGCACCAGTCTACCACAGGAATTACTAGGAAATCGCTGAACTGAGCTTGGAGGCACTAGTCTTGTGTGCCGGGTGATTCCAATTACCTCTCCCAGCACTTCCGTCAAACAGCGAGCCTAGGCCTTTTAGAAGCCAAGGGTACCAGCAGGCTGGCTGTGGAGGTACAGGCCATAAGCTCAACTCTCAGAAGTGTGTATGCATGGGAGGCAGATGTCTGCTACCCACTCGGACATGGGAGTTGGAACCTAGCTACACTGTGATTGAAGAAGGCCACTGGAAATCGCTGTATTCAACTCAGATACACGGGAGTTCAGGCCCAGTGCTCACACATGCTTTTCCCGCAACCTCTCCCAGCCACTAACATTAGGATGTTAGCAGCTACTCCTACAGTCAGGCAGCATGCGGGAGGGTTCTGCCCTGTCCTCAGCTCTCACAGGGAAGCATGTCTTGAAGCCAGCTGTCAACTAGCTGCATTCCTATGGCAGTGAGAAGGTAGCAGTACTCTGAGTCAGGAGGTTCCAAGATTACCACTCTACTGCACCTGGAGATACCCTCCAGGTCTGCATTGTTAACTTGTACTCAGAAGCCTCTGGCAATCGTCTCTGGTGAAGACGTGTGAAACTCACTCTGCAGGCAGTGTGGAAGTGTGAGGGACTGAGGGTGTGCTCAACTCTCAGAGGTAAGATGCTTTTGGACAAGGCGTTCAGCTACCTTCTCACATATGGAACTTAGTATGTAGCACCTGTCTACCACAAGAATTACTGGGAAATCGTGAATTGCGCTTGGAGGCACTCGTCTTGTGTGCCGGGAGATTCCAATTACCTCTCCCAGCACTTCCGTCAAACAGCGAGCCTAGGCCTTTTAGAAGCCAAGGGTACCAGCAGGCTGGATGTGGAGGTACAGGCCATAAGCTCAACTCTCAGAAGTGTGTATGCATGGGAGGCAGATGTCTGCTACCCGCTCGTACATGGGATTTGGAACCTAGCTACACTCTGGTTGAGGAAAGCCGTTGGAAATCGCTGTATTCAACTCAGATACACGGGAGTTCAGGCCCAGTGCTCACACATGCTTTTCCCGCAACCTCTCCCAGCCACTAACATAAGGATGTTAGCAGCTACTCCTACAGTCAGGCAGCATGCGGGAGGGTTCTGCCCTGTCCTCAGCTCTCACAGGGAAGCATGTCTTGAAGCCAGCTGTCAACTAGCTGCATTCCTATGGCAGTGAGAAGGTAGCAGTATTCTGAGACAGGAGGTTCCAAGATTACCAGTCGACTGCAACTGGGGATACCCTCCAGGTCTGCATTGTTACCCTGCGTCTCTGAAGCCTCTGGCAAACGTCTCTGCTGCAGACCTGCGAAACTCACTCTGCAGGCAGTGTCGAACTGTGAGGGACTGAGGCTGAGCTCAACTCTCAGAAGTAAGATGGTTTTGGACAAGGCGTTCAGCTACCCTCTCACGTATGGAACTTAGTATATAGCACCAGTCTACCACAGGAATTACTAGGAAATCGCTGAACTGAGCTTGGAGGCACTAGTCTTGTGTGCCGGGTGATTCCAATTACCTCTCCCAGCACTTCCGTCAAACAGCGAGCCTAGGCCTTTTAGAAGCCAAGGGTACCAGCAGGCTGGATGTGGAGGTACAGGCCGTAAGCTCAACTCTCAGAAGTGTGTATGCATGGGCGGCAGATATCTGCTACCCGCTCTTACATGGGATTTGGAACCTAGCTACACTCTGGTTCAGGAAAGGCGTTGGAAATCGCTGTATTCAACTCAGATACACGGGAGTTCAGGCCCAGTGCTCACACATGCTTTTCCAGCCACCTCTCCCAGCCACTAACATAAGGATGTTAGCAGCTACTCCTACAGTCAGGCAGCATGCGGGAGGGATCTGCCCTGTCCTCAGCTCTCACAGGGAAGCATGTCTTGAAGCCAGCTGTCAACTAGCTGCATTCCTATGGCAGTGAGAAGGTAGCAGTTTCTGAGTCAGGAGGTTCCAAGATTACCAGTCGACTGCACCTGGGGATACCCTCCAGGTCTGCATTGTTACCCTGCGTCTCAGAAGCCTCTGGCAAACGTATCTGCTGAAGACCTGCGAAACTCACTCTGCAGGCAGTGTGGAACTGTGAGGGACTGAGGCTGAGCTCAACTCTCAGAAGTAAGATGGTGTTGGACAAGGCGTTCAGCTACCCTCTCACGTATGGAACTTAGTATGTAGCACCAGTCTACCACAGGAATTACTAGGAAATCGCTGAACTGAGCTTGGAGGCACTAGACTTGTGTGCCGGGTGATTCCAATTACCTCTCCCAGCACTTCTGTCAAACAGCGAGCCTAGGCCTTTTAGAAGCCAAGGGTACCAGCAGGCTGGATGTGGAGGTACAGGCCATAAGCTCAACTCTCTGAAGTGTGTAGGCATGGGAGGCAGATGTCTGCTACCCACTCGGACATGGGAGTTGGAACCTAGCTACACTGTGATTGAAGAAGGCCATTGGAAATCGCTGTATTCAACTCAGATACACGGGAGTTCAGGCCCAGTGCTCACACATGCTTTTCCCGCAACCTCTCCCAGCCACTAACATTAGGATGTTAGCAGCTACTCCTACAGTCAGGCAGGATGCGGGAGGGTTCTGCCCTGTCCTCAGCTCTCTCAGGGAAGCATGTCTTGAAGCCAGCTGTCAACGAGCTGCATTCCTATGGCAGTGAGAAGGTAGCAGTACTCTGAGTCAGGAGGTTCCAAGATTACCACTCTACTGCACCTGGAGATACACTCCAGGTCTGCATTGTTAACTTGTACTCAGAAGCCTCTGGCAATGGTCTCTGGTGAAGACGTGTGAAACTCACTCTGCAGGCAGTGTGGAACTGTGAGGGACTGAGGGTGGGCTCAACTCTCAGAAGTAAGATGCTTTTGGACAACGCGTTCAGCTACCATCTCACATATGGAACTTAGTATGTAGCACCTGTCTACCACAAGAATTACTGGGAAATCGTGAATTGAGCTTGGAGGCACTCGTCTTGTGTGCCGGGAGATTCCAATTACCTCCCAGCACTTCCGTCAAACAGCGAGCCTAGGCCTTTTAGAAGCCAAGGGTACCAGCAGGCTGGATGTGGAGGTACAGGCCATAAGCTCAACTCTCAGAAGTGTGTATGCATGGGAGGCAGATGTCTGCTACCCGCTCGTACATGGGATTTGGAACCTAGCTACACTCTGGTTGAGGAAAGCCGTTGGAAATCGCTGTATTCAACTCAGATACACGGGAGTTCAGGCCCAGTGCTTACACTTGCTTTTCCCGCAACCTCTCCCAGCCACTGACATTAGGATGTTAGCAGCTACTCCTACAGTCAGGCAGCATGCGGGAGGTTTCTGCCCTGTCCTCAGCTCTCTCAGGGAAGCATGTCTTGAAGCCAGCTAGCTGTCAACTAGCTGCATTCCTGTTGCAGTGAGAAGGTAGCAGTATTTTGTCAGGAGGTTCCAAGATTACCACTCTACTGCACCTGGAGATACCCTCCAGGTCTGCATGTTAACTTGTACTCAGAAGCCTCTGGCAATCGTCTCTGGTGAAGACGTGTGAAACTCACTCTGCAGGCAGTGTGGAACTGTGAGGGACTGAGGTTGTGCTCAACTCTCAAAAGTAAGATGCTTTTGTACAAGGCCTTCAGCTACCATCTCACATATGGAACTTAGTATGTAGCACCTGTCTACCACAAGAATTACTGGGAAATCGTGAATTGAGCTTGGAGGCACTCGTCTTGTGTGCCGGGAGATTCCAATTACCTCTCCCAGCACTTCCGTCAAACAGCGAGCCTAGGCCTTTCAGAAGCCAAGGGTAGCAGCAGGCTGGATGTGGAGGTACAGGCCATAAGCTCAACTCTCAGAAGTGTGTATGCATGGGAGGCAGATGTCTGCTTCCCGCTCGTACATGGGATTTGGAACCTAGCTACACTCTGGTTGAGGAAAGCCGTTGGAAATCGCTGTATTCAACTCAGATACACGGGAGTTCAGGCCCAGTGCTCACACATGCTTTTCCAGCAACCTCTCCCAGCCACTAACATAAGGATGTTAGCAGGTCCTCCTACAGTCAGGCAGCATGCGGGAGGGTTCTGCCCTGTCCTCAGCTCTCACAGGGAAGCATGTCTTGAAGCCAGCTGTCAACTAGCTGCATTCCTATGGCAGTGAGAAGGTAGCAGTATTCTGAGTCAGGATGTTCCAAGATTACCAGTCGACTGCACCTGGGGATACCCTCCAGGTCTGCATTGTTACCCTGCGTCTCAGAAGCCTCTGGCAAACGTCTCTGCTGAAGACCTGCGAAACTCACTCTGCAGGCAGTGTCGAACTGTGAGGGACTGAGGCTGAGCTCAACTCTCAGAAGTAAGATGGGTTTGGACAAGGCGTTCAGCTACCCTCTCACGTATGGAACTTAGTATGTAGCACCAGTCTACCACAGGAATTACTAGGAAATCGCTGAACTGAGCTTGGAGGCACTAGTCTTGTGTGCCGGGTGATTCCAATTACCTCTCCCAGCACTTCCATCAAACAGAGAGCCTAGGCCTTTTAGAAGCCAAGGGTACCAGCAGGCTGGCTGTGGAGGTACAGGCCATAAGCTCAACTCTCAGAAGTGTGTATGCATGGGAGGCAGATGTCTGCTACCCGTTCTTACATAGGATTTGGAACCTAGCTACACTCTGGTTGAGGAAAGCCGTTGGAAATCCCTGTATTCAACTCAGATACACGGGAGTTCAGGCCCAGTGCTCACACATGCTTTTCCCGCAACCTCTCCCAGCCACTAACATAAGGATGTTAGCAGCTACTCCTACAGTCAGGCAGCATGCGGGAGGGTTCTGCCCTGTCCTCAGCTCTCACAGGGAAGCATGTTTTGAAGCCAGCTGTCAACTAGCTGCATTCCTATGGCAGTGAGAAGGTAGCAGTATTCTGAGTCAGGAGGTTCCAAGATTACCCGTCGACTGCACCTGGGGATACCCTCCAGGTCTGCATTGTTACCGTGCGTCTCAGAAGCCTCTGGCAAACGTCTCTGCTGAAGACCTGCGAAACTCACTCTGCAGGGAGTGTGGAACTGTGAGGGACTGAGGCTGAGCTCAACTCTCAGAAGTAAGATGGTTTTGGATAAGGCGTTCAGCTACCCTCTCACGTATGGAACTTAGTATGTAGCACCAGTCTACCACAGGAATTACTAGGAAATCGCTGAACAGAGCTTGGAGGCACTAGTCTTGTGTGCCGGGTGATTCCAATTACCTCTCCCAGCACTTGCGTCAAACAGCGAGCCTAGGCCTTTTAGAAGACAAGGGTACCAGCAGGCTGGCTGTGGAGGTACAGGCCATAAGCTCAACTCTCAGAAGTGTATATGCATGGGAGGCAGATGTCTGCTACCCACTCGGACATGGGAGTTGGAACCTAGCTACACTGTGATTGAAGAAGGCCATTGGAAATCGCTGTATTCAACTCAGATACACGGGAGTTCAGGCCCAGTGCTCACACATGCTTTTCCCGCAACCTCTCCCAGCCACTAACATTAGGATGTTAGCAGCTACTCCTACAGTCAGGCAGGATGCGGGAGGGTTCTGCCCTGTCCTCAGCTCTCACAGGGAAGCATGTCTTGAAGCCAGCTCTCAACTAGCTGCATTCCAATGGCAGTGAGAAGGTAGCAGTACTCTGAGTCAGGAGGTTCCAAGATTACCACTCTACTGCACCTGGAGATACCCTCCAGGTCTGCATTGTTAACTTGTACTCAGAAGCCTCTGGCAATCGTCTCTGGTGAAGACGTGTGAAACTCACTCTGCAGGCAGTGTGGAAGTGTGAGGGACTGAGGGTGTGCTCAACTCTCAGAAGTAAGATGCTTTTGGACAAGGCGTTCAGCTACCTTCTCACATATGGAACTTAGTATGTAGCACCTGTCTACCACAAGAATTACTGGGAAATCGTGAATTGAGCTTGGAGGCACTCGTCTTGTGTGCCGGGAGATTCCAGTTACCTCTCCCAGCACTTCCGTCAAACAGCGAGCCTAGGCCTTTTAGAAGCCAAGGGTACCAGCAGGCTGGATGTGGAGGTACAGGCCATAAGCTCAACTCTCAGAAGTGTGTATGCATGGGAGGCAGATGTCTGCTACCCGCTCGTACATGGGATTTGGAACCTAGCTACACTCTGGTTGAGGAAAGCCGTTGGAAATCGCTGTATTCAACTCAGATACACGGGAGTTCAGGCCCAGTGCTCACACATGCTTTTCCCGCAACCTCTCCCAGCCACTAACATTAGGATGTTAGCAGCTACTCCTACAGTCAGGCAGGATGCGGGAGGGTTCTGCCCTGTCCTCAGCTCTCACAGGGAAGCATGTCTTGAAGCCAGCTCTCAACTAGCTGCATTCCTATGGCAGTGAGAAGGTAGCAGTATTCTGAGTCAGGAGGTTCCAAGATTATCAGTCGACTGCACCTGGGGATACCCTCCAGGTCTGCATTGTCACCCTGCGTCTCAGAAGCCTCTGGCAAACGTCTCTGCTGAAGACCTGCGAAACTCACTCTGCAGGCAGTGTGGAACTGTGAGGGACTGAGGCTGAGCTCAACTCTCAGAAGTAAGATGGTTTTGGACAAGGCGTTCAGCTACCCTCTCACGTATGGAACTTAGTATGTAGCACCAGTCTACCACAGGAATTACTAGGAAATCGCTGAACTGAGCTTGGAACACTAGTCTTGTGTGCCGGGTGATTCTAATTACCTCTCCCAGCACTTCCGTCAAACAGCGAGCCTAGGCCTTTTAGAAGACAAGGGTACCAGCAGGCTGGCTGTGGAGGTACAGGCCATAAGCTCAACTCTCAGAAGTGTATATGCATGGGAGGCAGATGTCTGCTACCCACTCGGACATGGGAGTTGGAACCTAGCTACACTGTGATTGAAGAAGGCCATTGGAAATCGCTGTATTCAACTCAGATACACGGGAGTTCAGGCCCACTGCTCACACATGCTTTTCCCGCAACCTCTCCCAGCCACTAACATTAGGATGTTAGCAGCTACTCCTACAGTCAGGCAGGATGCGGGAGGGTTCTGCCCTGTCCTCAGCTCTCACAGGGAAGCATGTCTTGAAGCCAGCTGTCAACTAGCTGCATTCCTATGGCAGTGAGAAGGTAGCAGTACTCTGAGTCAGGAGGTTCCAAGATTACCACTCTACTGCACCTGGAGATACCCTCCAGGTCTGCATTGTTAACTTGTACTCAGAAGCCTCTGGCAATCGTCTCTGGTGAAGACGTGTGAAACTCACTCTGCAGGCAGTGTGGAAGTGTGAGGGACTGAGGGTGTGCTCAACTCTCAGAGGTAAGATGCTTTTGGACAAGGCGTTCAGCTACCTTCTCACATATGGAACTTAGTATGTAGCACCTGTCTACCACAAGAATTACTGGGAAATCGTGAATTGAGCTTGGAGGCACTCGTCTTGTGTGCCGGGAGATTCCAATTACCTCTCCCAGCACTTCCGTCAAACAGCGAGCCTAGGCCTTTTAGAAGCCAAGGGTACCAGCAGGCTGGATGTGGAGGTACAGGCCATAAGCTCAACTCTCAGAAGTGTGTATGCATGGGAGGCAGATGTCTGCTACCCGCTCGTACATGGGATTTGGAACCTAGCTACACTCTGGTTGAGGAAAGCCGTTGGAAATCGCTGTTCAACTCAGATACACGGGAGTTCAGGCCCAGTGCTCACACATGCTTTTCCCGCAACCTCTCCCAGCTACTAACATAAGGATGTTAGCAGCTACTCCTACAGTCAGGCAGCATGCGGGAGGGTTCTGCCCTGTCCTCAGCTCTCACAGGGAAGCATGTCTTGAAGCCAGCTGTCAACTAGCTGCATTCCTATGGCAGTGAGAAGGTAGCAGTATTCTGAGTCAGGAGGTTCCAAGATTACCAGTCGACTGTACCTGGGATTAATCTCCAGGTCTGCATTGTTACCCTGTGTCTCAGAAGCCTCTGGCAAACGTCTCTGCTGAAGACCTGCGAAACTCACTCTGCAGGCAGTGTGGAACTGTGAGGGACTGAGGCTGAGCTCAACTCTCAGAAGTAAAATGGTTTTGGAAAAGGCGTTCAGCTACCCTCTCACGTATGGAACTTAGTATGTAGCACCAGTCTACCACAGGAATTACTAGGAAATCGCTGAACTGAGCTTGGAGGCACTAGTCTTGTGTGCCGGGTGATTCCAATTACCTCTCCCAGCACTTCCGTCAAACAGCGAGCCTAGGCCTTTTAGAAGCCAAGGGTACCAGCAGGCTGGATGTGGAGGAACAGGCCATAAGCTCAACTCTCAGAAGTGTGTATGCATGGGAGGCAGATGTCTGCTACCCACTCGGACATGGGAGTTGGAACCTAGCTACACTGTGATTGAAGAAGGCCATTGGAAATCGCTGTATTCAACTCAGATACACGGGAGTTCAGGCCCAGTGCTCACACATGCTTTTCCCGCAACCGCTCCCAGCCACTAACATAAGGATGTTAGCAGCTGCTCCTACAGTCAGGCAGCATGCGGGAGGGTTCTGCCCTGTCCTCAGCTCTCACAGGGAAGCATGTCTTGAAGCCAGCTGTCAACCAGCTGCATTCCTATGGCAGTGAGAAGGTAGCAGTATTCTGAGACAGGAGGTTCCAAGATTACCAGTCGACTGCAACTGGGGATACCCTCCAGGTCTGCATTGTTACCCTGCGTCTCTGAAGACTCTGGCAAACGTCTCTGCTGAAGACCTGCGAAACTCACTCTGCAGGCAGTGTGGAACTGTGAGGGACTGAGTCTGAGCTCAACTCTCAGAAGTAAGATGGTTTTGGACAAGGCGTTCAGCTACCCTCTCACGTATGGAACTTAGTATGTAGCACCAGTCTACCACAGGAATTACTAGGAAATCGCTGAACTGAGCTTGGAGGCACTAGTCTTGTGTGCCGGGTGATTCCAATTACCTCTCCCAGCACTTCCGTCAAACAGCGAGCCTAGGCCTTTTAGAAGACAAGGGTACCAGCAGGCTGGCTGCGGAGGTACAGGCCATAAGCTCAACTCTCAGAAGTGTATATGCATGGGAGGCAGATGTCTGCTACCCACTCGGACATGGGAGTTGGAACCTAGCTACACTGTCATTGAAGAAGGCCATTGGAAATCGCTGTATTCAACTCAGATACACGGGAGTTCAGGCCCAGTGCTCACACATGCTTTTCCCGCAACCTCTCCCAGCCACTAACATTAGGATGTTAGCAGCTACTCCTACAGTCAGGCAGGATGCGGGAGGGTTCTGCCCTGTCCTCAGCTCTCACAGGGAAGCATGTCTTGAAGCCAGCTGTCAACTAGCTGCATTCCTATGGCAGTGAGAAGGTAGCAGTATTCTGAGTAGGAGGTTCCAAGATTATCAGTCGACTGCACCTGGGGATACCCTCCAGGTCTGCATTGTTACCCTGCGTCTCAGAAGCCTCTGGCAAACGTCTCTGCTGAAGACCTGCGAAACTCACTCTGCAGGCAGTGTGGAACTGTGAGGGACTGAGGCTGAGCTCAACTCTCAGAAGTAAGATGGTTTTGGACAAGGCGTTCAGCTACCCTCTCACGTATGGAACTTAGTATGTAGCACCAGTCTACTACAGGAATTACTAGGAAATCGCTGAACTGAGCTTGGAGGCACTAGTCTTGTGTGCCGGGTGATTCCAATTACCTCTCCCAGCACTTCCGTCAAACAGCGAGCCTAGGCCTTTTAGAAGACAAGGGTACCAGCAGGCTGGCTGTGGAGGTACAGGCCATAAGCTCAACTCTCAGAAGTGTATATGCATGGGAGGCAGATGTCTGCTACCCACTCGGACATGGGAGTTGGAACCTAGCTACACTGTGATTGAAGAAGTCCATTGGAAATCGCTGTATTCAACTCAGATACACGGGAGTTCAGGCACAGTGCTCACACATGTTTTTCCCGCAACCTCTCCCAGCCACTAACATTAGGATGTTAGCAGCTACTCCTACAGTCAGGCAGGATGCGGGAGGGTTCTGCCCTGTCCTCAGCTCTCACAGGGAAGCATGTCTTGAAGCCAGCTGTCAACTAGCTGCATTCCTATGGCAGTGAGAAGGTAGCAGTACTCTGAGTCAGGAGGTTCCAAGATTACCACTCTACTGCACCTGGAGATACCCTCCAGGTCTGCATTGTTAACTTGTACTCAGAAGCCTCTGGCAATCGTCCTGGTGAAGACGTGTGAAACTCACTCTGCAGGCAGTGTGGAAGTGTGAGGGACTGAGGGTGTGCTCAACTCTCAGAAGTAAGATGCTTTTGGACAAGGCGTTCAGCTACCTTCTCACATATGGAACTTAGTATGTAGCACGTGTCTACCACAAGAATTACTGGGAAATCGTGAATTGAGCTTGGAGGCACTCGTCTTGTGTGCCAGGAGATTCCAATTACCTCTCCCAGCACTTGCGTCAAACAGCGAGCCTAGGCCTTTTAGAAGCCAAGGGTACCAGCAGGCTGGATGTGGAGGTACAGGCCATAAGCTCAACTCTCAGAAGTGTGTATGCATGGGAGGCAGATGTCTGCTACCCGCTCGTACATGGGATTTGGAACCTAGCTACACTCTGGTTGAGGAAAGCCGTTGGAAATCGCTGTATTCAACTCAGATACACGGGAGTCCAGGCCCAGTGCTCACACATGCTTTTCCCGCACCCTCTCCCAGCCACTAACATAAGGATGTTAGCAGGGGCTCCTACAGTCAGGCAGCATGCGGTAGGGTTCTGCCCTGTCCTCAGCTCTCACAGGGAAGCATGTCTTGAAGCCACCTGTCAACTAGCTGCATTCCTATAGCAGTGAGAAGGTAGCAGTATCTGAGTCAGGAAGTTCCTAGATTACCAGTCGACTGCACCTGGGGATAACCTCCAGGTCTGCATTGTTACCCTGCGTCTCAGAAGCCTCTGGCAAACGTCTCTGCTGAAGACCTGCGAAACTCATTCTGCAGGCAGTGTCGAACTGTGAGGGGCTGAGGCTGAGCTCAACACTCAGAAGTAAGATGGTTTTGGACAAGCCGTTCAGCTACCCACTCACTTATGGAACTTAGTATGTAGCACCAGTCTACCACAGGAATTACTAGGAAATCGCTGAACTGAGCTTGGAGGCACTAGTCTTGTGTGCCGGGTGATTCCAATTACCTCTCCCAGCACTTCCATCAAACAGCTAGCCAAGGCCTTTTAGAAGCCAAGGGTACCAGCAGGCTGGCTGTGGAGGTACAGGCCATAAGCTCAACTCTCAGAAGTGTGTATGCAAGGGGGCAGATATCTGCTACCCACTCTTACATGGGATTTGGAACCTAGCTACACTCTGGTTGAGGAAAGGCGTTGGAAATCGCTGTATTCAACTCAGATACACGGGAGTTCAGGCCCAGTGCTCACACATGCTTTTCCCGCAACCTCTCCCAGCCACTAACATAAGGATGTTAGCAGCTACTCCTACAGTCAGGCAGCATGCGGGAGGGATCTGCCCTGTCCTCAGCTCTCACAGGGAAGCATGTCTTGAAGCCAGCTGTCAACTAGCTGCATTCCTATGGCAGTGAGAAGGTAGCAGTATTCTGAGTCAGGAGGTTCCAAGATTACCAGTCGACTGCACCTGGGGATACCCTCCAGGTCTGCATTGTTAACCTGCGTCTCAGAAGCCTCTGGCAAACGTATCTGCTGAAGACCTGCGAAACTCACTCTGCAGGCAGTGTGGAACTGTGACGGACTGAGGCTGAGCTCAACTCTCAGAAGTAAGATGGTTTTGGACAAGGCGTTCAGCTACCCTCTCACGTATGGAACTTAGTATGTAGCACCAGTCTACCACAGGAATTACTAGGAAATCGCTGAACTGAGCTTGGAGGCACTAGACTTGTGTGCCGGGTGATTCCAATTACCTCTCCCAGCACTTCTGTCAAACAGCGAGCCTAGGCCTTTTAGAAGCCAAGGGTACCAGCAGGCTGGATGTGGAGGTACAGGCCATAAGCTCAACTCTCAGAAGTGTGTAGGCATGGGAGGCAGATGTCTGCTACCCACTCGGACATGGGAGTTGGAACCTAGCTACACTGTGATTGAAGAAGGCCATTGGAAATCGCTGTATTCAACTCAGATACACGGGAGTTCAGGCCCAGTGCTCACACATGCTTTTCCCGCAACCTCTCCCAGCCACTAACATTAGGATGTTAGCAGCTACTCCTACAGTCAGGCAGGATGCGGGAGGGTTCTGCCCTGTCCTCAGCTCTCACAGGGAAGCATGTCTTGAAGCCAGCTGTCAACTAGCTGCATTCCTATGGCAGTGAGAAGGTAGCAGTACTCTGAGTCAGGAGGTTCCAAGATTACCACTCTACTGCACCTGGAGATACACTCCAGGTCTGCATTGTTAACTTGTACTCAGAAGCCTCTGGCAATGGTCTCTGGTGAAGACGTGTGAAACTCACTCTGCAGGCAGTGTGGAACTGTGAGGGACTGAGGGTGGGCTCAACTCTCAGAAGTAAGATGCTTTTGGACAACGCGTTCAGCTACCATCTCACATATGGAACTTAGTATGTAGCACCTGTCTACCACAAGAATTACTGGGAAATCGTGAATTGAGCTTGGAGGCACTCGTCTTGTGTGCCGGGAGATTCCAATTACCTCCCAGCACTTCCGTCAAACAGCGAGCCTAGGCCTTTTAGAAGCCAAGGGTACCAGCAGGTTGGATGTGGAGGTACAGGCCATAAGCTCAACTCTCAGAAGTGTGTATGCATGGGAGGCAGATGTCTGCTACCCGCTCGTACATGGGATTTGGAACCTAGCTACACTCTGGTTGAGGAAAGCCGTTGGAAATCGCTGTATTCAACTCAGATACACGGGAGTTCAGGCCCAGTGCTTACACATGCTTTTCCCGCAACCTCTCCCAGCCACTGACATTAGGATGTTAGCAGCTACTCCTACAGTCAGGCAGCATGCGGGAGGTTTCTGCCCTGTCCTCAGCTCTCTCAGGGAAGCATGTCTTGAAGCCAGCTAGCTGTCAACTAGCTGCATTCCTGTTGCAGTGAGAAGGTAGCAGTACTTTTTGTCAGGAGGTTCCAAGATTACCACTCTACTGCACCTGGAGATACCCTCCAGGTCTGCATGTTAACTTGTACTCAGAAGCCTCTGGCAATCGTCTCTGGTGAAGACGTGTGAAACTCACTCTGCAGGCAGTGTGGAACTGTGAGGGACTGAGGTTGTGCTCAACTCTCAAAAGTAAGATGCTTTTGTACAAGGCGTTCAGCTACCATCTCACATATGGAACTTAGTATGTAGCACCTGTCTACCACAAGAATTACTGGGAAATCGTGAATTGAGCTGGGAGGCACTCGTCTTGTGTGCCGGGAGATTCCAATTACCTCTCCCAGCACTTCCGTCAAACAGCGAGCCTAGGCCTTTCAGAAGCCAAGGGTACCAGCAGGCTGGATGTGGAGGTACAGGCCATAAGCTCAACTCTCAGAAGTGTGTATGCATGGGAGGCAGATGTCTGCTACCCGCTCGTACATGGGATTTGGAACCTAGCTACACTCTGGTTGAGGAAAGCCGTTGGAAATCGCTGTATTCAACTCAGATACACGGGAGTTCAGGCCCAGTGCTCACACATGCTTTTCCCGCAACCTCTCCCAGCCACTAACATAAGGATGTTAGCAGGTACTCCTACAGTCAGGCAGCATGCGGGAGGGTTCTGCCCTGTCCTCAGCTCTCACAGGGAAGCATGTCTTGAAGCCAGCTGTCAACTAGCTGCATTCCTATGGCAGTGAGAAGGTAGCAGTATTCTGAGTCAGGATGTTCCAAGATTACCAGTCGACTGCACCTGGGGATACCCTCCAGGTCTGCATTGTTACCCTGCGTCTCAGAAGCCTCTGGCAAACGTCTCTGCTGAAGACCTGCGAAACTCACTCTGCAGGCAGTGTGGAACTGTGAGGGACTGAGGCTGAGGTCAACTCTCCTAAGTAAGATGGTTTTGGACAAGGCGTTCAGCTACCCTCTCACGTATGGAACTTAGTATGTAGCACCAGTCTGCCACACGAATTACTAGGAAATCGCTGAACTGAGCTTGGAGGCACTAGCCTTGTGTGCCGGGTGATTCCAATTACCTCTCCCAGCACTTCGGTCAAACAGCGAGCCTAGGCCTTTTAGAAGCCAAGGGTACCAGCAGGCTGGATGTGGAGGTACAGGCATTAGCTCAACTCTCAGAAGTGTGTATGCATGGGAGGCAGATGTCTGCTACCCACTCGGACATGGGAGTTGGAACCTAGCTACACTGTGATTGAAGAAGGCCATTGGAAATCGCTGTATTCAACTAAGATACACGGGAGTTCAGGCCCAGTGCTCACACATGCTTTTCCCGCAACCTCTCCCAGCCACTAACATAAGGATGTTAGCAGCTACTCCTACAGTCAGGCAGCATGCGGGAGGGTTCTGCCCTGTCCTCAGCTCTCACAGGGAAGCATGTCTTGAAGCCAGCTGTCAACTAGCTGCATTCCTATGGCAGTGAGAAGGTAGCAGTACTCTGAGTCAGGAGGTTCCAAGATTACCACTCTACTGCACCTGGATATACCCTCCAGGTCTGCATTGTTAACTTGTACTCAGAAGCCTCTGGCAATCGTCTCTGGTGAAGACGTGTGAAACTCACTCTGCAGGCAGTGTGGAAGTGTGAGGAACTGAGGGTGTGCTCAACTCTCAGAAGTAAGATGCTTTTGTACAAGGCGTTCAGCTACCTTCTCACATATGGAACTTAGTATGTAGCACCTGTCTACCACAAGAATTACTGGGAAATCGTGAATTGAGCTTGGCGGCACTCGTCTTGTGTGCGGGGAGATTCCAATTACCTCTCTCAGCACTTCCGTCAAACAGCGAGTCTAGGCCTTTTAGAAGCCAAGGGTACCACCAGGCTGGATGTGGAGGTACAGGCCATAAGCTCAACTCTCAGAAGTGTATATGCATGGGAGGGAGATGTCTGCTACCCGCTCGTACATGGGATTTGGAACCTAGCTACACTCTGGTTGAGGAAAGCCGTTGGAAATCGCTATATTCAACTCAGATACACGGGAGTTCAGGCCCAGTGCTCACAAATGCTTTTCCCGCAACCTCTCCCAGCCACTAACATTAGGATGTTAGCAGCTACTACTACAGTCAGGCAGCATGCGGGAGGGTTCTGCCCTGTCCTCAGCTCTCTCAGGGAAGCATGTCTTGAAGCCAGCTAGCTGTCAACTAGCTGCATTCCTATGGCAGTGAGAAGGTAGCAGTATTCTGAGTCAGGAGGTTCCAAGATTACCAGTCGACTGCACCTGGGGATACCCTCCAGGTCTGCATTGTTACCCTGCGTCTCAGAAGCCTCTGGCAAACCTCTCTGCTGAAGACCTGCGAAACTCACTCTGCAGGCAGTGTGGAACTGTGAGGGACTTAGGCTGAGCTCAACTCTCAGAAGTAAGATGGTTTTGGACAAGGCGTTCAGCTACCCTCTCACGTATGGAACTTAGTATGTAGCACCAGTCTACCACAGGAATTACTAGGAAATTGCTGAACTGTGCTTGGAGGCACTAGTCTTGTGTGCCGGGTGATTCCAATTACCTCTCCCAGCACTTCCGTCAAACAGCGAGCCTAGGCCTTTTAGAAGTCAAGGGTACCAGCAGGCTGCCTGTGGAGGTACAGGCCATAAGCTCAACTCTCAGAAGTGTATATGCATGGGAGGCAGATGTCTGCTACCCACTCGGACATGGGAGTTGGAACCTAGCTACACTGTGATTGACGAAGGCCATTGGAAATCGCTGTATTCAACTCAGATACACGGGAGTCCAGGCCCAGTGCTCACACATGCTTTTCCCGCAACCTCTCCCAGCCACTAATATTAGGATGTTAGCAGCTACTCCTACAGTCAGGCAGGATGCGGGAGGGTTCTGCCCTGTCCTCAGCTCTCACAGGGAAGCATGTCTTGAAGCCAGCTGTCAACTAGCTGCATTCCTATGGCAGTGAGAAGGTAGCAGTACTCTGAGTCAGGAGGTTCCAAGATTACCACTCTACTGCACCTGGAGATACCCTCCAGGTCTGCATTGTTAACTTGTACTCAGAAGCCTCTGGCAATCGTCTCTGGTGAAGACGTGTGAAACTCACTCTGCAGGCAGTGTGGAAGTGTGAGGGACTGAGGGTGAGCTCAAATCTCAGAAGTAAGATGCTTTTGGACAAGGCGTTCAGCTACCTTCTCACATATGGAACTTAGTATGTAGCACCTGTCTACCACAAGAATTACTGGGAAATCGTGAATTGAGCTTGGAGGCACTCGTCTTGTGTGCCGGGAGATTCCATTTACCTCTCCCAGCAATTCCGTCAAACAGCGAGCCTAGGCCTTTTAGAAGCCAAGGGTACCAGCAGGCTGGCTGTGGATGTAAAGGCCATAAGCTCAACTCTCCGAAGTGTGTATGCATGGGAGGCAGATGTCTGTTACCCGCTCGTACATGGGATTTGGAACCTAGCTACACTCTGGTTGAGGAAAGCCGTTGGAAATCGCTGTATTCAACTCAGATACACGGGAGTTCAGGCCCAGTGCTCACACATGCTTTTCCCGCAACCTCTCGCAGCCACTAACATAAGGATGTTAGCAGCTACTCCTACAGTCAGGCAGCATGCGGGAGGGTTCTGCCCTGTCCTCAGCTCTCACAGGGAAGCATGTCTTGAAGCCAGCAGTCAACTAGCTGCATTCCTATGGCAGTGAGAAGGTAGCAGTATTCTGAGTCAGGAGGTTCCAAGATTACCAGTCGACTGCACCTGGGGATACCCTCCAGGTCTGCATTGTTACCCTGCGTCTCAGAAGCCTCTGTCAAACGTCTCTGCTGAAGACCTGCGAAACTCACTCTGCAGGCAGTGTGGAAAGGTGAGGGACTGAGGCTGAGCTCAACTCTCAGAAGTAAGATGGTTTTGGACAAGGCGTTCAGCTACCCTCTCACGTATGGAACTTAGTATGTAGCACCAGTCTACCACAGGAATTACTAGGATATCGCTGAACTGAGCTTGGAGGCACTAGTCTTGTGTGCCGGGTGATTCCAATTACCTCTCCCAGCACTTCCGTCAAACAGCGAGCCTAGGCCTTTTAGAAGCCAAGGGTACCAGCAGGCTGGATGTGGAGGTACAGGCCATAAGAACAACTCTCAGAAGTGTGTATGCATGGGAGGCAGATGTCTGCTACCCACTCGGACATGGGAGTTGGAACCTAGCTACACTGTGATTGAAGAAGGCCATTGGAAATCCCTGTATTCAACTCAGATACACGGGAGTTCAGGCCCAGTGCTCACACATGCTTTTCCCGCAACCTCTCCCAGCCACTAACATAAGGATGTTAGCAGCTACTCCTACAGACAGGCAGCATGCGGGAGGGTTCTGCCCTGTCCTCAGCTCTCACAGGGAAGCATGTCTTGAAGCCAGCTGTCAACTAGCTGCATTCCTATGGCAGTGAGAAGGTAGCAGTACTCTGAGTCAGGAGGTTCCAAGATTACCACTCTACTGCACCTGGAGATACCCTCCAGGTCTGCATTGTTAACTTGTACTCAGAAGCCTCTGGCAATCGTCTCTGGTGAAGACGTGTGAAACTCACTCTGCAGGCAGTGTGGAAGTGTGAGGGACTGAGGGTGTGCTCAACTCTCAGAAGTAAGATGCTTTTGGACAAGGCGTTCAGCTACCTTCTCACATATGGAACTTAGTATGTAGCACGTGTCTACCACAAGAATTACTGGGAAATCGTGAATTGAGCTTGGAGGCACTCGTCTTGTGTGCCAGGAGATTCCAATTACCTCTCCCAGCACTTGCGTCAAACAGCGAGCCTAGGCCTTTTAGAAGCCAAGGGTACCAGCAGGCTGGATGTGGAGGTACAGGCCATAAGCTCAACTCTCAGAAGTGTGTATGCATGGGAGGCAGATGTCTGCTACCCGCTCGTACATGGGATTTGGAACCTAGCTACACTCTGGTTGAGGAAAGCCGTTGGAAATCGCTGTATTCAACTCAGATACACGGGAGTCCAGGCCCAGTGCTCACACATGCTTTTCCCGCACCCTCTCCCAGCCACTAACATAAGGATGTTAGCAGGGGCTCCTACAGTCAGGCAGCATGCGGGAGGGTTCTGCCCTGTCCTCAGCTCTCACAGGGAAGCATGTCTTGAAGCCACCTGTCAACTAGCTGCATTCCTATAGCAGTGAGAAGGTAGCAGTATCTGAGTCAGGAAGTTCCTAGATTACCAGTCGACTGCACCTGGGGATAACCTCCAGGTCTGCATTGTTACCCTGCGTCTCAGAAGCCTCTGGCAAACGTCTCTGCTGAACCTGCGAAACTCATTCTGCAGGCAGTGTCGAACTGTGAGGGGCTGAGGCTGAGCTCAACACTCAGAAGTAAGATGGTTTTGGACAAGCCGTTCAGCTACCCACTCACTTATGGAACTTAGTATGTAGCACCAGTCTACCACAGGAATTACTAGGAAATCGCTGAACTGAGCTTGGAGGCACTAGTCTTGTGTGCCGGGTGATTCCAATTACCTCTCCCAGCACTTCCATCAAACAGCTAGCCAAGGCCTTTTAGAAGCCAAGGGTACCAGCAGGCTGGCTGTGGAGGTACAGGCCATAAGCTCAACTCTCAGAAGTGTGTATGCAAGGGGGCAGATATCTGCTACCCACTCTTACATGGGATTTGGAACCTAGCTACACTCTGGTTGAGGAAAGGCGTTGGAAATCGCTGTATTCAACTCAGATACACGGGAGTTCAGGCCCAGTGCTCACACATGCTTTTCCCGCAACCTCTCCCAGCCACTAACATAAGGATGTTAGCAGCTACTCCTACAGTCAGGCAGCATGCGGGAGGGATCTGCCCTGTCCTCAGCTCTCACAGGGAAGCATGTCTTGAAGCCAGCTGTCAACTAGCTGCATTCCTATGGCAGTGAGAAGGTAGCAGTACTCTGAGTCAGGAGGTTCCAAGATTACCACTCTACTGCACCTGGAGATACCCTCCAGGTCTGCATTGTTAACTTGTACTCAGAAGCCTCTGGCAATCGTCTCTGGTGAAGACGTGTGAAACTCACTCTGCAGGCAGTGTGGAAGTGTGAGGGACTGAGGGTGTGCTCAACTCTCAGAAGTAAGATGCTTTTGTACAAGGCGTTCAGCTACGTTCTCACATATGGAACTTAGTATGTAGCACCTGTGTACCACAAGAATTACTGGGAAATCGTGAATTGAGCTTAGCGGCACTCGTCTTGTGTGCCGGGAGATTCCAATTACATCTCCCAGCACTTCCGTCAAACAGCGAGCCTAGGCCTTTTAGAAGCCAAGGGTACCAGCAGGCTGGATGTGGAGGTACAGGCCATAAGCTCAACTCTCAGAAGTGTATATGCATGGGAGGCAGATGTCTGCTACCCGCTCGTACATGGGATTTGGAACCTAGCTACACTCTGGTTGAGGAAAGCCGCTGGAAATCGCTGTATTCAACTCAGATACACGGGAGTTCAGGCCCAGTGCTCACACATGCTTTTCCCGCAACCTCTCCCAGCCACTAACATTAGGATGTTAGCAGCTACTCCTACAGTCAGGCAGCATGCGGGAGGGTTCTGCCCTGTCCTCAGCTCTCTCAGGGAAGCATGTCTTGTAGCCAGCTAGCTGTCAACTACCTGCATTCCTATGGCAGTGAGAAGGTAGCAGTATTCTGAGTCAGGAGGTTCCAAGATTACCAGTCGACTGCACCTGGGGATACCCTCCAGGTCTTCATTGTTACCCTGCGTCTCAGAAGCCTCTGGCAAACGTCTCTGCTGAAGACCTGCGAAACTCACTCTGCAGGCAGTGTGGAACTGTGAGGGACTGAGGCTGAGCTCAACTCTCAGAAGTAAGATGGTTTTGGACAAGGCGTTCAGCTACCCTCTCACGTATGGAACTTAGTATGTAGCACCAGTCTACCACAGGAATTACTAGGAAATCGCTGAACTGAGCTTGGAGGCACTAGTCTTGTGTGCCGGGTGATTCCAATTACCTCTCCCAGCACTTCCGTCAAACAGCGAGCCTAGGCCTTTTAGAAGCAAAGGGTACCAGCAGGCTGGCTGTGGAGGTACAGGCCATAAGCTCAACTCTCAGAAGTGTATATGCATGGGAGGCAGATGTCTGCTACCCACTCGGACATGGGAGTTGGAACCTAGCTACACTGTGATTGAAGAAGGCCATTGGAAATCGCTGTATTCAACTCAGATACACGGGAGTTCAGGCCCAGTGCTCACACATGCTTTTCCCGCAACCTCTCCCAGCCGCTAACATTAGGATGTTAGCAGCTACTCCTACAGTCAGGCAGGATGCGGGAGGGTTCTGCCCTGTCCTCAGCTCTCACAGGGAAGCATGTCTTGAAGCCAGCTGTCAACTAGCTGCATTCCTATGGCAGTGAGAAGGTAGCAGTACTCTGAGTCAGGAGGTTCCAAGATTACCACTCTACTGCACCTGGAGATACCCTCCAGGTCTGCATTGTTAACTTGTACTCAGAAGCCTCTGGCAATCGTCTCTGGTGAAGACGCGTGAAACTCACTCTGCAGGCAGTGTGGAAGTGTGAGGGACTGAGGGTGTGCTCAACTCTCAGAAGTAAGATGCTTTTGGACAAGGCGTTCAGCTACCTTCTCACATATGGAACTTAGTATGTAGCACCTGTCTACCACAAGAATTACTGGGAAATCGTGAATTGAGCTTGGAGGCACTCGTCTTGTGTGCCGGGAGATTCCAATTACCTCTCCCAGCACTTCCGTCAAACAGCGAGCCTAGGCCTTTTAGAAGCCAAGTGTACCAGCAGGCTGGCTGTGGAGGTACAGGCCATAAGCTCAACTCTCAGAAGTGTGTATGCATGGGAGGCAGATGTCTGCTACCCGCTCGTACATGGGATTTGGAACCTAGCTACACTCTGGTTGAGGAAAGCCGTTGGAAATCGCTGTATTCAACTCAGATACACGGGAGTTCAGGCCCAGTGCTCACACATGCTTTTCCCGCAACCTCTCCCAGCCACTAACATTAGGATGTTAGCAGCTACTCCTATAGTCAGGCAGCATGCGGGAGGGTCCTGCCCTGCCCTCAGTTCTCTCAGGGAAGCATGTCTTCAAGCCAGCTAGCTGTCAACTAGCTGCATTCCTATGGCAGTGAGAAGGTAGCAGTATTCTGAGTCAGGAGGTTCCAAGATTACGAGTCGACTGCACCTGGGGATACCCTCCAGGTCTGCATTGTTACCCTGCGTCTCAGAAGCCTCTGGCAAACGTCTCTGCTGAAGACCTGCGAAACTCACTCTACAGGCAGTGTGGAACTGTGAGGGACTGAGGCTGAGCTCAACTCTCAGAAGTAAGATGGTTTTGGACAAGGCGTTCAGCTACCCTCTCACGTATGGAACTTAGTATGTAGCACCAGTCTACCACAGGAATTACTAGGAAATCGCTGAACTGAGCTTGGAGGCACTAGTCTTGTGTGCCGGGTGATTCCAATTACCTCTCCCAGCACTTCCGTCAAACAGCGAGCCTGGGCCTTTTAGAAGCCAAGGGTACCAGCAGGCTGGCTGTGCAGGTACAGGCCATAAGCTCAACTCTCAGAAGTGTGTATGCATGGGAGGCAGATATCTGCTACCCGCTCGTACATGGGATTTGGAATTTAGCTACACTCTGGTTGAGGAAAGCCGTTGGAAATCGCTGTAATCAACTCAGATACACGGGAGTTCAGGCCCAGTGCTCACACATGCTTTTCCCGCAACCTCTCCCAGCCACTAACATTAGGATGTTAGCAGCTACTCCTATAGTCAGGCAGCATGCGGGAGAGTCCTGCCCTGCCTCAGCTCTCTCAGGGAAGCATGTCTTGAAGCCAGCTAGCTGTCAACTAGCTGCATTCCTATGGCAGTGAGAAGGTAGCAGTATTCTGAGTCAGGAGGTTCCAAGATTACCAGTCGACTGCACCTGGGGATACCCTCCAGGTCTGCATTGTTACCCTGCGTCTCAGAAGCCTCTGGCAAACCTCTCTGCTGAAGACCTGCGAAACTCACTCTGCAGGCAGTGTGGAAGTGTGAGGGACTGAGGCTGAGCTCAACTCTCAGAAGTAAGATGGTTATGGACAAGGCGTTCAGCTACCCTCTCACGTATGGAACTTAGTATGTAGCACCAGTCTCCCACAGGAATTACTAGGAAATCGCTGAACTGAGCTTGGAGGCACTAGTCTTGTGTGCCGGGTGATTCCAATTACCTCTCCCAGCACTTCCGTCAAACAGCGAGCCTAGGCCTTTTAGAAGCCAAGGGTACCAGCAGGCTGGCTGTGGAGGTACAGGCCATAAGCTCAACTCTCAGGAGTGTGTATGCATGGGAGGCAGATGTCTGCTACCCACTCGGACATGGGAGTTGGAACCTAGCTACACTGTGATTGAAGAAGGCCATTGGAAATCGCTGTATTCAACTCAGATACCCGGGAGTTCAGGCCCAGTGCTCACACATGCTTTTCCCGCAACCTCTCCCAGCCACTAACATAAGGATGTTAGCAGCTACTCCTACAGTCAGGCAGGATGCGGGAGGGTTCTGCCCTGTCCTCAGCTCTCACAGGGAAGCATGTCTTGAAGCCAGCTGTCAACTAGCTGCATTTCTATGGCAGTGAGAAGGTAGCAGTACTCTGAGTCAGGAGGTTCCAAGATTACCACTCTACCGCACCTGGAGATACCCTCCAGGTCTGCATTGTTAACTTGTACTCAGAAGCCTCTGGCAATCGTCCTGGTGAAGACGTGTGAAACTCACTCTGCAGGCAGTGTGGAAGTGTGTGGGACTGAGGGTGTTCTCAACTCTCAGAAGTAAGATGGTTTTGGACTAGGCGTTCAGCTACCTTCTCACATATGGAACTTAGTATGTAGCACCTGTCTACCACAAGAATTACTGGGAAATCGTGAATTGAGCTTGGAGGCACTCGTCTTGTGTGCCGGGAGATTCCAATTACCTCTCCCAGCACTTCCGTCAAACAGCGAGCCTAGGCCTTTTAGAAGCCAAGGGTACCAGCAGGCTGGCTGTGGAGGTACAGGCCATAAGCTCAACTCTCAGAAGTGTGTATGCATGGGAGGCAGATGTCTGCTACCCGCTCTTACATGGGATTTGGAACCTAGCTACACTCTGGTTGAGGAAAGCCGTTGGAAATCGCTGTATTCAACTCAGATACACGGGAGTTCAGGCCCAGTGCTCACACATGCTTTTCCCGCAACCTCTCCCAGCCACTAACATAAGGATGTTAGCAGCTACTCCTACAGTCAGGCAGCGTGCGGGAGGGTTCTGCCCTGTCCTCAGCTCTCACAGGGAAGCATGTCTTGAAGCCAGCTGTCAACTAGCTGCATTCCTATGGCAGTGAGAAGGTAGCAGTATTCTGAGTCAGGAGGTTCCAAGATTACCAGTCGACTGCACCTGGGGATACCCTCCAGGTCTGCATTGTTACCCTGAGTCTCAGAAGCCTCTGGCAATCGTCTCTGCTGAAGACCTGCGAAACTCACTCTGCAGGCAGTGTGGAACTGTGAGGGACTGAGGCTGAGCTCAACTCTCAGAAGTAAGATGGTTTTGGACAAGGCGTTCAGCTACCCTCTCACGTATGGAACTTAGTATGTAGCACCAGTCTACCACAGGAATTACTAGGAAATCGCTAAACTGAGCTTGGAGGCACTAGTCTTGTGTGCCGGGTGATCCAATTACCTCTCCCAGCACTTCCGTCAAACAGCGAGCCTAGGCCTTTTAGAAGCCAAGGGTACCAGCAGGCTGGATGTGGAGGTACAGGCCATAAGCTCAACTCTCAGAAGTGTGTATGCATGGGAGGCAGATGTCTGCTACCCACTCGGACATGGGAGTTGGAACCTAGCTACCCTATGATTGAAGAAGGCCATTGGAAATCGTTGTATTCAACTCACATACACGGGAGTTCAGGCCCAGTGCTCACATATGCTTTTCCCGCAACCTCTCACAGCCACTAACATAAGGATGTTAGCAGCTACTCCTACAGTCAGGCAGGATGCAGGAGGGTTCTGCCCTGTCCTCAGCTCTCACAGGGAAGCATGTCTTGAAGCCAGCTGTCAACTAGCTGCATTCCTATGGCAGTGAGAAGGTAGCAGTACTCTGAGTCAGGAGGTTCCAAGATTACCACTCTACTGCACCTGGAGATTCCCTCCAGGTCTGCATTGTTAACTTGTACTCAGAAGCCTCTGGCAATCGTCTCTGGTGAAGACGTGTGAAACTCACTCTGCAGGCAGTGTGGAACTGTGAGGTACTGAGGGTGGGCTCAACTCTCAGAAGTAAGATGCTTTTGGACAAGGCGTTCAGCTACCATCTCACATATGGAACTTAGTATGTAGCACCTGTCTACCACAAGAATTACTGGGAAATCGTGAATTGAGTGTGGAGGCACTCTTCTTGTGTGCCGGGAGATTCCAATTACCTCTCCCAGCACTTCCGTCAAACAGCGAGCCTAGGCCTTTTAGAAGCCAAGGGTACCAGCAGGCTGGATGTGGAGGTACAGGCCATAAGCTCAACTCTCAGAAGTGTATATGCTTGGGAGGCAGATGTCTGCTATCCGCTCGTACATGGGATTTGGAACCTAGCTACACTCTGGTTGAGGAAAGCCGTTGGAAATCGCTGTATTCAACTCAGGTACACGGGAGTCCAGGCCCAGTGCTCACACATGCTTTTCCCGCAACCTCTCCCAGTCACTAACTTAAGGATGTTAGCAGCTACTCCTACAGTCAGGCAGCATGCGGGAGGGTTCTGCCGTGTCCTCAGCTCTCACAGGGAAGCATGTCTTGAAGCCAGCTGTCAACTAGCTGCATTCCTATGGCAGTGAGAAGGTAGCAGTATTCTGAGTCAGGAGGTTCCAAGATTACCAGTCGACTGCACCTGGGGATACCCTCCAGGTCTGCATTGTTACCCTGCGTCTCAGAAGCCTCTGGCAATCGTTTCTGGTGAAGACGTGTGAAACTCACTCTGCAGGCAGTGTGGAAGTGTGAGGGACTGAGGCTGAGCTCAACTCTCAGAAGTAAGATGGTTATGGACAAGGCGTTCAGCTACCCTCTCACGTATGGAACTTAGTATGTAGCACCAGTCTCCCACAGGAATTACTAGGAAATCGCTGAACTGAGCTTGGAGGCACTAGTCTTGTGTGCCGGGTGATTCCAATTACCTCTCCCAGCACTTCCGTCAAACAGCGAGCCTAGGCCTTTTAGAAGCCAAGGGTACCAGCAGGCTGGCTGTGGAGGTACAGGCCATAAGCTCAACTCTCAGGAGTGTGTATGCATGGGAGGCAGATGTCTGCTACCCACTCGGACATGGGAGTTGGAACCTAGCTACACTGTGATTGAAGAAGGCCATTGGAAATCGCTGTATTCAACTCAGATACCCGGGAGTTCAGGCCCAGTGCTCACACATGCTTTTCCCGCAACCTCTCCCAGCCACTAACATAAGGATGTTAGCAGCTACTCCTACAGTCAGGCAGGATGCGGGAGGGTTCTGCCCTGTCCTCAGCTCTCACAGGGAAGCATGTCTTGAAGCCAGCTGTCAACTAGCTGCATTTCTATGGCAGTGAGAAGGTAGCAGTACTCTGAGTCAGGAGGTTCCAAGATTACCACTCTACCGCACCTGGAGATACCCTCCAGGTCTGCATTGTTAACTTGTACTCAGAAGCCTCTGGCAATCGTCCTGGTGAAGACGTGTGAAACTCACTCTGCAGGCAGTGTGGAAGTGTGTGGGACTGAGGGTGTTCTCAACTCTCAGAAGTAAGATGGTTTTGGACTAGGCGTTCAGCTACCTTCTCACATATGGAACTTAGTATGTAGCACCTGTCTACCACAAGAATTACTGGGAAATCGTGAATTGAGCTTGGAGGCGCTCGTCTTGTGTGCCAGGAGATTCCAATTACCTCTCCCAGCACTTCCGTCAAACAGCGAGCCTAGGCCTTTTACAAGCCAAGGGTACCAGCAGGCTGGATGTGGAGGTACAGGCCATAAGCTCAACTCTCAGAAGTGTGTATGCATGGGAGGCAGATGTCTGCTACCCACTCGGACTTGGGAGTTGGAACCTAGCTACACTGTGATTGAAGAAGGCCATTGGAAATCGCTGTATTCAACTCAGATACACGGGAGTTCAGGCCCAGTGCTCACACATGCTTTTCCCGCAACCTCTCCCAGCCACTAACATAAGGATGTTAGCAGCTACTCCTACAGTCAGGCAGCATGCGGGAGGGTTCTGCCCTGTCCTCAGCTCTCACAGGGAAGCATGTCTTGAAGCCAGCTGTCAACTAGCTGCATTCCTATGGCAGTGAGAAGGTAGCAGTACTCTGAGTCAGGAGGTTCCATGATTACCACTCTACTGCACCTGGAGATACCCTCCAGGTCTGCATTGTTAACTTGTACTCAGAAGCCTCTGGCAATCGTCTCTGGTGAAGACGTGTGAAACTCACTCTGCAGGCAGTGTGGAACTGTGAGGGACTGAGGGTGGGCTCAACTCTCAGAAGTAAGATGCTTTTGGACAAGGCGTTCAGCTACCATCTCACATATGGAACATAGTATGTAGCACCTGTCTACCACAAGAATTACTGGGAAATCGTGAATTGAGCTTGGAGGCACTCGTCTTGTGTGCCGGGAGATTCCAATTACCTCTCCCAGCACTTCCGTGAACAGCGAGCCTAGGACTTTTAGAAGCCAAGGGTACCAGCAGGCTGGCTGTGGAGGTACAGGCCATAAGCTCAACTCTCAGAAGTGTGTATGCATGGGAGGCAGATGTCTGCTACCCGCTCGTACATGGGATTTGCAACCTAGCTACACTCTGGTTGAGGAAAGCCGTTGGAAATCGCTGTATTCAACTCAGATACACGGGAGTTCAGGCCCAGTGCTCACACATGCTTTTCCCGCAACCTCTCCCATCCACTAACATTAGGATGTTAGCAGCTACTCCTACAGTCAGGCAGGATGCGGGAGGGTTCTGCCCTGTCCTCAGCTCTCACAGGGAAGCATGTCTTGAAGCCAGCTGTCAACTAGCTGCATTCCTACGGCAGTGAGAAGGTAGCAGTACTCTGAGTCAGGAGGTTCCAAGATTACCACTCTACTGCACCTGGAGATACCCTCCAGGTCTGCATTGTTAACTTGTACTCAGAAGCCTCTGGCAATCGTCTCTGGTGAAGACGTGTGAAACTCACTCTGCAGGCAGTGTGGAAGTGTGAGGGACTGAGGGTGTGCTCAACTCTCAGAAGTAAGATGCTTTTGGACAAGGCGTTCAGCTACCTTCTCACATATGGAACTTAGTATGTAGCACCTGTCTACCACAAGAATTACTGGGAAATCGTGAATTGAGCTTGGAGGCACTCGTCTTGTGTGCCGGGAGATTCCAATTACCTCTCCCAGCACTTCCATAAAACAGCGAGCCTAGGCCTTTTAGAAGCCAAGGGTACCAGCAGGCTGGATGTGGAGGTACAGGCCATAAGCTCAACTCTCAGAAGTGTGTATGCATGGGAGGCAGATGTCTGCTACCCGCTCGTACATGGGATTTGGAACCTAGCTACACTCTGGTTGAGGAAAGCCGTTGGAAATCGCTGTATTCAACTCAGATACACGGGAGTTCAGGCCCAGTGCTCACACATGCTTTTCCCGCAACATCTTCCAGCCACTAACATTAGGATGTTAGCAGCTACTCCTACACTCAGGCAGTATGCGGGAGGGTTTGCCCTGTCCTCAGCTCTCTCAGGGAAGCATGTCTTGAAGCCAGCTAGCTGTCAACTAGCTGCATTCCTATGGCAGTGAGAAGGTAGCCGTACTCTGAGTCAGGAGGTTCCAAGATTACCACTCTACTGCACCTGGAGATACCCTCCAGGTCTGCATTGTTAACTTGTACTCAGAAGCCTCTGGCAATCGTCTCTCGTGAAGACGTGTGAAACTCACTCTGCAGGCAGTGTGGAAGTGTGAGGGACTGAGGGTGTGCTCAACTCTCAGAAGTAAGATGCTTTTGGACAAGGCGTTCAGCTACCTTCTCTCATATGGAACTTAGTATGTAGCACCTGTCTACCACAGGAATTACTAGGAAATCGCTGAACTGAGCTTGGAGGCACTAGTCTTGTGTGCCGGGTGATTCCAATTACCTCTCCCAGCACTTCCGTCAAACAGCGAGCCTAGGCCTTTTAGAAGCCAAGGGTACCAGCAGGCTGGACGTGGAGGTACAGGCCATAAGCTCAACTCGGAGAAGTGTGTATGCATGGGAGGCAGATATCTGCTACCCGCTCGTACATGGGATTTGGATCCTAGCTACACTCTGGTTGAGGAAAGCCGTTGGAAATCGCTGTATTCAACTCAGATACACGGGAGTTCAGGCCCAGTGCTCACACATGCTTTTCCCGCAACCTCTCCCAGCCACTAACATAAGGATGTTAGCAGCTACTACTACAGTCAGGCAGCATGCGGGAGGGTTCTGCCCTGTCCTCAGCTCTCACAGGGAAGCATGTCTTGAAGCCAGCTGTCAACTAGCTTCATTCCTATGGCAGTGAGAAGGTAGCAGTATTCTGAGTCAGGAGGTTCCAAGATTACCAGTCGACTGCACCTGGGGATACCCTCCAGGTCTGCATTGTTCCCCTGCGTCTCAGAAGCCTCTGGCTAACGTCTCTGCTGAAGACCTGCGAAACTCACTCTGCAGGCAGTGTGGAACTGTGAGGGACTGAGGCTGAGCTCAACTCTCAGAAGTAAGATGGTTTTGGACAAGGCGTTCAGCTACCCTCTCTCGTATGGAACTTTGTAGCACCTGTCTACCACAAGAATTACTGGGAAATCGTGAATTGAGCTTGGAGGCACTCGTCTTGTGTGCCGGGAGATTCCAATTACCTCTCCCAGCACTTCCGTCAAACAGCGAGCCTAGGCCTTTTAGAAGCCAAGGGTACCAGCAGGCTGGATGTGGAGGTACAGGCCATAAGCTCAACTCTCAGAAGTGTGTATGCATGGGAGGCAGATGTCTGCTACCCGCTCGTACATGGGATTTGGAACCTAGCTACACTCTGGTTGAGGAAAGCCGTTGGAAATCGCTGTATTCAACTCAGATACATGGGAGTTCAGGCCCAGTGCTCACACATGCTTTTCCCGCAACCTCTCACAGCCACTAACATAAGGATGTTAGCAGCTACTCCTACAGTCAGGCAGCATGCGGGAGGGTTCTGCCCTGTCCTCAGCTCTCACAGGGAAGCATGTCTTGAGGCCAGCTGTCAACTAGCTGCATTCCTATGGCAGTGAGAAGGTAGCAGTATTCTGAGTCAGGAGGTTCCAAGATTACCAGTCGACTGCACCTGGGGATACCCTCCAGGTCTGCATTGTTACCCTGCGTCTCAGAAGCCTCTGGCAAACGTCTCTGCTGAAGACCTGCGAAACTCACTCTGCAGGCAGTGTGGAAGCGTGAGGGACTGAGGCTGAGCTCAACTCTCAGAAGTAAGATGGATTTGGACAAGGCGTTCAGCTACCCTCTCACGTATGGAACTTAGTATGTAGCACCAGTCTACCACAGGAATTACTAGGAAATCGCTGAACTGAGCTTGGAGACACTAGTCTTGTGTGCCGGGTGATTCCAATTACCTCTCCCAGCACTTCCGCCAAACAGCGAGCCTAGGCCTTTTAGAAGCCAAGGGTACCAGCAGGCTGGCTGTGGAGGTACAGGCCATAAGCTCAACTCTCAGAAGTGTGAATGCATGGGAGGCAGATGTCTGCAACCCGCTCGTACATGGGATTTGGAACTTAGCTACACTCTGGTTGAGGAAAGCCGTTGGAAATCGCTGTATTCAACTCAGGTACACGGGAGTTCAGGCCCAGTGCTCACACATGCTTTTCCCGCAACCTCTCCCAGCCACTAACATAAGGATGTTAGCAGCTACTCCTACAGTCAGGCAGCATGGAGGAGGGTCCTGCCCTGTCCTCAGCTCTCACAGGGAAGCATGTCTTGAAGCCAGCTGTCAACTAGCTGCATTCCTATGGCAGTGAGAAGGTAGCAGTATTCTGAGTCAGGAGGTTCCAAGATTACCAGTCGACTGCACCTGGGGATACCCTCCAGGTCTGCATTGTTACCCTGCGTCTCAGAAGCCTCTGGCAAACGTCTCTGCTGAAGACCTGCGAAACTCACTCTGCAGGCAGTGTGGAACTGTGAGGGACTGAGGCTGAGCTCAACTCTCAGAAGTAAGATGGTTTTGAACAAGGCGTTCAGCTACCCTCTCACGTATGGAACTTAGTATGTAGCACCAGTCTACCACAGGAATTACTAGGAAATCGCTGAACTGAGCTTGGAGGCACTAGTCTTGTGTGCCGGGTGATTCCAATTACCTCTCCAGCACTTCCGTCAAAAAGCGAGCCTAGGCCTTTTAGAAGCCAAGGGTATCGGCAGGCTGGCTGTGGAGGTACAGGCCATAAGCTCAACTCTCAGAAGTGTGTATGCATGGGAGGCAGATGTCTGCTACCCACTCGGACATGGGAGTTGGAACCTAGCTACACTGTGATTGAAGAAGGCCATTGGAAATCGCTCTATTCAACTCAGATACACGGGAGTTCAGGCCCAGTGCTCACACATGCTTTATCCGCAACCTCTCCCAGCCACTAACATTAGGATATTAGCAGCTACTCCTACAGTCAGGCAGGATGCGGGAGGGTTCTGCCCTGTCCTCAGCTCTCACAGGGAAGCATGTCTTGAAGCCAGCTGTCAACTAGCTGCATTCCTATGGCAGTGAGAAGGTAGCAGTATTCTGAGTCAGGAGATTCCAAGATTACCAGTCGACTGCACCTGGGGATACCCTCCAGGTCTGCATTGTTACCCTGCGTCTCAGAAGCCTCTGGCAAACGTCTCAGCTGAAGACCTGTGAAACTCACTCTGCAGGGAGTGTGGAACTGTGAGGGACTGAGGCTGAGCTCAACTCTCAGAAGTAAGATGGATTTGGACAAGGCGTTCAGCTACCCTCTCACGTATGGAACTTAGTATGTAGCACCAGTCTACCACAGGAATTACTAGGAAATCGCTGAACTGAGCTTGGAGGCACTAGTCTTGTGTGCCGGGTGATTCCAATTACCTCTCCCAGCACTTCCGTCAACCAGCGAGCCTAGGCCTTTTAGAAGCCAAGGGTACCAGCAGGCTGGCTGTGGAGGTACAGGCCATAAGCTCAACTCTCAGAAGTGTGTATGCATGGGAGGCAGATGTCTGCTACCCACTCGGACATGGGAGTTGGAACCTAGCTACACTGTGATTGAAGAAGGCCATTGGAAATCGTTGTATTCAACTCAGAATCACGGGAGTTCAGGCCCAGTGCTCACACATGCTTTTCCCGCAACCTCTCCCAGCCACTAACATTAGGATGTTAGCAGCTACTCCTACAGTCAGGCAGGATGCGGGAGGGTTCTGCCCTGTCCTCAGCTCTCACAGGGAAGCATGTCTTGAAGCCAGCTGTCAACTGGCTGCATTCCTATGGCAGTGAGAAGGTAGCAGTACTCTGAGTCAGGAGGTTCCAAGATTACCACTCTACTGCACCTGGAGATACCCTCCAGGTCTGGATTGTTAACTTGTACTCAGAAGACTCTGGCAATCGTCTCTGGTGAAGACGTGTGAAACTCACTCTGCAGGCAGTGTGGAACTGTGAGGTACTGAGGGTGGGCTCAACTCTCAGAAGTAAGATGCTTTTGGACAAGGCGTTCAGCTACCATCTCACATATGGAACTTAGTATGTAGCACCTGTCTACCACAAGAATTACTGGGAAATCGTGAATTGAGCTTGTAGGCACTCGTCTTGTGTGCCGGGAGATTCCAATTATCTCTCCCAGCACTTCCGTCAAACAGCGAGCCTAGGCCTTTTAGAAGCCAAGGGTATCAGCAGGCTGGCTGTGGAGATACAGGCCATAAGCTCAACTCTCAGAAGTGTGTATGCATGGGAGGCAGATGTCTGCTACCCGCTCGTACATGGGATTTGGAACCTAGCTACACTCTGGTTGAGGGAAGCCGTTGGAAATCGCTGTATTCAACTCAGATACACGGGAGTTCAGGCCCAGTGCTCACACATGCTTTTCCCGCAACCTCTCCCAGCCACTAACATTAGGATGTTAGCAGCTACTCCTACAGTCAGGCAGGATGCGGGAGGGTTCTGCCCTGTCCTCAGCTCTCACAGGGAAGCATGTCTTGAAGCCAGCTGTCAACTAGCTGCATTCCTATGGCAGTGAGAAGGTAGCAGTACTCTGAGTCAGGAGGTTCCAAGATTACCACTCTACTGCACCTGGAGATACCCTCCAGGTCTGCATTGTTAACTTGTACTCAGAAGCCTCTGGCAATCGTCTCTGGTGAAGACGTGTGAAACTCACTCTGCAGGCAGTGTGGAAGTGTGAGGGACTGAGGGTGTGCTCAACTCTCAGAAGTAAGATGCTTTTGGACAAGGCGTTCAGCTACCTTCTCACATATGGAACTTAGTATGTAGCACCTGTCTACCACAAGAATTACTGGGAAATCGTGAATTGAGCTTGGAGGCACTCGTCTTGTGTGCCAGGAGAATCCAATTACCTCTCCCAGCACTTGTGTCAGACAGCGAGCCTAGGCTTTTTAGAAGCAAAGGGTACCAGCAGGCTAAATGTGGAGGTACAGGCCATAAGCTCAACTCTCAGAAGTGTGTATGCATGGGAGGCAGATGTCTGCTACCCGCTCGTACATGGGATTTGGAACCTAGCTACACTCTGGTTGAGGAAAGCCGTTGGAAATCGCTGTATTCAACTCAGATACACGGGAGTTCAGGCCCAGTGCTCACACATGCTTTTCCCGCAACCTCTCCCAGCCACTAACATTAGGATGTCAGCAGCTACTCCTACAGTCAGGCAGCATGCGGGAGGGTCCTGCCCTGTCCTCAGCTCTTTCAGGGAAGCATGTATTGAAGCCAGCTAGCTGTCAACTAGCTTCATTCCTATGGCAGGGAGAAGGTAGCAGTATTCTGAGTCAGGAGGTTCCAAGATTATCAGTCGACTACACCTGGGGATACCCTCCAGGTCTGCATTGTTACCCTGCGTCTCAGAAGCCTCTGGCAAACGTCTCTGCTGAAGACCTGCGAAACTCACTCTGCAGGCAGTGTGGAACTGTGAGGGACTGAGGCTGAGCTCAACTCTCAGAAGTAAGATGGTTTTGGACAAGGCGTTCAGCTACCCTCTCACGTATGGAACTTAGTATGTAGCACCAGTCTACCACAGGAATTACTAGGAAATCGCTGAACTGAGCTTGGAGGCACTAGTCTTATGTGCCGGGTGATTCCAATTACCTCTCCCAGCACTTCTGTCAAACAGCGAGCCTAGGCCTTTTAGAAGACAAGGGTACCAGCAGGCTGGCTGCGGAGGTACAGGCCATAAGCTCAACTCTCAGAAGTGTATATGCATGGGAGGCAGATGTCTGCTACCCACTCGGACATGGGAGTTGGAACCTAGCTACACTGTGATTGAAGAAGGCCATTGGAAATCGCTGTATTCAACTCAGATACACGGGAGTTCAGGCCCAGTGCTCACACATGCTTTTCCCGCAACCTCTCCCAGCCACTAACATTAGGATGTTAGCAGCTACTCCTACAGTCCGGCAGGATGCGGGAGGGTTCTGCCCTGTCCTCAGCTCTCACAGGGAAGCATGTCTTGAAGCCAGCTGTCAACTAGCTGCATTCCTATGGCAGTGAGAAGGTAGCAGTATTCTGAGTCAGGAGGTTCCAAGATTATCAGTCGACTGCACCTGGGGATACCCTCCAGGTCTGCATTGTTACCCTGCGTCTCAGAAGCCTCTGGCAAACGTCTCTGCTGAAGACCTGCGAAACTCACTCTGCAGGCAGTGTGGAACTGTGAGGGACTGAGGCTGAGCTCAACTCTCAGAAGTAAGATGGTTTTGGACAAGGCGTTCAGCTACCCTCTCACGTATGGAACTTAGTATGTAGCACCAGTCTACCACAGGAATTACTAGGATATCGCTGAACTGAGCTTGGAGGCACTAGTCTTGTGTGCCGGGTGATTCCAATTACCTCTCCCAGCACTTCCGTCAAACAGCGAGCCTAGGCCTTTTAGAAGCCAAGGGTACCAGCAGGCTGGATGTGGAGGTACAGGCCATAAGCACAACTCTCAGAAGTGTGTATGCATGGGAGGCAGATGTCTGCTACCCACTCGGACATGGGAGTTGGAACCTAGCTACACTGTGATTGAAGAAGGCCATTGGAAATCGCTGTATTCAACTCAGATACACGGGAGTTCAGGCCCAGTGCTCACACATGCTTTTCCCGCAACCTCTCCCAGCCACTAACATTAGGATGTTAGCAGCTACTCCTACAGTCAGGCAGGATGCGGGAGGGTTCTGCCCTGTCCTCAGCTCTCACAGGGAAGCATGTCTTGAAGCCAGCTGTCAACTAGCTGCATTCCTATGGCAGTGAGAAGGTAGCAGTATTCTGAGTCAGGAGGTTCCAAGATTATCAGTCGACTGCACCTGGGGATACCCTCCAGGTCTGCATTGTTACCCTGCGTCTCAGAAGCCTCTGGCAAACGTCTCTGCTGAAGACCTGCGAAACTCACTCTGCAGGCAGTGTGGAACTGTGAGGGACTGAGGCTGAGCTCAACTCTCAGAAGTAAGATGGATTTGGACAAGGCGTTCAGCTACCCTCTCACGTATGGAACTTAGTATGTAGCACCAGTCTACCACAGGAATTACTAGGAAATCGCTGAACTGAGCTTGGAGGCACTAGTCTTGTGTGCCGGGTGATTCCAATTACCTCTCCCAGCACTTCCGTCAAACAGCGAGCCTAGGCCTTTTAGAAGACAAGGGTACCAGCAGGCTGGCTGTGGAGGTACAGGCCATAAGCTCAACTCTCAGAAGTGTATATGCATGGGAGGCAGATGTCTGCTACCCAGTCGGACATGGGAGTTGGAACCTAGCTACACTGTGATTGAAGAAGGCCATTGGAAATCGCTGTATTCAACTCAGATACACGGGAGTTCAGGCCCAGTGCTCACACATGCTTTTCCCGCAACCTCTCCCAGCCACTAACATTAGGATGTTAGCAGCTACTCCTACAGTCAGGCAGGATGCGGGAGGGTTCTGCCCTGTCCTCAGCTCTCACAGGGAAGCATGTTTTGAAGCCAGCTGTCAACTAGCTGCATTCCTATGGCAGTGAGAAGGTAGCAGTATTCTGAGTCAGGAGGTTCCAAGATTATCAGTCGACTGCACCTGGGGATACCCTCCAGGTCTGCATTGTTACCTTGCGTCTCAGAAGCCTCTGGCAAACGTCTCTGCTGAAGACCTGCGAAACTCACTCTGCAGGCAGTGTGGAACTGTGAGGGACTGAGGCTGAGCTCAACTCTCAGAAGTAAGATGGTTTTGGACAAGGCGTTCAGCTACCCTCTCACGTATGGAACTTAGTATGTAGCACCAGTCTACCACAGGAATTACTAGGAAATCGCTGAACTGAGCTTGGAGGCACTAGTCTTGTGTGCCGGGTGATTCCAATTACCTCTCCCAGCACTTCCGTCAAACAGCGAGCCTAGGCCTTTTAGAAGACAAGGGTACCAGCAGGCTGGCTGTGGAGGTACAGGCCATAAGCTCAACTCTCAGAAGTGTATATGCATGGGAGGCAGATGTCTGCTACCCACTCGGACATGGGAGTTGGAACCTAGCTACACTGTGATTGAAGAAGGCCATTGGAAATTGCTGTATTCAACTCAGATACACGGGAGTTCAGGCACAGTGCTCACGCATGTTTTTCCCGCAACCTCTCCCAGCCACTAACATTACGATGTTAGCAGCTACTCCTACAGTCAGGCAGGATGCGGGAGGGTTCTGCCCTGTCCTCAGCTCTCACAGGGAAGCATGTCTTGAAGCCAGCTGTCAACTAGCTGCATTCCTATGGCAGTGAGAAGGTAGCAGTACTCTGAGTCAGGAGGTTCCAAGATTACCACTCTACTGCACCTGGAGATACCCTCCAGGTCTGCATTGTTAACTTGTACTCAGAAGCCTCTGGCAATCGTCCTGGTGAAGACGTGTGAAACTCACTCTACAGGCAGTGTGGAAGTGTGAGGGACTGAGGGTGTGCTCAACTCTCAGAAGTAAGATGCTTTTGGACAAGGCGTTCAGCTACATTCTCACATATGGAACTTAGTATGTAGCACGTGTCTACCACAAGAATTACTGGGAAATCGTGAATTGAGCTTGGAGGCACTCGTCTTGTGTGCCGGGAGATTCCAATTACCTCTCCCAGCACTTCCGTCAAACAGCGAGCCTAGGCCTTTTAGAAGCCAAGGGTACCAGCAGGCTGGCTGTGGAGGTACAGGCCATAAGCTCAACTCTCAGAAGTGTGTATGCATTGGACGCAGATGTCTGCTACCCGCTCGTACATGGGATTTGGAACCTAGCTACACTCTGGTTGAGGAAAGCCGTTGGAAATCGCTGTATTCAACTCAGATACACGGGAGTTCAGGCCCAGTGCTCACACATGCTTTTCCCGCAACCTCTCCCAGCCACTAACATTAGGATGTTAGCAGCTACTCCTATAGTCAGGCAGCATGCGGGAGAGTCCTGCCCTGCCCTCAGCTCTCTCAGGGAAGCATGTCTTGAAGCCAGCTAGCTGTCAACTAGCTGCATTCCTATGGCAGTGAGAAGGTAGCAGTATTCTGAGTCAGGAGGTTCCAAGATTACCAGTCGACTGCACCTGGGGATACCCTCCAGGTCTGCATTGTTACCCTGCGTCTCAGAAGCCTCTGGCAAACCTCTCTGCTGAAGACCTGCGAAACTCACTCTGCAGGCAGTGTGGAACTGTGAGGGACTGAGGCTGAGCTCAACTCTCAGAAGTAAGATGGTTTTGGACAAGGCGTTCAGCTACCCTCTCACGTATGGAACTTAGTATGTAGCACCAGTCTACCACAGGAATTACTAGGAATCGCTGAACTGAGCTTGGAGGCACTAGTCTTGTGTGCCGGGTGATTCCAATTACCTCTCCCAGCACTTCCGTCAAACAGCGAGCCTAGGCCTTTTAGAAGACAAGCGTACCAGCAGGCTGGCTGTGGAGGTACAGGCCATAAGCTCAACTCTCAGAAGTGTATATGCATGGGAGGCAGATGTCTGCTACCCACTCGGACATGGGAGTTGGAACCTAGCTACACTGTGATTGAAGAAGGCCATTGGAAATCGCTGTATTCAACTCAGATACACGGGAGTTCAGGCCCAGTGCTCACACATGCTTTTCCCACAACCTCTCCCAGCCACTAACATTAGGATGTTAGCAGCTACTCCTACAGTCAGGCAGGATGCGGGAGGGTTCTGCCCTGTCCTCAGCTCTCACAGGGAAGCATGTCTTGAAGCCAGCTGTCAACTAGCTGCATTCCTATGGCAGTGAGAAGGTAGCAGTACTCTGAGTCAGGAGGTTCCAAGATTACCACTCTACTGCACCTGGAGATACCCTCCAGGTCTGCATTGTTAACTTGTACTCAGAAGCCTCTGGCAATCGTCTCTGGTGAAGACGTGTGAAACTCACTCTGCAGGCAGTGTGGAACTGTGAGGGACTGAGGGTGGGCTCAACTCTCAGAAGTAAGATGCTTTTGGACAAGGCGTTCAGCTACCATCTCACATATGGAACTTAGTATGTAGCACCTGTCTACCACAAGAATTACTGGGAAATCGTGAATTGAGCTTGGAGGCACTCGTCTTGTGTGCCGGGAGATTCCAATTACCTCTCCCAGCACTTCCGTCAAACAGCGAGCCTAGGCCTTTTCGAAGCCAAGGGTACCAGCAGGCTGGCTGTGGAGGTACAGGCCATAAGCTCAACTCTCAGCAGTGTGTATGCATGGGAGGCAGATGTCTGCTACCCGCTCGTACATGGGATTTGGAACCTAGCTACAGTCTGGTTGAGGAAAGCCGTTGGAAATCGCTGTATTCAACTCAGATACACGGGAGTTCAGGCCCAGTGCTCACACATGCTTTTCCCGCAACCTCTCCCAGCCACTAACATTAGGATGTTAGCAGCTACTCCTATAGTCACGCAGCATGCGGGAGAGTCCTGCCCTGTCCTCAGCTCTCTCAGGGAAGCATGTCTTGAAGCCAGCTAGCTGTCAACTAGCTGCATTCCTATGGCAGTGAGAAGGTAGCAGTATTCTGAGTCAGGAGGTTCCAAGATTACCAGTCGACTGCACCTGGGGATACCCTCCAGGTCTGCATTGTTACCCTGCGTCTCAGAAGCCTCTGGCAAACGTCTCTGCTGAAGACCTGCGAAACTCACTCTCCAGGCAGTGTGGAACTGTGAGGGACTGAGGCTGAGCTCAACTCTCAGAAGTAAGATGGTTTTGGACAAGGCGTTCAGCTACCCTCTCACGTATGGAACTTAGTATGTAGCACCAGTCTACCACAGGAATTACTAGGAAATCGCTGAACTGAGCTTGGAGGCACTAGTCTTGTGTGCCGGGTGATTCCAATTACCTCTCCCAGCACTTCCGTCAAACAGCGAGCCTAGGCCTTTTAGAAGACAAGGGTACCAGCAGGCTGGCTGTGGAGGTACAGGCCATAAGCTCAACTCTCAGAAGTGTATATGCATGGGAGGCAGATGTCTGCTACCCACTCGGACATGGGAGTTGGAACCTAGCTACACTGTGATTGAAGAAGGCCATTGGAAATCGCTGTATTCAACTCAGATACACGGGAGTTCAGGCCCAGTGCTCACACATGCTTTTCCCGCAACCTCTCCCAGCCACTAACATTAGGATGTTAGCAGCTACTCCTACAGTGAGGCAGGATGCGGGAGGGTTCTGCCCTGTCCTCAGCTCTCACAGGGAAGCATGTCTTGAAGCCAGCTGTCAACTAGCTGCATTCCTATGGCAGTGAGAAGGTAGCAGTACTCTGAGTCAGGAGGTTCCAAGATTACCACTCTACTGCACCTGGAGATACCCTCCAGGTCTGCATTGTTAACTTGTACTCAGAAAACTCTGGCAATCGTCTCTGGTGAAGACGTGTGAAACTCACTCTGCAGGCAGTGTGGAAGTGTGAGGGACTGAGGGTGTGCTCAACTCTCAGAACTAAGATGCTTTTGGACAAGGCGTTCAGCTACCTTCTCACATATGGAACTTAGTATGTAGCACCTGTCTACCACATGAATTACTGGGAAATCGTGAATTGAGCTTGGAGGCACTCGTCTTGTGTGCCGGGAGATTCCAATTACCTCTCCCAGCACTTCCGTCAAACAGCGAGCCTAGGCCTTTTAGAAGCCAAGGGTACCAGCAGGCTGGCTGTGGAGGTACAGGCCATAAGCTCAACTCTCAAAAGTGTGTATGCATGGGAGGCAGATGTCTGCTACCCGCTCGTACATGGGATTTGGAACCTAGCTACACTCTGGTTGAGGAAAGCCGTTGGAAATCGCATATTCAACTCAGATACACGGGAGTTCAGGCCCAGTGCTCACACATGCTTTTCCCGCAACCTCTCCCAGCCACTAACATAAGGATGTTAGCAGCTACTCCTACAGTCAGGCAGGATGCGGAAGGGTTCTGCCCTGTCCTCAGCTCTCACAGGGAAGCATGTCTTGAAGCCAGCTGTCAACTAGCTGCATTTCTATGGCAGTGAGAAGGTAGCAGTACTCTGAGTCAGGAGGTTCCAAGATTACCACTCTACTGTACCTGGAGATACCCTCCAGGTCTGCATTGTTAACTTGTACTCAGAAGCCTCTGGCAATCGTCTCTGGTGAAGACGTGTGAAACTCACTCTGCAGGCAGTGTGGAACTGTGAGGGACTGAGGGTGGGCTCAACTCTCAGAAGTAAGATGCTTTTGGACAAGGCGTTCAGCTACCATCTCACGTATGGAACTTAGTATGTAGCACCTGTCTACCACAAGAATTACTGGGAAATCGTGAATTGAGCTTGGAGGCACTCGTCTTGTGTGCCGGGAGATTCCAATTACCTCTCCCAGCACTTCCGTCAAACAGCGAGCCTAGGCCTTTTCGAAGCCAAGGGTACCAGCAGGCTGGCTGTGGAGGTACAGGCCATAAGCTCAACTCTCAGCAGTGTGTATGCATGGGAGGCAGATGTCTGCTACCCGCTCGTACATGGGATTTGGAACCTAGCTACAGTCTGGTTGAGGAAAGCCGTTGGAAATCGCTGTATTCAACTCAGATACACGGGAGTTCAGGCCCAGTGCTCACACATGCTTTTCCCGCAACCTCTCCCAGCCACTAACATTAGGATGTTAGCAGCTACTCCTACACTCAGGCAGCATGCGGGAGGGTTCTGCCCTGTCCTCAGCTCTCTCAGGGAAGCATGTCTTGAAGCCAGCTAACTGTCAACTAGCTGCATTCCTATGGCAGTGAGAAGGTAGCAGTATTCTGAGTCAGGAGGTTCGAAGATTACCAGTCGACTGCACCTGGGGATACCCTCCAGGTCTGCATTGTTACCCTGCGTCTCAGAAGCCTCTGGCAAACGTCTCTGCTGAAGACCTGCGAAACTCACTCTGCAGGCAGTGTGGAACTGTGAGGGACTGAGGCTGAGCTCAACTCTCAGAAGTAAGATGGTTTTGGACAAGGCGTTCAGCTAACCTCTCACGTATGGAACTTAGTACGTAGCACCAGTCTACCACAGGAATTACTAGGAAATCGCTGAACTGAGCTTGGAGGCACTAGTCTTGTGTGTCGGGTGATTCCAATTACCTCTCCCAGCACTTCCGTCAAACAGCGAGCCTAGGCCTTTTAGAAGCCAAGGGTACCAGCAGGCTGGCTGTGGAGGTACAGGCCATAAGCTCAACTCTCAGAAGTGTATATGCATGGGAGGCAGATGTCTGCTACCCACTCGAACATGGGAGTTGGAACCTAGCTACACTGTGATTGAAGAAGGCCATTGGAAATCGCTGTATTCAACTCAGATACACGGGAGTTCAGGCCCAGTGCACACACATGCTTTTCCCGCAACCTCTCCCAGCCACTAACATTAGGATGTTAGCAGCTACTCCTACAGTCAGGCAGGATGCGGGAGGGTTCTGCCCTGTCCTCAGCTCTCACAGGGAAGCATGTCTTGAAGCCAGCTGTCAACGAGCTGTATTCCTATGTCAGTGAGAAGGTAGCAGTACTCTGAGTCAGGAGGTTCCAAGATTACCACTCTACTGCACCTGGAGATACCCTCCAGGTCTGCATTGTTAACTTGTACTCAGAAGCATCTGGCAATCGTCTCTGGTGAAGACGTGTGAAACTCACTCTGCAGGCAGTGTGGAACTGTGAGGGACTGAGGGTGTGCTCAACTCTCAGAAGTAAGATGCTTTTGGACAAGGCGTTCAGCTACCTTCTCACATATGGAACTTAGTATGTAGCACCTGTCTACCACAAGAATTACTGGGAAATCGTGAATTGAGCTTGGAGGCACTCGTCTTGTGTGCCGGGAGATTCCAATTACCTCTCCCAGCACTTCCGTCAAACAGCGAGCCTAGGCCTTTTAGAAGCCAAGGGTACCAGCAGGCTGGCTGTGGAGGTACAGGCCATAAGCTCAACTCTCAGAAGTGTGTATGCATGGGAGGCAGATGTCTGCTACCCGCTCGTACATGGGATTTGGAACCTAGCTACACTCTGGTTGAGGAAAGCCGTTGGAAATCGCTGTATTCAACTCAGATACACGGGAGTTCAGGCCCAGTGCTCACACATGCTTTTCCCGCAACCTCTCCCAGCCACTAACATTAGGATGTTAGCAGCTACTCCTATAGTCAGGCATCATGCGGGAGGGTCCTGCCCTGCCCTCAGTTCTCTCAGGGAAGCATGTCTTGAAGCCAGCTAGCTGTCAACTAGCTGCATTCCTATGGCAGTGAGAAGGTAGCAGTATTCTGAGTCAGGAGGTTCCAAGATTACCAGTCGACTGCACCTGGGGATACCCTCCAGGTCTGCATTGTTACCCTGCGTCTCAGAAGCCTCTGGCAAACCTCTCTGCTGAAGACCTGCCAAACTCACTCTGCAGGCAGTGTGGAACTGTGAGGGACTGAGGCTGAGCTCAACTCTCAGAAGTAAGATGGTTTTGGACAAGGCGTTCAGCTACCCTCTCACGTATGGAACTTAGTATGTAGCACCAGTCTACCACAGGAATTACTAGGAAATCGCTGAACTGAGCTTGGAGGCACTAGTCTTGTGTGCCGGATGATTCCAATTACCTCTCCCAGCACTTCCGTCAAACAGCGAGCCTAGGCCTTTTAGAAGACAAGGGTACCAGCAGGCTGGCTGTGGAGGTACAGGCCATAAGCTCAACTCTCAGAAGTGTATATGCATGGGAGGCAGATGTCTGCTACCCACTCGGACATGGGAGTTGGAACCTAGCTACACTGTGATTGAAGAAGGCCATTGGAAATCGCTGTATTCAACTCAGATACACGGGAGTTCAGGCCCAGTGCTCACACATGCTTTTCCCGCAACCTCTCCCAGCCACTAACATTAGGATGTTAGCAGCTACTCCTACAGTCAGGCAGGATGCGGGAGGGTTCTGCCCTGTCCTCAGCTCTCACAGGGAAGCATGTCTTGAAGCCAGCTGTCAACTAGCTGCATTCCTATGGCAGTGAGAAGGTAGCAGTACTCTGAGTCAGGAGGTTCCAAGATTACCACTCTACTGCACCTGGAGATACCCTCCAGGTCTGCATTGTTAACTTGTACTCAGAAAACTCTGGCAATCGTCTCTGGTGAAGACGTGTGAAACTCACTCTGCAGGCAGTGTGGAAGTGTGAGGGACTGAGGGTGTGCTCAACTCTCAGAACTAAGATGCTTTTGGACAAGGCGTTCAGCTACCTTCTCACATATGGAACTTAGTATGTAGCACCTGTCTACCACAAGAATTACTGGGAAATCGTGAATTGAGCTTGGAGGCACTCGTCTTGTGTGCCGGGAGATTCCAATTACCTCTCCCAGCACTTCCGTCAAACAGCGAGCCTAGGCCTTTTAGAAGCCAAGGGTACCAGCAGGCTGGCTGTGGAGGTACAGGCCATAAGCTCAACTCTCAGAAGTGTGTATGCATGGGAGGCAGATGTCTGCTACCCGCTCGTACATGGGATTTGGAACCTAGCTACACTCTGGTTGAGGAAAGCCGTTGGAAATCGCTGTATTCAACTCAGATACACGGGAGTTCAGGCCCAGTGCTCACACATGCTTTTCCCGCAACCTCTCCCAGCCACTAACATTAGGATGTTAGCAGCTACTCCTATAGTCAGGCAGCATGCGGGAGAGTCCTGCCCTGCCTCAGCTCTCTCAGGGAAGCATGTCTTGAAGCCAGCTAGCTGTCAACTAGCTGCATTCCTATGGCAGTGAGAAGGTAGCAGTATTCTGAGTCAGGAGGTTCCAAGATTACCAGTCGACTGCACCTGGGGATACCCTCCAGGTCTGCATTGTTACCCTGCGTCTCAGAAGCCTCTGGCAAACCTCTCTGCTGAAGACCTGCGAAACTCACTCTGCAGGCAGTGTGGAACTGTGAGGGACTGAGGCTGAGCTCAACTCTCAGAAGTAAGATGGTTTTGGACAAGGCGTTCAGCTACCCTCTCACGTATGGAACTTAGTATGTAGCACCAGTCTACCACAGGAATTACTAGGAAATCGCTGAACTGAGCTTGGAGACACTAGTCTTTTGTGCCGGTTGATTCCAATTACCTCTCCCAGCACTTAAGTCAAACAGCGAGCCTAGGCCTTTTAGAAGACAAGGGTACCAGCAGGCTGCATGTGGAGGTACAGGCCATAAGCTCAACTCTCAGAAGTGTATATGCATGGGAGGCAGATGTCTGCTACCCACTCGGACATGGGAGTTGGAACCTAGCTACACTGTGATTGAAGAAGGCCATTGGAAATCGCTGTATTCAATTCAGATACACGGGAGTTCAGGCCCAGTGCTCACACATGCTTTTCCCGCAACCTCTCCCAGCCACTAACATTAGGATGTTAGCAGCTACTCCTACAGTCAGGCAGGATGCGGGAGGGTTCTGCCCTGTCCTCAGCTCTCACAGGGAAGCATGTCTTGAAGCCAGCTGTCAACTAGCTGCATTCCTATGGCAGTGAGAAGGTAGCAGTACTCTGAGTCAGGAGGTTCCAAGATTACCACTCTACTGCACCTGGAGATACCCTCCAGGTCTGCATTGTTAACTTGTACTCAGAAAACTCTGGCAATCGTCTCTGGTGAAGACGTGTGAAACTCACTCTGCAGGCAGTGTGGAAGTGTGAGGGACTGAGGGTGTGCTCAACTCTCAGAACTAAGATGCTTTTGGACAAGGCGTTCAGCTACCTTCTCACATATGGAACTTAGTATGTAGCACCTGTCTACCACAAGAATTACTGGGAAATCGTGAATTGAGCTTGGAGGCACTCGTCTTGTGTGCCGGGAGATTCCAATTACCTCTCCAGGCACTTCCGTCAAACAGCGAGCCTAGGCCTTTTAGAAGCCAAGGGTACCAGCAGGCTGGCTGTGGAGGTACAGGCCATAAGCTCAACTCTCAGAAGTGTGTATGCATGGGAGGCAGATGTCTGCTACCCGCTCGTACATGGGATTTGGAACCTAGCTACACTCTGGTTGAGGAAAGCCGTTGGAAATCGCTGTATTCAACTCAGATACACGGGAGTTCAGGCCCAGTGCTCACACATGCTTTTCCCGCAACCTCTCCCAGCCACTAACATAAGGATGTTAGCAGCTACTCCTACAGTCAGGCAGCATGCGGGAGGGTTCTGCCCTGTCCTCAGCTCTCACAGGGAAGCATGTCTTGAAGCCAGCTGTCAACTAGCTGCATTTCTATGGCAGTGAGAAGGTAGCAGTACTCTGAGTCAGGAGGTTCCAAGATTACCACTCTACTGTATCTGGAGATACCCTCCAGGTCTGCATTGTTAACTTGTACTCAGAAGCCTCTGGCAATCGTCTCTGGTGAAGACGTGTGAAACTCACTCTGCAGGCAGTGTGAAACTGTGAGGGACTGAGGGTGGGCTCAACTCTCAGAAGTAAGATGCTTTTGGACAAGGCGTTCAGCTACCATCTCACATATGGAACTTAGTATGTAGCACATGTCTACCACAAGAATTACTGGGAAATCGTGAATTGAGCTTGGAGGCACTCGTCTTGTGTGCCGGGAGATTCCAATTACCTCTCCCAGCACTTCCGTCAAACAGCGAGCCTAGGCCTTTTAGAAGACAAGGGTACCAGCAGGCTGGCTGTGGAGGTACAGGCCATAAGCTCAACTCTCAGAAGTGTGTATGCATGGGAGGCAGATGTCTGCTACCCGCTCTTACATGGGATTTGGAACCTAGCTACACTCTGGTTGAGGAAAGCCGTTGGAAATCGCTGTATTCAACTCAGATACACGGGAGTTCAGGCCCAGTGCTCACACATGCTTTTCCCGCAACCTCTCCCAGCCACTAACATAAGGATGTTAGCAGCTACTCCTACAGTCAGGCAGCGTGCGGGAGGGTTCTGCCCTGTCCTCAGTTCTCACAGGGAAGCATGTCTTGAAGCCAGCTGTCAACTAGCTGCATTCCTATGGCAGTGAGAAGGTAGCAGTATTCTGAGTCAGGAGGTTCCAAGATTACCAGTCGACTGCACCTGGGGATACCCTCCAGGTCTGCATTGTTACCCTGAGTCTCAGAAGCCTCTGGCAATCGTCTCTGCTGAAGACCTGCGAAACTCACTCTGCAGGCAGTGTGGAACTGTGAGGGACTGAGGCTGAGCTCAACTCTCAGAAGTAAGATGGTTTTGGAGAAGGCGTTCAGCTACCCTCTCACGTATGGAACTTAGTATGTAGCACCAGTCTACCACAGGAATTACTAGGAAATCGCTAAACTGAGTTTGGAGGCACTAGTCTTGTGTGCCGGGTGATCCAATTACCTCTCCCAGCACTTCCGTCAAACAGCGAGCCTAGGCCTTTTAGAAGCCAAGGGTACCAGAAGGCTGGATGTGGAGGTACAGGCCATAAGCTCAACTCTCAGAAGTGTGTATGCATGGGAGGCAGATGTCTGCTACCCACTCGGACATGGGAGTTGGAACCTAGCTACCCTATGATTGAAGAAGGCCATTGGAAATCGTTGTATTCAACTCAGATACACGGGAGTTCAGGCCCAGTGCTCACATATGCTTTTCCCGCAACCTCTCACAGCCACTAACATAAGGATGTTAGCAGCTACTCCTACAGTCAGGCAGGATGCAGGAGGGTTCTGCCCTGTCCTCAGCTCTCACAGGGAAGCATGTCTTGAAGCCAGCTGTCAACTAGCTGCATTCCTATGGCAGTGAGAAGGTAGCAGTACTCTGAGTCAGGAGGTTCCAAGATTACCACTCTACTGCACCTGGAGATTCCCTCCAGGTCTGCATTGTTAACTTGTACTCAGAAGCCTCTGGCAATCGTCTCTGGTGAAGACGTGTGAAACTCACTCTGCAGGCAGTGTGGAACTGTGAGGGACTGAGGGTGGGCTCAACTCTCAGAAGTAAGATGCTTTTGGACAAGGCGTTCAGCTACCATCTCACATATGGAACTTAGTATGTAGCACCTGTCTACCACAAGAATTACTGGGAAATCGTGAATTGAGTGTGGAGGCACTCTTCTTGTGTGCCGGGAGATTCCAATTACCTCTCCCAGCAATTCCGTCAAACAGCGAGCCTAGGCCTTTTAGAAGCCAAGGGTACCAGCAGGCTGGATGTGGAGGTACAGGCCATAAGCTCAACTCTCAGAAGTGTCTATGCTTGTGAGGCAGATGTCTGCTACCCGCTCGTACATGGGATTTGGAACCTAGCTACACTCCTGTTGAGGAAAGCCGTTGGAAATCGCTGTATTCAACTCAGATACACGGGAGTTCAGGCCCAGTGCTCACACCTGCTTTTCCCGCAACCTCCCCCCGCCACTAACATTAGGATGTTAGCAGCTACTCCTACAGTCAGGCAGCATGCGGGAGGGTTCTGCCCTGTCCTCAGCTCTCTCAGGGAAGCATGTCTTGAAGCCAGCTAGCTGTCAACTAGCTGCATTCCTATGGCAGTGAGAAGGTAGCAGTATTCTGAGTCAGGAGGTTCCAAGATTACCAGTCGACTGCAACTGGGGATACCCTCCAGGTCTGCATTGTTACCCTGCGTCTCAGAAGCCTCTGGCAAACGTCTCTGCTGAAGACCTGCGAAACTCACTCTGCAGGCAGTGTGGAACTGTGAGGGACTGAGGCTGAGCTCAACTCTCAGAAGTAAGATGGTTTTGGACAAGGCGTTCAGCTACCCTCTCACGTATGGAACTTAGTATGTAGCACCAGTCTACCACAGGAATTACTAGGAAATCGCTGAACTGAGCTTGGAGGCACTAGTCTTGTGTGCCGGGTGATTCCAATTACCTCTCCCAGCACTTCCGTCAAACAGCGAGCCTAGGCCTTTTAGAAGCCAAGGGTACCAGCAGGCTGGATGTGGAGGTACAGGCCATAAGCTCAACTCTCAGAAGTGTGTATGCATGGGAGGCAGATGTCTGCTACCCACTCGGACATGGGAGTTGGAACTTAGCTACACTGTGATTGAAGAAGGCCATTGGAAATCGCTCTATTCAACTCAGATACACGGGAGTTCAGGCCCAGTGCTCACACATGCTTTTCCCGCAACCTCTCCCAGCCACTAACATTAGGATGTTAGCAGCTTCTCCTACAGTCAGGCAGGATGCGGGAGGGTTCTGCCCTGTCCTCAGCTCTCACAGGGAAGCATGTCTTGAAGCCAGCTGTCAACTAGCTGCATTCCTATGGCAGTGAGAAGGTAGCAGTACTCTGAGTCAGGAGGTTCCAAGATTACCACTCTACTGCACCTGGAGATACCCTCCAGGTCTGCATTGTTAACTTGTACTCAGAAGCCTCTGGCAATCGTCTCTGGTGAAGACGTGTGAAACTCACTCTGCAGGCAGTGTGGAAGTGTGAGGGACTGAGGGTGTTCTCAACTCTCAGAAGTAAGATGCTTTTGGACAAGGCGTTCAGCTACCCTCTCAGTTTTGGAACTTAGTATGTAGCACCAGTCTACCACAGGAATTACTAGGAAATCGCTGAACTGAGCTTGGAGGCACTAGTCTTGTGTGCCGGGTGATTCCAATTACCTCTGCCAGCACTTCCATCAAACAGCGAGCCTAGGCCTTTTAGAAGCCAAGGGTACCAGCAGGCTGGCTGTGGAGGTACAGGCCATAAGCTCAACTCTCAGAAGTGTGTATGCATGGGAGGCAGATGTCTGCTACCCACTCGGACATGGGAGTTGGAACCTAGCTACACTGTGATTGAAGAAGGCCATTGGAAATCGCTGTATTCAACTCAGATACACGGGAGTTCAGGCCCAGTGCTCACACATGCTTTTCCCGCAACCTCTCCCAGCCACTAACATTAGGATGTTAGCAGCTACTACTACAGTCAGGCAGCATGCGGGAGGGTTCTGCCCTGTCCTAAGCTCTCTCAGGGAAGCATGTCTTGAAGCCAGCTTGCTGTCAACTAGCTGCATTCCTATGGCAGTGAGAAGGTAGCAGTATTCTGAGTCAGGAGGTTCCAAGATTACCAGTCGACTGCACCTGGGGATACCCTCCAGGTCTGCATTGTTACCCTGCGTGTCAGAAGCCTCTGGCAAACGTCTCTGCTGAAGACCTGCGAAACTCACTCTGCAGGCAGTGTGGAACTGTGAGGGACTGAGGCTGAGCTCAACTCTCAGAAGTAAGATGGTTTTGGACAAGGCGTTCAGCTACCCTCTCACGTATGGAACTTAGTATGTAGCACCAGTCTACCACAGGAATTACTAGGAAATCGCTGAACTGAGCTTGGAGGCACTAGTCTTGTGTGCCGGGTGATTCCAATTACCTCTCCCAGCACTTCCGACAAACAGCGAGCCTAGGCCTTTTAGAAGCCAAGGGTACCAGCAGGCTGGATGTGGAGGTACAGGCCATAAGCTCAACTCTCAGAAGTGTGTATGCATGGGAGGCAGATGTCTGCTACCCACTCGGACATGGGAGTTGGAACCTAGCTACACTGTGATTGAAGAAGGCCATTGGAAATCGCTGTATTCAACTCAGATACACGGGAGTTCAGGCCCAGTGCTCACACATGCTTTTCCCGCAACCTCTCCCAGCCACTAACATAAGGATGTTAGCAGCTACTCCTACAGTCAGGCAGGATGCGGGAGGGTTCTGCCCTATCCTCAGCTCTCACAGGGAAGCATGTCTTGAAGCCAGCTGTCAACTAGCTGCATTCCTATGGCAGTGAGAAGGTAGCAGTACTCTGAGTCAGGAGGTTCCAAGATTACCACTCTACTGCACCTGGAGATACCCTCCAGGTCTGCATTGTAACTTGTACTCAGAAGCCTCCGGCAATCGTCTCTGGTGAAGACGTGTGAAACTCACTCTGCAGGCAGTGTGGAAGTGTGAGGGACTGAGGGTGTGCTCAACTCTCAGAAGTAAGATGCTTTTGGACAAGGCGTTCAGCTACCTTCTCACATATGGAACTTAGTATGTAGCACCTGTCTACCACAAGAATTACTGGGAAATAGTGAATTGAGCTTGGAGGCACGCGTCTTGTGTGCCGGGAGATTCCAATTACCTCTCCCAGCACTTCCGTCAAACAGCGAGCCTAGGCCTTTTAGAAGCCAAGGGTACCAGCAGGCTGGATGTGGAGGTACAGGCCATAAGCTCAACTCTCAGAAGTGTGTATGCATGGGAGGCAGATGTCTGCTACCCGCTCGTACATGGGATTTGGAACCTAGCTACACTCTGGTTGAGGAAAGCCGTTGGAAATCGCTGTATTCAACTCAGATACACGGGAGTTCAGGCCCAGTGCTCACACATGCTTTTCCCGCAACCTCTCCCAGCCACTAACATTAGGATGTCAGCAGCTACTCCTATAGTCAGGCAGCATGCGGGAGGGTTCTGCCCTGTCCTCCGCTCTCTCTGGGAAGCATGTCTTGAAGTCAGCTAGCTGTCAACCAGCTTCATTCCTATGGCAGTGAGAAGGTAGCAGTATTCTGAGTCAGGAGGTTCCAAGATTATCAGTCGACTGCACCTGGGGATACCCTCGAGATCTGCATTGTTACCCTGCGTCTCAGAAGCCTCTGGCAAACGTCTCTTCTGAAGACCTGCGAAACTCACTCTGCAGGCAGTGTGGAACAGTGAGGGGCTGAGGGTGGGGTCAACTCTCAGAAGTAAGATGCTTTTGGACAAGGCGTTCAGCTACCTTCTCACATATGGAACTTAGTATGTAGCACCTGTCTACCACAAGAATTACTGGGAAATCGTGAATTGAGCTTGGAGGCACTCGTCTTGTGTGCTGGGAGATTCCAATTACCTCTCCCAGCACTTCCGTCAAACAGCGAGCCTAGGTCTTTTACAAGCCAAGGGTACCAGCAGGCTGGATGTGGAGGTACAGGCCATAAGCTCAACTCTCAGAAGTGTGTATGCATGGGAGGCAGATGTCTGCTACCCGCTCGTACATGGGATTTGGAACCTAGCTACACTCTGGTTGAGGAAAGCCGTTGGAAATCGCTGTATTCAACTCAGATACACGGGAGTTCAGGCCCAGTGCTCACACATGCTTTTCCCGCAACCTCTCCCAGCCACTAACATAAGGATGTTAGCAGCTACTCCTACAGTCAGGCAGCATGCGGGAGGGTTCTGCCCTGTCCTCAGCTCTCACAGGGAAGCATGTCTTGAAGCCAGCTGTCAACTAGGTGCATTCCTATGGCAGTGAGAAGGTAGCAGTATTCTGAGTCAGGAGGTTCCAAGATTACCAGTCGACTGCACCTGAGGATACCCTCCGGGTCTGCATTGTTACCCTGCGTCTCAGAAGCCTCTGGCAAACGTCTCTGCTGAAGACCTGCGAAACTCACTCTGCAGGCAGTGTGGAACTGTGAGGGACTGAGGCTGAGCTCAACTCTCAGAAGTAAGATGGTTTTGGACAAGGCGTTCAGCTACCCTCTCACGTATGGAACTTAGTATGTAGCACCAGTCTACCACAGGAATTACTAGGAAATCGCTGAACTGAGCTTGGAGGCACTAGTCTTGTGTGCCGGGTGATTCCAATTACCTCTCCCAGCACTTCCGTCAAACAGCGAGCCTAGGCCTTTTAGAAGCCAAGGGTACCAGCAGGCTGGATGTGGAGGTACAGGCCTTAAGCTCAACTCTCAGAAGTGTGTATGCATGGGAGGCAGATGTCTGCTACCCACTCGGACATGGGGGTTGGAACATAGCTACACTGTGATTGAAGAAGGCCATTGGAAATCGCTGTATTCAACTCAGATACACGGGAGTTCAGGCCCAGTGCTCACACATGCTTTTCCCGCAACCTCTCCCAGCCACTAACATAAGGATGTTAGCAGCTGCTCCTACAGTCAGGCAGCATGCGGGAGGGTTCTGCCCTGTCCTCAGCTCTCACAGGGAAGCATGTCTTGAAGCCAGCTGTCAACTAGCTGCATTCCTTTGGCAGTGAGAAGGTAGCAGTATTCTGAGACAGGAGGTTCCAAGATTACCAGTCGACTGCAACTGGGGATACCCTCCAGGTCTGCATGTTACCCTGCGTCTCAGAAGCCTCTGGCAAACGTCTCTGCTGAAGACCTGCGAAACTCACTCTGCAGGCAGTGTCGAACTGTGAGGGACTGAGGCTGAGCTCAACTCTCAGAAGTAAGATGATTTTGGACAAGGCGTTCAGCTACCCTCTCACGTATGGAACTTAGTATGTAGCACCAGTCTACCACAGGAATTACTAGGAAATCGCTGAACTGAGCTTGGAGGCACTAGTCTTGTGTGCCGGGTGATTCCAATTACCTCTCCCAGCACTTCCGTCAACCAGCGAGCCTAGGCCTTTTAGAAGCCAAGGGTACCAGCAGGCTGGCTGTGGAGGTACAGGCCATAAGCTCAACTCTCAGAAGTGTGTATGCATGGGAGGCAGATGTCTGCTACCCACTCGGACATGAGAGTTGGAACCTAGCTACACTGTGATTGAAGAAGGCCATTGGAAATCGCTGTATTCAACTCAGATACACGGGAGTTCAGGCCCAGTGCTCACACATGCTTTTCCCGCAACCTCTCCCAGCCACTAACATAAGGATGTTAGCAGCTACTCACAGTCAGGCAAGATGCGGGAGGGTTCTGCCCTGTCCTCAGCTCTCACAGGGAAGCATGTCTTGAAGCCAGCTGTCAACTAGCTGCATTCCTATGGCAGTGAGAAGGTAGCAGTACTCTGAGTCAGGAGGTTCCAAGATTACCACTCTACTGCACCTGGAGATACCCTCCAGGTCTGCATTGTTAACTTGTACTCAGAAGCCTCTGGCAATCGTCTCTGGTGAAGACGTGTGAAACTCACTCTGCAGGCATTGTGGAAGTGTGAGGGACTGAGGGTGTGCTCAACTCTCAGAAGTAAGATGCTTTTGTACAAGGCGTTCAACTACCTTCTCACGTATGGAACATAGTATGTAGCACCTGTCTACCACAAGAATTACTGGGAAATCGTGAATTGAGCTTGGAGGCACTCGTCTTGTGTGCCGGGAGATTCCAATTACCTCTCCCAGCACTTCCGTCAAACAGCGAGCCTAGGCCTTTTAGAAGCCAAGGGTACCAGCAGGCTGGATGTGGAGGTACAGGCCATAAGCTCAACTCTCAGAAGTGTGTATGCATGGGAGGCAGATGTCTGCTACCCGCTCGTACATGGGATTTGGAACCTAGCTACACTCTGGTTGAGGAAAGCCGTTGGAAATCGCTGTATTCAACTCAGATACACGGGAGTTCAGGCCCAGTGCTCACACATGCTTTTCCCGCAACCTCTCCCAGCCACTAACATAAGGATGTTAGCAGTTACTCCTACAGTCAGGCAGCATGCGGGAGGGTTCTGACCTGTCCTCAGCTCTCACAGGGAAGCATGTCTTGAAGCCAGCTGTCAACTAGCTGCATTCCTATGGCAGTGAGAAGGTAGCAGTATTCTGAGTCAGGAGGTTCCAAGATTACCAGTCGACTGCACCGGGGGATACCCTCCAGGTCTGCATTGTTACCCTGCGTCTCAGAAGCCTCTGGCAAACGTCTCTGCTGAAGACCTGCGAAACTCACTCTGCAGGCAGTGTGGAACTGTGAGGGACTGAGGCTGAGCTCAACTCTCAGAAGTAAGATGGTTTTGGACAAGGCGTTCAGCTACCCTCTCACGTATGGATCTTAGTATGTAGCACCTGTCTACCACAAGAATTACTGGGAATTCGTGAATTGAGCTTGGAGGCACTCGTCTTGTGTGCCGGGAGATTCCAATTACCTCTTCCAGCACTTCCGTCAAACAGCGAGCCTAGGCCTTTTAGAAGCCAAGGGTACCAGCAGGCTGGATGTGGAGGTACAGACCATAAGCTCAATTCTCAGAAGTGTGTATTCATGGGAGGCAGATGTCTGCTACCCACTCGGACATGGGAGTTGGAACCTTGCTACACTGTGATTGAAGAAGGCCATTGGAAAACGCTGTATTCAACTCAGATACACGGGAGTTCAGGCCCAGTGCTCACACATGCTTTTCCCGAAACCTCTCCCAGCCACTAACATTAGGATGTTAGCAGCTACTCCTACAGTCAGGCAGCATGCGGGAGCGTTCTGCCCTGTCCTCAGCTCTCTCAGGGAAACATGTCTTGAAGCCAGCTAGCTGTCAACTAGCTGCATTCCTATGGCAGTGAGAAGGTAGCAGTATTCTGAGTCAGGAGGTTCCAAGATTACAGTCGACTGCACCTGGGGATACCCTCCAGGTCTGCATTGTTAACTTGTACTCAGAAGCCTCTGGCAATCGTCTCTGGTGAAGACGTGTGAAACTCACTCTGCAGGCAGTGTGGAAGTGTGAGGGACTGAGGGTGTGCTCAACTCTCCGAAGTAAGATGCTTTTGGACAAGGCGTTCAGCTACCTTCTCACATATGGAACTTAGTATGTAGCACCTGTCTACCACAAGAATTACTGGGAAATCGTGAATTGAGCTTGGAGGCACTCGTCTTGTGTGCCGGGAGATTCCAATTACCTCTCCCAGCACTTCTGTCAAACAGCGAGCCTAGGCCTTTTAGAAGCCAAGGGGACCAGCAGGCTGGCTGTGGAGGTACAGGCCATAAGCTCAACTCTCAGAAGTGTGTATGCATGGGAGGCAGATGTCTGCTACCCGCTCGTACATGGGATTTGGAACCTAGCTACACTCTGGTTGAGGAAAGCCGTTGGAAATCGGTGTATTCAACTCAGGTACACGGGAGCCCAGGCGCAGTGCTCACACATGCTTTTCCCGCAACCTCTCCGAGCCACTAACATAAGGATGTTAGCAGCTACTCCTACAGTCAGGCAGCATGCGGGAGGGTTCTGCCCTGTCCTCAGCTCTCTCAGGGAAGCATGTCTTGAAGCCAGCTAGCTGTCAACTAGCTGCATTCCTATGGCAGTGAGAAGGTAGCAGTATTCTGAGTCAGGAGGTTCCAAGATTACCAGTCGACTGCACCTGGGGATACCCTCCAGGTCTGCATTGTTACCCTGCGTCTCAGAAGCCTCTGGCAAAGTCTCTGCTGAAGACCTGCGAAACTCACTCTGCAGGCACTGTGGAACTGTGAGGGACTGAGGCTGAGCTCAACTCTCAGAAGTAAGATGGTTTTGGACAAGGCGTTCAGCTACCCTCTCACGTATGGAACTTAGTATGTAGCACCAGTCTACACCGGAATTACTAGGAAATCGCTGAACTGAGCTTGGAGGCACTAGTCTTGTGTGCCGGGTGATTCCAATTACCTCTCCCAGCACTTCCGTCAAACAGCGAGCCTAGGCCTTTTAGAAGCCAAGGGTACCAGCAGGCTGGATGTGGAGGTACAGGCCATAAGCTCAACTCTCAGAAGTGTGTATGCATGGGAGGCAGATGTCTGCTACCCACTCGGACATGGGAGTTGGAACCTACCTACACTGTGATTGAAGAAGGCCATTGGAAATCGCTGTATTCAACTCAGATACACGGGAGTTCAGGCCCAGTGCTCACACATGCTTCTCCCACAACCTCTCCCAGCCACTAACATTAGGATGTTAGCAGCTACTCCTACAGTCAGGCAGGATGCGGGAGGGTTCTGCCCTGTCCTCAGCTCTCACAGGGAAGCATGTCTTGAAGCCAGCTGTCAACTAGCTGCATTCCTATGGCAGTGAGAAGGTAGCAGTACTCTGAGTCAGGAGGTTCCAAGATTACCACTCTACTGCACCTGGAGATACCCTCCAGGTCTGCATTGTTAACTTGTACTCAGAAGCCTCTGGCAATCGTCTCTGGTGAAGACGTGTGAAACTCACTCTGCAGGCAGTGTGGAAGTGTGAGGGACTGAGGGTGTGCTCAACTCTCAGAAGTAAGATGCTTTTGGACAAGGCGTTCAGCTACCTTCTCACATATGGAACTTAGTATGTAGCACCTGTCTACCACAAGAATTACTGGGAAATCGTGAATTGAGTTGGAGGCACTCGTCTTGTGTGCCGGGAGATTCCAATTACCTCTCCCAGCACTTCCGTCAAACAGCGAGCCTAGGCCTTTTAGAAGTCAAGGGTTCCAGCAGGCTGGATGTGGAGGTACAGGCCATAAGCTCAACTCTCAGAAGTGTGTATGCATGTGAGGCAGATGTCTGATACACGCTCGTACATGGGATTTGGAACCTAGCTACACTCTGGTTGAGGAAAGCCGTTGGAAATGGCTGTATTCAACTCAGGTACACGGGAGTTCAGGCCCAGTGCTCACACATGCTTTTCCCGCAACCTCTGCCAGCCACTAACATAAGGATGTTAGCAGGTACTCCTACAGTCAGGCAGCATGCGGGAGGGTTCTGCCCTGTCCTCAGCTCTCAGAGGGAAGCATGTCTTGAAGCCAGCTGTCAACTAGCTGCATTCCTATGGCAGTGAGAAGGTAGCAGTATTCTGAGTCAGGAGGTTCCAAGATTACCAGTCGACTGCACCTGGGGATACCCTCCAGGTCTGCATTGTTACCCTGTGTCTCAGAAGCCTCTGGCAAACGTCTCTGCTGAAGACCTTCGAAACTCACTCTGCAGGCAGTGTCGAACTGTGAGGGACTGAGGCTGAGCTCAACTCTCAGAAGTAAGATGGTTTTGGACAAGGCGTTCAGCTACCCTCTCACGTATGGAACTTAGTATGTAGCACCAGTCTACCAAAGGAATTACTAGGAAATCGCTGAACTGAGCTTGGAGGCACTAGTCTTGTGTGCCGGGTGATTCCAATTACCTCTCCCAGCACTTCTGTCAAACAGCGAGCCTAGGCCTTTTAGAAGCCAAGGGTACCAGCAGGCTGGCTGTGGAGGTACAGGCCATAAGCTCAACTCTCAGAAGTGTGTATGCATGGGAGGCAGATGTCTGCTACCCACTCGGACATGGGAGTTGGAACCTAGCTACACTGTGATTGAAGAAGGCCATTGGAAATCGCTGTATTCAACTCAGATACACTTGAGTTCAGGCCCAGTGCTCACACATGCTTTTCCCGCAACCTCTCCCAGCCACTAACATAAGGATGTTAGCAGCTACTCCTACAGTCAGGCAGGATGCGGAAGGTTTCTGCCCTGTCCTCAGGTCTCACAGGGAAGCATGTCTTGAAGCCAGCTGTCAACTAGCTGCATTCCTATGGCAGTGAGAAGGTAGCAGTACTCTGAGTCAGGAGGTTCCAAGATTACCACTCTACTGCACCTGGAGATACCCTCCAGGTCTGCATTGTTAACTTGTACTCAGAAGCCTCTGGCAATCGTCTGTGGTGAAGACGTGTGAAACTCACTCTGCAGGCAGTGTGGAAGTGTGAGGGACTGAGGGTGTGCTCAACTCTCAGAAATAAGATGCTTTTGGACATGGCGTTCAGCTACCTTCTCACATATGGAACTTAGTATGTAGCACCTGTCTACCACAAGAATTACTGGGAAATCGTGAATTGAGCTTGGAGGCACTCGTGTTGTGTGCCGGGAGATTCCTTTTTTTTTTATTTATTTTTTAATTTTTTATTTATTTATGATAGTCACAGAGAGAGAGAGAGAGGCAGAGACACAGACAGAGGAAGAAGCAGGCTCCATGCACCGGGAGCCCGACGTGGGATTCAATCCGGGGTCTCCAAGATCGTGCCCTGGGCCAAAGGCAGGCGCTAAACCGCTGCGCCACCCAGGGATCCCTGCCGGGAGATTCCAATTACCTCTCCCAGCACTTCTGTCAAACAGCGAGCCTAGGCCTTTTAGAAGCCAAGGGTACCAGCAGGCTGGCTGTGGAGGTACAGGCCATAAGCTCAACTCTCAGAAGTGTGTATGCATGGGAGGCAGATGTCTGCTACCCGCTCGTACATGGGATTTGGAACCTAGCTACACTCTGGTTGAGGAAAGCCGTTGGAAATCGCTGTATTCAACTCAGATACACGGGAGTTCAGGCCCAGTGCTCAAACATGCTTTTCCCGCAACCTCTCCCAGCCACTAACATAAGGATGTTAGCAGCTACTCCTACAGTCAGGCAGCATGCGGGAGGGTTCTGCCCTGTCCTCAGCTCTCACAGGGAAGCATGTCTTGAAGCCAGCTAGCTGTCAACTAGCTGCATTCCTATGGCAGTGAGAAGGTAGCAGTATTCTGAGTCAGGAGGTTCCAAGATTACCAGTCGACTGCACCTGGGGATACCCTCCGGGTCTGCATTGTTACCCTGTGTCTCAGAAGCCTCTGGCAAACGTCTCTGCTGAAGACCTGCGAAACTAACTCTGCAGGCAGTGTCGAACTGTGAGGGACTGAGGCTGAGCTCAACTCTCAGAAGTAAGATGGTTTTGGACAAGGCGTTCAGCTACCCTCTCACGTATGGAACTTAGTATGTAGCACCAGTCTACCAAAGGAATTACTAGGAAATCGCTGAACTGAGCTTGGAGGCACTAGTCTTGTGTGCCGGGTGATTCCAATTACCTCTCCCAGCACTTACGTCAAATAGCGAGCCTAGGCCTTTTAGAAGCCAAGGGTACCAGCAGGCTAGCTGTGGAGGTACAGGCCATAAGCTCAACTCTCAGAAGTGTGTATGCATGGGAGGCAGATGTCTGCTACCCACTCGGACATGGGAGTTGGAACCTAGCTACACTGTGATTGAAGAAGGCCATTGGAAATCGCTGTATTCAACTCAGATACACGGGAGTTCAGGCCCAGTGCTCACACATGCTTTTCCCGCAACCTCTCCGAGCCACTAACATAAGGAAGTTAGCAGCTACTCCTACAGTCAGGCAGGATGCCTTAGGGGTCTGCCCTGTCCTCAGCTCTCACAGGGAAGCATGTCTTGAAGCCAGCTGTCAACTAGCTGCATTCCTATGGCAGTGAGAAGGTAGCAGTACTCTGAGTCAGGAGGTTCCAAGATTACCACTCTACTGCACCTGGAGATGCCCTCTAGGTCTGCATTGTTAACTTGTACTCAGAAGCCTCTGGCAATCGTCTCTGGTGAAGACGTGTGAAACTCACTCTGCAGGCAGTGTGGAACTGTGAGGGACTGAGGGTGGGCTCAACTCTCAAAGTAAGATGCTTTTGGACAAGGCGTTCAGCTATATCTCACATATGGAACTTAGTATGTAGCACGTGTCTACCACAAGAATTACTGGGAAATCGTGAATTGAGCTTGGAGGCACTCGTCTTGTGTGCCGGGAGATTCCAATTACCTCTCCCAGCACTTCCGTCAAACAGCGAGCCTAGGCCTTTTAGAAGCCAAGGGTACCAGCAGGCTGGATGTGGAGGTACAGGCCATAAGCTCAACTCTCAGAAGTGTGTATGCATGGGAGGCAGATGTCTGCTACCCGCTCGTACATGGGATTTGGAACATAGCTACACTCTGTTTGAGGGAAGCCGTTGGAAATCGCTGTATTCAACTCAGATACACGGGAGTTCAGGCCCAGTGCTCACACATGCTTTTCCCGCAACCTCTCCCAGCCACTAACATTAGGATGGTAGTAGCTACTCCTACAGTCATGCAGGATGCGGGAGGGTTCTGCCCTGTCCTCAGCTCTCACAGGGAAGCATGTCTTGAAGCCAGCTGTCAACTAGCTTCATTCCTATGGCAGTGAGAAGGTAGCAGTACTCTGAGTCAGGAGGTTCCAAGATTACCACTCTACTGCACCTGGAGATACCCTCCAGGTCTGCATTGTTAACTTGTACTCAGAAGCCTCTGGCAATCGTCTCTGGTGAAGACGTGTGAAACTCACTCTGCAGGCAGTGTGGAAGTGTGAGGGACTGAGGGTGTGCTCAACTCTCAGAAGTAAGATGCTTTTGGACAAGGCGTTCAGCTACCTTCTCACATATTGAACTTAGTATGTAGCACCTGTCTACCACAAGAATTACTGGGAAATCGTGAATTGAGCTTGGAGGCACTCGTCTTGTGTGCTGGGAGATTCCAATTACCTCTCCCAGCACTTCCGTCAAACAGCGAGCCTAGGCCTTTTAGAAGCCAAGGGAACCAGCAGGCTGGATGTGGAGGTACAGGCCATAAGCTCAACTCTCAGAAGTGTGTATGCATGGGAGGCAGATGTCTGCTACCCGCTCGTACATGGGATTTGGAACCTAGCTACACTCTGGTTGAGGAAAGCCGTTGGAAATCGCTGTATTCAACTCAGATACACGGGAGTTCAGGCCCAGTGCTCACACATGCTTTTCCCGCAACCTCTACCAGCCACTAACATAAGGATGTTAGCAGCTACTCCTACAGTCAGGCAGCATGCGGGAGGGTTCTGCCCTGTCCTCAGCTCTCACAGGGAAGCATGCCTTGAAGCCAGCTGTCAACTAGCTGCATTCCTATGGCAGTGAGAAGGTAGCAGTATTCTGAGTCAGGAGGTTCCAAGATTACCAGTCGACTGCACCTGGGGATACCCTCCAGGTCTGCATTGTTACCCTGCGTGTCAGAAGCCTCTGGCAAACGTCTCTGCTGAAGACCTGCGAAACTCACTCTGCAGGCAGTGTGGAACTGTGAGGGACTGAGGCTGAGCTCAACTCTCAGAAGAAAGATGGTTTTGGACAAGGCGTTCAGCTAACCTCTCACGTATGGAACTTAGTATGTAGCACCAGTCTACCACAGGAATTACTAGGATATCGCTGAACTGAGCTTGGAGGCACTTGTCTTGTGTGCCGGGTGATTCCAATTACCTCTCCCAGCACTTCCGTCAAACAGCGAGCCAAGGCCTTTTAGAAGCCAAGGGTACCAGCAGGCTGGCTGTGGAGGTACAGGCCATAAGCTCAACTCTCAGAAGTGTGTATGCATGGGAGGCAGATGTCTGCTACCCACTCGGACATGGGATTTGGAACCTAGCTACACTCTGGTTGAGGAAAGCCGTTGGAAATCGCTGTATTCAACTCAGAAACACGGGAGTTCAGGCCCAGTGCTCACACATGCTTTTCCCGCAACCTCTCCCAGCCACTAACATAAGGATGTTAGCAGCTACTCCTACAGTCAGGCAGCATGCGGGAGGGTTCTACCCTGTCCTCAGCTCTCACAGGGAAGCATGTCTTGAAGCCAGCTGTCAACTAGCTGCATTCCTATGGCAGTGAGAAGGTAGTAGTATTCTGAGTCAGGAGGTTCCAAGATTACCAGTCGACTGCACCTGGGGATACCCTCCAGGTCTGCATTGTTACCCTGCGTATCAGAAGCCTCTGGCAAACGTCTCTGCTGAAGACCTGCGAAACTCACTCTGCAGGCAGTGTGGAACTGTGAGGGACTGAGGCTGAGCTCAACTCTCAGAAGTAAGATGGTTTTGGACAAGGCGTTCAGCTACCCTCTCACGTATGGAACTTAGTATGTAGCACCAGTCTACCACAGGAATTACTAGGAAATCGCTGAACTGAGCTTGGAGGCACTAGTCTTGTGTGCCGGGTGATTCCAATTACCTCTCCCAGCACTTGGGTCAAACAGCGAGCCTAGGCCTTTTAGAAGCCAAGGGTACCAGCAGGCTGGATGTGGAGGTACAGGCCATAAGCTCAACTCTAAGAAGTGTATATGCATGGGAGGCAGATGTCTGCTACCCACTCGGACATGGGAGTTGGAACCTAGCTACACTGTGATTGAAGAAGGCCATTGGAAATCGATGTATTCAACTCAGATACACGGGAGTTCAGGCCCAGTGCTCACACATGCTTTTCCCGCAACCTCTCCCAGCCACTAACATAAGGAAGTTAGCAGCTACTCCTACAGTCAGGCAGGATGCCTTAGGGGTCTGCCCTGTCCTCAGCTCTCTCAGGGAAGCATGTCTTGAAGCCAGCTGTCAACTAGCTGCATTCCTATGGCAGTGAGAACGTAGCAGTACTCTGAGTCAGGAGGTTCCAAGATTACCACTCTACTGCACCTGGAGATATCCTCTAGGTCTGCATTGTTAACTTGTACTAAGAAGCCTCTGTTAATCGTCTCTGGTGAAGACGTGTGAAACTCACTCTGCAGGCAGTGTGGAACTGTGAGGGACTGAGGGTGGGCTCAACTCTCAGAAGTAAGATGCTTTTGGACAAGGCGTTCAGCTACCATCTCACATATGGAACTTAGTATGTAGCACCTGCCTACCACAAGAATTACTGGGAAATCGTGAATTGAGCTTGGAGGCACTCGTCTTGTGTGCCGGGAGATTCCAATTACCTCTCCCAGCACGTCCGTCAAACAGCGAGCCTAGGCCTTTTACAAGCCAAGGGTACCAGCAGGCTGGCTGTGGAGGTTCAGGCCATAAGCTCAACTCTCAGAAGTGTGTATGCATGGGAGGCAAATGTCTGCTACCCGCTCGTACATGGGATTTGGAACCTAGCTACACTCTGGTTGAGGAAAGTCGTTGGCAATCGCTGTATTCAACTCAGATACACGGGAGTTCAGGCCCAGTGCTCACACATGCTTTTCCCGCAACCTCTCCCAGCCACTAACATTAGGATGTCAGCAGCTACTCCTACAGTCAGGCAGCATGCGGGAGGGTTCTGCCCTGTCCTCAGCTCTCTCAGGGAGGCATGTCTTGAAGCCAGCTAGCTGTCAACTAGCTGCATTCCTATGGCAGTGAGAAGGTAGCAGTATTCTGAGTCAGGAGGTTCCAAGATTACCAGTCGACTGCACCTGGGGATACCCTCCGGGTCTGCATTTTTACCCTGCGTCTCAGAAGCCTCTGGCAAACGTCTCTGCTGAAGACCTGCGAAACTCACTCTGCAGGCAGTGTGGAACTGTGAGGGACTGAGGCTGAGCTCAACTCTCAAAAGTAAGATGGTTTAGGACAAGGCGTTCAGCTACCCTCTCACGTATGGAACTTAGTATGTAGCACCAGTCTACCACAGGAATTACTAGGAAATCGCTGAACTGTGTTTCGAGGCACTAGTCTTGTGTGCCGGGTGAGTCCAATTACCTCTCCCAGCACTTCCGTCAAACAGCGAGCCTAGGCCTTTTAGAAGCCACGGGTACCAGCAGGCTGGCTGTGGAGGTACAGGCCATAAGCTCAACTCTCAGAAGTGGGTATGCATGGGAGGCAGATGTCTGCTACCCACTCGGACATGGGAGTTGGAACCTAGCTACACTGTGATTGAAGAAGGCCATTGGAAATCGCTGTATTAAACTCAGATACACGGGAGTTCAGACCCAGTGCTCACACATGCTTTTCCCGCAACCTCTACCAGCCACTAACATTAGGATGTTAGCAGCTATTCCTACAGTCAGGCAGCATGCGGGAGTGTCCTGCCCTGTCCTCAGCTCTCTCAGGGAGGCATGTCTTGAAGCCAGCTAGCTGTCAACTAGCTGCATTCCTATGGCAGTGAGAAAGTAGCAGTATTCTGAGTCAGGAGGTTCCAAGATTACCAGTCGACTGCACCTGGGGATACCCTCCAGGTCTGCATTGTTACCATGCGTCTCAGAAGCCTCTGGCAAACGTCTCTGCTGAAGACCTGCGAAACTCACTCTGCAGGCAGTGTGGAACTGTGAGGGACTGAGGCTGAGCTCAACTCTCAGAAGTAAGATGGTTTTGGACAAGGCGTTCAGCTACCCTCTCACGTATGGAACGTAGTATGTAGCACCAGTCTACCACAGGAATTACTAGGAAATCGCTGAACTGAGCTTGGAGGCACTAGTCTTGTGTGCCGGGTGATTCCAATTACCTCTCCCAGCACTTCCGTCAAACAGCGAGCCTAGGCCTTTTAGAAGCCAAGGGTACCAGCAGGCTGGCTGTGGAGGTACAGGCCATAAGCTCAACTCTCAGAAGTGTGTATGCATGGGAGGCAGATGTCTGCTACCCACTCGGACATGGGAGTTGGAACCTAGCTACACTGTGATTGAAGAAGGCCATTGGAAATCGCTGTATTCAACTCAGATACACAGGAGTTCAGGCCCAGTGCTCACACATGCTTTTCCCGCAACCTCTCCCAGCCACTAACATTAGGATGCTAGCAGCTACTCCTACAGTCAGGCAGGATGCCGTAGTGTTCTGCCCTGTCCGCAGCTCTCACAGGGAAGCATGTCTTGAAGCCAGCTGTCAACTAGCTGCATTCCTATGGCAGTGAGAATGTAGCAGTACTCTGAGTCAGGAGGTTCCAAGATTACCACTCTACTGCACCTGGAGATACCCTCCAGGTCTGCATTGTTAACTTGTACTCAGAAGCCTCTGGCAATCGTCTCTGGTGAAGACGTGTGAAACTCACTCTGCAGGCAGTGTGGAACTGTGAGGGACTGAGGGTGGGCTCAACTCTCAGAAGTAAGATGCTTTTGGACAAGGCGTTCAGCTACCATCTCACATATGGAACTTAGTATGTAGCACGTGTCTACCACAAGAATTACTGGGAAATCGTGAATTGAGCTTGGAGGCACTCGTCTTGTGTGCCGGGAGATTCCAATTACCTCTCCCAGCACTTCCGTCAAACAGCGAGCCTAGGCCTTTTAGAAGCCAAGGGTACCAGCAGGCTGGCTGTAGAGGTACAGTCCATAAGCTCAACTCTCAGAAGTGTGTATGCATGGGAAGCAAATGTCTGCTACCCGGTCGTACATGGGATTTGGAACCTAGCTACACTCTGGTTGAGGAAAGCCGTTGGAAATCGCTGTATTCAACTCAGATACACGGGAGTTCAGGCCCAGTGCTCACACATGCTTTTCCCGCAACCTCTCCCAGCCACTAACATAAGGATGTTAGCAGCTACTCCTACAGTCAGGCAGCATGCGGGAGGGTTCTGCCCTGTCCTCAGCTCTCTCAGGGAGGCATGTCTTGAAGCCAGCTAGCTGTCAACTAGCTGCATTCCTATGGCAGTGAGAAGGTAGCAGTATTCTGAGTCAGGAGGTTCCAAGATTACCAGTCGACTGCACCTGGGGATACCCTCCAGGTCTGCATTGTTACCCTGCGTCTCAGAAGCCTCTGGCAAACGTCTCTGCTGAAGACCTGCGAAACTCACTCTTCAGGCAGTGTGGAACTGTGAGGGACTGAGGCTGAGCTCAACTCTCAGAAGTAAGATGGTTTTGGACAGGCGTTCAGCTACCCTCTCACGTATGGAACTTAGTATGTAGCACCAGTCTACCACAGGAATTACTAGGAAATCGCTGAACTGAGCTTGGAGGCACTAGTCTTGTGTGCCGGGTGATTCCAATTACCTCTCCCAGCACTTCCGTCAAACAGCGAGCCTAGGCCTTTTAGAAGCCACGGGTACCAGCAGGCTGGATGTGGAGGTACAGGCCATAAGCTCAACTCTCAGAAGTGTGTATGCATGGGAGGCAGATGTCTGCTACCCAGTCGGACATGGGAGTTGGAACCTAGCTACACTGTGATTGACGAAGGCCATTAGAAATCGCTGTATTCAACTCAGATACACGGGAGTTCAGGCCCAGTGCTCACACATGCTTTTCCCGCAACCTCTCCCTGCCACTAACATTAGGATGTTAGCAGCTACTCCTACAGTCAGGCAGGATGCGGGAGGGTTCTGCCCTGTCCTCAGCTCTCACAGGGAAGCATGTCTTGAAGCCAGCTAACTAGCTGCATTCCTATGGCAGTGAGAAGGTAGCAGTACTCTGAGTCAGGAGGTTCCAAGATTACCACTCTACTGCACCTGGAGATACCCTCCAGGTCTGCATTGTTAACTTGTACTCAGAAGCCTCTGGCAATCGTCTCTGGTGAAGACGTGTGAAACTCACTCTGCAGGCAGTGTGGAACTGTGAGGGACTGAGGGTGGGCTCAACTCTCTGAAGTAACATGCTTTTGGACAAGGCGTTCAGCTACCATCTCACATATGGAACTTAGTATGTAGCAACTGTCTACCACAAGAATTACTGGGAAATCGTGAATTGAGCTTGGAGGCACTCGTCTTGTGTGGCGGGAGATTCCAATTACCTCTCCCAGCACTTCCGTCAAACAGCGAGCCTAGGCCTTTTAGAAGCCAAGGGTACCAGCAGGCTGGATGTGGAGGTACAGGCCATAAGCTCAACGCTCAGAAGTGTGTATGCATGGGAGGCAGATGTCTGCTACCCGCTCGTACATGGGATTTGGAACCTAGCTACACTCTGGTTGAGGAAAGCCGTTGGAAATCGCTGTATTCAACTCAGATACACGGGAGTTCAGGCCCAGTGCTCACACATGCTTTTCCCGCAACCTCTCCCAGCCACTAACATTAGGATGTTAGCAGCTACTCCTACAGTCAGGCAGCATACGGGAGGGTTCTGCCCTGTCCTCAGCTCTCACAGGGAAGCATGTCTTGAAGCCAGCTAGCTGTCAACTAGCTGCATTCCTATGGCAGTGAGAAGGTAGCAGTATTCTGAGTCAGGAGGTTCCAAGATTACCAGTCGACTGCACCTGGGGATACCCTCCAGGTCTGCATTGTTACCCTGCGTATCAGAAGCCTCTGGCAAACGTCTCTGCTGAAGACCTGCGAAACTCACTCTGCAGGCAGTGTGGAACTGTGAGGGACTGAGGCTGAGCTCAACTCTCAGAAGTAAGATGCTTTTGGACAAAGCGTTCAGCTACCCTCTCACGTATGGAACTTAGTATGTAGCACCAGTCTACCACAGGAATTACTAGGAAATCGCTGAACTGAGCTTGGAGGCACTAGTCTTGTGTGCCGGGTGATTCCAATTACCTCTCCCAGCACTTCCGTCAAACAGCGAGCCTAGGCCTTTTAGAAGCCAAGGGTACCAGCAGGCTGCCTGTGGAGGTAGAAGCCATAAGCTCAACTCTCAGAAGTGTATATGCATGGGAGGCAGATGTCTGCTACCCACTCGGACATGGGATTTGGAACCTAGCTACACTGTGATGGAAGAAGGCCATTGGAAATCGCTGTATTCAACTCAGATACACGGGAGTTCAGGCCCAGTGCTCACACATGCTTTTCCCGCAACCTCTCCCAGCCACTAACATTAGGATGTTAGCAGCTACTCCTACAGTCAGGTAGGATGCGGGAGGGTTCTGCCCTGTCCTCAGCTCTCACAAAGAAGCATGTCTTGAAGCCAGCTGTCAACTAGCTGCATTCCTATGGCAGTGAGAAGGTAGCAGTACTCTGAGTCAGGAGGTTCCAAGATTACCACTCTACTGCACCTGGAGACACCCTCCAGGTCTGCATTGTTAACTTGTACTCAGAAGCCTCTGGCAATCGTCTCTGGTGAAGACGTGTGAAACTCACTCTGCAGGCAGTGTGGAAGTGTGAGGGACTGAGTGTGGGCTCAACTCTCAGAAGTAAGATGCTTTTGTACAAGGCGTTCAGCTACCTTCTCACATATGGAACTTCGTATGTAGCACCTGTCTACCACAAGAATTCCTGGGAAATCGTGAATTGAGCTTGGAGGCACTCGTCTTGTGTGCCGGGAGATTCCAATTACCTCTCCCAGCACTTCCGTCAAACAGCGAGCCTAGGCCTTTTAGAAGCCAAGGGTACCAGCAGGGTGGCTGTGGAGGTACACGCCATAAGCTCAACTCTCAGAAGTGTGTATGCATGGGAGGCAGATGTCTGCTACCCGCTCGTACATGGGATTTGGAACCTAGCTACACTCTGGTTGAGGAAAGCCGTTGGAAATCGCTGTATTCAACTCAGATACACGGGAGTTCAGGCCCAGTGCTCACACATGCTTTTCCCGCAACCTCTCCCAGCCACTAACATAAGGATGTTAGCAGCTACTCCTACAGTCAGGCAGCATGCGGGAGGGTTCTGCCCTGTCCTCAGCTCTCAGAGGGAAGCATGTCTTGAAGCCAGCTGTCAACTAGCTGCATTCCTATGGCAGTGAGAAGGTAGCAGTATTCTGAGTCAGGAGGTTCCAAGATTACCAGTCGACTGCACCTGGGGATACCCTCCAGGTCTGCATTGTTACCCTGTGTCTCAGAAGCCTCTGGCAAACGTCTCTGCTGAAGACCTTCGAAACTCACTCTGCAGGCAGTGTCGAACTGTGAGGGACTGAGGCTGAGCTCAACTCTCAGAAGTAAGATGGTTTTGGACAAGGCGTTCAGCTACCCTCTCACGTATGGAACTTAGTATGTAGCACCAGTCTACCAAAGGAATTACTAGGAAATCGCTGAACTGAGCTTGGAGGCACTAGTCTTGTGTGCCGGGTGATTCCAATTACCTCTCCCAGCACTTCCGTCAAACAGCGAGCCTAGGCCTTTTAGAAGCCAAGGGTACCAGCAGGCTGGCTGTGGAGGTACAGGCCATAAGCTCAACTCTCAGAAGTGTGTATGCATGGGAGGCAGATGTCTGCTACCCACTCGGACATGGGAGTTGGAACCTAGCTACACTGTGATTGAAGAAGGCCATTGGAAATCGCTGTATTCAACTCAGATACACGGGAGTTCAGGCCCAGTGCTCACACATGCTTTTCCCGCAACCTCTCCCAGCCACTAACATTAGGATGTTAGCAGCTACTCCTACAGTCAGGCAGGATGCGGAAGGTTTCTGCCCTGTCCTCAGGTCTCACAGGGAAGCATGTCTTGAAGCCATCTGTCAACTAGCTGCATTCCTATGGCAGTGAGAAGGTAGCAGTACTCTGAGTCAGGAGGTTCCAAGATTACCACTCTACTGCACCTGGAGATACCCTCCAGGTCTGCATTGTTAACTTGTACTCAGAAGCCTCTGGCAATCGTCTCTGGTGAAGACGTGTGAAACTCACTCTGCAGGCAGTGTGGAAGTGTGAGGGACTGAGGGTGTGCTCAACTCTCAGAAATAAGATGCTTTTGGACATGGCGTTCAGCTACCTTCTCACATATGGAACTTAGTATGTAGCACCTGTCTACCACAAGAATTACTGGGAAATCGTGAATTGAGCTTGGAGGCACTCGTCTTGTGTGCCGGGAGATTCCTTTTTTTTTTTATTTATTTTTTAATTTTTTATTTATTTATGATAGTCACAGAGAGAGAGAGAGAGGCAGAGACACAGACAGAGGAAGAAGCAGGCTCCATGAACCGGGAGCCCGACGTGGGATTCAATCCCGGGTCTCCAAGATCGTGCCCTGGGCCAAAGGCAGGCGCTAAACCGCTGCGCCACCCAGGGATCCCTGCCGGGAGATTCCAATTACCTCTCCCAGCACTTCTGTCAAACAGCGAGCCTAGGCCTTTTAGAAGCCAAGGGTACCAGCAGGCTGGCTGTGGAGGTACAGGCCATAAGCTCAACTCTCAGAAGTGTGTATGCATGGGAGGCAGATGTCTGCTACCCGCTCGTACATGGGATTTGGAACCTAGCTACACTCTGGTTGAGGAAAGCCGTTGGAAATCGCTGTATTCAACTCAGATACACGGGAGTTCAGGCCCAGTGCTCAAACATGCTTTTCCCGCAACCTCTCCCAGCCACTAACATAAGGATGTTAGCAGCTACTCCTACAGTCAGGCAGCATGCGGGAGGGTTCTGCCCTGTCCTCAGCTCTCACAGGGAAGCATGTCTTGAAGCCAGCTAGCTGTCAACTAGCTGCATTCCTATGGCAGTGAGAAGGTAGCAGTATTCTGAGTCAGGAGGTTCCAAGATTACCAGTCGACTGCACCTGGGGATACCCTCCAGGTCTGCATTGTTACCCTGTGTCTCAGAAGCCTCTGGCAAACGTCTCTGCTGAAGACCTTCGAAACTCACTCTGCAGGCAGTGTCGAACTGTGAGGGACTGAGGCTGAGCTCAACTCTCAGAAGTAAGATGGTTTTGGACAAGGCGTTCAGCTACCCTCTCACGTATGGAACTTAGTATGTAGCACCAGTCTACCAAAGGAATTACTATGAAATCGCTGAACTGAGCTTGGAGGCACTAGTCTTGTGTGCCGGGTGATTCCAATTACCTCTCCCAGCACTTCCGTCAAACAGCGAGCCTAGGCCTTTTAGAAGCCAAGGGTACCAGCAGGCTGGCTGTGGAGGTACAGGCCATAAGCTCAACTCTCAGAAGTGTGTATGCATGGGAGGCAGATGTCTGCTACCCACTCGGACATGGGAGTTGGAACCTAGCTACACTGTGATTGAAGAAGGCCATTGGAAATCGCTGTATTCAACTCAGATACACGGGAGTTCAGGCCCAGTGCTCACACATGCTTTTCCCGCAACCTCTCCCAGCCACTAACATAAGGAAGTTAGCAGCTACTCCTACAGTCAGGCAGGATGCCTTAGGGGTCTGCCCTGTCCGCAGCTCTCACAGGGAAGCATGTCTTGAAGCCAGCTGACAACTAGCTGCATTCCTATGGCAGTGAGAATGTAGCAGTACTCTGAGTCAGGATGTTCCAAGATTACCACTCTACTGCACCTGGAGATACCCTCCAGGTCTGCATTGTTAACTTGTACTCAGAAGCCTCTGGCAATCGTCTCTGGTGAAGACGTGTGAAACTCACTCTGCAGGCAGTGTGGAACTGTGAGGGACTGAGGGTGGGCTCAACTCTCAGAAGTTAAGATGCTTTTGGACAAGGCGTTCAGCTACCATCTCACATATGGAACTTAGTATGTAGCACGTGTCTACCACAAGAATTACTGGGAAATCGTGAATTGAGCTTGGAGGCACTCGTCTTGTGTGCCGGGAGATTCCAATTACCTCTCCCAGCACTTCCGTCAAACAGCGAGCCTAGGCCTTTTAGAAGCCAAGGGTACCAGCAGGCTGGCTGTAGAGGTACAGGCCATAAGCTCAACTCTCAGAAGTGTGTATGCATGGGAAGCAAATGTCTGCTACCTGGTCGTACATGGGATTTGGAACCTAGCTACACTCTGGTTGAGGAAAGCCGTTGGAAATCGCTGTATTCAACTCAGATACACGGGAGTTCAGGCCCAGTGCTCACACATGCTTTTCCCGCAACCTCTCCCAGCCACTAACATAAGGATGTTAGCAGCTACTCCTACAGTCAGGCAGGATGCGGGAGGGTTCTGCCCTGTCCTCAGCTCTCTCAGGGAGGCATGTCTTGAAGCCAGCTAGCTGTCAACTAGCTGCATTCCTATGGCAGTGAGAAGGTAGCAGTATTCTGAGTCAGGAGGTTCCAAGATTACCAGTCGACTGCACCTGGGGATACCCTCCAGGTCTGCATTGTTACCCTGCGTCTCAGAAGCCTCTGGCAAACGTCTCTGCTGAAGACCTGCGAAACTCACTCTTCAGGCAGTGTGGAACTGTGAGGGACTGAGGCTGAGCTCAACTCTCAGAAGTAAGATGGTTTTGGACATGCGTTCAGCTACCCTCTCACGTATGGAACTTAGTGTGTAGCACCAGTCTACCACAGGAATTACTAGGAAATCGCTGAACTGAGCTTGGAGGCACTAGTCTTGTGTGCCGGGTGATTCCAATTACCTCTCCCAGCACTTCCGTCAAACAGCGAGCCTAGGCCTTTTAGAAGCCACGGGTACCAGCAGGCTGGATGTGGAGGTACAGGCCATAAGCTCAACTCTCAGAAGTGTGTATGCATGGGAGGCAGATGTCTGCTACCCACTCGGACATGGGAGTTGGAACCTAGCTACACTGTGATTGACGAAGGCCATTAGAAATCGCTGTATTCAACTCAGATACACGGGAGTTCAGGCCCAGTGCTCACACATGCTTTTCCCGCAACCTCTCCCAGCCACTAACATTAGGATGTTAGCAGCTACTCCTACAGTCAGGCAGGATGCGGGAGGGTTCTGCCCTGTCCTCAGCTCTCACAGGGAAGCATGTCTTGAAGCCAGCTAACTAGCTGCATTCCTATGGCAGTGAGAAGGTAGCAGTACTCTGAGTCAGGAGGTTCCAAGATTACCACTCTACTGCACCTGGAGATACCCTCCAGGTCTGCATTGTTAACTTGTACTCAGAAGCCTCTGGCAATCGTCTCTGGTGAAGACGTGTGAAACTCACTCTGCAGGCAGTGTGGAACTGTGAGGGACTGAGGGTGGGCTCAACTCTCTGAAGTAACATGCTTTTGGACAAGGCGTTCAGCTACCATCTCACATATGGAACTTAGTATGTAGCAACTGTCTACCACAAGAATTACTGGGAAATCGTGAATTGAGCTTGGAGGCACTCGTCTTGTGTGGCGGGAGATTCCAATTACCTCTCCCAGCACTTCCGTCAAACAGCGAGCCTAGGCCTTTTAGAAGCCAAGGGTACCAGCAGGCTGCCTGTGGAGGTACAGGCCATAAGCTCAACTCTCAGAAGTGTGTATGCATGGGAGGCAGATGTCTGCTACCCACTCGGACATGGGAGTTGGAACCTAGCTACACTGTGATTGAAGAAGGCCATTGGAAATCGCTGTATTCAACTCATATACACGGGAGTTCAGGCCCAGTGCTCACACATGCTTTTCCCGCAACCTCTGCCAGCCACTAACATTAGGATGTTAGCAGCTACTCCTACAGTCAGGCAGGATGCGGGAGAGTTCTGCTCTGTCCTCAGCTCTCACAGGGAAGCATGTCTTGAAGCCAGCTGTCAACTAGCTGCATTCCTATGGCAGTGAGAAGGTAGCAGTACTCTGAGTCAGGAGGTTCCAAGATTCCTGTCGACTGCACCTGGGGATAACCTCCAGGTCTGCATTGTTAACTTGTACTCAGAAGCCTCTGGCAATCGTCTCTGGTGAAGACGTGTGAAACTCACTCTGCAGGCAGTGTGGAACTGTGAGGGACTGAGGGTGGTCTCAACTCTCAGAAGTAAGATGCTTTTGGACAAGGCGTTCAGCTACCTTCTCACATATGGAACTTAGTATATAGCAACTGTCTACCACAAGAATTACTGGGAAATCGTGAATTGAGCTTGGAGTCACTCGTCTTGTGTGCCGGGAGATTCCAATTACCTCTCCCAGCACTTCCGTCAAACAGCGAGCCTAGGCCTTTTAGAAGCGAAGGGTACCAGCAGGCTGGCTGTGGAGGTACAGGCCATAAGCTCAACTCTCAGAAGTGTGTATGCATGGGAGGCAGATGTCTGCTACCCGCTCGTACATGGGATTTGGAACATAGCTACACTCTGGTTTGAGGAAAGCCGTTGGAAATCGCTGTATTCAACTCAGGTACACGGGAGTTCAGGCCCAGTGCTCACACATGCTTTTCCCGCAACCTCTCCCAGCCACTAACATAAGGATGTTAGCAGCTACTCCTACAGTCAGGCAGCATGCGGGAGGGTTCTGCCCAGTCCTCAGCTCTCACAGGGAAGCATGTCTTGAAGCCAGCTGTCAACTAGCTGCATTCCTATGGCAGTGAGAAGGTAGCAGTATTCTGAGTCAGGAGGTTCCAAGATTACCAGTCGACTGCACCTGGGGATACCCTCAAGGTCTGCATTGTTACCCTGCGTCTCAGAAGCCTCTGGCAAACGTCTCTGCTGAAGACCTGCGAAACTCACTCTGCAGGCAGTGTGGAACTGTGAGGGACTGAGGCTGAGCTCAACTCTCAGAAGTAAGATGGTTTTGGACAAGGCGTTCAGCTACCCTCTCACGTATGGAACTTAGTATGTAGCACCAGTCTACCACAGGAATTACTAGGAAATCGCTGAACTGAGCTTGGAGGCACTAGTCTTGTGTGCCGGGTGATTCCAATTACCTCTCCCAGCACTTCCGTCAAACAGCGAGCCTAGGCCTTTTAGAAGCCAAGGGTACCAGCAGGCTGGCTGTGGAGGTACAGGCCATAAGCTCAACTCTCAGAAGTGTGTATGCATGGGAGGCAGATGTCTGCTACCCACTCGGACATGGGAGTTGGAACCTAGCTACACTGTGATTGAAGAAGGCCATTGGAAATCGCTGTATTCAACTCATATACACGGGAGTTCAGGCCCAGTGCTCACACATGCTTTTCCCGCAACCTCTTCCAGCCACTAACATTAGGATGTTAGCAGCTACTCCTAGAGTCAGGCAGGATGCGGGAGAGTTCTGCTCTGTCCTCAGCTCTCACAGGGAAGCATGTCTTGAAGCCAGCTGTCAACTAGCTGCATTCCTATGGCAGTGAGAAGGTAGCAGTACTCTGAGTCAGGAGGTTCCAAGATTACTGTCGACTGCACCTGGGGATAACTTCCAGGTCTGCATTGTTAAGTTGTACTCAGAAGCCTCTGGCAATCGTCTCTGGTGAAGACGTGTGAAACTCACTCTGCAGGCAGTGTGGAACTGTGAGGGACTGAGGGTGGTCTCAACTCTCAGAAGTAAGATGCTTTTGGACAAGGCGTTCAGCTACCTTCTCACATATGGAACTTAGTATATAGCAACTGTCTACCACAAGAATTACAGGGAAATCGTGAATTGAGCTTGGAGGCGCTCGTCTTGTGTGCCGGGAGATTCCAATTACCTCTCCCAGCACTTCCGTCAAACAGCGAGCCTAGGCCTTTTAGAAGCCAAGGGTACCAGCAGGCTGGCTGTGGAGGTACAGGCCATAAGCTCAACTCTCAGAAGTGTGTATGCATGGGAGGCAGATGTCTGCTACCCGCTCGAACATGGGATTTGGAACATAGCTACACTCTGGTTTGAGGAAAGCCGTTGGAAATCGCTGTATTCAACTCAGGTACACGGGAGTTCAGGCCCAGTGCTCACACATGCTTTTCGCGCAACCTCTCCCAGCCACTAACATAAGGATGTTAGCAGCTACTCCTACAGTCAGGCAGCATGCGGGAGGGTTCTGCCCAGTCCTCAGCTCTCACAGGGAAGCATGTCTTGAAGCCAGCTGTCAACTAGCTGCATTCCTATGGCAGTGAGAAGGTAGCAGTATTCTGAGTCAGGAGGTTCCAAGATTACCAGTCGACTGCACCTGGGGATACCCTCAAGGTCTGCATTGTTACCCTGCGTCTCAGAAGCCTCTGGCAAACGTCTCTGCTGAAGACCTGCGAAACTCACTCTGCAGGCAGTGTGGAACTGTGAGGGACTGAGGCTGAGCTCAACTCTCAGAAGTAAGATGGTTTTGGACAAGGCGTTCAGCTACCCTCTCACGTATGGAACTTAGTATGTAGCACCAGTCTACCACAGGAATTACTAGGAAATCGCTGAACTGAGCTTGGAGGCACTAGTCTTGTGTGCCGGGTGATTCCAATTACCTCTCCCAGCACTTCCGTCAAACAGCGAGCCTAGGCCTTTTAGAAGCCAAGGGTACCAGCAGGCTGGATGTGGAGGTACAGGCCATAAGCTCAACTCTCAGAAGTGTGTATGCATGGGAGGCAGATGTCTGCTACCCACTCGGACATGGGAGTTGGAACCTAGCTACACTGTGATTGAAGAAGGCCATTGGAAATCGCTGTATTCAACTCAGATACACGGGAGTTAAGGCCCAGTGCTCACACATGCTTTTCCCGCAACCTCTCCCAGCCACTAATATTAGGATCTTAGCAGCTACTCCTACAGTCAGGCAGCATGCGGGAGGGTTCTGCCCTGTCCTCAGCTCTCACAGGGAAGCATGTCTTGTAGCCAGCTCTCAACTAGCTGCATTCCTATGGCAGTGAGAAGGTAGCAGTACTCTGAGTCAGGAGGTTCCAAGATTACCACTCTACTGCACCTGGAGATACCCTCCAGGTCTGCATTGTTAACTTGTACTCAGAAGCCTCTGGCAATCGTCTCTGGTGAAGACTTGTGAAACTCACTCTTCGTGCTGTGTGGAAGTGTGAGGGACTGAGGGTGTGCTCAACTCTCAGAAGTAAGATGCTTTTGGACAAGGCGTTCAGCTAACTTCTCACATATGGAACTTAGTATGTAGCACTTGTCTACCACAAGAATTACTGGGAAATCGTGAATTGAACTTGGAGGCACTCGTCTTGTGTGCCGGGAGATTCCAATTACCTCTCCCAGCACTTCCTTCAAACAGTGAGCCTAGGCCTTTTAGAAGCCAAGGGTACCAGCAGGCTGGCTGTGGAGGTACAGGCCATAAGCTCAACTCTCAGAAGTGTGTATGCATGGGAGGCAGATGTCTGCTACCCGCTCGTACATGGGATTTGGAACCTAGCTACACTCTGGTTGAGGAAAGCCGTTGGAAATCGCTGTATTCAACTCAGATACACGGGAGTTCAGGCCCAGTGCTCACACATGCTTTTCCCGCAACCTCTCCCAGCCACTAACATTAGGATGTTAGCAGCTACTCCTACAGTCAGGCAGCATGCGGGAGTGTCCTGCCCTGTCCTCAGGTCTCACAGGGAAGCATGTCTTGAAGCCAGCTGTCAACTAGCTGCATTCCTATGGCAGTGAGAAGGTAGCAGTATTCTGAGTCAGGAGGTTCCAAGATTACCAGTCGACTACACCTGGGGAAACCCTCCAGGTCTGCATTGTTACCCTGCGTCTCAGAAGCCTCTGGCAAACGTCTCTGCTGAAGACCTGCGAAACTCACTCTGCAGGCAGTGTGGAACTGTGAGGGACTGAGGCTGAGCTCAACTCTCAGAAGTAAGATGGTTTTGGACATGCGTTCAGCTACCCTCTCACGTATGGAACTTAGTATGTAGCACCAGTCTACCACAGGAATTACTAGGAAATCGCTGAACTGAGCTTGGAGGCACTAGTCTTGTGTGCCGGGTGATTCCAATTACCGATCCCAGCACTTCCGTCAAACAGCGAGCCTAGGCCTTTTAGATGCCAAGGGTACCAGCAGGCTGGCTGTGGAGGTACAGGCCATATGCTCAACTCTCAGAAGTGTGTATGCATGGGAGGCAGATGTCTGCTACCCGCTCGTAAATGGGATTTGGAAACTAGCTACACTCTGGTTGAGGAAAGCCGTTGGAAATCGCTGTATTCAACTCAGATACACGGGAGTTCAGGCCCAGTGCTCACACATGCTTTTCCCTCAACCTCTCCCAGCCACTAACATAAGGATGTTAGCAGCTACTCCTACAGTCAGGCACCATGCGGGAGGGTTCTGCCCTGTCCTCAGCTCTCACAGGGAAGCATGTCTTAAAGCCATCTGTCAACTAGCTGCATTCCTATGGCAGTGAGAAAGTAGCAGTATTCTGAGTCAAGAGGTTCCAAGATTACCAGTCGACTGCACCTGGGGATACCCTCCAGGTCTGCATTGTTACCCTGCGTCTTAGAAGCCTCTGGCAAACGTCTCTGCTGAAGACCTGCGAAACTCACTCTGCAGGCAGTGTGGAACTGTGAGGGACTGAGGCTGAGCTCAACTCTCAGAAGGAAGATGGTTTTGGACAAGGCGTTCAGCTACCCTCTCACGTATGGAACTTAGTATGTAGCACCTGTCTACCACAAGAATTACTGGGAAATCGTGAATTGAGCTTGGAGGCACTCGTCTTCTGTGCCGGGAGATTCCAATTACCTCTCCCAGCACTTCCGTCAAACAGCGAGCCTAGGCCTTTTAGAAGCCAAGTGTACCTGCAGCCTGGATGTGGAGGTACAGGCCATAAGCTCAACTCTCAGAAGTGTGTATGCATGGGAGGCAGATGTCTGCTACCCACTCGGACATGGGAGTTGGAACCTAGCTACACTGTGATTGAAGAAGGCCATTGGAAATCGCTGTATTCAACTCAGATACACGGGAGTTCAGGCCCAGTGCTCACACATGCTTTTCCCGCAACCTCTCCCAGCCACTAACATTAGGATGTTAGCAGCTACTCCTACAGTCAGGCAGGATGCAGGAGGGTTCTGCCCTGTCCTCAGCTCTCACAGGGAAGCATGTCTTGAAGCCAGCTGTGAACTAGCTGCATTCCTATGGCAGTGAGAAGGTAGCAGTACTCTGAGTCAGGAGGTTCCAAGATTACCACTCTACTGCACCTGGAGATACCCTCCAGGTCTGCATTGTTAACTTGTACTCAGAAAACTCTGGCAATCGTCTCTGGTGAAGACGTGTGAAACTCACTCTGCAGGCAGTGTGGAAGTGTGAGGGACTGAGGGTGTGCTCAACTCTCAGAAGTAAGATGCTTTTGGACAAGGCGTTCAGCTACCTTCTCACATATGGAACTTAGTATGTAGCACCTGTCTACCACAAGAATTACTGGGAAATCGTGAATTGAGCTTGGAGGCACTCGTCTTGTGTGCCGGGAGATTCCAATTACCTCTCCCAGCACTTCCGTCAAACAGCGAGCCTAGGCCTTTTAGAAGCCAAGGGTACCAGCAGGTTGGCTGTGGAGGTATAGGCCATAAGCTCAACTCTCAGAAGTGTGTATGCATGGGAGGCAGATGTCTGCTATCCGCTCGTACATGGGATTTGGAACCTAGCTACACTCTGGTTGAGGAAAGCCGTTGGAAATCGCTGTATTCAACTCAGATACACGGGAGTTCAGGCCCAGTGCTCACACATGATTTTCCCGCAACCTCTCCCAGCCACTAACATAAGGATGTTAGCAGCTACTCCTACAGTCAGGCAGCATGCGGGAGGGTTCTGCCCTGGCCTCAGCTCTCACAGGGAAGCATGTCTTGAAGTCAGCTGTCAACTAGCTGCATTCCTATGGCAGTGAGAAGGTAGCAGTATTCTGAGTCAGGAGGTTCCAAGATTACCAGTCGACTGCACCTGGGGATACCCTCCAGGTCTGCATTGTTACCCTGCGTCTCAGAAGCCTCTGGCAAACGACTCTGCTGAAGACCTGCGAAACTCACTCTGCAGGCAGTGTGGTACTGTGAGGGACTGAGGGTGAGCTCAACTCTCAGAAGTAAGATGGTTTTGGACAAGGCGTTCAGCTACCCTCTCACGTATGGAACTTATTATGTAGCACCAGTCTACCACAGGAATTACTAGGAAATCGCTGAACTGAGCTTGGAGGCACTAGTCTTGTGTGCCGGGTGATTCCAATTACCTTTCCCAGCACTTCCGTCAAACAGCGAGCCTAGGCCTTTTAGAAGCCAAGGGTACCAGCAGGCTGGATGTGGAGGTACAGGCCATAAGCTCAACTCTCAGAAGTGTATATGCATGGGAGGCAGATGTCTGCTACCCACTCGGACATGGGAGTTGGAACCTAGCTACACTGTGATTGAAGAAGGCCATTGGAAATCGCTGTATTCAACTCAGATACACGGGAGTTCAGGCCCAGTGCTCACACATGCTTTTCCCGCAACCTCTCCCAGCCACTAACATAAGGATGTTAGCAGCTACTCCTACAGTCAGGCAGCATGCGGGAGGGTTCTGCCCTGTCCTCAGCTCTCACAGGGAAGCATGTCTTGAAGCCAGCTGTCAACTAGCTGCATTCCTATGGCAGTGAGAAGGTAGCAGTATTCTGAGTCAGGAGGTTCCAAGATTACCAGTCGACTGCACCTGGGGATACCCTCCAGTTCTGCATTGTTACCCTGCGTCTCAGAAGCCTCTGGCAAACGTCTCTGCTGAAGACCTGCGAAACTCACTCTGCAGGCAGTGTGGAACTGTGAGGGACTGAGGCTGAGCTCAACTCTCAGAAGTAAGATGGTTTTGGACAAGGCGTTCAGCTACCCTCTCACGTATGGAACTTAGTATGTAGCACCAGTCTACCACAGGAATTACTAGGAAATCGCTGAACTGAGCTTGGAGGCACTAGTCTTGTGTGCCGGGTGATTCCAATTACCTCTCCCAGCACTTCCGTCAAACAGCGAGCTTAGGCCTTTTAGAAGCCAAGGGTACCAGCAGGCTGGCTGTGGAGGTACACGACATAAGCTCAACTCTCAGAAGTGTGTATGCATGGGAGGCAGATGTCTGCTACCCGCTCGAACATGGGATTTGGAACCTAGCTACACTCTGGTTGAGGAAAGCCGTTGGAAATCGCTGCATTCAACTCAGATACACGGGAGTTCAGGCCCAGTGCTCACACATGCTTTTCCCGCAACCTCTCCCAGCCACTAACATAAGGATGTTAGCAGCTACTCCTACAGTCAGGCAGCATGCGGGAGGGTTCTGCCCTGTCCTCAGCTCTCACAGGGAAGCATGTCTTGAAGCCAGCTGTCAACTAGCTGCATTCCTATGGCAGTGAGAAGGTAGCAGTATTCTGAGTCAGGAGGTTCCAAGATTACCAGTCGACTGCACCTGGGGATACCCTCCAGGTCTGCATTGTTACCCTGCGTCTCAGAAGCCTCTGGCAAACGTCTCTGCTGAAGACCTGCGAAACTCACTCTGCAGGCAGTGTGAAACTGTGAGGGACTGAGGCTGAGCTCAACTCTCAGAAGTAAGATGGTTTTGGACAAGGCGTTCAGCTACCCTCTCACGTATGGAACTTAGTATGTAGCACCAGTCTACCACAGGAATTACTAGAAATCGCTGAACTGAGCTTGGAGGCACTGGTCTTGTGTGCCGGGTGATTCCAATTACCTCTCCCAGCACTTCCGTCAAACAGCGAGCCAAGGCCTTTTAGAAGCCAAGAGTACCAGCAGGCTGGATGTGGAGGTACAGGCCATAAGCTCAACTCTCAGAAGTGTGTATGCATGGGAGGCAGATGTCTGCTACCCACTCGGACATGGGAGTTGGAACCTAGCTACACTGTGATTGAAGAAGGCCATTGGAAATCGCTGTATTCAACTCAGATACACGGGAGTTCAGGCCCAGTGCTCACACGTGTTTTTCCCGCAACCTCTCCCTGCCACTAACATTAGGATGTTAGCAGCTACTCCTACAGTCAGGCAGGATGTGCGAGGGTTCTGCCCTGTCCTCAGCTCTCACAGGGAAGCATGTCTTGAAGCCAGCTGTCAACTAGCTGCATTCCTATGGCAGTGAGAAGGTAGCAGTACTCTGAGTCAGGAGGTTCCAAGATTACCACTCTACTGCACCTGGAGATACCCTCCATGTCTGCATTGTAACTTGTACTCAAAAGCCTCTGGCAATCGTCTCTGGTGAAGACGTGTGAAACTCACTCTGCAGGCAGTGTGGAAGTGTGAGGGACTGAGGGTGTGCTCAACTCTCAGAAGTAAGATGCTTTTGGACAAGGCGTTCAGCTACCTTCTCACATATGGAACTTAGTATGTAGCACCTGTCTACCACAAGAATTACTGGGAAATCGTGAATTGAGCTTGGAGGCACTCGTCTTGTGTGCCGGGAGCTTCCAATTATCTCTCCCAGCACTTCCGTCAAACAGTGAGCCTAGGCCTTTTAGAAGCCAAGGGTACCAGCAGGCTGGCTGTGGAGGTACAGGCCATAAGCTCAACTCTCAGAAGTGTGTATGCATGGGAGGCAGATGTCTGCTACCCGCTCGTACATGGGATTTGGACCCTAGCTACACTCTCGTTGAGGAAAGCCGTTGGAAATCGCTGTATTCAACTCAGACACGGGAGATCAGGGCCAGTGCTCACACATGCTTTTCCCGCAACCTCTCCCAGCCACTAACATAAGGATGTTAGCAGCTACTCCTACAGTCAGGCAGCATGCGGGAGGGTTCTGCCCTGTCCTCAGCTCTCACAGGGAAGCATGTCTTGAAGCCAGCTGTCAACTAGCTGCATTCCTATGGCAGTGAGAAGGTAGCAGTATTATGAGTCAGGAGGTTCCAAGATTACCAGTCGACTGCACCTGGGGATACCCTCCAGGTCTGCATTGTTACCCTGCGTCTCAGAAGCCTCTGGCAAACGTCTCTGCTGAAGACCTGCGAAACTCACTCTGCAGGCAGTGTGGTACTGTGAGGGACTGATGGTGAGCTCAACTCTCAGAAGTAAGTTGGTTTTGGACAAGGCGTTCAGCTACCCTCTCACGTATGGAACTTAGTATGTAGCAACAGTCTACCACAGGAATTACTAGGAAATCGCTGAACTGAGCTTGGAGGCACTAGTCTTGTGTGCCAGGTGATTCCAAATACCTCTCCCAGCACTTCCGTCAAACAGCGAGCCTAGGCCTTTTAGAAGCCAAGGGTACCAGCAGGCTGGCTGTGGAGGTACAGGCCATAAGCTCAACTCTCAGAAGTGTGTATGCATGGGAGGCAGATGTCTGCTACCCACTCGGACATGGGAGTTGGAACCTAGCTACACTGTGATTGAAGAACGCCATTGGAAATCGCTGTATTCAACTCAGATACACGGGAGTTCAGGCCCAGTGCTCACACATGCTTTTCCCGCAACCTCTCCCAGCCACTAACATAAGGATGTTAGCAGCTACTCCTACAGTCAGGCAGGATGCGGGAGGGTTCTGCCCTGTCCTCAGCTCTCACAGGGAAGCATGTCTTGAAGCCAGCTGTCAACTAGCTGCATTCCTATGGCAGTGAGAAGGTAGCAGTATTCTGAGTCAGGAGGTTCCAAGATTACCAGTCGACTGCACCTGGGGATACCCTCCAGGTCTGCATTGTTACCCTGCGTCTCAGAAGCCTCTGGCAAACGTCTCTGCTGATGACCTGCGAAACTCACTCTGCAGGCAGTGTCGAACTGTGAGGGACTGAGGCTGAGCTCAACTCTCAGAAGTAAGATGGTTTTGGACAAGGCGTTCAGCTACCCTCTCACATATGGAACTTAGTATGTAGCACCAGTCTACCACAGGAATTACTAGGAAATCGCAGAACTGATCTTGGAGGCACTAGTCTTGTGTGCCGGGTGATTCCAGTTACCTCTCCCAGCACTTCCGTCAAACAGCGAGCCTAGGCCTTCTAGAAGCCAAGGGTAGAAGCAGGCTGGCTGTGGAGGTACACGCCATAAGCTCAACTCTCAGAAGTGTGTATGCATGGGAGGCAGATGTCTGCTACCCGCTCGTACATGGGATTTGGAACCTAGCTACACTCTGGTTGAGGAAAGCCTTTGGAAATCGCTGTATTCAACTCAGATACACGGGAGTTCAGGCCCAGTGCTCACACATGCTTTTCCCGCAACCTCTCCCAGCCACTAACATAAGGATGTTAGCAGCTACTCCTACAGTCAGGCAGCATGCGGGAGGGTTCTGCCCTGTCCTCAGCTCTCACAGGGAAGCATGTCTTGAAGCCAGCTGTCAACTAGCTTCATTCCTATGGCAGTGAGAAGGTAGCAGTATTCTGAGTCAGGAGGTTCCAAGATTACCAGTCGACTGCACCTGGGGATACCCTCCAGGTCTGCATTGTTACCCTGCGTCTCAGAAGCCTCTGGCAAACGTCTCTGCTGAAGACATGCGAAACTCACTCTGCAGGCAGTGTGGAACTGTGAGGGACTGAGGCTGAGCTCAACTCTCGGAAGTAAGATGGTTTTGGACAAGGCGTTCAGCTACCCTCTCACGTATGGAACTTAGTATGTAGCACCAGTCTACCACAGGAATTACTAGGAAATCGCTGAACTGAGCTTGGAGGCACTAGTCTTTGTGCCGGATGATTCCAATTACCTCTCCCAGCACTTCCGTCAAACAGCGAGCCTAGGCCTTTTAGAAGCCAAGGGTACAAGCAGGCTGGATGTGGAGGTACAGGCCATAAGCTCAACTCTCAGAAGTGTGTATGCATGGGAGGCAGATATCTGCTACCCACTCGGACATGGGAGTTGGAACCTAGCTACTCTGTGATTGACGAAGTCCATTGGAAATCGCTGTATTCAACTCAGATACACGGGAGTTCAGGCCCAGTGCTCACACATGCTTTTCCCGCAACCTCTCCCAGGCACTAACATTAGGATTTTGCAGCTACTCCTACAGTCAGGCAGGATGTGGGAGGGTTCTGCCCTGTCCTCAGCTCTCACAGGGAAGCATGTCTTGAAGCCAGCTGTCAACTAGCTGCATTCCTATGGCAGTGAGAAGGTAGCAGTACTCTGAGTCAGGAGTTTCCATGATTACCACTCTACTGCACCTGGAGATACCCTCCAGGTCTGCATTGTTAACTTGTACTCAGAAGCCTCTGGCAATCGTCTCTGGTGAAGACGTGTGAAACTCACTCTGCAGGCAGTGTGGAATTGTGAGGGACTGAGGGTTTGCTCAACTCTCAGAAGTAAGATGCTTTTGGACAAGGCGTTCAGCTACCTTCTCACATATGGAACTTAGCATGTAGCACCTGTCTACCACAAGAATTACTGGGAAATCGTGAATTGAGCTTGGAGGCACTCGTCTTGTGTGCCGGGAGATTCCAATTACCTCTCCCAGCACTTCCGTCAAACAGCGAGCCTAGGCCTTTTAGAAGCCAAGGGTATCAGCAGGCTGGCTGTGGAGGTACAGGCCATAAGCTCAACTCTCAGAAGTGTGTATGCATGGGAGGCAGATGTCTGCTACCCGCTCGAACATGGGATTTGGAACCTAGCTACACTCTGGTTGAGGAAAGCCGTTGGAAATCGCTGCATTCAACTCAGATACACGGGAGTTCAGGCCCAGTGCTCACACATGCTTTTCCCGCAACCTCTCCCAGCCACTAACATAAGGATGTTAGCAGCTACTCCTACAGTCAGGCAGCATGCGGGAGGGTTCTGCCCTGTCCTCAGCTCTCACAGGGAAGCATGTCTTGAAGCCAGCTGTCAACTAGCTGCATTCCTATGGCAGTGAGAAGGTAGCAGTATTCTGAGTCAGGAGGTTCCAAGATTACCAGTCGACTGCACCTGGGGATACCCTCCAGGTCTGCATTGTTACCCTGCGTCTCAGAAGCCTCTGGCAAACGTCTCTGCTGAAGACCTGCGAAACTCACTCTGCAGGCAGTGTGAAACTGTGAGGGACTGAGGCTGAGCTCAACTCTCAGAAGTAAGATGGTTTTGGACAAGGCGTTCAGCTACCCTCTCACGTATGGAACTTAGTATGTAGCACCAGTCTACCACAGGAATTACTAGGAAATCACTGAACTGAGCTTGGAGACACTAGTCTTGTGTGCCGGGTGATTCCAATTACCTCTCCCAGCACTTCCGTCAAACAGCGAGCCTAGGCCTTTTAGAAGCCAAGGGTACCAGCAGGCTGGCTGTGGAAGTACACGCCATAAGCTCAACTCTCAGAAGTGTGTATGCATGGGAGGCAGATGTCTGCTACCCGCTCGGACATGGGATTTGGAACCTAGCTACACTCTGGTTGAGGAAAGCCGTTGGAAATCGCTGTATTCAACTCAGATACACGGGAGTTCAGGCCCAGTGCTCACACATGCTTTTCCCGCAACCTCTCCCAGCCACTAACATAATGATGTTAGCAGCTACTCCTACAGTCAGGCAGGATGCGGGAGGTTTCTGCCCTGTCATCAGCTCTCACAGGGAAGCATGTCTTGAAGCCAGCTGTCAACTAGCTGCATTCCTATGGCAGTGAGAAGGTAGCAGTACTCTGAGTCAGGAGGTTCCAAGATTACCACTCTAAGCACCTGGAGATACCCTCCAGTTCTGCATTGTTAACTTGTACTCAGAAGCCTCTGGCAATCGTCTCTGGTGAAGACGTGTGAAACTCACTCTGCAGGCAGTGTGGAACTGTGAGGGAATGAGGGTGTGCTCAACTCTCAGAAGTAAGATGCTTTTGGACAAGGCGTTCAGCTACCATCTCACATATGGAACTTAGTATGTAGCACCTGTCTACCACAAGAATTACTGGGAAATCGTGAATTCAGCTTGGAGGCACTCGTCTTGTGTGCCGGGAGATTCCAATTACCTCTCCCAGCACTTCCGTCAAACAGCGAGCCTAGGCCTTTTAGAAGCCAAGGGTACCAGGAGGCTGGATCTGGAGGTACAGGCCATAAGCTCAACTCTCAGAAGTGTGTATGCATGGGAGGCAGATGTCTGCTACCCGCTCGTACATGGGATTTGGAACCGAGCTACACTCTGATTGAGGAAAGCCGTTGGAAATCGCTGTATTCAACTCAGATACACGGGAGTTCAGGCCCAGTGCTCACACATGCTTTTCCCGCAAACTCTCCCAGCCACTAACATTAGGATGTTAGCAGCTACTCCTACAGTCAGGCAGCATGCGGGAGGGTTCTGCCCTGTCCTCAGCTCTCACAGGGAAGCATGTCTTGAAGCCAGCTGTCAACTAGCTGCATTCCTATGGCAGTGAGAAGGTAGCAGTACTCTGAGTCAGGAGGTTCCAAGATTACCACTCTATTGCACCTGGAGATACCCTCCAGGTCTGCATTGTTAACTTGTACTCAGAAGCTTCTGGCAATCGTCTCTGCTGAAGACCTGCGAAACTCACTCTGCAGGCAGTGTGGAAGTGTGAGGGACTGAGGGTGTGCTCAACTCTCAGAAGTAAGATGCTTTTAGACGAGGCGTTCAGCTACCTTCTCACATATGGAACTTAGTATGTAGCACCTGTCTACCACAAGAATTACTGGGAAATCGTGAATTGAGCTTGGAGGCACTCGTCTTTTGTGCCGGGAGATTCCAATTACCTCTCCCAGCACTTCCGTCAAACAGCGAGCCTAGGCCTTTTAGAAGCCAAGGGTACCAGCAGGCTGGATGTAGAGGTACAGGCCATAAGCTCAACTCTCAGAAGTGTGTATGCATGGGAGGCAGATGTCTGCTACCCGCTCGTAAATGGGTTTGGAACCTAGCTACACTCTGGTTGAGGAAAGCCGTTGGAAATCGCTGTATTCAACTCAGATACACGGGAGTTCAGGCCCAGTGCTCACACATGTTTTTCCCGCAACCTCTCCCAGCCACTAACATTAGGATGTTAGCAGCTACTCCTACAGTCAGGCAGCATGCGGGAGGGTTCTGCCCTGTCCTCAGCTCTCTCAGGGAAGCATGTCTTGAAGCCAGCTGTCAACTAGCTGCATTCCTATGGCAGTGAGAAGGTAGCAGTATTCTGAGTCAGGAGGTTCCAAGATTACCAGTCGACTGCACCTGGGGATACCCTCCAGGTCTGCATTGTTACCCTGCGTCTCAGAAGCCTCTGGCAAACGTCTCTGCTGAAGACCTGCGAAACTCACTCTGCAGGCAGTGTGGAACTGTGAGGGACTGAGGCTGAGCTCAACTCTCAGAAGTAAGATGGTTTTGGACAAGGCGTTCAGCTACCCTCTCACGTATGGAACTTAGTATGTAGCACCAGTCTACCACAGGAATTACTAGGAAATCGCTGAACTGAGCTTGGAGGCACTAGTCTTGTGTGCCGGGTGATTCCAATTACCTCTCCCAGCACTTCCGTCAAACAGCGAGCCTAGGCCTTTTAGAAGCCAAGGGTACCAGTAGGCTGGATGTGGAGGTACAGGCCATAAGCTCAACTCTCAGAAGTGTGTATGCATGGGAGGCAGATGTCTGCTACCCACTCGGACATGGGAGTTGGAACCTAGCTACACTGTGATTGAAGAAGGCCATTGGAAATCGCTGTATTCAACTCATATACACGGGAGTTCAGGCCCAGTGCTCACACATGCTTTTCCCGCAACCTCTCCCAGCCACTAACATAAGGAAGTTAGCAGCTACTCCTACAGTCAGGCAGGATGCTGTAGGGATCTGCCCTGTCCTCAGCTCTCACAGGGAAGCATGTCTTGAAGCCAGCTGTCAACTAGCTGCATTCCTATGGCAGTGAGAAGGTAGCAGTACTCTGAGTCAGGAGGTTCCAAGATTACCACTCTAAGCACCTGGAGATACCCTCCAGGTCTGCATTGTTAACTTGTACTCAGAAGCCTCTGGCAATCGTCTCTGGTGAAGACGTGTGAAACTCACTCTGCAGGCAGTGTGGAACTGTGAGGGACTGAGGGTGGGCTCAACTCTCAGAAGTAAGATGCTTGGGATCCCTGGGTGGCGCAGGGGTTTGGCGCCTGCCTTTGGCCCAGGGCGCGATCCTGGAGACGCGGGATCGAAACCCACATCGGGCTCCCGGTGCATGGAGCCTGCTTCTCCCTCTGCCTGTGTCTCTGCCTCTCTCTCTCTCTCTGTAACTATCATAAATAAATAAAAATTAAAAAAAAAAAAAGAAAGAAGTAAGATGCTTTTGGACAAGGCGTTCAGCTACCCTCTCACATATGGAACTTAGTATGTAGCACCTGTCTACCACAAGAATTACTGGGAAATCGTGAATTGAGCTTGGAGGCACTCGTCTTGTGTGCCGGGAGATTCCAATTACCTCTCCCAGCACTTCCGTCAAACTGCGAGCCTAGGCCTTTTAGAAGCCAAGGGTACCAGCAGGCTGGATGTGGAGGTACAGGCCATAAGCTCAACTCTCAGAAGTGTGTATGCATGGGAGGCAGATGTCTGCTACCCACTCGGACATGGGAGTTGGAACCTAGCTACACTGTGATTGAAGAAGGCCTTTGGAAATCGCTGTATTCAACTCAGATACACAGGAGTTCAGGCCCAGTGCTCACACATGCTTTTCCCGCAACCTCTCCCACCCACTAACATAAGGATGTTAGCAGGTACTCCCCAGAGTCAGGCAGGATGCGGGAGGGTTCTGCCCTGTCCTCAGCTCTCACAGGGAAGCATGTCTTGAAGCCAGCTGTCAACTAGCTGCATTCCTATGGCAGTGAGAATGTAGCAGTACTCTGAGTCAGGAGGTTCCAAGATTACCACTCTAAGCACCTGGAGATACCCTCCAGGTCTGCATTGTTAACTTGTACTCAGAAGCCTCTGGCAATCGTCTCTGATGAAGACGTGTGAAACTCACTCTGCAGGCAGTGTGGAACTGTGAGGGACTGAGGGTGGGCTCAACTCTCAGAAGTAAGATGCTTGGGATCCCTGGGTGGCGCAGCGGTTTGGCGCCTGCCTTTGGCCCAGGGCGCGATCCTGGAGACCCGGGATCGAATCCCACATCGGGCTCCCGGTGCATGGAGCCTGCTTCTCCCTCTGCCTGTGTCTCTGCCTCTCTCTCTCTCTCTCTAACTATCATAAATAAATAAAAATTCAAAAAAAAAAAAAAAAAAGAAGTAAGATGCTTTTGGACAAGGCGTTCAGCTACCTTCTCACATATGGAACTTAGTATGTAGCACCTTTCTATCACAAGAATTACTGGGAAATCGTGAATTGAGCTTGGAGGCACTCGTCTTGTGTGCCGGGAGATTCCAATTACCTCTCCCAGCACTTCCGTCAAACAGCGAGCCGAGGCCTTTTAGAAGCCAAGGGTACCAGCAGGCTGGATGTGGAGGTACAGGCCATAAGCTCAACTCTCATAAGTGTGTATGCATGGGAAGCAGATGTCTGCTACCCGCTGGTACATGGGATTTGGAACCTAGCTACACTCTGGTTGAGGAAAGCCGTTGTCAATCGCTGTATTCAACTCAGATACACGGGAGTTCAGGCCTAGTGCTCACACATGCTTTTCCCGCAACCTCTCCCAGCCACTAACATAAGGATGTTAGCAGCTACTCCTACAGTCAGGCAGAATGCGGGAGGGTTCTGCCCTGTCCTCAGCTCTCTCAGGGAAGCATGTCTTGAAGCCAGCTGTCAACTAGCTGCATTCCCATGGCAGTGCGAAGGTAGCAGTATTCTGAGTCAGGAGGTTCCATGATTACCAGTCGACTGCACCTGGGGATACCCTCCAGGTCTGCATTGTTACCCTGCGTCTCAGAAGCCTCTGGCAAACGTCTCTGCTGAAGACCTGCGAAACTCACTCTGCAGGCAGTGTGGAACTGTGAGGGACTGAGGCTGAGCTCAACTCTCAGAAGTAAGATGGTTTTGGACAAGGCGTTCAGCTACCCTCTCACGTATGGAACTTAGTATGTAGCACCAGTCTACCACAGGAATTACTAGGAAATCGCTGAACTGAGCTTGGAGGCACTAGTCTTGTGTGCCGGGTGATTCCAATTACCTCTCCCAGCACTTCCGTCAAACAGCGAGCCTAGGCCTTTTGGACGCCAAGGGTACCAGCAGGCTGGATGTGGAGGTACAGGCCATAAGCTCAACTCTCAGAAGTGTGTATGCATGGGAGGCAGATGTCTGCTACCCACTCGGACATGGGAGTTGGAACCTAGCTACACTGTGATTGAAGAAGGCCATTGGAAATCGCTGTATTCAACTCAGATACACGGGAGTTCAGGCCCAGTGCTCACACATGCTTTTCCCGCAACCTCTCCCAGCCACTAACATAAGGATGTTAGCAGCTACTCCTACAGTCAGGCAGGATGCGGGAGGGTTCTGCCCTGTCCGCAGCTCTCACAGGGAAGCATGTCTTGAAGCCAGCTGTCAACTAGCTCCATTCCTATGGCAGTGAGAAGGTAGCAGTACTCTGAGTCAGGAGGTTCCAAGATTACAACTCTACTGCACCTGGAGATACCCTCCAGGTCTGCATTGTTAACTTGTACTCAGAAGCTTCTGGCAATCGTCTCTGGTGAAGACGTGTGAAACTCACTCTGCAGGCAGTGTAGAACTGTGAGGGACTTAGGGTGGGCTCAACTCTCAGAAGTAAGATGCTTTTGGACAAGGCGTTCAGCTACCATCTCACATATGGAACTTAGTATGTAGCACCTGTCTACCACAAGAATTACTGGGAAATCGTGAATTGAGCTTGGAGGCACTTGTCTTGTGTGCCGGGAGATTCCAATTACCTCTCCCAGCACTTCCGTCAAACAGCGAGCCTAGGCCTTTTAGAAGCCAAGGGTACCAGCAGGCTGGATGTGGAGGTACAGGCCATAAGCTCAACTCTCAGAAGTGTGTATGCATGGGAGGCAGATGTCTGCTACCCGCTCGTACATGGGATTTGGAACCTAGCTACACTATGGTTGAGGAAAGCCGTTGGAAATCGCTGTATTCAACTCAGATACACGGGAGTTCAGGCCCAGTGCTCACACATGCTTTTCCCGCAACCTCTCCCAGTCACTAACATAAGGATGTTAGCAGCTACTCCTACAGTCAGGCAGCATGCGGGAGGGTTCTGCCCTGTCCTCAGCTCTCACAGGGAAGCATGTCTTGAAGCCAGCTGTCAACTAGCTGCATTCCTATGGCAGTGAGAAGGTAGCAGTACTCTGAGTCAGGAGGTTCCAAGATTACCACTCTACTGCACCTGGGGATACCCTCCAGGTCTGCATTGTTACCCTGCGTCTCAGAAGCCTCTGGCAAACGTCTCTGCTGAAGACCTGCGAAACTCACTCTGCAGGCAGTGTGGAACTGTGAGGGACTGAGGCTGAGCTCAACTCTCAGAAGTAAGATGGTTTTGGACAGGGCGTTCAGCTACCCTCTCACGTATGGCACTTAGTATGTAGCACCAGTCTACCACAGGAATTACTAGGAAATCGCTGAACTGAGCTTGGAGGCACTAGTCTTGTGTGCCGGGTGATTCCAATTACCTCTCCCAGCACTTCCGTCAAACAGCGAGCCTAGGCCTTTTAGAAGCCAAGGGTACCAGCAGGCTGGATGTGGAGGTACAGGCCATAAGCTCAACTCTCAGAAGTGTGTTTGCATGGGAGGCAGATGTCTGCAACCCGCTCGGACATGGGAGTTGGAACCTAGCTACACTGTGATTGAAGAAGGCCATTGGAAATCGCTGTATTCAACTCAGATACACGGGAGTTCAGGCCCAGTGCTCACACATGCTTTTCCCGCAACCTCTCCCAGCCACTAACATAAGGATGTTAGCAGCTACTCCTACAGTCAGGCAGCATGCCGGAGGTTCTGCCCTGTCCTCAGCTCTCACAGGGAAGCATGTCTTGAAGCCAGCTGTCAACTAGCTGCATTCCTATGGCAGTGATTAGGTAGCAGTACTCTGAGTCAGGAGGTTCCAAGATTACCACTCTACTGCACCTGGAGATACCCTCCATTTCTGCATTGTTAACTTGTACTCAGAAGCCTCTGGCAATCGTCTCTGGTGAAGACGTGTGAAACTCACTCTGCAGGCAGTGTGGAAGTGTGAGGAAATGAGGGTGTGCTCAACTCTCAGAAGTAAGATGCTTTTGGACAAGGCGTTCAGCTACCTTCTCACATATGGAACTTAGTATGTAGCACCTGTCTACCACAAGAATTACTGGGAAATCGTTAATTGAGCTTGGAGGCACTCGTCTTGTGTGCCGGGAGATTCCAATTACCTCTCCCAGCACTTCCGTCAAACAGCGAGCCTAGGCCTTTTAGAAGCCAAGGGTACCAGCAGGCAGGTGTGGAGGTACAGGCCATAAGCTCAACTCTCAGAAGTGTGTATGCATGGGAGGCAGATGTCTGCTACCCACTCGGACGTGGGAGTTGGAAACTAGCTACACTGTGTTTGAAGAAGGCCATTGGAAATCGCTGTATTCAACTCAGATACACGGGAGTTCAGGCCCAGTGCTCACCCATGCTTTTCCCGCAACCTCTCCCAGCCACTAACATAAGGATGTTAGCAGCTACTCCTACAGTCAGGAAGGATGCGGGAGGGTTCTGCCCTGTCCTCAGCTCTCACAGGGAAGCATATCTTGAAGCCAGCTGTCAACTAGCTGCATTCCTATGGCAGTGAGAAGGTAGCAGTACTCTGAGTCAGGAGGTTCCAAGATTACCACTCTACTGCACCTGGAGATACCCTCCAGGTCTGCATTGTTAACTTGTACTCAGAAGCCTCTGGCAATCGTCTCTGGTGAAGCCGTGTGAAACTCACTCTGCAGGCAGTGTGGAAGTGTGAGGGACTGAGGGTGTGCTCAACTCTCAGAAGTAAGATGCTTTTGGACAAGGCGTTCAGCTACCTTCTCACATTGGAACTTAGTATGTAGCACCTGTCTACCACAAGAATTACTGGGAAATCGTGAATTGAGCTTGGAGGCACTCGTCTTGTGTGCCGGGAGATTCCAATTACCTCTCCCAACACTTCCGTCAAACAGCGAGCCTAGGCCTTTTAGAAGCCAAGGGTACCAGCAGGCTGGCTGTGGAGGTACAGGCCATAAGCTCAACTCTCAGAAGTGTGTATGCATGGGAGGCAGATGTCTGCTACCCGCTCGTACATGGGATTTGGAACCTAGCTACACTCTGGTTGAGGAAAGCCGTTGGAAATCGCTGTATTCAACTCAGATACACGGGAGTTCAGGCCCAGTGCTCACACATGCTTTTCCCGCAACCTCTCCCAGCCACTAACATTAGGATGTTAGCAGCTACTCCTACAGTCAGGAAGCACGCGGGAGGGTTCTGCCCTGTCCTCAGCTCTCTCAGGGAAGCATGTCTTGAAGCCAGCCAGCTGTCAACTAGCTGCATTCCTATGGCAGTGAGAAGGTAGCAGTATTCTGAGTCAGGAGGTTCCAAGATTACCAGTCGACTGCACCTGGGGATACCCTCCAGGTCTGCATTGTTACCCTGCGTCTCAGAAGCCTCTGGCAAACGTCTCTGCTGAAGACCTGCGAAACTCACTCTGTAGGCAGTGTGGAAATGTGAGGGACTGAGGCTGAGCTCAACTCTCAGAAGTAAGATGGTTTTGGACAAGGCGTTCAGCTACCCTCTCACGTATGGAACTTAGTATGTAGCAGCAGTCTACCACAGGAATTACTAGGAAATCGCTGAACTGAGCTTGGAGGCACTAGTCTTGTGTGCCGGGTGATTCTAATTACCTCTCCCAGCACTTCTGTCAAACAGTGAGCCTAGGCCTTTTAGAAGCCAAGGGTACCAGCAGGCTGGCTGTGGAGGTACAGGCCATAAGCTCAACTCTCAGAAGTGTATATGCATGGGAGGCAGATGTCTGCTACCCACTCGGACATGGGATTTGGAACCTAGCTACACTGTGATTGATGAAGGCCATTGGAAATCGCTGTATTCTACTCAGATACACGGGAGTTCAGGCCCAGTGCTCACACATGCTTTTCCCGCAACCTCTCCCAGCCGCTAACATTAGGATGTTAGCAGCTACTCCTACAGTCAGGCAGGATGCGGGAGGGTTCTGCCCTGTCCTCAGCTCTCACAGGGAAGCATGTCTTGAAGCCAGCTGTCAACTAGCTGCATTCCTATGGCAGTGAGAAGGTAGCAGTACTCTGAGTCAGGAGGTTCCAAGTTTACCACTCTACTGCACCTGGAGACACCCTCCAGGTCTGCATTGTTAACTTGTACTCAGAAGCCTCTGGCAATCGTCTCTGGTGAAGACGTGTGAAACTCACTCTGCGGGCAGTGTGGAAGTGTGAGGGACTGAGGGTGTGCTCAACTCTCAGAAGTAAGATGCTTTTGTACAAGGCGCTCAGCTACCTTCTCACATATGGAACTTAGTATGTAGCACCTGTCTACCACAAGAATTACTGGGAAATCGTGAATTGAGCTTGGAGGCACTCGTCTTGTGTGCCGGGAGATTCCAATTACCTCTCCCAGCACTTCCGTCAAACAGCGAGCCTAGGCCTTTTAGAAGCCAAGGGTACCAGCAGGCTGGCTGTGGAGGTACAGGCCATAAGCTCAACTCTCAGAAGTGTGTATGCATGGGAGGCAGATGTCTGCTACCCGCTCGTACATGGGATTTGGAACCTAGCTACACTCTGGTTGAGGAAAGCCGTTGGAAATCGCTGTATTCAACTCAGGTACACGGGAGTTCAGGCCCAGTCCTCACTCATGCTTTTCCCGCAACCTCTCCCAGCCACTAACATTAGGATGTTAGCGGCTATTCCTACAGTCAGGCAGGATGCGGGAGGGTTCTGCCCTGTCCCCAGCTCTCACAGGGAAGCATGTCTTGAAGCCACCTCTCAACTAGCTGCATTCCTATGGCAGTGAGAAGGTAGCAGTACTCTGAGTCAGGAGGTTCCAAGATTACCACTCTACTGCAACTGGAGATACCCTCCAGGTCTGCATTGTTAACTTGTACTCAGAAGCCTCTGGCAATCGTCTCTGCTGAAGACCTGCGAAACTCACTCTGCAGGCAGTGTCGAACTGTGAGGGACTGAGGCTGAGCTCAACTCTCAGAAGTAAGATGGTTTTGGACAAGGCGTTCATCTACCCTCTCGTATGGAACTAAGTATGTAGCACCAGTCTACCACAGGAATTACTAGGAAATCGCTGAACTGAGCTTGGAGGCACTAGTCTTTTGTGCCGGGTGATTCCAATTACCTCTCCCAGCACTTCCGTCAAACAGCGAGCCTAGGCCTTTTAGAAGCCAAGGGTACGAGCAGGCTGGATGTGGAGGTACAGGCCATAAGCTCAACTCTCAGAAGTGTGTATGCATGGGAGGCAGATGTCTGCTACCCACTCGGACATGGGAGTTGGAACCTAGCTACACTGTGATTGAAGAAGGCCATTGGAAATCGCTGTATTCAACTCAGATACACGGGAGTTCAGGCCCAGTGCTCACACATGCTTTTCCCGCAACCTCTCCCAGCCACTAACATTAGGATGTTAGCAGCTACTCCTACAGTCAGGCAGGATGCGGGAGGGTTCTGCCCTGTCCTCAGCTCTCACAGGGAAGCATGTCTTGAAGCCAGCTGTCAACTAGCTGCATTCCTATGGCAGTGAGAAGGTAGCAGTACTCTGAGTCAGGAGGTTCCAAGATTACCACTCTATTGCACCTGGAGATACCCTCCAGGTCTGCATTGTTAACTTGTACTCAGAAGCCTCTGGCAATCGTCTCTGGTGAAGACGTGTGAAACTCACTCTGCAGGCAGTGTGGAAGTGTGAGGGACTGAGGGTGTGCTCAACTCTCAGAAGTAAGATGCTTTTGGACAAGGCGTTCAGCTACCTTCTCACATATGGAACTTAGTATGTAGCACCTGTCTACCACAAGAATTACTGGGAAATCGTGAATTGAGCTTGGAGGCACTCGTCTTGTGTGCCGGGAGATTCCAATTACCTCTCCCAGCACTTCCGTCAAACAGCGAGCCTAGGCCTTTTAGAAGCCAAGGGCACCAGCAGGCTGGATGTGGAGGTAAAGGCCATAAGCTCAACTCTCAGAAGTGTGTATGCATGGGAGGCAGATGTCTGCTACCCGCTCGTAAATGGGTTTGGACCTAGCTACACTCTGGTTGAGGAAAGCCGTTGGAAATCGCTGTATTCAACTCAGATACACGGGAGTTCAGGCCTAGTGCTCACACATGCTTTTCCCGCAATCTCTCCCAGCCACTAACATTAGGATGTTAGCAGCTACTCCTACAGTCAGGCAGCATGCGGGAGGGTTCTGCCCTGTCCTCAGCTCTCTCAGGGAAGCATGTCTTGAAGCCAGCTGTCAACTAGCTGCATTCCTATGGCAGTGAGAAGGTAGCAGTGTTCTGAGTCAGGAGGTTCCAAGATTACCAGTCGACTGCACCTGGGGATACCCTCCAGGTATGCATTGTTACCCTGCGTCTCAGAAGCATCTGGCAAACGTCCTGCTGAAGACCTGCGAAACTCACTCTGCAGGCAGTGTGGAACTGTGAGGGACTGAGGCTGAGCTCAACTCTCAGAAGTAAGATGGTTTTGGACAAGGCGTTCAGCTACCCTCTCACGTATGGAACTTAGTATGTAGCACCAGTCTACCACAGGAATTACTAGGAAATCGCTGAACTGAGCTTGGAGGCACTAGTCTTGTGTGCCGGGTGATTCCAATTACCTCTCCCAGCACTTCCGTCAAACAGCGAGCCTAGGCCTTTTAGAAGCCAAGGGTACCAGCAGGCTGGATATGGAGGTACAGGCCATAAGCTCAACTCTCAGAAGTGTGTATGCATGGGAGGCAGATGTCTGCTACCCACTCGGACATGGGAGTTGGAACCTAGCTACACTGTGATTGAAGAAGGCCTTTGGAAATCGCTGTATTCAACTGAGATACACAGGAGTTCAGGCCCAGTGCTCACACATGCTTTTCCCGCAACCTCTCCCACCCACTAACATAAGGATGTTAGCAGGTACTCCTAAAGTCAGGCAGGATGCGGGAGGGTTCTGCCCTGCCCTCATCTCTCACAGGGAAGCATGTCTTGAAGCCAGCTGTCAACTAGCTGCATTCCTATGGCAGTGAGAAGGTAGCAGTACTCTGAGTCAGGAGGTTCCAAGATTACCACTCTACTGCAACTGGAGATACCCTCCAGGTCTGCATTGTTAACTTGTACTCAGAAGCCTCTGGCAATCGTCTCTGCTGAAGACCTGCGAAACTCACTCTGCAGGCAGTGTCGAACTGTGAGGGACTGAGGCTGAGCTCAACTCTCAGAAGTAAGATGGTTTTGGACAAGGCGTTCATCTACCCTCTCGTATGGAACTAAGTATGTAGCACCAGTCTACCACAGGAATTACTAGGAAATCGCTGAACTGAGCTTGGAGGCACTAGTCTTTTGTGCCGGGTGATTCCAATTACCTCTCCCAGCACTTCCGTCAAACAGCGAGCCTAGGCCTTTTAGAAGCCAAGGGTACCAGCAGGCTGGATGTGGAGGTACAGGCCATAAGCTCAACTCTCAGAAGTGTGTATGCATGGGAGGCAGATGTCTGCTACCCACTCGGACATGGGAGTTGGAACCTAGCTACACTGTGATTGAAGAAGGCCATTGGAAATCGCTGTATTCAACTCAGATACACGGGAGTTCAGGCCCAGTGCTCACACATGCTTTTCCCGCAACCTCTCCCAGCCACTAACATTAGGATGTTAGCAGCTACTCCTACAGTCAGGCAGGATGCGGGAGGGTTCTGCCCTGTCCTCAGCTCTCACAGGGAAGCATGTCTTGAAGCCAGCTGTCAACTAGCTGCATTCCTATGGCAGTGAGAAGGTAGCAGTACTCTGAGTCAGGAGGTTCCAAGATTACCACTCTATTGCACCTGGAGATACCCTCCAGGTCTGCATTGTTAACTTGTACTCAGAAGCCTCTGGCAATCGTCTCTGGTGAAGACGTGTGAAACTCACTCTGCAGGCATTGTGGAAGTGTGAGGGACTGAGGGTGAGCTCAACTCTCAGAAGTAAGATGCTTTTGGACAAGGCGTTCAGCTACCTTCTCACATATGGAACTTAGTATGTAGCACCTGTCTACCACAAGAATTACTGGGAAATCGTGAATTGAGCTTGGAGGCACTCGTCTTGTGTGCCGGGAGATTCCAATTACCTCTCCCAGCACTTCCGTCAAACAGCGAGCCTAGGCCTTTTAGAAGCCAAGGGCACCAGCAGGCTGGATGTGGAGGTAAAGGCCATAAGCTCAACTCTCAGAAGTGTGTATGCATGGGAGGCAGATGTCTGCTACCCGCTCGTAAATGGGTTTGGACCTAGCTACACTCTGGTTGAGGAAAGCCGTTGGAAATCGCTGTATTCAACTCAGATACACGGGAGTTCAGGCCTAGTGCTCACACATGCTTTTCCCGCAATCTCTCCCAGCCACTAACATTAGGATGTTAGCAGCTACTCCTACAGTCAGGCAGCATGCGGGAGGGTTCTGCCCTGTCCTCAGCTCTCTCAGGGAAGCATGTCTTGAAGCCAGCTGTCAACTAGCTGCATTCCTATGGCAGTGAGAAGGTAGCAGTGTTCTGAGTCAGGAGGTTCCAAGATTACCAGTCGACTGCACCTGGGGATACCCTCCAGGTATGCATTGTTACCCTGCGTCTCAGAAGCATCTGGCAAACGTCTCTGCTGAAGACCTGCGAAACTCACTCTGCAGGCAGTGTGGAACTGTGAGGGACTGAGGATGAGCTCAACTCTCAGAAGTAAGATGGTTTTGGACAAGGCGTTCAGCTACCCTCTCACGTATGGAACTTAGTATGTAGCACCAGTCTACCACAGGAATTACTAGGAAATCGTTGAACTGAGCTTGGAGGCACTAGTCTTGTGTGCCGGGTGATTCCAATTACCTCTCCCAGCACTTCCGTCAAACAGCGAGCCTAGGCCTTTTAGAAGCCAAGGGTACCAGCAGGCTGGATATGGAGGTACAGGCCATAAGCTCAACTCTCAGAAGTGTGTATGCATGGGAGGCAGATGTCTGCTACCCACTCGGACATGGGAGTTGGAACCTAGCTACACTGTGATTGAAGAAGGCCTTTGGAAATCGCTGTATTCAACTGAGATACACAGGAGTTCAGGCCCAGTGCTCACACATGCTTTTCGCGCAACCTCTCCCACCCACTAACATAAGGATGTTAGCAGGTACTCCTACAGTCAGGCAGGATGCGGGAGGGTTCTGCCCTGCCCTCATATCTCACAGGGAAGCATGTCTTGAAGCCAGCTGTCAACTAGCTGCATTCCTATGGCAGTGAGAATGTAGCAGTACTCTGAGTCAGGAGGTTCCAAGATTACCACTCTAAGCACCTGGAGATTCCCTCCAGGTCTGCATTGTTAACTTGTACTCAGAAGCCTCTGGCAATCGTCTCTGATGAAGACGTGTGAAACTCACTCTGCAGGCAGTGTGGAACTGTGAGGGACTGAGGGTGGGCTCAACTCTCAGAAGTAAGATGCTTGGGATCCCTGGGTGGCGCAGCGGTTTGGCGCCTGCCTTTGGCCCAGGGCGCGATCCTGGAGACCCGGGATCGAATCCCACATCGGGCTCCCGGTGCATGGAGCCTGCTTCTCCCTCTGCCTGTGTCTCTGCCTCTCTCTCTCTCTCTGTAACTATCATAAATAAATAAAAATTCAAAAAAAAAAAAAAAAAGAAGTAAGATGCTTTTGGACAAGGCGTTCAGCTACCATCTCACATATGGAACTTAGTATGTAGCACCTGTCTACCACAAGAATTACTGGGAAATCGTGAATTGAGCTTGTAGGCACTCGTCTTGTGTGCCGGGAGATTCCAATTACCTCTCCCAACACTTCCGTCAAACAGTGAGCCTAGGCCTTTTAGAAGCCAAGGGTACCAGCAGGCTGGATGTGGAGGTACAGGCCATAAGCTCAACTCTCAGAAGTGTGTATGCATGGGAGGCAGATGTCTGCTACCCGCTCGTAAATGGGTTTGGAACCTAGCTACACTCTGGTTGAGGAAAGCCGTTGGAAATCGCTGTATTCAACTCAGATACACGGGAGTTCAGGCCAGGTGCTCACACATGCTTTTCCCGCAACCTCTCCCAGCCACTAACATTAGGATGTTAGCAGCTACTCCTACAGTCAGGCAGCACGCGGGAGGGTTCTGCCCTGTCCTCAGCTCTCTCAGGGAAGCATGTCTTGAAGCCAGCTAGCTGTCAACTAGCTGCATTCCTATGGCAGTGAGAAGGTAGCAGTATTCTAATTCAGGAGGTTCCAAGATTACCAGTCGACTGCACCTGGGGATACCCTCCAGGTCTGCATTTTTACCCTGCGTCTCAGAAGCCTCTGGCAAACGTCTCTGCTGAAGACCTGCGAAACTCACTCTGCAGGCAGTGTGGAACTGTGAGGGACTGAGGCTGAGCTCAACTCTCAGAAGTAAGATGGTTTTGGACAAGGCGTTCAGCTACCCTCTCACGTATGGAACTTAGTATGTAGCACCAGTCTACCACAGGAATTACTAGGAAATCGCTAAACTGAGCTTGGAGGCACTAGTCTTGTGTGCCGGGTGATTCCAATTACCTCTCCCAGCACTTCCGTCAAACAGCGAGCCTAGGCCTTTTAGAAGCCAAGGGTACCAGCAGGCTGGCTGTGGAGGTACAGGCCATAAGCTCAACTCTCAGAAGTGTATATGCATGGGAGGCAGATGTCTGCTACCCACTCGGACATGGGAGTTGGAACCTAGCTACACTGTGATTGAAGAAGGCCATTGGAAATCGCTGTATTCAACTCAGATACACGGGAGTTCAGGCCCAGTGCTCACACATGCTTTTCCCGCAACCTCTCCCAGCCACTAACATTAGGATGTTAGCAGCTACTCCTACAGTCAGGCAGGATGCGGGAGGGTTCTGCCCTGTCCTCAGCTCTCACAGGGAAGCATGTCTTGAAGCCAGCTCTCAACTAGCTGCATTCCTATGGCAGTGAGAAGGTAGCAGTACTCTGAGTCAGGAGGTTCCAAGATTACCACTCTACTGCACCTGGAGATACCCTCCAGGTCTGCATTGTTAACTTGTACTCAGAAGCCTCTGGCAATCGTCTCTGGTGAAGACGTGTGAAACTCACTCTGCAGGCAGTGTGGAACTGTGAGGGACTGAGGGTGGGCTCAACTCTCAGAAGTAAGATGCTTTTGGACAAGGCGTTCAGCTACCATCTCACATATGGAACTTAGTATGTAGCACCTGTCTACCACAAGAATTACTGGGAAATCGTGAATTGAGCTTGGAGGCACTCGTCTTGTGTGCCGGGAGATTCCAATTACCTCTCCCAGCACTTCCGTCAAACAGCGAGCCTAGGCCTTTTAGAAGCCAAGGGTACCAGCAGGCTGGATGTGGAGGTACAGGCCATAAGCTCAACTCTCAGAAGTGTGTATGCATGGGAGGCAGATGTCTGCTACCCACTCGGACATGGGAGTTGGAACCTACCTACACTGTGATTGAAGAAGGCCATTGGAAATCGCTGTATTCAACTCAGATACACGGGAGTTCAGGCCCAGTGCTCACACATGCTTTTCCCGCAACCTCTCCCACCCACTAACATAAGGATGTTAGCAGGTACTCCTACAGTCAGGCAGGATGCGGGAGGGTTCTGCCCTGTCCTCAGCTCTCACAGGGAAGCATGTCTTGAAGCCAGCTGTCAACTAGCTGTATTCCTATGGCAGTGAGAAGGTAGCAGTATTCTGAGTCAGGAGGTTCCAAGATTACCACTCTAAGCACCTGGAGATACCCTCCAGGTCTGCATTGTTAACTTGTACTCAGAAGCCTCTGGCAATCGTCTCTGATGAAGACGTGTGAAACTCACTCTGCAGGCAGTGTGGAACTGTGAGGGACTGAGGGTGGGCTCAACTCTCAGAAGTAAGATGCTTGGGATCCCTGGGTGGCGCAGCGGTTTGGCGCCTGTCTTTGGCCCAGGGCGCGATCCTGGAGACCCGGGATCGAATCCCACATCGGGCTCCCGGTGCATGGATCCTGCTTCTCCCTCTGCCTGTGTCTCTGCCTCTCTCTCTCTCTCTGTAACTATCATAAATAAATAAAAATTCAAAAAAAAAAAAAGAAGTAAGATGCTTTTGGACAAGGCGTTCAGCTACCATCTCACATATGGAACTTAGTATGTAGCACCTGTCTACCACAAGAATTACTGGGAAATCGTGAATTGAGCTTGGAGGCACTCGTCTTGTGTCCCGGGAGATTCCAATTACCTCTCCCAACAGTTCCGTCAAACAGTGAGCCTAGGCCTTTTAGAAGCCAAGGGTACCAGCAGGCTGGATGTGGAGGTACAGGCCATAAGCTCAACTCTCAGAAGTGTGTATGCATGGGAGGCAGATGTCTGCTACCCGCTCGTAAATGGGTTTGGAACCTAGCTACACTCTGGTTGAGGAAAGCCGTTGGAAAAGGCTGTATTCAACTCAGATACACGGGAGTTCAGGCCCAGTGCTCACGCATGCTTTTCCCGCAACCTCTCCCAGCCACTAACATTAGGATGTTAGCAGCTCCTCCTACAGTCAGGCAGCACGCGGGAGGGTTCTGCCCTGTCCTCAGCTCTCTCAGGGAAGCATGTCTTGAAGCCAGCTAGCTGTCAACTAGCTGCATTCCTATGGCAGTGAGAAGGTAGCAGTATTCTGATTCAGGAGGTTCCAAGATTACCAGTCGACTGCACCTGGGGATACCCTCCAGGTCTGCATTTTTACCCTGCGTCTCAGAAGCATCTGGCAAACGTCTCTGCTGAAGACCTGCGAAACTCACTCTGCAGGCAGTGTGGAACTGTGATGGACTGAGGCTGAGCTCAACTCTCAGAAGTAAGATGGTTTTGGACAAGGCGTTCAGCTACCCTCTCACGTATGGAACTTAGTATGTAGCACCAGTCTACCACAGGAATTACTAGGATATCGCTGAACTGAGCTTGGAGGCACTAGTCTTGTGTGCCGGGTGATTCCAATTACCTCTCCCAGCACTTCCGTCAAACAGCGAGCCTAGGCCTTTTAGAAGCCAAGGGTACCAGCAGGCTGGCTGTGGAGGTACAGGCCATAAGCTCAACTCTCAGAAGTGTATATGCATGGGAGGCAGATGTCTGCTACCCACTCGGACATGGGAGTTGGAACCTAGCTACACTGTGATTGAAGAAGGCCATTGGAAATCGCTGTATTCAACTCAGATACACGGGAGTTCAGGCCCAGTGCTCACACATGCTTTTCCCGCAACCTCTCCCAGACACTAACATTAGGATGTTAGCAGCTACTCCTACAGTCAGGCAGGATGCGGGAGGGTTCTGCCCTGTCTTCAGCTCTCACAGGGAAGCATGTCTTGAAGCCAGCTCTCAACTAGCTGCATTCCTATGGCAGTGAGAAGGTAGCAGTACTCTGAGTCAGGAGGTTCCAAGATTACCACTCTACTGCACCTGGAGATACCCTCCAGGTCTGCATTGTTAACTTGTACTCAGAAGCCTCTGGCAATCGTCTCTGGTGAAGACGTGTGAAACTCACTCTGCAGGCAGTGTGGAACTGTGAGGGACTGAGGGTGTGCTCAACTCTCAGAAGTAAGATGCTTTTGGACAAGGCGTTCAGCTACCTTCTCACATATGGAACTTAGTATGTAGCACCTGTCTACCACAAGAATTACTGGGAAATCGTGAATTGAGCTTGGAGGCACTCGTCTTGTGTGCCGGGAGATTCCAATTACCTCTCCCAGCACTTCCGTCAAACAGCGAGCCTAGGCCTTTTAGAAGCCAAGTGTACCAGCAGGCTGGATGTGGAGGTAAAGACCATAAGCTCAACTCTCAGAAGTGTGTATGCATGGGAGGCAGATGTCTGCTACCCGCTCGTAAATGGGTTTGGACCTAGCTACACTCTGGTTGAGGAAAGCCGTTGGAAATCGCTGTATTCAACTCAGATACACGGGAGTTCAGGCCCAGTGCTCACACATGCTTTTCCCGCAACCTCTTCCAGCCACTAACATTAGGATGTTAGCAGCTACTCCTACACTCAGGCAGCATGCGGGAGCGTTCTGCCCTGTCCTCAGCTCTCTCAGGGAAGCATGTCTTGAAGCCAGCTAGCTGTCAACTAGCTGCATTCCTATGGCAGTGAGAAGGTAGCAGTATTCTGAGTCAGGAGGTTCCAAGATTACAGTCGACTGCACCTGGGGATACCCTCCAGGTCTGCATTGTTACCCTGCGTCTCAGAAGCCTCTGGCAAACGTCTCTGCTGAAGACCTGCGAAACTCACTCTGCAGGCAGTGTGGAACTGTGAGGGACTGAGGCTGAGCTCAACTCTCAGAAGTAAGATAGTTTTGGACAAGACGTTCAGCTACCCTCTCACGTATGGAACTTAGTATGTAGCACCAGTCTACCACAGGAATTACTAGGAAATCGCTGAACTGAGCTTGGAGGCACTAGTCTTTTGTGCCGGGTGATTCCAATTACCTCTCCCAGCACTTCCGTGAAACAGCGAGCCTAGGCCTTTTAGAAGCCAAGGGTACCAGCAGGCTGGCTGTGGAGGTACAGGCCATAAGCTCAACTCTCAGAAGTGTGTATGCATGGGAGGCAGATGTCTGCTACCCACTCGGACATGGGAGTTGGAACCTAGCTACACTGTGATTGAAGAAGGCCATTGGAAATCGCTGTATTCAACTCAGATACACGGGAGTTCAGGCCCAGTGCTCACAGATGCTATTCCCGCAACCTCTCCCAGCCACTAACATTAGGATGTTAGCAGCTACTCCTACAGTCAGGCAGGATGCGGGAGGGTTCTGCCCTGTCCTCAGCTCTCACAGGGAAGCATGTCTTGAAGCCAGCTGTCAACTAGCTGCATTCCTATGGCAGTGAGAAGGTAGCAGTACTCTGAGTCAGGAGGTTCCAAGATTACCACTCTACTGCACCTGGAGATACCCTCCAGGTCTGCATTGTTAACTTGTACTCAGAAGCCTCTGGCAATCGTCTCTGGTGAAGACGTGTGAAACTCACTCTGCAGGCAGTGTGGAAGTGTGAGGGACTGAGGGTGTGCTCAACTCTCAGAAGTAAGATGCTTTTAGACAAGGCGTTCAGCTACCTTTTCACATATGGAACTTAGTATGTAGCACCTGTCTACCACAAGAATAACTGGGAAATAGTGAATTGAGCTTGGAGGCACTCGTCTTGTGTGCCGGGAGTTTCCAATTACCTCTCCCAGCACTTCCGTCAAACAGCGAGCGTAGGCCTTTTAGAAGCCAAGGGTACCAGCAGGCTGGCTTTGCTGGTACAGGCCATAAGCTCAACTCTCAGAAGTGTGTATGCATGGGAGGCAGATGTCTGCTACCCACTCGGACATGGGAGTTGGAACCTAGCTACACTGTGATTGAAGAAGGCCATTGGAAATCGCTGTATTCAACTCAGATACACGGGAGTTCAGGCCCAGTGCTCACACATGCTTTTCCCGCAACCTCTCCCAGCCACTAACATAAGGATGTTAGCAGCTACTCCTACAGTCAGGCAGCATGCGGGAGGGTTCTGCCCTGTCCTCAGCTCTCACAGGGAAGCGTGTCTTGAAGCCAGCTGTCAACTAGCTGCATTCCGATGGCAGTGAGAAGGTAGCAGTACTCTGAGTCAGGAGGTTCCAAGATTACCACTCTACTGCACCTGGAGATACCCTCCAGGTCTGCATTGTTAACTTGTACTCAGAAGCCTCTGGCAATCGTCTCTGTGAAGACGTGTGAAACTCACTCTGCAGGCAGTGTGGAACTTTGAGGGACTGAGGGTGGGCTCAACTCTCAGAAGTAAGATGCTTTTGGACAAGGCGTTCAGCTACCATCTCACATATGGAACTTAGTATGTAGCACCTGTCTACCAGAAGAATTACTGGGAAATCGTGAATTGAGCTTGGAGGCACTCGTCTTCTGTGCCGGGAGATTCCAATTACCTCTCCCAGCACTTCCGTCAAACAGCGAGCCTAGGCCTTTTAGAAGCCAAGGGTACCAGCAGGCTGGCTGTGGAGGTACAGGCCATAAGCTCAACTCTCAGAAGTGTGTATGCATGGGAGGCAGATGTCTGCTACCCGCTGGTACATGGGATTTGGAACCTAGCTACACTCTGGTTGAGGAAAGCCGTTGGAAATCGCTGTATTCAACTCAGATACTCGGGAGTTCAGGCCCAGTGCTCACACATGCTTTTCCCGCAACCTCTCCCAGCCACTAACATAAGGATGTTAGCAGCTAATCCTACAGTCAGGCAGCACGCGGGAGGGTTCTGCCCTGTCCTCAGCTCTCTCAGTGAAGCATGTCTTGAAGCCAGCTAGCTGTCAACTAGCTGCATTCCTATGGCAGTGAGAAGGTAGCAGTATTCTGATTCAGGAGGTTCCAAGATTACCAGTCGACTGCACCTGGGGATACCCTCCAGGTCTGCATTGTTACCCTGCGTCTCAGAAGCCTCTGGCAAACGTCTCTGCTGAAGACCTGCGAAACTCACTCTGCACGCAGTGTGGAACTGTGAGGGACTGAGGCTGAGCTCAACTCTCAGAAGTAAGGTGGTTTTGGACAAGGCGTTCAGCTACCCTCTCACGTATGGAACTTAGTATGCAGCACCAGTCTACCACAGGAATTAGTAGGAAATCGCTGAACTGAGCTTGGAGGCACTAGTCCTGTGTGCCGGGTGATTCCAATTACCTCTCCCAGCACTTCCGTCAAACAGCGAGCCTAGGCCTTTTAGAAGCCAAGGGTACCAGCAGGCTGGCTGTGGAGGTACAGGCCATAAGCTCAACTCTCAGAAGTGTATATGCATGGGAGGCAGATGTCTGCTACCCACTCGGACATGGGAGTTGGAACCTAGCTACACTGTGATTGAAGAAGGCCATTGGAAATCGCTGTATTCAACTCAGATACACGGGAGTTCAGGCCCAGTGCTCACACATGCTTTTCCCGCAACCTCTCCCAGCCACTAACATAAGGATGTTAGCAGCTACTCCTACAGTCAGGCAGCATGCGGGAGGGTTCTGCCCTGTCCTCAGCTCTCACAGGGAAGCATGTCTTGAAGCCAGCTGTCAACTAGCTGCATTCCTATGCAGTGAGAAGGTAGCAGTATTCTGAGTCAGGAGGTTCCAAGATTACCAGTCGACTGCACCTGGGGATACCCTCCAGGTCTGCATTGTTACCCTGCGTCTCAGAAGCCTCTGGCAAACGTCTCTGCTGAAGACCTGCGAAACTCACTCTGCAGGCAGTGTGGAACTGTGATGGACTGAGGCTGAGCTCAACTCTCAGAAGTAAGATGGTTTTGGACAAGGCGTTCAGCTACCCTCTCACGTATGGAACTTAGTATGTAGCACCAGTCTACCACAGGAATTACTAGGATATCGCTGAACTGAGCTTGGAGGCACTAGTCTTGTGTGCCGGGTGATTCCAATTACCTCTCCCAGCACTTCCGTCAAACAGCGAGCCTAGGCCTTTTAGAAGCCAAGGGTACCAGCAGGCTGGCTGTGGAGGTACAGGCCATAAGCTCAACTCTCAGAAGTGTATATGCATGGGAGGCAGATGTCTGCTACCCACTCGGACATGGGAGTTGGATCCTAGCTACACTGTGATTGAAGAAGGCCATTGGAAATCGCTGTATTCAACTCAGATACACGGGAGTTCAGGCCCAGTGCTCACACATGCTTTTCCCGCAACCTCTCCCAGACACTAACATTAGGATGTTAGCAGCTACTCCTACAGTCAGGCAGGATGCGGGAGGGTTCTGCCCTGTCTTCAGCTCTCACAGGGAAGCATGTCTTGAAGCCAGCTCTCAACTACCTGCATTCCTATGGCAGTGAGAAGGTAGCAGTACTCTGAGTCAGGAGGTTCCAAGATTACCACTCTACTGCACCTGGAGATACCCTCCAGGTCTGCATTGTTAACTTGTACTCAGAAGCCTCTGGCAATCGTCTCTGGTGAAGACGTGTGAAACTCACTCTGCAGGCAGTGTGGAACTGTGAGGGACTGAGGGTGTGCTCAACTCTCAGAAGTAAGATGCTTTTGGACAAGGCGTTCAGCTACCTTCTCACATATGGAACTTAGTATGTAGCACCTGTCTACCACAAGAATTACTGGGAAATCGTGAATTGAGCTTGGAGGCACTCGTCTTGTGTGCCGGGAGATTCCAATTACCTCTCCCAGCACTTCCGTCAAACAGCGAGCCTAGGCCTTTTAGAAGCCAAGGGTACCAGCAGGCTGGATGTGGAGGTAAAGGCCATAAGCTCAACTCTCAGAAGTGTGTATGCATGGGAGGCAGATGTCTGCTACCCGCTCGTAAATGGGTTTGGACCTAGCTACACTCTGGTTGAGGAAAGCCGTTGGAAATCGCTGTATTCAACTCAGATACACGGGAGTTCAGGCCCAGTGCTCACACATGCTTTTCCCGCAACCTCTTCCAGCCACTAACATTAGGATGTTAGCAGCTACTCCTACACTCAGGCAGCATGCGGGAGCGTTCTGCCCTGTCCTCAGCTCTCTCAGGGAAGCATGTCTTGAAGCCAGCTAGCTGTCAACTAGCTGCATTCCTATGGCAGTGAGAAGGTAGCAGTATTCTGAGTCAGGAGGTTCCAAGATTACAGTCGACTGCACCTGGGGATACCCTCCTGGTCTGCATTGTTACCCTGCGTCTCAGAAGCCTCTGGCAAACGTCTCTGCTGAAGACCTGCGAAACTCACTCTGCAGGCAGTGTGGAACTGTGAGGGACTGAGGCTGAGCTCAACTCTCAGAAGTAAGATAGTTTTGGACAAGACGTTCAGCTACCCTCTCACGTATGGAACTTAGTATGTAGCACCATTCTACCACAGGAATTACTAGGAAATCGCTGAACTGAGCTTGGAGGCACTAGTCTTTTGTGCCGGGTGATTCCAATTACCTCTCCCAGCACTTCCGTGAAACAGCGAGCCTAGGCCTTTTAGAAGCCAAGGGTACCAGCAGGCTGGCTGTGGAGGTACAGGCCATAAACTCAACTCTCAGAAGTGTGTATGCATGGGAGGCAGATGTCTGCTACCCACTCGGACATGGGAGTTGGAACCTAGCTACACTGTGATTGAAGAAGGCCATTGGAAATCGCTGTATTCAACTCAGATACACGGGAGTTCAGGCCCAGTGCTCACAGATGCTATTCCCGCAACCTCTCCCAGCCACTAACATTAGGATGTTAGCAGCTACTCCTACAGTCAGGCAGGATGCGGGAGGGTTCTGCCCTGTCCTCAGCTCTCACAGGGAAGCATGTCTTGAAGCCAGCTGTCAACTAGCTTCATTCCTATGGCAGTGAGAAGGTAGCAGTACTCTGAGTCAGGAGGTTCCAAGATTACCACTCTACTGCACCTGGAGATACCCTCCAGGTCTGCATTGTTAACTTGTACTCAGAAGCCTCTGGCAATCGTCTCTGGTGAAGACGTGTGAAACTCACTCTGCAGGCAGTGTGGAAGTGTGAGGGACTGAGGGTGTGCTCAACTCTCAGAAGTAAGATGCTTTTAGACAAGGCGTTCAGCTACCTTTTCACATATGGAACTTAGTATGTAGCACCTGTCTACCACAAGAATTACTGGGAAATCGTGAATTGAGCTTGGAGGCACTCGTCTTGTGTGCCGGGAGATTCCAATTTCCTCTCCCAGCACTTCCGTCAAACAGCGAGCCTAGGCCTTTTAGAAGCCAAGGGTACCAGCAGGCTGGATGTGGAGGTACACGCCATAAGCTCAACTCTCAGAAGTGTGTATGCATGGGAGGCAGATGTCTGCTACCCGCTCGTACATGGGATTTGGAACCTAGCTACACTCTGGTTGAGGAAAGCCGTTGGAAATCGCTGTATTCAACTCAGATACACGGGAGTTCAGGCCCAGTGCTCACACATGCTTTTCCCGCAACCTCTCCCAGCCACTAACATAAGGATGTTAGCAGGTACTCCTACAGTCAGGCAGGATGCGGGAGGGTTCTGCCCTGTCCTCAGCTCTCACAGGGAAGCATGTCTTGAAGCCAGCTGTCAACTAGCTGCATTCCTATGGCAGTGAGAAGGTAGCAGTATTCTGAGTCAGGAGGTTCCAAGATTACCAGTCGACTACACCTGGGGATACCCTCCAGGTCTGCATTTTTACCCTGCGTCTCAGAAGCCTCTGGCAAACGTCTCTGCTGAAGACCTGCGAAACTCACTCTGCAGGCAGTGTGGAACTGTGAGGGACTGAGGCTGAGCTCAACTCTCAGAAGTAAGATGGTTTTGGACAAGGCGTTCAGCTACCCTCTCACGTATGGAACTTAGTATGTAGCACCAGTCTACAAAAGGAATTACTAGGAAATCGCTGAACTGAGCTTGGAGGCACTAGTCTTGTGTGCCGGGTGATTCCAATTACCTCTCCCAGCACTTCCGTCAAACAGCGAGCCTAGGCCTTTTAGAAGCCAAGGGTACCAGCAGGCTGGCTGTGGAGGTACAGGCCATAAGATCAACTCTCAGAAGTTTGTATGCATGGGAGGCAGATGTCTGCTACCCACTCGGACATGGGAGTTGGAACCTAGCTACACTGTGATTGAAGAAGGCCATTGGAAATCGCTGTATTCAACTCAGACACATGGGAGTTCAGGCCCAGTGCTCACACATGCTTTTCCCGCAACCACTCCCAGCCACTAACATTAGGATGTTAGCAGCTACTCCTACAGTCAGGCAGCATGCGGGAGAGTTCTGCCCTGTCCTCAGCTCTCACAGGGAAGCATGTCTTGAAGCCAGCTGTCAACTAGCTGCATTCCTATGGCAGTGAGAAGGTAGCAGTACTCTGAGTCAGGAGGTTCCAAGATTACCACTCTACTGCACCTGGAGATACCCTCCAGTTCTGCATTGTTAACTTGTACTCCGAAGCCTCTGGCAATCGTCTCTGGTGAAGACGTGTGAAACTCACTCTGCAGGCAGTGTGGAACTGTGAGGGACTGAGGGTGGGCTCAACTCTCAGAAGTAAGATGCTTTTGGACAAGACGTTCAGCTACCTTCTCACATATGGAACTTAGTATGTAGCACCTGTCTACCACAAGAATAACTGGGAAATCGTGAATTGAGCTTGGAGGCACTCGTCTTGTGTGCCGGGAGATTCCAATTACCTCTCCCAGCACTTCCGTCAAACAGCGAGCGTAGGCCTTTTAGAAGCCAAGGGTACCAGCAGGCTGGCTTTGCTGGTACAGGCCATAAGCTCAACTCTCAGAAGTGTGTATGCATGGGAGGCAGATGTCTGCTACCCACTCGGACATGGGAGTTGGAACCTAGCTACACTGTGATTGAAGAAGGCCATTGGAAATCGCTGTATTCAACTCAGATACACGGGAGTTCAGGCCCAGTGCTCACACATGCTTTTCCCGCAACCTCTCCCAGCCACTAACATAAGGATGTTAGCAGCTACTCCTACAGTCAGGCAGCATGCGGGAGGGTTCTGCCCTGTCCTCAGCTCTCACAGGGAAGCGTGTCTTGAAGCCAGCTGTCAACTAGCTGCATTCCTATGGCAGTGAGAAGGTAGCAGTATTCTGAGTCAGGAGGTTCCAAGATTACCAGTCGACTGCACCTGGGGATACCCTCCAGGTCTGCATTGTTACCCTGCGTCTCAGAAGCCTCTGGCAAACGTCTCTGCTGAAGACCTGCGAAACTCACTCTGCAGGCAGTGTGGAACTGTGAGGGACTGAGGCTGAGCTCAACTCTCAGAAGTAAGATGGTTTTGGACAAGGCGTTCAGCTACCCTCTCACGTATGGAACTTAGTATGTAGCACCAGTCTACCACAGGAATTACTAGGAAATCGCTGAACTGAGCTTGGAGGCACTAGTCTTGTGTGCCGGGTGATTCCAATTACCTCTCCCAGCACTTCCGTCAAACAGCGAGCCTAGGCCTTTTAGAAGGCAAGGGTACCAGCAGGCTGGATGTGGAGGTACAGGCCATAAGCTCAACTCTCAGAAGTGTATATGCATGGGAGGCAGATGTCTGCTACCCACTCGGACATGGGAGTTGGAACCTAGCTACACTGTGATTGAAGAAGGCCATTGGAAATCGCTGTATTCAACTCAGATACACGGGAGTTCAGGCCCAGTGCTCACACATGCTTTTCCCGCAACCTCTCCCAGCCACTAACATTAGGATGTTAGCAGCTACTCCTACAGTCAGGCAGGATGCGGGAGGGTTCTGCCCTGTCCTCAGCTCTCACAGGGAAGCATGTCTTGAAGCCAGCTCTCAACTAGCTGCATTCCTATGGCAGTGAGAAGGTAGCAGTACTCTGAGTCAGGAGGTTCCAAGATTACCACTCTACTGCACCTGGAGATACCCTCCAGGTCTGCATTGTTAACTTGTACTCAGAAGCCTCTGGCAATCGTCTCTGGTGAAGACGTGTGAAACTCACTCTGCAGGCAGTGTGGAACTGTGAGGGACTGAGGGTGGGCTCAACTCTCAGAAGTAAGATGCTTTTGGACAAGGTGTTCAGCTACCATCTCACATATGGAACTTAGTATGTAGCACCTGTCTACCACAAGAATTACTGGGAAATCGTGAATTGAGCTTGGAGGCACTCGTCTTCTGTGCCGGGAGATTCCAATTACCTCTCCCAGCACTTCCGTCAAACAGCGAGCCTAGGCCTTTTAGAAGCCAAGGGTACCAGCAGGCTGGCTGTGGAGGTACAGGCCATAAGCTCAACTCTCAGAAGTGTGTATGCATGGGAGGCAGATGTCTGCTACCCGCTGGTACATGGGATTTGGAACCTAGCTACACTCTGGTTGAGGAAAGCCGTTGGAAATCGCTGTATTCAACTCAGATACTCGGGAGTTCAGGCCCAGTGCTCACACATGCTTTTCCCGCAACCTCTCCCAGCCACTAACATAAGGATGTTAGCAGCTAATCCTACAGTCAGGCAGCACGCGGGAGGGTTCTGCCCTGTCCTCAGCTCTCTCAGTGAAGCATGTCTTGAAGCCAGCTAGCTGTCAACTAGCTGCATTCCTATGGCAGTGAGAAGGTAGCAGTATTCTGAGTCAGGAGGTTCCAAGATTACCAGTCGACTGCACCTGGGGATACCCTCCAGGTCTGCATTGTTACCCTGCGTCTCAGAAGCCTCTGGCAAACGTCTCTGCTGAAGACCTGCGAAACTCACTCTGCACGCAGTGTGGAACTGTGAGGGACTGAGGCTGAGCTCAACTCTCAGAAGTAAGGTGGTTTTGGACAAGGCGTTCAGCTACCCTCTCACGTATGGAACTTAGTATGCAGCACCAGTCTACCACAGGAATTAGTAGGAAATCGCTGAACTGAGCTTGGAGGCACTAGTCTTGTGTGCCGGGTGATTCCAATTACCTCTCCCAGCACTTCCGTCAAACAGCGAGCCTAGGCCTTTTAGAAGCCAAGGGTACCAGCAGGCTGGATGTGGAGGTACAGGCCATAAGCTCAACTCTCAGAAGTGTATATGCATGGGAGGCAGATGTCTGCTACCCACTCGGACATGGGAGTTGGAACCTAGCTACACTGTGATTGAAGAAGGCCATTGGAAATCGCTGTATTCAACTCAGATACACGGGAGTTCAGGCCCAGTGCTCACACATGCTTTTCCCGCAACCTCTCCCAGCCACTAACATTAGGATGTTAGCAGCTACTCCTACAGTCAGGCAGCATGCGGGAGGGTTCTGCCCTGTCCTCAGCTCTCACAGGGAAGCATGTCTTGAAGCCAGCTCTCAACTAGCTGCATTCCTATGGCAGTGAGAAGGTAGCAGTAGTCTGAGTCAGGAGTTTCCAAGATTACCACTCTACTGCACCTGGAGATACCCTCCAGGTCTGCATTGTTAACTTGTTCTCAGAAGCCTCTGGCAATCGTCTCTGGTGAAGACGTGTGAAACTCACTCTGCAGGCAGTGTGGAAGTGTGAGGGACTGAGGGTGTGCTCAACTCTCAGAAGTAAGATGCTTTTAGACAAGGCGTTCAGCTACCCTCTCACGTATGGAACTTAGTACGTAGCACCAGTCTACAAAAGGAATTACTAGGAAATCGCTGAACTGAGCTTGGAGGCACTAGTCTTGTGTGCCGGGTGATTCCAATTACCTCTCCCAGCACTTCCGTCAAACAGCGAGCCTAGGCCTTTTAGAAGCCAAGGGTACCAGCAGGCTGGATGTGGAGGTACAGGCCATAAGCTCAACTCTCAGAAGTGTGTATGCATGGGAGGCAGATGTCTGCTACCCACTCGGACATGGGAGTTGGAACCTAGCTACACTGTGATTGAAGAAGGCCATTGGAAATCGCTGTATTCAACTCAGATACACGGGAGTTCAGGCCCAGTGCTCACACATGCTTTTCCCGCAACCTCTCCCAGCCACTAACATAAGGATGTTAGCAGCTACTCCTACAGTCAGGCAGCATGCGGCAGGGTTCTGCCCTTTCCTCAGCTCTCACAGGGAAGCATGTCTTGAAGCCAGCTGTCAACTAGCTGCATTCCTATGGCAGTGAGAAGGTAGCAGTATTCTGAATCAGGAGGTTCCAAGATTACCAGTCGACTGCACCTGGGGATACCCTCCAGGTCTGCATTGTTACCCTGCGTCTCAGAAGCCTCTGGCAAACGTCTCTGCTGAAGACCTGCGAAACTCACTCTGCAGGCAGTGTGGAACTGTGAGGGACTGAGGCTGAGCTCAACTCTCAGAAGTAAGATGGTTTTGGATTAGGCGTTCAGCTACCCTCTCACGTATGGAACTTAGTATGTAGCACCATTCTACCACAGGAATTACTAGGAAATCGCTGAACTGAGCTTGGAGGCACTAGTCTTGTGTGCCGGGTGATTCCAATTACCTCTCCCAGCACTTCCGTCAAACAGCGAGCCTAGGCCTTTTAGAAGCCAAGGGTACCAGCAAGCTGGCTGTGGAGGTACAGGCCATAAGCTCAACTCTCAGAAGTGTGTATGCATGGGAGGCAGATGTCTGCTACCCACTCGGACATGGGAGTTGGAACCTAGCTGCACTGTGATTGAAGAAGGCCATTGGAAATCGCTGTATTCAACTCAGATACACGGGAGTTCAGGCCCAGTGCTCACACATGCTTTTCCCGCAACCTCTCCCAGCCACTAACATTAGGATGTTAGCAGCTACTCCTACAGTCAGGCAGGATGCGGGAGGGTTCTGCCCTGTCCTCAGCTCTCACAGGGAAGCATGTCTTGAAGCCAGCTGTCAACTAGCTGCATTCCTATGGCAGTGAGAAGGTAGCAGTACTCTGAGTCAGGAGGTTCCAAGATTACCACTCTACTGCACCTGGAGATACCCTCCAGGTCTGCGTTGTTAACTTGTACTCAGAAGCCTCTGGCAATCGTCTCTGGTGAAGACGTGTGAAACTCACTCTGCAGGCAGTGTGGAAGTGTGAGGGACTGAGGGTTGGCTCAACTCTCAGAAGTAAGATGCTTTTCGACAAGGCGTTCAGCTACCTTCTCACATATGGAACTTAGTATGTAGCACCTGTCTACCACAAGAATTACTGGGAAATCGTGAATTGAGCTTGGAGGCACCCGTCTTGTGTGCCGGGAGATTCCAATTACCTCTCCCAGCACTTCCGTCAAACAGCGAGCCTAGGCCTTTTAGAAGCCAAGGGTACCAGCAGGCTGGCTGTGGAGGTACAGGCCATAAACTCAACTCTCAGAAGTGTGTATGCATGGGAGGCAGATGTCTGCTACCCGCTCGTACGTGGGATTTGGAACCTAGCTACACTCTGGTTGAGGAAAGCCGTTGGAAATCGCTGTATTCAACTCAGATACACGGGAGTTCAGGCCCAGTGCTCACACATGCTTTTCCCGCAACCTCTCCCAGCCACTAACATAAGGATGTTAGCAGCTACACCTACAGTCAGGCAGCATGCGGGAGGGTTCTGCCCTGTCCTCAGCTCTCACAGGGAAGCATGTCTTGAAGCCAGCTGTCAACTAGCTGCATTCCTATGGCAGTGAGAAGGTAGCAGTATTCTGAGTCAGGAGGTTCCAAGATTACCAGTCGACTGCACCTGGGGATACCCTCCAGGTCTGCATTGTTACCCGCGTCTCAGAAGCCTCTGGCAAACGTCTCTGCTGAAGACCTGCGAAACTCACTCTGCAGGCAGTGTGGAACTGTGAGGGACTGAGGGTGAGCTCAACTCTCAGAAGTAAGATGGTTTTGGACAAGGCATTCAGCTACCCTCTCACGTATGGAACTTAGTATGTAGCACCAGTCTACCACAGGAATTACTAGGAAATCACTGAACTGAGCTTGGAGGCACTAGTCTTGTGTGCCGGGTGATTCCAATTACCTCTCCCAGCACTTCCGTCAAACAGCGTGCCTAGGCCTTTTAGAAGCCAAGGGTACCAGCAGGCTGGATGTGGAGTAACAGGCCATAAGCTCAACTCTCAGAAGTGTGTATGCATGGGAGGCAGATGTCTGCTACCCGCTGGTACATGGGATTTGGAACCTAGCTACACTGTGATTAAAGAAGGCCATTGGAAATCGCAGATATTCAACTCAGATACACGGGAGTTCAGGCCCAGTGCTCACACATGCTTTTCCCGCAACCTCTCCCAGCCACTAACATAAGGATGTTAGCAGCTACTCCTACAGTTAGGCAGCATGTGGGAGGGTTCTGCCCTGTCCTCAGCTCTCACAGGGAAGCATGTCTTGAAGCCAGCTGTCAACTAGCTGCATTCCTATGGCAGTGAGAAGGTAGCAGTATTCTGAGTCAGGAGGTTCCAAGATTACCAGTCGACTGCACCTGGGGATACCCTCAGGGTCTGCATTGTTACCCTGCGTCTCAGAAGCCTCTGGCAAACGTCTCTGCTGAACACCTGCGAAACTCACTCTGCAGGCAGTGTCGAACTGTGAGGGACTGAGGCTGAGCTCAACTCTCAGAAGTAAGATGGTTTTGGACAAGGCGTTCAGCTACCCTCTCACGTATGGAACTTAGTATGTAGCACCAGTCTACCACAGGAATTACTAGGAAATCGCTGAACTGAGCTTGGAGGCACTAGTCTTGTGTGCCGGGTGATTCCAATTACCTCTCCCAGCACTTCCGTCAAACAGCGAGCCTAGGCCTTTTAGAAGCCAAGGGTACCAGCAGGCTGGATGTGGAGTAACAGGCCATAAGCTCAACTCTCAGAAGTGTGTATGCATGGGAGGCAGATGTCTGCTACCCGCTCGTACATGGGATTTGGAACCTAGCTACACTCTGGTTGAGGAAAGCCGTTAGAATTCGCTGTATTCAACTCAGATACACGGGAGTTCAAGCCCAGTGCTCACACATGCTTTTCCCGCAACCTCTCCCAGCCACTAACATAAGGATGTTAGCAGCTACTCCTACAGTCAGGCATCATGCGGGAGGGTTCTGCCCTGTCCTCAGCTCTCACAGGGAAGCATGTCTTGAAGCCAGCTAGCTGTCAACTAGCTGCATTCCTATGGCAGTGAGAAGGTAGCAGTATTCTGAGTCAGGAGGTTCCAAGATTACCAGTCGACTGCACCTGGGGATACCCTCCAGGTCTGCATTGTTACCCTGCGTCTCAGAAGCCTCTGGCAAACGTCTCTGCTGAAGACCTGCGAAACTCACTCTGCAGGCAGTGTGGAACTGTGAGGGACTGAGGGTGAGCTCAACTCTCAGAAGTTAGATGCTTTTGGACAAGGCGTTCAGCTACCCTCTCACGTATGGCACTTAGTATGTAGCACCAGTCTAAACAGGAATTACTAGGAAATCGCTGAACTGAGCTTGGAGGCACTAGTCTTGTGTGCCGGGTGATTCCAATTACCTCTCCCAGCACTTCCGTCAAACAGCGAGCCTAGGCCTTTTAGAAGCCAAGGGTACCAGCAGGCTGGATGTGGAGGTACAGGCCATAAGCTCAACTCTCAGAAGTGTGTATGCATGGGAGGCAGATGTCTGCTACCCACTCGGACATGGGAGTTGGAACCTAGCTACACTCTGGTTGAGGAAAGCCGTTGGAAATCGCTGTATTCAACTCAGATACACGGGAGTTCAGGCCTAGTGCTCACACATGCTTTTCCCGCAACCTCTCCCAGCCACTAACATAAGGATGTTAGCAGCTACTCCTACAGTCAGACAGCATGCGGGAAGGTTCTGCCCTGTCCTCAGCTCTCACAGGGAAGCATGTCTTGAAGCCAGCTGTCAACTAGCTGCATTCCTATGGCAGTGAGAAGGTAGCAGTACTCTGAGTCAGGAAGTTCCAAGATTACCACTCTACTGCACCTGGAGATACCCTCCAGGTCTGCATTGTTAACTTGTACTCAGAAGCCTCTGGCAATCGTCTCTGGTGAAGACGTGTGAAACTCACTCTGCAGGCAGTGTGGAACTGTGAGGGACTGAGGGTGGGCTCAACTCTCAGAAGTAAGATGCTTTTGGACAAGGCGTTCAGCTACCATCTCACATATGGAACTTAGTATGTAGCACCTGTCTACCACAAGAATTACTGGGAAATCGTGAATTGAGCTTGGAGACACTCGTCTTGTGTGCCGGGAGATTCCAATTACCTCTTCCAGCACTTCCGTCAAACAGCGAGCCTAGGACTTTTAGAAGCCAAGTGTACCAGCAGGCTGGATGTGGAGGTACAGGCCATAAGCTCAACTCTCAGAAGTGTATATGCATGGGAGGCAGATGTCTGCTACCCGCTCGTACATGGGATTTGGAACCTAGCTACACTCTTGTTGAGGAAAGCCGTTGGAAATCGCTGTATTCAACTCAGATACACGGGAGTTTAGGCCCAGTGCTCACACATACTTTTCCCGCAACCTCTCCCAACCACTAACATTAGGATGTTAGCAGCTACTCCTACAGTCAGGCAGCATGCGGGAAGGTTCTTCCCTGTCCTCAGCTCTCTCAGGGAAGCATGTCTTTAAGCCAGCTAGCTGTAAACTAGCTGCATTCCTATGGCAGTGAGAAGGTAGCAGTATTCTGAGTCAGGAGGTTCCAAGATTACCAGTCGACTGCACCTGGGGATACCCTCCAGGTCTGCATTGTTACCCTGCGTCTCAGAAGCCTCTGGCAAACGTCTCTGCTGAAGACCTGCGAAACTCACTCTGCAGGCAGTGTGGAACTGTGAGGGACTGAGGCTGAGCTCAACTCTCAGAAGTAAGATGGTTTTGGACAAGGCGTTCAGCTACCCTCTCACGTATGGAACTTAGTATGTAGCACCAGTCTACCAGAGGAATTACTAGGAAATCGCTGAACTGAGCTTGGAGGCACTAGTCTTGTGTGCCGTGTGATTCCAATTACCTCTCCCAGCACTTCCGTCAAACAGCGAGCCTAGGCCTTTTAGAAGCCAAGGGTACCAGCAGGCTGGCTGTGGAGGTACAGGCCATAAGCTCAACTCTCAGAAGTGTGTATGCATGGGAGGCAGATGTCTGCTACACACTCGGACATGGGAGTTGGAACCTAGCTACACTGTGATTGAAGAAGGCCATTGGAAATCGCTGTATTCAACTCAGATACACGGGAGTTCAGGCCCAGTGCTCACACATGCTTTTCCCGCAACCTCTCCCAGCCACTAACATTAGGATGTTAGCAGCTACTCCTACAGTCAGGCAGGATGCGGGAGGGTTCTGCCCTGTCCTCAGCTCTCACAGGGAAGCATGTCTTGAAGGCAGCTGTCAACTAGCTGCATTCCCATGGCAGTGAGAAGGTAGCAGTACTCTGAGTCAGGAGGTTCCAAGATTACCACTCTACTGCACCTGGAGATACCCTCCAGGTCTGCATTGTTAACTTGTACTCAGAAGCCTCTGGCAATCGTCTCTGGTGAAGACGTGTGAAACTCACTCTGCAGGCAGTGTGGAAGTGTTAGGGACTGAGGGTGGGCTCAACTCTCAGAAGTAAGATGCTTTTGGACAAGGCGTTCAGCTACCTTCTCACATATGGAACTTAGTATGTAGCACCTGTCTACCACAAGAATTACAGGGAAATCGTGAATTGAGCTTGGAGGCACTCGTCTTGTGTGCCGGGAGATTCCAATTACCTCTCCCAGCACTTCCGTCAAACAGCGAGCCTAGGCCTTTTAGAAGCCAAGGGTACCAGCAGGCTGCCTGTGGAGGTACAGGCCGTAAGCTCAACTCTCAGAAGTGTGTATGCATGGGAGGCAGATGTCTGCTACCCGCTCGTACATGGGATTTGGAACCTAGCTACACTCTGGTTGAGGAAAGCCGTTGGAAATCGCTGTATTCAACTCAGATACACGGGAGTTCAGGCCCAGTGCTCACACATGCTTTTCCCGCAACCTCTCCCAGCCACTAACATAAGGATGTTAGCAGCTACTCCTACAGTCAGGCAGCATGCGGGAGGGTTCTGCCCTGTCCTCAGCTCTCACAGGGAAACATGTCTTGAAGCCAGCTGTCAACTAGCTGCATTCCTATGGCAGTGAGAAGGTAGCAGTATTCTGAGTCAGGAGGTTCCATGATTACCAGTCGACTGCACCTGGGGATACCCTCCAGGTCTGCATTGTTACCCTGCGTCTCAGAAGCCTCTGGCAAACGTCTCTGCTAAAGACCTGCGAAACACACTCTGCAGGCAGTGTGGAACTGTGAGGGACTGAGGCTGAGCTCAACTCTCAGAAGTAAGATGGTTTTGGACAAGGCGTTCAGCTACCCTCTCACGTATGGAACTTAGTATGTAGCACCAGTCTACCACAGGAATTACTAGGAAATCGCTGAACTGAGCTTGGAGGCACTAGTCTTGTGTGCCGGGTGATTCCAATTACCTCTCCCAGCACTTCCGTCAAAAAGCGAGCCTAGGCCTTTTAGAAGTCAAGGGTACCAGCAGGCTGGATGTGGAGGTACAGGCCATAAGCTCAACTCTCAGAAGTGTGTATGCATGGGAGGCAGATGTCTGCTACCCACTCGGACATGGGAGTTGGAACATAGCTACACTGTGATTGAAGAAGGCCATTGGAAATCGCTGTATTCAACTCAGATACACGGGAGTTCAGGCCCAGTGCTCACACATGCTTTTCCCGTAACCTCTCCCAGCCACTAACATAAGGATGTTAGCAGCTACTCCTACAGTCAGGCAGGATGCGGGAGGGTTCTGCCCTGTCCTCAGCTCTCACAGGGAAGCATGTCTTGAAGCCAGCTGTCAACTAGCTGCATTCCTATGGCAGTGAGAAGGTAGCAGTACTCTGAGTCAGGAGGTTCCAAGATTACCACTCTACTGCACCTGGAGATACCCTCCAGGTTGCATTGTTAACTTGTACTCAGAAGCCTCTGGCAATCGTCTCTGGTGAAGACGTGTGAAACTCACTCTTCAGGCAGTGTGGAAGTGTGAGGGACTGAGGGTGTGCTCAACTCTCAGAAGTAAGATGCTTTTGGACAAGGCGTTCAGCTAACTTCTCACATATGGAACTTAGTATGTAGCACTTGTCTACCACAAGAATTACTGGGAAATCGTGAATTGAGCTTGGAGGCACTCGTCTTGTGTGGCGGGAGATTCCAATTAACTCTCCCAGCACTTCCGTCAAACAGCGAGCCTAGGCCTTTTAGAAGCCAAGGGTACCAGGAGGCTGGATGTGGAGGTACAGGCCATAAGCTCAACGCTCAGAAGTGTGTATGCATGGGAGGCAGATGTCTGCTACCCGCTCGTACATGGGATTTGGAACCTAGCTACACTCTGGTTGAGGAAAGCCGTTGGAAATCGCTGTATTCAACTCAGATACACGGGAGTTCAGGCCCAGTGCTCACACATGCTTTTCCCGCAACCTCTCCCAGCCACTAACATAAGGATGTTAGCAGCTACTCCTACAGTCAGGCAGCATGCGGGAGGGTTCTGCCCTGTCCTCAGCTCTCTCAGGGAAGCATGTCTTGAAGCCAGCTGTCAACTAGCTGCATTCCTATGGCAGTGAGAAGGTAGCAGTATTCTGAGTCAGGAGGTTCCAAGATTACCAGTCGACTGCACCTGGGGATACCCTCCAGGTCTGCATTGTTACCCTGCGTCTCAGAAGCCTCTGGCAAACGTCTCTGCTGAAGACCTGCGAAACTCACTCTGCAGGCAGTGTGGAACTGTGAGGGACTGAGGCTGAGCTCAACTCTCAGAAGTAAGATGGTTTTGGACAAGGCGTTCAGCTACCCTCTCACGTATGGAACTTAGTATGTAGCACCAGTCTACCACAGGAATTACTAGGAAATCGCTGAACTGAGCTTGGAGGCACTAGTCTTGTGTGCCGGGTGATTCCAATGACCTCTCCCAGCACTTCCGTCAAACAGCGAGCCTAGGCCTTTTAGAAGCCAAGGGTACCAGCAGGCTGGATGTGGAGGTACAGGCCATAAGCTCAACTCTCAGAAGTGTGTATGCATGGGAGGCAGATGTCTGCTACCCACTCGGACATGGGAGTTGGGACCTAGCTACACTGTGATTGAAGAAGGCCATTGGAAATCGCTGTATTCAACTCAGATACACGGGAGTTCAGGCCCAGTGCTCACACATGCTTGTCCGCAACCTCTCCCAGCCACTAACATAAGGATGTTAGCAGGTACTCCTACAGTCAGGCAGGATGCGGGAGGGTTCTGCCCTGTCCTCAGCTCTCACAGGGAAGCATGTCTTGAAGCCAGCTGTCAACTAGCTGCATTCCTATGGCAGTGAGAAGGTAGCAGTACTCTGAGTCAGGAGGTTCCAAGATTACCACTCTACTGCACCTGGAGATACCCTCCAGGTCTGCATTGTAACTTGTACTCAAAAGCCTCTGGCAATCGTCTCTGGTGAAGACGTGTGAAACTCACTCTGCAGGCAGTGTGGAAGTGTGAGGGACTGAGGGTGTGCTCAACTCTCAGAAGTAAGATGCTTTTGGGCAAAGCGTTCAGCTACCTTCTCACATATGGAACTTAGTATGTAGCACCTGTCTACCACAAGAATTACTGGGAAATCGTGAATTGAGCTTGGAGGCACTCGTCTTGTGTGCCGGGAGATTCCAATTACCTCTCCCAGCACTTCCGTCAAACAGCGAGCCTAGGCCTTTTAGAAGCCAAGGGTACCAGCAGGCTGGCTGTGGAGGTACAGGCCATAAGCTCAACTCTCAGAAGTGTGTATGCATGGGAGGCAGATGTCTGCTACCCGCTCGTACATGGGATTTGGAACCTAGCTACACTCTGGTTGAGGAAAGCCGTTGGAAATCGCTGTATTCAACTCAGATACACGGGAGTTCAGGCCCAGTGCTCACACATGCTTTTCCCGCAACCTCTCCCAGCCACTAACATAAGGATGTTAGCAGCTACTCCTACAGTCAGGCAGCATGCGGGCGGGTTCTGCCCTGTCCTCAGCTCTCTCAGGGAAGCATGTCTTGAAGCCAGCTGTCAACTAGCTGCATTCCTATGGCAGTGAGAAGGTAGCAGTATTCTGAGTCAGGAGGTTACAAGATTACCAGTCGACTGCACCTGGGGATACCCTCCAGGTCTGCATTGTTACCCTGCGTCTCAGAAGTCTCTGGCAAACGTCTCTGCTGAAGACCTGCGAAACTCACTCTGCAGGCAGTGTGGAACTGTGAGGGACTGAGGCTGATCTCAACTCTCAGAAGTAAGATGGTTTTGGACAAGGCGTTCAGCTACCCTCTCACGTATGGAACTTAGTATGTAGCACCAGTCTACCACAGGAATTACTAGGAAATCGCTGAACTGAGCTTGGAGGCACTAGTCTTGTGTGCCGGGTGATTCCAATTACCTCTCCCAGCACTTCCGTCAAACAGCGAGCCTAGGCCTTTTAGAAGCCAAGGGTACCAGCAGGCTGGATGTGGAGGTACAAGCCATAAGCTCAACTCTCAGAAGTGTGTATGCATGGGAGGCAGATGTCTGCTACCCACTCGGACATGGGAGTTGGGACCTAGCTACACTGTGATTGAAGAAGGCCATTGGAAATCGCTGTATTCAACTCAGATACACGGGAGTTCAGGCCCAGTGCTCACACATGCTTTTCCCGCAACCTCTCACAGCCACTAACATAAGGATGTTAGCAGCTACTCCTACAGTCAGGCAGCATGCGGGAGGGTTCTGCCCTGTCCTCAGCTCTCACAGGGAAGTATGTCTTGAAGCCAGCTGTCAACTAGCTGCATTCCTATGGCAGTGAGAAGGTAGCAGTACTCTGAGTCAGGAGGTTCCAAGATTACCACTCTACTGCACCTGGAGATACCCTCCATGTCTGCATTGTTAACTTGTACTCAGAAGCCTCTGGCAATCGTCTCTGGTGAAGACGTGTGAAACTCACTCTGCAGGCAGTGTGGAACTGTGAGGGACTGAGGGTGGGCTCAACTCTCAGAAGTAAGATGCTTTTGGACAAGGCGTTCAGCTACCATCTCACATATTGAACTTAGTATGTAGCACATGTCTACCACAAGAATTACTGGGAAATCGTGAATTGAGCTTGGAGGCACTAGTCTTGTGTGCCGGGAGATTCCAATTACCTCTCCCAGCACTTCCGTCAAACAGCGAGCCTAGGCCTTTTAGAAGCCAAGGGTACCAGCAGGCTGGCTGTGGAGGTACAGGCCATAAGCTCAACTCTCAGAAGTGTGTATGCATGGGAGGCAGATGTCTGCTACCCGCTCGTACATGGGATTTGGAACCTAGCTACACTCTGTTTGAGGAAAGCCGTTGGAAATCGCTGTATTCAACTCAGATACACGGGAGTTCAGGCCCAGTGCTCACACATGCTTTTCCCGCAACCTCTCCCAGCCACTAACATTAGGATGTTAGCAGCTACTCCTACAGTCAGGCAGCATGCGGGAGGGTTCTGCCCTGTCCTCAGCTCTCTCAGGGAAGCATGGCTTGAAGCCAGCTAGCTGTCAACTAGCTGCATTCCTATGGCAGTGAGAAGGTAGCAGTATTCTGAGTCAGGAGGTTCCAAGATTACCAGTCGACTGCACCTGGGGATACCCTCCAGGTCTGCATTGTTACCCTGCGTCTCAGAAGCCTCTGGCAAACGTCTCTGCTGAAGACCTGCGAAACTCACTCTGCAGGCAGTGTGGAACTATGAGGGACTGAGGCTGAGCTCAACTCTCAGAAGTAAGATGGTTTTGGACAAGGCGTTCAGCTACCCTCTCACGTATGGAACTTAGTATGTAGCACCAGTCTACCACAGGAATTACTAGGAAATCGCTGAACTGAGCTTGGAGGCACTAGTCTTGTGTGCCGGGTGATTCCAATTACCTCTCCCAGCACTTCCGTCAAACAGCGAGCCTCGGCCTTTTAGAAGCCAAGGGTACCAGCAGGATGGATGTGGAGGTACAGGCCATAAGCTCAACTCTCAGAAGTGTGTATGCATGGGAGGCAGATGTCTGCTACCCACTCGGACATGGGAGTTGGAACCTAGCTACACTGTGATTGAAGAAGGCCATTGGAATTCGCTGTATTCAACTCAGATACACGGGAGTTCAGGCCCAGTGCTCACACATGCTTTTCCCGCAACCTCTCCCAGCCACTAACATAAGGATGTTAGCAGCTACTCCTACAGTCAGGCAGGATGCGGGAGGGTTCTGCCCTGTCCTCAGCTCTCACAGGGAAGCATGTCTTGAAGCCAGCTGTCAACTAGCTGCATTCCTATGGCAGTGAGAAGGTAGCAGTACTCTGAGTCAGGAGGTTCTAAGATTTCAGTCGACTGCACCTGGGGATACCCTCCAGGTCTGCATTGTTATCCTGCGTCTCAGAAGCCTCTGGCAAACGTCTCTGCTGAAGACCTGCGAAACTCACTCTGCAGGCAGTGTGGAACTGTGAGGGACTGAGGCTGAGCTCAACTCTCAGAAGTAAGATGGTTTTGGACAAGGCGTTCAGCTACCCTCTCACGTATGGAACTTAGTATGTAGCACCAGTCTACCACCGGAATTACTAGGAAATCGCTGAACTGAGCTGGAGGCACTAGTCTTGTGTGCCGGGTGATTCCAATTACCTCTCCCAGCACTTCCGTCAAACAGCGAGCCTAGGCCTTTTAGAAGCCAAGGGTACCAGCAGGCTGGCTGTGGAGGTACAGGCCATAAGCTCAACTCTCAGAAGTGTGTATGCATGGGAGGCAGATGTCTGCTACCCGCTCGTACATGGGATTTGGAACCTAGCTACACTCTGGTTGAAGAAGGCCATTGGAAATCGCTGTATTCAACTCAGATACACGGGAGTTCAGGCCCAGTGCTCACACATGCTTTTCCCGCATCCTCTCACAGCCACTAACATAAGGATGTTAGCAGCTACTCCTACAGTCAGGCAGGATGCGGGAGGGTTCTGCCCTGTCCTCAGCTCTCACAGGGAAGCATGTCTTGAAGCCAGCTGTCAACTAGCTGCATTCCTATGGCAGTGAGAAGGTAGCAGTACTCTGAGTCAGGAGGTTCCAAGATTACCACTCTACTGCACCTGGAGATACCCTCCAGGTCTGCATTGTTAACTTGTACTCAGGAGCCTCTGGCAATCGTCTCTGGTGAAGACGTGTGAAACTCACTCTGCAGGCAGTGTGGAACTGTGAGGGACTGAGGGTGGGCTCAACTCTCAGAAGTAAGATGCTTTTGGACAAGGCGTTCAGCTACCATCTCACATATTGAACTTAGTATGTAGCACATGTCTACCACAAGAATTACTGGGAAATCGTGAATTGAGCTTGGAGGCACTAGTCTTGTGTGCCGGGAGATTCCAATTACCTCTCCCAGCACTTCCGTCAAACAGCGAGCCTAGGCCTTTTAGAAGCCAAGGGTACCAGCAGGCTGGCTGTGGAGGTACAGGCCATAAGCTCAACTCTCAGAAGTGTGTATGCATGGGAGGCAGATGTCTGCTACCCGCTCGTACATGGGATTTGGAACCTAGCTACACTCTGTTTGAGGAAAGCCGTTGGAAATCGCTGTATTCAACTCAGATACACCGGAGTTCAGGCCCAGTGCTCACACATGCTTTTCCCGCAACCTCTCCCAGCCACTAACATTAGGATGTTAGCAGCTACTCCTACAGTCAGGCAGCATGCGGGAGGGTTCTGCCCTGTCCTCAGCTCTCTCAGGGAAGCATGGCTTGAAGCCAGCTAGCTGTCAACTAGCTGCATTCCTATGGCAGTGAGAAGGTAGCAGTATTCTGAGTCAGGAGGTTCCAAGATTACCAGTCGACTGCACCTGGGGATACCCTCCAGGTCTGCATTGTTACCCTGCGTCTCAGAAGCCTCTGGCAAACGTCTCTGCTGAAGACCTGCGAAACTCACTCTGCAGGCAGTGTGGAACTGTGAGGGACTGAGGCTGAGCTCAACTCTCAGAAGTAAGATGGTTTTGGACAAGGCGTTCAGCTACCCTCTCACGTATGGAACTTAGTATGTAGCACCAGTCTACCACAGGAATTACTAGGAAATCGCTGAACTGAGCTTGGAGGCACTAGTCTTGTGTGCCGGGTGATTCCAATTACCTCTCCCAGCACTTCCGTCAAACAGCGAGCCTAGGCCTTTTAGAAGCCAAGGGTACCAGCAGGATGGATGTGGAGGTACAGGCCATAAGCTCAACTCTCAGAAGTGTGTATGCATGGGAGGCAGATGTCTGCTACCCACTCGGACATGGGAGTTGGAACCTAGCTACACTGTGATTGAAGAAGGCCATTGGAATTCGCTGTATTCAACTCAGATACACGGGAGTTCAGGCCCAGTGCTCACACATGCTTTTCCCGCAACCTCTCCCAGCCACTAACATAAGGATGTTAGCAGCTACTCCTACAGTCAGGCAGGATGCGGGAGGGTTCTGCCCTGTCCTCAGCTCTCACAGGGAAGCATGTCTTGAAGCCAGCTGTCAACTAGCTGCATTCCTATGGCAGTGAGAAGGTAGCAGTACTCTGAGTCAGGAGGTTCTAAGATTTCAGTCGACTGCACCTGGGGATACCCTCCAGGTCTGCATTGTTATCCTGCGTCTCAGAAGCCTCTGGCAAACGTCTCTGCTGAAGACCTGCGAAACTCACTCTGCAGGCAGTGTGGAACTGTGAGGGACTGAGGCTGAGCTCAACTCTCAGAAGTAAGATGGTTTTGGACAAGGCGTTCAGCTACCCTCTCACGTATGGAACTTAGTATGTAGCACCAGTCTACCACCGGAATTACTAGGAAATCGCTGAACTGAGCTGGAGGCACTAGTCTTGTGTGCCGGGTGATTCCAATTACCTCTCCCAGCACTTCTGTCAAACAGCGAGCCTAGGCCTTTTAGAAGCCAAGGGTACCAGCAGGCTGGCTGTGGAGGTACAGGCCATAAGCTCAACTCTCAGAAGTGTGTATGCATGGGAGGCAGATGTCTGCTACCCGCTCGTACATGGGATTTGGAACCTAGCTACACTCTGGTTGAAGAAGGCCATTGGAAATCGCTGTATTCAACTCAGATACACGGGAGTTCAGGCCCAGTGCTCACACATGCTTTTCCCGCATCCTCTCACAGCCACTAACATAAGGATGTTAGCAGCTACTCCTACAGTCAGGCAGGATGCGGGAGGGTTCTGCCCTGTCCTCAGCTCTCACAGGGAAGCATGTCTTGAAGCCAGCTGTCAACTAGCTGCATTCCTATGGCAGTGAGAAGGTAGCAGTACTCTGAGTCAGGAGGTTCCAAGATTACCACTCTACTGCACCTGGAGATACCCTCCAGGTCTGCATTGTTAACTTGTACTCAGGAGCCTCTGGCAATCGTCTCTGGTGAAGACGTGTGAAACTCACTCTGCAGGCAGTGTGGAACTGTGAGGGACTGAGGGTGGGCTCAACTCTCAGAAGTAAGATGCTTTTGGACAAGGCGTTCAGCTACCATCTCACATATTGAACTTAGTATGTAGCACCTGTCTACCACAAGAATTACTGGGAAATCGTGAATTGAGCTTGGAGGCACTCGTCTTGTGTGCCGGGAGATTCCAATTACCTCTCCCAGCACTTCCGTCAAACAGCGAGCCTAGGCCTTTTAGAAGCCAAGGGTACCAGCAGGCTGGCTGTGGAGGTACAGGCCATAAGCTCAACTCTCAGAAGTGTGTATGCATGGGAGGCAGATGTCTGCTACCCACTCGGACATGGGAGTTGGAACCTAGCTACACTGTGATTGAAGAAGGCCATTGGAAATCGCTGTATTCAACTCAGATACACGGGAGTTCAGGCCCAGTGCTCACACATGCTTTTCCCGCAACCTCTCCCAGCCACTAACATAAGGATGTTAGCAGCTACTCCTACAGTCAGGCAGCATGCGGGAGGGTTCTGCCCTGTCCTCAGCTCTCACAGGGAAGCATGTCTTGAAGCCAGCTGTCAACTAGCTGCATTTTTTGGCAGTGAGAAGGTAGCAGTATTCTGAGTCAGGAGGTTCCAAGATTACCAGTCGACTGCACCTGGGGATACCCTCCAGGTCTGCATTGTTACCCTGCGTCTCAGAAGCCTCTGGCAAACGTCTCTGCTGAAGACCTGCGAAACTCACTCTGCAGGCAGTGTGGAACTGTGAGGGACTGAGGCTGAGCTCAACTCTCAGAAGTAAGATGGTTTTGGACAAGGCGTTCAGCTACCCTCTCACGTATGGAACTTAGTATATAGCACCAGTCTACCACAGGAATTACTAGGAAATCGCTGAACTGAGCTTGGAGGCACTAGTCTTTTGTGCCGGGTGATTCCAATTACCTCTCCCAGCACTTCCGTCAAACAGCGAGCCTAGGCCTTTTAGAAGCCAAGGGTACCAGCAGGCTGGATGTGGAGGTACAGGCCGTAAGCTCAACTCTCAGAAGTGTGTATGCATGGGAGGCAGATGTCTGATAGCCGCTCGTACATGGGATTTGGAAACTAGCTACACTCTTGTTGAGGAAAGCTGTTGGAAATCGCTGTACTCAACTCAGATACACAGGAGTTCAGGCCCAGTGCTCACACATGGTGTTCCCGCAACCTCTCCCAGCCACAAACATTAGGATGTTAGCAGCTTCTCCTATAGTGAGGCAGGATGCGGGAGGTTTCTGCCCTGTCCTCAGCTCTCACAGGGAAGCATGACTTGAAGCCAGCTGTCAACTAGCTGCATTCTTATGGCAGTGAGAAGGTAGCAGTATTCTGAGTCAGGAGGTTCCAAGATTACCAGTCTACTGCACCTGGGGATACCCTCCAGGTCTGCATTGTTACCCTGCGTCTCAGAAGCCTCTGGCAAACGTCTCTGGTGAAGACGTGCGAAACTCACTCTGCAGGCAGTGTGGAACTGTGAGGGACTGAGGCTGAGCTCAACTCTCAGAAGTAAGATGGTTTTGGACAAGGCGTTCAGCTACCCTCTCACGTATGGAACTTAGTATGTAGCCCCAGTCTACCACAGGAATTACTAGGAAATCGCTGGACTGAGCTTGGAGGCACTAGTCTTGTGTGCCGGGTGATTCCAATTACCTCTCCCAACACTTCCGTCAAACAGCGAGCCTAGGCCTTTTAAAAGACAAGGGTACCAGCAGGCTGGATGTGGAGGTACAGGCCATAAGCTCAACTCTCAGAAGTGTGTATGCATGGGAGGCAGATGTCTGCTACCCATTCGGACATGGGAGTTGGAACCTGGCTACACTCTGATTGAGGAAAGCCGTTGGAAATCGCTGTATTCAACTCAGATACACGGGAGTTCAGGCCCAGTGCTCACACATGCTTTTCCCACAACCTCTCCCAGCCACTAACATAAGGATGTTAGCAGGTACTCCTACAGTCAGGCAGGAAACGGGAGGGTTCTGCCCTGTTCAGCTCTCACAGGGAAGCATGTCTTGAAGCCAGCTGTCAACTAGCTGCATTCCTATGGCAGTGAGAAGGTAGCAGTACTCTGAGTCAGGAGGTTCCAAGATTACCACTCTACTGCACCTGGAGATACCCTCCAGGTCTGCATTGTTAACTTGTACTCAGAAGCCTCTGGCAATCGTCTCTGGTGAAGACGTGTGAAACTCACTCTGCAGTCAGGGTGGAACTGTGAGGGACTGAGGGTGAGCTCAACTCTCAGAAGTAAGATGCTTTTGGACAAGCCGTTCAGTTACCTTCTCAAATATGGAACTTAGTATGTAGCACCTGTCTACCACAAGAGTTACTGGGAAATCGTGAATTGAGCTTGGAGGCACTCGTCTTTTGTGCCGGGAGATTCCAATTACCTCTCCCAGCACTTCCGTCAAACAGCGAGCCTAGGCCTTTTAGAATCCAAGTGTACCAGCAGGCTGGATGTGGGGGTACAGGCCATAAGCTCAACTCTCAGAAGTGTGTATGCATGGGAGGTAGATGTCTGCTACCCCCTCGTACATGGGATTTGGAACCTAGCTACACTCTGGTTGAGGAAAGCCGTTGGAAATCGCTGTATTCAACTCAGATACACGGGAGTTCAGGCCCACTGCTCACACATGCTTTTCCCGCAACCTCTCCCAGCCACTAATATTAGGAGGTTAGCTGCTACTCCTACAGTCAGGCAGGATGCGGGAGGGTTCTGCCCTGTCCTCAGCTCTCACAGGGAAGCATGTCTTGAAGCCAGCTGTCAACTAGCTGCATTCCTATGGCAGTGAGAAGGTAGCAGTGTTCTGAGTCAGGAGGTTCCAAGATTTCCACTCTACTGCACCTGGGGATACCCTCCAGGTCTGCATTGTTACCCTGCGTCTCAGAAGCCTCTGGCAAACGTCTCTCGTGAAGACCTGCGAAACTCACTCTGCAGGCAGTGTGGAACTGTGAGGGACTGAGGCTGAGCTCAACTCTCAGAAGTAAGATGCATTTGGACAAGGCGTTCAGCTACCCTCTCTCGTATGGAACTTAGTATGTAGCACCAGTCTACCACAGGAATTACTAGGAAATCGCTGGACTGAGCTTGGAGGCACTAGTCTTGTGTGCCGTGTGATTCCAAATACGTCTCCCAACACTTCCGTCAAACAGCGAGCCTAGGCCTTTTAGAAGCCAAGGGTACCAGCAGGCTGGATGTGGAGGTACAGGCCATAAGCCAACTGTCAGAAGTGTGTATGCATGGGAGGCAGATGTCCGCTACCCACTCGGACATGGGATATGGAACCTGGCTACACTCTGATTGAGGAAAGCCGTTGGAAATCGCTGTATTCAACTCAGATACACGGGAGTTCAGGCCCAGTGCTCACACATGCTTTTCCCGCAAACTCTCAAAGCCACTAACATAAGGAAGTTAGCACCTACTCCTGCAGTCAGGCAGGATGCGGGAGGGGTCTGCCCTGTCCTCAGCTCTCACAGGGAAGCATGTCTTGAAGCCAGCTGTCAACTAGCTGCATTCCTATGGCAGTGAGAAGTAGCAGTACTCTGAGTCAGGAGGTTCCAAGATTACCACTCTACTGCACCTGGAGATACCCTCCAGGTCTGCATTGTTAACTTGTACTCAGGAGCCTCTGGCAATCGTCTCTGGTGAAGACGTGTGAAACTCACTCTGCAGGCAGTGTGGAACTGTGAGGGACTGAGGGTGGGCTCAACTCTCAGAAGTAAGATGCTTTTGGACAAGGCGTTCAGCTACCATCTCACATATTGAACTTAGTATGTAGCACCTGTCTACCACAAGAATTACTGGGAAATCGTGAATTGAGCTTGGAGGCACTCGTCTTGTGTGCCGGGAGATTCCAATTACCTCTCCCAGCACTTCCGTCAAACAGCGAGCCTAGGCCTTTTAGAAGCCAAGGGTACCAGCAGGCTGGCTGTGGAGGTACAGGCCATAAGCTCAACTCTCAGAAGTGTGTATGCATGGGAGGCAGATGTCTGCTACCCACTCGGACATGGGAGTTGGAACCTAGCTACACTGTGATTGAAGAAGGCCATTGGAAATCGCTGTATTCAACTCAGATACACGGGAGTTCAGGCCCAGTGCTCACACATGCTTTTCCCGCAACCTCTCCCAGCCACTAACATAAGGATGTTAGCAGCTACTCCTACAGTCAGGCAGCATGCGGGAGGGTTCTGCCCTGTCCTCAGCTCTCACAGGGAAGCATGTCTTGAAGCCAGCTGTCAACTAGCTGCATTTTTTGGCAGTGAGAAGGTAGCAGTATTCTGAGTCAGGAGGTTCCAAGATTACCAGTCGACTGCACCTGGGGATACCCTCCAGGTCTGCATTGTTACCCTGCGTCTCAGAAGCCTCTGGCAAACGTCTCTGCTGAAGACCTGCGAAACTCACTCTGCAGGCAGTGTGGAACTGTGAGGGACTGAGGCTGAGCTCAACTCTCAGAAGTAAGATGGTTTTGGACAAGGCGTTCAGCTACCCTCTCACGTATGGAACTTAGTATATAGCACCAGTCTACCACAGGAATTACTAGGAAATCGCTGAACTGAGCTTGGAGGCACTAGTCTTTTGTGCCGGGTGATTCCAATTACCTCTCCCAGCACTTCCGTCAAACAGCGAGCCTAGGCCTTTTAGAAGCCAAGGGTACCAGCAGGCTGGATGTGGAGGTACAGGCCGTAAGCTCAACTCTCAGAAGTGTGTATGCATGGGAGGCAGATGTCTGATAGCCGCTCGTACATGGGATTTGGAAACTAGCTACACTCTTGTTGAGGAAAGCTGTTGGAAATCGCTGTACTCAACTCAGATACACAGGAGTTCAGGCCCAGTGCTCACACATGGTGTTCCCGCAACCTCTCCCAGCCACAAACATTAGGATGTTAGCAGCTTCTCCTATAGTGAGGCAGGATGCGGGAGGTTTCTGCCCTGTCCTCAGCTCTCACAGGGAAGCATGACTTGAAGCCAGCTGTCAACTAGCTGCATTCTTATGGCAGTGAGAAGGTAGCAGTATTCTGAGTCAGGAGGTTCCAAGATTACCAGTCTACTGCACCTGGGGATACCCTCCAGGTCTGCATTGTTACCCTGCGTCTCAGAAGCCTCTGGCAAACGTCTCTGGTGAAGACGTGCGAAACTCACTCTGCAGGCAGTGTGGAACTGTGAGGGACTGAGGCTGAGCTCAACTCTCAGAAGTAAGATGGTTTTGGACAAGGCGTTCAGCTACCCTCTCACGTATGGAACTTAGTATGTAGCCCCAGTCTACCACAGGAATTACTAGGAAATCGCTGGACTGAGCTTGGAGGCACTAGTCTTGTGTGCCGGGTGATTCCAATTACCTCTCCCAACACTTCCGTCAAACAGCGAGCCTAGGCCTTTTAAAAGACAAGGGTACCAGCAGGCTGGATGTGGAGGTACAGGCCATAAGCTCAACTCTCAGAAGTGTGTATGCATGGGAGGCAGATGTCTGCTACCCATTCGGACATGGGAGTTGGAACCTGGCTACACTCTGATTGAGGAAAGCCGTTGGAAATCGCTGTATTCAACTCAGATACACGGGAGTTCAGGCCCAGTGCTCACACATGCTTTTCCCACAACCTCTCCCAGCCACTAACATAAGGATGTTAGCAGGTACTCCTACAGTCAGGCAGGAAACGGGAGGGTTCTGCCCTGTTCAGCTCTCACAGGGAAGCATGTCTTGAAGCCAGCTGTCAACTAGCTGCATTCCTATGGCAGTGAGAAGGTAGCAGTACTCTGAGTCAGGAGGTTCCAAGATTACCACTCTACTGCACCTGGAGATACCCTCCAGGTCTGCATTGTTAACTTGTACTCAGAAGCCTCTGGCAATCGTCTCTGGTGAAGACGTGTGAAACTCACTCTGCAGTCAGGGTGGAACTGTGAGGGACTGAGGGTGAGCTCAACTCTCAGAAGTAAGATGCTTTTGGACAAGCCGTTCAGCTACCTTCTCAAATATGGAACTTAGTATGTAGCACCTGTCTACCACAAGAGTTACTGGGAAATCGTGAATTGAGCTTGGAGGCACTCGTCTTTTGTGCCGGGAGATTCCAATTACCTCTCCCAGCACTTCCGTCAAACAGCGAGCCTAGGCCTTTTAGAATCCAAGTGTACCAGCAGGCTGGATGTGGGGGTACAGGCCATAAGCTCAACTCTCAGAAGTGTGTATGCATGGGAGGTAGATGTCTGCTACCCCCTCGTACATGGGATTTGGAACCTAGCTACACTCTGGTTGAGGAAAGCCGTTGGAAATCGCTGTATTCAACTCAGATACACGGGAGTTCAGGCCCACTGCTCACACATGCTTTTCCCGCAACCTCTCCCAGCCACTAATATTAGGAGGTTAGCTGCTACTCCTACAGTCAGGCAGGATGCGGGAGGGTTCTGCCCTGTCCTCAGCTCTCACAGGGAAGCATGTCTTGAAGCCAGCTGTCAACTAGCTGCATTCCTATGGCAGTGAGAAGGTAGCAGTGTTCTGAGTCAGGAGGTTCCAAGATTTCCACTCTACTGCACCTGGGGATACCCTCCAGGTCTGCATTGTTACCCTGCGTCTCAGAAGCCTCTGGCAAACGTCTCTCGTGAAGACCTGCGAAACTCACTCTGCAGGCAGTGTGGAACTGTGAGGGACTGAGGCTGAGCTCAACTCTCAGAAGTAAGATGCATTTGGACAAGGCGTTCAGCTACCCTCTCTCGTATGGAACTTAGTATGTAGCACCAGTCTACCACAGGAATTACTAGGAAATCGCTGGACTGAGCTTGGAGGCACTAGTCTTGTGTGCCGTGTGATTCCAAATACGTCTCCCAACACTTCCGTCAAACAGCGAGCCTAGGCCTTTTAGAAGCCAAGGGTACCAGCAGGCTGGATGTGGAGGTACAGGCCATAAGCCAACTGTCAGAAGTGTGTATGCATGGGAGGCAGATGTCCGCTACCCACTCGGACATGGGATATGGAACCTGGCTACACTCTGATTGAGGAAAGCCGTTGGAAATCGCTGTATTCAACTCAGATACACGGGAGTTCAGGCCCAGTGCTCACACATGCTTTTCCCGCAAACTCTCAAAGCCACTAACATAAGGAAGTTAGCACCTACTCCTGCAGTCAGGCAGGATGCGGGAGGGGTCTGCCCTGTCCTCAGCTCTCACAGGGAAGCATGTCTTGAAGCCAGCTGTCAACTAGCTGCATTCCTATGGCAGTGAGAAGTAGCAGTACTCTGAGTCAGGAAGTTCCAAGTTTACCACTCTACTGCACCTGGAGATACCCTCCAGGTGTGCATTGTTAACTTGTACACAGAAGCCTCTGGCAATCGTCTCTGGTGAAGACGTGTGAAACTCACTCTGCCGGCAGTGTGGAACTGTGAGGGACTGAGGGTGAGCTCAACTCTCAGAAGTAAGATGCTTTTGGACAAGGCGTTCAGCTACCTTTTCACATATGGAACTTAGTATGTAGCACCTGTCTACCACAAGAATTACTGGGAAATCGTGAATTGAGCTTGGAGGCACTCGTCTTTTGTGCCGGGAGATTCCAATTACCTCTCCCAGCACTTCCGTCAAACAGCGAGCCTAGGCCTTTTAGAAGCCAAGGGTACCAGCAGGCTGGATGTGGAGGTACAGGCCATAAGCTCAACTCTCAGAAGTGTGTATGCATGGGAGGCAGATGTCTGCTACCCACTCTGACATGGGAGTTGGAAGCTGGCTACACCCTGATTGATGAAAGCCGTTGGAAATCGCTGTATTCAACTCAGATACACGGGAGTTCAGGCCCAGTGCTCACACATGCTTTTCCCGCAACCTCTCCCAGCCACTAACATAAGGATGTTAGCAGCTACTCCTACAGTCAGGCAGGATGCGGGAGGGTTCTGCCCTGTCCTCAGCTCTCACAGGGAAGCATGTCTTGAAGCCAGCTGTCAACTAGCTGCATTCCTCTGGCAGTGAGAAGGTAGCAGTATTCTGAGTCAGGACGTTCCAAGATTACACTCTACTGCACCTGGAGATACCCTCCAGGTCTGCATTGTTAACTTGTACTCAGAAGCCTCTGGCAATCGTCTCTGGTGAAGCTGTGTGAAACTCACTCTGCAGGCAGTGTGGAACTGTGAGGGACTGAGGGTGAGCTCAACTCTCAGAAGTAAGATGCTTTTGGACAAGGCGTTCAGCTACCTTCTCACATATGGAACTTAGTATGTAGCACCTATCTACCACAAGAATTACTGGGAAATCGTGAATTGAGCTTGGAGGCACTCGTCTTGTGTGCCGGGAGATTCCAATTACCTCTCCCAACACTTCCGTCAAACAGCGAGCCTAGGCATTTTAGAAGCCAAGGGTACCAGCAGGCTGGTTGTGGAGGTACAGGCCATAAGTTCAACTCTGAGAAGTGTGTATGCATGGGAGGCAGATGTCTGCTACCCGCTCGTACATGGGATTTGGAACCTAGCTACACTCTTGTTGAGGAAATCTTTTGGAAATCGCTGTATTCAACTCTGATACACGGGAGTTCAGGCCCAGTGCTCACACATGCTTTTCCCGCAACCTCTCCAAGCCACTAACATTAGGATGTTAGCAGCTACTCCTACAGTCAGGCAGGATGCGGGAGGGTTCTGCCCTGTCCTCAGCTCTCACAGGGAAGCATGTCTTGAAGCCAGCTGTCAACTAGCTGCATTCCTATGGCAGTGAGAAGGTAGCAGTATTCTGAGTCAGGAGGTTCCAAGATTACCACTCTACTGCACCTGGGGATACCCTCCAGGTCTGCATTGTTACCCTGCGTCTCAGAAGCCTCTGGCAAACGTCTCTCGTGAAGACCTGCGAAACTCACTCTGCAGGCAGTGTGGAACTGTGAGGGACTGAGGCTGAGCTCAACTCTCAGAAGTAAGATGCATTTGGACAAGGCGTTCAGCTACCCTCTCACGTATGGAACTTAGTATGTAGCACCAGTCTACCACAGGAATTACTAGGAAATCGCTGGACTGATCTTGGAGGCACTAGTCTTGTGTGCCGTGTGATTCCAAATACCTCTCCCAACACTTCCGTCAAACAGCGAGCCTAGGCCTTTTAGAAGCCAAGGGTACCAGCAGGCTGGATGTGGAGGTACAGGCCAAAAGCTCAACTCTCAGAAGTGTGTATGCATGGGAGGCAGATGTCTGCTACCCGCTCGGACATGGGTTATGGAACCTGGCTACACTCTGATTGATGAAACCCGTTGGAAATCGCTGTATTCAACTCAGATACACGGGAGGTCAGGCCCAGTGCTCACACATGCTTTTCCCGCAAACTCTCAAAGCCACTAACATAAGGAAGTTAGCAGCTACTCCTGCAGTCAGGCAGGATGCGGGAGGGGTCTGCCCTGTCCTCAGCTCTCACAGGGAAGCATGTCTTGAAGCCAGCTGTCAACTAGCTGCATTCCTATGGCAGTGAGAAGTAGCAGTACTCTGAGTCAGGAAGTTCCAACTTTACCACTCTACTGCACCTGGAGATACCCTCCAGGTCTGCATTGTTGACTTGTACTCAGAAGCCTCTGGCAATCGTCTCTGGTGAAGACGTGTGAAACTCACTCTGCAGGCAGTGTGTAACTGTGAGGGACTGAGGGTGAGCTCAACTCTCAGAAGTAAGATGCTTTTGGACAAGGCGTTCAGCTACCTTTTCACATATGGAACTTAGTATGTAGCACCTGTCTACCACAAGAATTACTGGGAAATCGTGAATTGAGCTTGGAGGCACTCGTCTTTTGTGCCGGGAGATTCCAATTACCTCTCCCAGCACTTCCGTCAAACAGCGATCCTAGGCCTTTTAGAAGCCAAGGGTACCAGCAGGCTGGATGTGGAGGTACAGGCCATAAGCTCAACTCTCAGAAGTTTGTATGCATGGGAGACAGATGTCTGCTACCCGCTCGTACATGGGATTTGGAACCTAGCTACACTCTGGTTGAGGAAAGCCGTTGGAAATCGCTGTATTCAACTCAGATACACGGGAGTTCAGGCCCAGTGCTCACACATGCTTTTCCCGCAACCTCTCCCAGCCACTAACATAAGGATGTTAGCAGCTACTCCTACAGTCAGGCAGGATGCGGGAGGGTTCTGCCCTGTCCTCAGCTCTCACAGGGAAGCATGTCTTGAAGCCAGCTGTCAAATAGCTGCATTCCTCTGGCAGTGAGATGGTAGCAGTACTCTGAGTCAGGAGGTTCCAAGATTACACTCTACTGCACCTGGAGATACCCTCCAGGTCTGCATTGCTAACTTGTACTCAGAAGCCTCTGGCAATCGTCTCTGGTCAAGCTGTGTGAAACTCACTCTGCAGGCACAGTGGAACTGTGAGGGACTGAGGGTGAGCTCAACTCTCAGAAGTAAGATGCTTTTGGACAAGGCGTTCAGCTACCTTCTCACATATGGAACTTAGTATGTAGCACCTGTCTACCACAAGAATTACTGGGAAATCGTGAATTGAGCTTGGAGGCACTCGTCTTGTGTGCCGGGAGATTCCAATTACCTCTCCCAACACTTCCGACAAACAGCGAGTTTAGGCCTTTTAGAAGCCAAGGGTACCAGCAGGCTGGATGTGGAGGTACAGGCCATAAGCTCAACTCTCAGAAGTGTGTATGCATGGGAGGCAGATGTCATCTACCCGCTCGTACATGGGATTTGGAACTTAGCTACACTCTTGTTGACGAAAGCCGTTGGAAATCGCTGTATTCAACTCAGATACACGGGAGTTCAGGCCCAGTGCTCACACATACTTTTCCCGCAACCTCTCCCAGCCACTAACATTCGGATGTCAGCAGCTACTCCTACAGTCAGGCAGGATGCGGGAGGGTCCTGCCCTGTCCTGAGCTCTCACAGGGAAGCATGTCTTGCAGCCAGGTGTCAACTAGCTGCATTCCTATGGCAGTGAGAAGGTAGCAGTATTCTGAGTCAGGAAGTTCCAAGATTACCAGTCTACTGCACCTGGGGATACCCTCCAGGTCTGCATTGTTACCCTGCGTCTCAGAAGCCTCTGGCAAACGTCTCTGCTGAAGACGTGCGAAACTCACTCTGCAGGCAGTGTGGAACTGTGAGGGACTGAGGCTGAGCTCAACTCTCAGAAGTAAGATGCTTTTGGACAAGGCGTTCAGCTACCTTCTCACATATGGAACTTAGTATGTAGCACCTGTCTACCACAAGAATTACTGGGAAATCGTGAATTGAGCTTGGAGGCACTCGTCTTGTGTGCAGGGAGATTCCAATTACCTCTCCCAGCACTTCCGTCAAACAGCGAGCCTAGGCCTTTTAGAAGCCAAGGGTACCAGCAGGCTGGATGTGGAGGTACAGGCCATAAGCTCAACTCTCAGAAGTGTGTATGCATGGGAGGCAGATGTCTGCTACCCGCTCGTACATGGGATTTGGAACTAGCTACACTCTTGTTGAGGAAAGCCGTTGGAAATCGCTGTATTCAACTCAGATACACGAGACTTCAGGCCCAGTGCTCACACATGCTTTTCCCGCAACCTCTCCCAGCCACTAACATTAGGATGTTAGCAGCTACTCCTACAGTCAGGCAGGATGCGGGAGGGTTCTGCCCTGTCCTCAGCTCTCACAGGGAAGCATGTCTTGAAGCCAGCTGTCAACTAGCTGCATTCCTATGGCAGTGAGAAGGTAGCAGTACTCTGAGTCTGTAGGTTCCAAGATTACCACTCTACTGCACCTGGGGATACCCTCCAGGTCTGCATTGTTACCCTGCGTCTAAGAAGCCTCTGGCAAACGTCTCTGGTGAAGACCTGCGAAACTCACTCTGCAGACAGTGTGGAACTGTGAGGGACAGAGGCTGAGCTCAACTCTCAGAAGTAAGATGCATTTGGACAAGGCGTTCAGCTACCCTCTCACGTATGGAACTTAGTATGTAGCACCAGTCTACACAGGAATTACTAGGAAATCGCTGGACTGAGCTTGGAGGCAATAGTCTTGTGTGCCGGGTGATTCCAATTACCTCTCCCAAGGCTTCCGTCAAACAGCGAGCCTAGGCCTTTTAGAAGCCAAGGGTACCAGCAGGCTGGATGTGGAGGTACAGGACATAAGCTCAACTCTCAGAAGTGTGTATGCATGGGAGGCAGATGTCTGCTACCCGCTCGTACATGGGAGTTGGAAACTGGCTACACTCTGATTGAGGAAAGCCGTTGGAAATCGCTGTATTCAACTCAGATACACGGGAGTTCAGGCCCAGTGCTCACACATGCTTTTCCCGCACCCTCTCCCAGACGCTAACATAAGGATTTTAGCAGCTACTCCTACAGTCAGGCAGGATGCGAGAGGGTTCTGCCCTGTCCTCAGCTCTCACAGGGAACCATGTCTTGAAGCCAGCTGTCAACTAGCTGCATTGCTATGGCAGTGAGAAGGTAGCAGTATTCTGAGTCAGGAGGTTCCATGATTACCACTCTACTGCACCTGGAGATACCCTACAGGTCTGCATTTTTAACTTGTACTCTGAAGCCTCTGGCAATCGTCTCTGGTGAAGACGTGTGAAACTCACTCTGCAGGCAGTGTGGAACTGTGAGGGACTGAGGCTGAGCTCAACTCTCAGAAGTAAGATGCTTTTGGACAAGGCGTTCAGCTACCTTCTCACATATGGAACTTAGTATGTAGCACCTGTCTACCACAAGAATTACTGGGAAATCGTGAATTGACCTTGGAGGCACTCGTCTTGTGTGCCGGGAGATTCCAATTACCTCTCCCAACACTTCCGTCAAACAGCGAGCCGAGGCCTTTTAGAAGCCAAGGGTACCAGCAGGCTGGATGTGGAGGTACAGGCCATAAGCTCAACTCTCAGAAGTGTGTATGCATGGGAGGCAGATGTCTGCTACCCGCTCGTACATGGGATTTGGAACCTAGCTACACTCTTGTTGAGGAAAGCTGTTGGAAATCGCTGTATTCAACTCAGATACACGAGAGTTCAGGCCCAGTGCTCACACATGCTTTTCCCGCAACCTCTCCCAGCCACTAACATTAGGATGTTAGCAGCTACTCCTACAGTCAGGCAGCATGCGGGAGGGTTCTCCCCTGTCCTCAGCTCTCACAGGGAAGCATGTCTTGAAGCCAGCTGTCAACTAGCTGCATTCCTATGGCAGTGAGAAGGTAGCAGTACTCTGAGTCTGTAGGTTCCAAGATTACCACTCTCCTGCACCTGGAGATACCCTCCAGGTCTGCATTGTTACCCTGCGTCTCATACGCCTCTGGCAAACGTCTCTGGAGAAGACCTGCTAAACTCACTCTGCAGGCAGTGTGGAACTGTGAGGGACTGAGGCTGAGCTCAACTCTCAGAAGTAAGATGCATTTGGACAAGGCGTTCAGCTACCCTCTCACGTATGGAACTTAGTATGTAGCACCAGTCTACCACAGGAATTACTAGGAAATCCCTGGACTGATCTTGGAGGCACTAGTCTTGTGTGCCGTGTGATTCCAAATACCTCTGCAAACACTTCCGTCAAACAGCGAGCCTAGGCCTTTTAGAAGCCTAGGGTACCAGCAGGCTGTATGTGGAGGTACAAGCCATAAGCTCAACTCTCAGAAGTGTGTATGCATGGGAGGCAGATGTCTGCTACCCACTCGGACATGGGAGTTGGAACCTGGCACACTCTGATTGATGAAAGCCGTTGGAAATCACTGTATTCAACTCAGATACACGGGAGTTCAGGCCCAGTGCTCACACATCCTTTTCCCGCAACCTCTCCAAGCCACTAACATAAGGATGATAGCAGCTACTCCTACAGTCAGGCAGGATGCGGGAGGGTTTTGCCCTGTCCTCAGCTCTCACAGGGAAGCATGTCTTGAAGCCAGCTGTCAACTAACTGCATTCCTATGGCAGTGAGAAGTAGCAGTACTCTGAGTCAGGAGGTTCGAAGATTACCACTCTACTGCACCTGGAGATACCCTCCAGGTCTGCATTGTTAACTTGTACTCAGAAGCCTCTGGCAATTGTCTCTGGTGAAGACGTGTGAAACTCACTCTGCAGGCAGTGTGGAACTGTGAGGGACTGAGGGTGAGCTCAACTCTCAGAAGTAAGATGCTTTTGGACAAGGCGTTCAGCTACCTTCTCTCATATGGAACTTAGTATGTAGCACCTGTCTACCACAAGAATTACTGGGAAATCGTGAATTGAGCTTGGAGGCACTCGTCTTGTGTGCAGGGAGATTCCAATTAAGTCTCCCAGCACTTCCGTCAAACAGCGAGCCTAGGCCTTTTAGAAGCCAAGGGTACCAGCAGGCTGGATGTGGAGGTACAGGCCATAAGCTCAACTCTCAGAAGTGTGTATGCATGGGAGGCAGATGTCTGCTACCCCCTCGTACATGGGATTTGAAACCTAGCTACACCCTTGTTGAGGAAAGCCGTTGGAAATCGCTGTATTCAACTCAGATACACGGGAGTTCAGGCCCAGTGCTCACACATGCTTTTCCCGCAACCTCTCCCAGCCACTAACATTAGGAGTTTAGCTGCTACTCCTACAGTCAGGCAGGATGCGGGAGGGTTCTGCCCTGTCCTCAGCTCTCACAGGGAAGCATGTCTTGAAGCCAGCTGTCAACTAGCTGCATTCCTATGGCAGTGAGAAGGTAGCAGTATTCTGAGTCAGGAGGTTCCAAGATTTCCACTCTACTGCACCTGGGGATACCCTCCAGGTCTGCATTGTTACCCTGCGTCTCAGAAGCCTCTTGCAAACGTCTCTGCTGAAGACCTGCGAAACTCACTCTGCAGGCAGTGTGGAACTGTGAGGGACTGAGGCTGAGCTCAACTCTCAGAAGTAAGATGCTTTTGGACAAGGCGTTCAGCTACCTTCTCACATATGGAACTTAGTATGTAGCACCTGTCTACCACAAGAATTACTGGGAAATCGTGAATTGAGCTTGGAGGCACTCGTCTTGTGTGCCGGGAGATTCCAATTACCTCTCCCAGCACTTCCGTCAAACAGCGAGCCTATGCCTTTTAGAAGCCAAGGGTACAACCAGGCTGAATGTGGAGGTACAGGCCATAAGCTCAACTCTCAGAAGTGTGTATGCATTGGAGGCAGATGTCTGCTACCCGCTCGTACTTGGGATTTGGAACCTAGTACACTCCTTTTGATTAAAGCCGTTGGAAATCGCTGTATTCAACTCAGATACTCGGGAGTTTAGGCCCAGTGCTCACAGATGCTTTTCCCGCAACCTCTCCCAGCCACTAACATAAGGATGCTAGCAGCTACTCCTACAGTCAGGCAGGATGCGGGAGGGTTCTGCCCTGTCCTCAGCTCTCACAGGGAAGCATGTCTTGAAGCCAGCTGTCAACTAGCTGCATTCCTCTGGCAGTGGGAAGGTAGCAGTACTCTGAGACAGGAGGTTCCAAGATTACCACTCTACTGCACCTGGAGTTACCCTCCAGGTCTGCATTGTTAACTTGTACTCAGAAGCCTCTGGCAATCGTCTCTGGTGAAGACGTGTGAAACTCACTCTGCAGGCAGTGTGGAACTGTGAGGGACTGAGGGTGAGCTCAACTCTCAGAAGTAAGATGCTTTTGGACAAGCCGTTCAGCTACCTTCTCACATATGGAACTTAGTACGTAGCACCTGTCTACCACAAGAATTACTGGGAAATCGTGAATTGAGCTTGGAGGCACTCGTCTTGTGTGCCGGGAGATTCCAATTACCTCTCCCAGCACTTCCGTCAAACAGCGAGCCTAGGCCTTTTAGAAGCTAACGTACAAGCAGGCTGGATGTGGAGGTACAGGCCATAAGCTCAACTCTCAGAAGTGTGTATGCATGGGAGGCAGATGTCTGCTACCCACTCGGACATGGGAGTTGGAACCTGGCTACACTCTGATTGATGAAAGCCGTTGGAAATCGCTGTATTCAACTCAGATACACGGGAGTTCAGGCCCAGTGCTCACACATGCTTTTCCCGCAACTTCTCCCAGCCACTAACATAAGGATGTTAGCAGCTACTCCTACAGTCAGGCAGGGTGCGGGAGGGTTCTGCCCTGTCCTCAGCTCTCACAGGGAAGCATGTCTTGAAGCCAGCTGTCAACTAGCTGCATTCCTATGGCAGTGAGAAGGTAGCAGTACTCTGAGTCAGGAGGTTCCAAGATTACCACTCTACTGCACCTGGAGATACCCTCCAGGTCTGCATTGTTAACTTGTACTCAGAAGCCTCTGGCAATCGTCTCTGGTGAAGACTTGTGAAACTCATTCTGCAGGCAGTGTGGAACTGTGAGGCACTGATGGTGAGCTCAACTCTCAGAAATAAGATGCTTTAGGACAAAGCGTTCAGCTACCTTCTCACATATGGAACTTAGTATGTAGCACCTGTCTACCACAAGAATTACTGGGAAATCGTGAATTGAGCTTGGAGGCACTCGTCTTGTGTGCCGGGAGATTCCAATTACCTCGTCCAGCACTTCCGTCAAACAGCGAGCCGAGGCCTTTTAGAAGCCAAGGGTACCAGCAGGCTGGATGTGGAGGTACAGGCCATAAGCTCAACTCTCAGAAGTGTGTAGGCATGGGAGGCAGATGTCTGCTACCCACTCGGACATGGGAGTTGGAACCTGGCTACACTCTGGTTGAGGAAAGCCGTTGGAAATCGCTGTATTCAACTCAGATACACGGGAGTTTAGGCCCAGTGCTCACACATGCTTTTCCCGCAACCTCTCCCAGCCACTAACATAAGGATGCTAGCAATTACTCCTACAGTCAGGCAGGATGCGGGAGGGTTCTGCCCTGTCCTCAGCTCTCACAGGGAAGCATGTCTTGAAGCCAGCTGTCAACTAGCTGCATTCCTCTGGCAGTGAGTAGGTAGCAGTACTCTGAGTCAGGAGGTTCCAAGATTACCACTCTACTGCACCTGGAGATACCGTCCAGGTCTGCATTGTTAACTTGTACTCAGAAGCCTCTGGGAATCGTCTCTGGTGAAGACGTGTGAAACTCACTCTGCAGGCAGTGTGGAACTGTGAGGGACTGAGGCTGAGCTCAACTCTCAGAAGTAAGATGCTTTTGGATAAGGCGTTCAACTACATTCTCACATATGGACTTAGTATGTAACACCTGTCTACCACAAGAATTACTGGGAAATCGTGAATTGAGCTTGGAGGCACTCGTCTTGTGTGCCGGGCAATTCCAATTACCTCGTCCAGCACTTCCGTAAAACAGCGAGCCTAGGCCTTTTAGAAGCCAAGGGTTCCAGCCGGCTGGATGTGGAGGTACAGGCCATAAGCTCAACTCTCAGAAGTGTGTATGCATGGGAGGCAGATGTCTGCTACCCGCTCGGACATGGGAGTTGGAACCTAGCTACACTCGGATTGAAGAAGGCCATTGGGGGATCCCTGGGTGACGCAGCGGTTTGGCGCCTGCCTTTGGCCCAGGGCACGATCCTGGAGACCCGGGATCGAATCCCACGTCGGGCTCCCGGTGCATGGAGCGTGCTTCTCCCTCTGCCTGTGTCTCTGCCTCATTCTCTCTCTCTCTCTCTATCACAAATAAATAAAAATTGAAAAAAAACATTGAAGAAGAAGGCCATTGGAAAACGATGTTATCAACTCAGCTACACGTGAGTTCAGGCCCAATGATGCAAATGCTATTCCCCCAACCTCTCCCAGCACCTAACATAAGGATGTTAGCAAATATGTCTACAAGCAGGCAGGATGCTGGAGGGTTCTGCCATGACCTCACCTCTCACAGGGAAGCATGCCTAGAAGCCTGCTCTCAACTAGCTGCGTTCTCATGGCAGTGAGAAGGTAGCAATATTCTGAGTCAGTAGGTTCCAAGATTACCACTCTACTGCACCTGGAGATACCGTCTAAGTCTGCATTGTAAAGTTGTGTCTCACAAGCCTTTGGCAAACGTCTCTGGTTAAGACGTGCGAAACTCACTCTGCAGGCAGTGTGGAACTGTGAGGAACTGACGGTGAGCTCAACTCTCAGAAGTAAGATGCTTTTGGACAAGGCGTTCAGCTACCTTCTCACATATGGAACTTAGTATGTAGCACCAGTCAACCACAGGAATTACTAGGAAATCGCTGGATTGAGCTTGGTGGCACTAGTCTTGTATGCCTAGAGACTCCAATTACCTCTCCCAACACTTCCGTCACGCAGCAGGCTTAGGCCTTTTCGAAGCGGAGGGTACCTGCAGGGAGGATGTGGAGGTACAGGCCGTAATCTCAACTCTCAGAAATAAGCATGGGAGGCATATGACTGCAACCCACTAGTACATGGGAATTGGAAACTAGCTACACCCTGATTGAAGAAGGCCATTGGAAAACGCTGTATTCAACTCAGATACACGTGAGTTCAGGCCCAATGCTGACACATGCTATTCCCCCAACGTCTCCCAGCACCTAACATAAGGATGTTAGCAGCTATGTCTACACTCAGGCAGGATGCGGGAGAGTTCTGCCCTGACCTCAGCTCTCACAGGGAAGCATGCCTAGAAGCCACCTCTCATCTAGCTGCGTTCCAATGGCAGTGAGAACGTAGCAGTATTCTGAGTCAGGAGGTTCCAAGATTACCACACTTCTGCACCTAGAGATACCGTCCTTGTCTGCATTGTTAAGTTGCGTCTCACAAGCTTTTGTTTTTGATTTTTTTTTTAATTTTTTTATTTATTATTTATGATAGTCACAGAGAGAGAGAGAGAGAGAGAGAGAGAGGCACAGAGACATAGGCAGAGGGAGAAGCAGGCTCCATGCACCGGGAGCCTGATGTGGGATTCGATCCCGGGTCTCCAGGATCGCGCACTGGGCCAAAGGCAGGCGCCAAACTGCTGCGCCACCCAGGGATCCCATGTCTCACAATCTTTTGGAAAACGTCTCTGGTGAAGACGTGCGAAACTCACTCTGCAGGCAGTGTGGAACTGTGAGGGACTGATGGTGAGCTCAACTCTCAGAAGTAAGATGCTTTTGGACAATGCGTTCAGCTACCTTCTCACATATGGAACTTAGTATGTAGCACCAGTCTACCACAGGAATTACTAGGAAATCGCTGGATTTAGATTGGAGCACTAGTCTTGTGTGCCTGGAGACTCCAAACACCTCTCCCAACACTTCCGTCACGCAGCAGGCTTAAGCCTTTTCGAAGCGAAAGGTACCTGCAGGGAGGATGTGGAGGTAGGCCATAAGCTCAACTCTCAGAAGTGTGTATGCATGGGAGGCAGATGTCTGGTACCCACTCGGACATGGGAGTTGGAACCTAGCTACACTCTGATTGAAGAAGGCCATTGGAAAACGCTGTATTCAACTCAGAAACACGTGAATTCAGGCCCAAAGCTGACACATGCTATTCCCCAACCTCTCCCAGCACCTAACATAAGGATGTTAGCAACTATGTCTACACTCAGGCAGGATGCGGGAGGGTTCTGCCCTGACCTCAGCTCTCACAGGGAAGCATGCCTAGAAGCCAGCTCTCACCTAGCTACGTTCTTATGGCAGTGAGAAAGTAGCAGTATTCTGAGTCAGGAGGTTCCAAGATTACCACTCTACTGCACCTGGAGATACCGGACTGGTCTGCATTGTTAAGTTTTGTCTCACAAGCCTTTGGCAAACGTCTCTGGTGAAGACGTGCGAAACTCACTCTGCAGGCAGTGTGGAACTGTGAGGGACTGAGGGTGAGCTCAACTCTCAGAAGTAAGATGCTTTAGGACAAGGCGTTCAGCTACCTTCTCACATTTGGAACTTAGTATGTAGCACCAGTCTACCACAGGAATTATAGGAAATAGCTGGATTGAGCTTGGTGGCACTAGTCTTGTGTGCCTGGAGACTACAATTACCTCTCCCAACACTTCCGTCACGCAGCAGTTCTAGGCCTTTTAGAAGCGAATTGTATCTGCAAGCAGGATGTGGAGGTACAGGCCATAAGCTCAACCCTCAGAAGTAAGCATGAGAGGCAGATGTCTGCAACACACTTGTACATGGGAGTTGGAACCAAGCTACACTCTGATTGAAGAAGGCCGTTGGAAAACGCTGTATTCAACTCAGATACACGTGAGTTCAGTCCCAATGCTGACACATGCTATTCCCCCAACCTCTCCCAGCACCTAACATAAGGATGTTAGCAGCTACGTCTACAGTCAGGCAGGATGCGGGAGGGTGGTGCCTGAACTCAGCTCTCACAGGGAAGCAGGCCTAGAAGCCAGCTCTCAACTAGTTGCGTTCTTATCACAGTGAGAAGGTAGCAGTATTCTGAGTCAGGAGGTACCAAGATTACCACTCTACTGCACCTGGAGATACCCTCCAGGTCTGCATTGTTAACTTGTACTCAGAAGCCTCTGGCAATCGTCTCTGGTGAAGACGTCCGAATCTAACTCTGGAGTCAGTGTGCAAAAGTGAGGGACTGAGGGTGAGCTCAACTCTCAGAAGTAAGTTGCTTTTGGACAAGGCGTTCAGCTACCTTCTCACATATGGAATCTAGTATGTAGCACCAGTCTACCAGAGGAATTACTAGGAAATCGCTGGAATTAGATTGGAGGAACTAGTCTTGTGTGCCTGGAGACTCCAATTTCCTCTGCCAACACTTCCGTCACGCAGCAGGCTTAGGCCCTTTCGAAGCGAAGTGTACCTCCAGGCAGGATGTGGAGGTACAGGCCGTAATCTCAACTCTCAGAATTAAGCATGGGAGGCAGATGTCTGCAACCCACTAGTACATGGGAGTTGGACCTAGTTACACTCTGATTGAAGAAGGCCGTTGTAAAACGCTGTATTCAACTCAGATACACGTGAGTTCAGCCCCAATGCTGACACATGCTATTCCCCCAACCTCTCCCAGCACCTAACATAAGGATGTTAGCATCTATGTCTACACTCATGCAGGATGCGGGAGGGTTCTGCCCTGACCTCAGCTCTCACAGGGACGCATGCCTAGAAGCCAGCTCTCACCTAGCAGCGTTCTTATGGCAGTGATAAGGTAGCAGTATTCAAAGTCAGGAGGTTCCAAGATTACCACTGTATTGCACCTGGAGATACCATCCTTGTCTGCATTGTTAAGTTGCGTCTCTCAATCCTTTGGCAAACGTCTCTGGTGAAGTCGTGCGAAACTCACTCTGCAGGCAGTGTGGAACTGTGAGGGACTGAGGGTAAGCTTAACTCTCAGAAGTAAGATGCTTTTGGACAAGGCGTTCAGCTACCTTCTCACATATGGAACTTAGTATGTAGCACCAGTCTACCACAGGAATTACTAGGAAATCGCTGGATTGAGCTTGGAGGCACTAGTCTTGTGTGCCTGGAGACTCTAATTACCTCTCCTAAAACTTCCGTCACTCAGCAGTCCTAGGCCTTTTAGAAGCGAAGATACCTGCAGGCACGATGTGGAGTTACAGGCCATATGCTCAACTCTCAGAAGCGTGTATGCATGGGATGCAGATTTCTGCTACCCACTCGGACATGGGAGTTGCAACCTAGCTACACTCTGATTGAAGAAGGCCATTGGAAAACGCTGTATTCAACTCAGATACACGTGAGTTCAGGCCCAATGCTTACACATGCTATTCTCCAAACCTCTCCCAGCACCTAACATATGGATGTTATCAGCTACGTCTACAGTCAGGCAGGATGCGGGAGTGTTCTGCACTGAACTCAGCTCTCACAGAGAAGCATGCCTAGAAGCCAGCTCTCAACTAGCTGCGTTCTTATGGCAGTGTGAAAGTGTAGTATTGTGAGTAGGAGGTTCCAAGCTTACCACTCTACTGCACCTGGAGATACCGTCCGGTTGGCATTGTTAAGTTGCGTCTCACAAGCGTTTGGCTAACGACTCTGGTGAAGACGTGCGAAACTCACTCTGCAGGCAGTGTGGAACTGTGAGGGACTGAGGGTGAGCTCAACTCTCAGAAGTAAGATGCTTTTGGACAAGGCGTTCAGCTACCTTCTCACATATGGAACTTAGTATGTATACCAGTCTACCACAGGAATTACTAGGAACTCGCTGGATTGAGCTTGGAGGCACTAGTCTTGTGTGCCTGGAGACTTCAATTACCTCTGCCAACACTTCCGTCACGCAGCAGGTCTAGGCCTTTTAGAAGCGAAGGGTATCTGCAAGCGGGATGTGGAGGTACAGGCCGTAAGCTCAACCCTCAGAAGTAAGCATGGGAGGCAGATGTCTGCAACCCACTCGGACATGGGAGTTCGAACCTAGCTACACTCTGATTGAAGAAGGCCATTGGAAAACGCTGTATTCAACTCAGATACACGTGAGTTCAGGCCCAATGCTTACACATGCTATTCCCCAAACCTCTCCCAGCACCTAACATAAGGATGTTAGCAGCTACGTCTACAGTCAGGCAGGATGCGGGAGGGTTCTGCACTGAACTCAGCTCTCAGAGAGAAGCATGCCTAGAAGCCAGCTCTCAACTAGCTGCGTTCTTATGGCAGATAGAAGGTAGCAGTATTCTGAGTCAGGAGGTTCCAAGATTACCACTCTACTGCACCTGGAGATAACTTCCATGTCTGCATTGTTAACTTGCACTCAGAAGTCTCTGGCAAACGTCTCTGGTGAAGACATGCGAAACTCAATCTGCAGGCAATGTGGAACTGTGAGGGACTGAGGGTGAGCTCAACTCTCAGAAGTAAGATGCTTTTGGACAAGGCGTTCAACTACCTTCTCACATATGCAACTTAGTATGTAGCACCCGTCTACCACAGGAATTACTAGGAAATCGCTGGATTGAACTTGGAGGCACTAGTGTTGTGTGCAGGGAGATTCCAATTACCTCTCCCAACACTTCCGTCAAGCAGCGAGCCTAGGCCTTTTAGAAGCGAAGTGTACCAGCAGGCTGGATGTGGAGGTAAAGGCCATAAGCTCAACTCTCAGAAGTGTGTATTCATTGGAGGCAGATGTCTGCTACCCACTCGTACATGCGAGTTGGATCCTAGCTACACTCTGATTGAAGAAGGTCTTTGGAAATCGCTGTATTCAACCCAGATACACGTAAGGTCAGGAACAACGATTCCACATGAGAATTGGAGCCAGAACATATAGACATCTAACTCTGGGAAACGAACTAGGTTGGTAGAATGGTAGGAGGGCGGGTGGTGGGGAGAATTGTTATCGACACTGAGGGGGGCACTTGACGTGATGAGCACTAGTTGTTATTATGTATGTTGGTAAATTGAACACAAATAAAAACTTAATTTATTAAAAAAAGATTCATGGAAACTAATGAGAATGAAGATACAACCGTTCAAAATCTTTGGAATGCAGCACAAGCAGTCCTAAGGGGGAAATACATCACAATAGAAGCCTCCATTCAAAAACTGAAAAGAACTCGAATACAAAGGTAACCTTACACATAAACTAGCTAGGGAAAAAAACAGCAGATAGATCCTACACCCAGCAGAGGAAGAGAGTTATTTAAGATTCGAGCAGAACTCAACGAAATCGAGACCAGAAAAACTGTAGAACAGATCAACAAAACCAGGAGTTGGTTCTTTGAACGAATTAATAAGATACATAAACCATTAGCCAGCCTTATTAAACAGAAGAGAGAGAAGATCCAAATTAATAATATCATGAATAAGAAAGGAGAGATCACTACCAACACCAAGGAAATACAAATGGTTTTAAAAACATATTATGAACAGCCATATGCCAACAAATTAGGCAATCTAGAAGAAAGGAATGGACGCATTCCTGGAAAGCCAGAAACTACCAAAACTGGAAGAGGAAGAAATAGAAAACCTGAACAGGCCAATAAGCAGAGAGGAAATTCAAGCAGTCATCCAAAACCTCCCAAGACACAAAAGACCAGGGCCAGATGGCTTCCCAGGGGAATTCTATCAAACGTTTAAAGAAGAAACCATACCTATCCTACTAAAGCTGTTTGGAAAGATAGAAAGAGATGGAGTACTTCCAAATTCGTTCCATGAGGCCAGCATCACCTTAATTCCAAAACCAGACAAAGACCCCACCAAAAAGGAGAATACAGACCAATATCCCTGATGAGCATGGATGCAAAAATTCTCAACAAGATACTAGCCAATAGGATCCAACAGTACATTAAGAAAATTATTCACATGAACGAGTAGGATTTATCCCAGGGACACAAGGCTGGTTCAACACTAGTCAAACAATCAATGTGATTCATCATATCACCAAGAGAAAAACCAAGAAGCATATGATCCTCTCATTAGATGCAAAGAATACATTTGACAAAATAGAGCATTCATCGCTGATCGAAACCCTTCAGAGCATAGGGATAGCGGGAACATTCCTCGACATCTTAAAAGCCATCTACGAAAAGCCCACAACAAATATCATTCTCAATGGGGAAGCACTGGGAGCCTTTCCCCTAAGATAAGGAACAAGACAGGGATGCCCACTCTCACCACTCCTATTCAAAATAGTACTGGAAGTCCTAGCCTCAGCAATCAGACAAAAAAAAGACATTAAAGGCATTCAAATTGGCTAAAAAGTAGTCAAACTCTCCCTCTTCACCGATGACATGATACTCTACCTAGAAAACCCAAAAGCCTCCACGCCAAGATTGCTAGAACACATACAGCAATTTGGTAGCATTGCAGGATACACAACCAATGCCCAGAAATCAATGGCATTTCTATACACAAACAATGAGGCTGAAGAAAGAGAAATTAAGGAGTCAATCTCATTTAGAATTGCACCCAGAAGGATAAGATACCTAGGAATAAACCTAACCAAGGAGGTAAAGGATCTCAACCCTAAACACTATAGAACGCTTCTGAAAGAAATTGAGGAAGACACAAAGAGATCGAAATATATACCATGCTCATGGATTGGCAGAATTAATATTGTGAAAATGTCATGTTACGCAGGGCAATGTACACGTTTAATGCAATCCCTGTCAAAATACTATGGAGTTTTCAGAGAGTTAGAACAAATTATTTCAAGATTTGTGTGGAATTAGAGAAGACCCCGAATAGCCAGGGGAATTTTAAAAAAGGAAACCATATCTGGGGACATCACAATGGCAGATTTCAGGATGTATTAAAAGTTGTGGTCATCAAGACAGTGTGGAACTGGCACAAAAACAGACTCATAGATCAATGGAACAGAATAGAGAACACAGAAGTGGACCTAGAACTTTATGGTCAACTAATATTCGATAAAAGAGGAAAGACTATCCATTGGAAGAAAGACAATCTCTTCAATAGATGGTGGTAAGAAAATTGGACATCCACATGCAGAAGAATGAAACTAGACCACTCTCTTTCACCATACACAAAGATAAACTCAAAATGGATGAAAGATCTAAATGTGAGACAAGAGTCCATCAAAAACCTAGAGGAGAACACAGGCAACACCCTTTTTGAACTCGGCCTCAGTAAATTCTTGCAAGATTCATCCACAAAGGCAAAAGAAACAAAAGCAAAAATGAGCTATTGTGACTTCATCAAGATAAGAAGCTTTTGCACAGCAAAAATATAGTCAACAAAACTAAAAGACAACCTACAGAATGGGAGAAGATATTTACAAATGACGTATCAGATAAAGGGCTAGTTTCCTAGATCTATAAAAACTTCTTAAAATCAACACCAAAGAAACAAACAATCCAATCATGATATGGGCAAAAGACATGAATGGAAATCTCACAGACAAAGACATAGACATGGCCAACATGCACATGAGAAAATGCTGTGCATCACTTGCCTCAGGGAAATACAAATCAAAACCACAATGAGATACCACCTCACACCAGTGAGCATGGGGAAAATGAACAAGGTAGGAAACCACAAATGTTGGAGAGGATGCGGAGAAAAGGGAACCCTCTTACACTGTTGGTGGCAATGTGATCTGGTGCAGCCACTCTGGAAAACTGTGTGGAGGTTCCTCAAAGAGTTAAAAATAGACCTGCCCTATGACCCAGCAATTGCACTGTTGGGGATTTACCCCAAATATTCAGATGCTATGAAATGCCGGGACACCTGCACCCCGATGTTTTTAGCAAGAATGTCCACAATACCGAAACTGTGGATGGAGCCATGGTGTCCATCGAAAGATGAATGGATAAAGAAGATGTGGTTTTTGTATACAATGGAATATTATTCAGCCATTAGAAACGACAAATACCCACCATTTGCTTCAACGTGGATGGAACTGGAGGGTATTATGCTGAGTGAAGTAAGTCAATCGGAGAAGGACAAACGTATGTTCTCATTCAATTGGTTAATATAAATAACAGTCAATGGGAATATAAGGGAATGGAGAAGAAACGTGTGGGAAATATCAGAAACGGAGACAGAAGATAAAGACTCCTAACTCTGAAAAAGGAACAAGGGATGCTGGAAGGGGAGGAGGGCAGGGGGTGCAGGTGAATGGGTGAAGGGCACTGAGGGGGTCCCTTGTCAGGATGAGCACTGGGTGTTATTCTGATTGTTGGTAAATTGAACACCAATAAAAAATAAATTTATTTTAAAAATAGTTCAAACAACTAAATATTTATGCTGCCAACATGGAAGTACATAAATATAGAAAGCAATTAACAACAAACGTACAGGAACTCACTGATAATAATACAATGACAGGGGATTTTAACACCCACTCACTTATGGCAATGGACCGATCGTCTAGCAGAAAATCAACAGGGGAACAATAGCCTTGACACACTGGACCACGGGGACTCAACAGATATAGTCTGAACATTTTAACCTAAAGCAGAATGCACATTACTTTCAAGTGCACATGGGACATTCTCCAGAACAGATCATATCATGGCCCACAAATCAGCCCTCAACAGGTACAACAGGTACAAGAAGGTTGATATCACACCCTGTACATTTTCGGACCATGACTCTATGAAACTCGAAGTCGACAGTAAGAAAAAAAATTGGACAGACCAAAAATACGTGGAGATTATGAACATCCTACTAGAGAATGAATGGAGCAACCAGGAAATTAAAGATCAAATTGAAAACAAATGAAAAAGAAAACGTTTCTCCAAATCTCTGGATGTTGCAAAGGCAATCCTAAGAGGGAAGTACATAGCAATACAGGCCTATCTCAAGAAACAAGAAGTCTCCAATACAAAACCTAACCCTACGCCCTATAGGCTGGAAAAGGAATAGCAAACAAAGCCTAAAGCCTACAGAAGAAGGGAAAAAAAAGATGAGAGAAGAAATAAAGAATGCAGAAAAAACAAAACAGTAAAATGGAATAAAGAAACTAAGAGCCGGTTCTTCAAAATAATTAATAAAATGGATCAAGCCTTAGCCAGCCTTATCAACGAGAAAAGAGAAAAGACCTAAATAAATAAAATCACAAATGAGAGAAGAGAGATCACAATCAACACCAGCAAAATTAGACAATTATAAGGGAATACTATGAAAGATGATATGCTAACAAACTGGGAGTCCTGGAAGAAATGACAAATCCCTAGAAATGTGCAAATGAGCAAAACTGAAATAGGAAGAAATAGAAAATATGAACACACCCATAACTAGCAAATAAATTGAATCAACAAGGCACCTGGGTGCCTCAGTGTTTGAGCATCTGCTTTGGCTCATGTCATGATCCTGGGGAAATCACATCCCACATCAGGCTCCCTCCATGCTGCCTCATTTTCCCTCTGCCTATAACTCTGACTCTCTGTGTCTCTCATGAATACATAAATAAAGGTGCAGCCACTGTGGAAAACAGTCTGGAGGGTCCTCGAGAAGTTAAAAATAGGGGATCCCTGGGTGCGCAGCGGTTTGGCGCCTGCCTTTGGCCCAGGGCGTGATCCTGGAGACCCGGGATCGAATCCCACATCGGGCTCCCAGTGCATGTAGCCTGCTTCTCCCTCTGCCTGTGTCTCTGCCTCTCCCTCTGTGACTATCACAAAAATTTTTTAAAAAAAATAGTTAAAATAGAGCTACCCTACTATTCCAAAATTGCACAGCTAGGTATTTACCCCGAGGATACAAAAGTAGTTTAGTAGATTTAAAGAGGAACACGCAGCCCAGTGTTGGTAGAAGCATTATCAACAACAGCAAAACTGTGTATACAGCCCAGATGTCCATCGACAGATGAATGGGCCAAGACGATGTGGTAAATATACACACTGAGACATCACTCGGTCATCAGGAGGGATGAAATGAAGCCATTTACAATGACGTGGGAGAAGTGGAAGAGACTTATGCTAAATGAACTCAGTCAGAGAAAGATAGATACCAAATACCATACAATGGCATTCACATGTGAATTTTAAGAAACCAAACAAACTGGCAAAGGGGCAGAGGGGGGCATGAGAGAAGCAAACAAAAAAAACACACTCATAGTCACAGAGAATAAACTAATAAATACCAGAGGAAGGTGGGGGGGATGGGGAATCAGGGGATGGGGATAGTGGAGGTCACCTCTGACCAGTAACAGGCGTTGTATTCAAGGATTGAATCACTATGTGGTAAACCTGAAACTATATCATACTGTGTTTACAAAGAGGAATTCAAGTAAAACTTTAAAATAATAATTAGTAGTATAGAGTAAACATGTGCACACAAGAGATAAAATCAGAAAGGCAACTGAAAATCCAAACAGTCTTTAGAGCCACAAATCCCCTCCTTAGCTCAGCTCAGAAGAAGCCTGCCATGCCTATTCTCACCCCAGCAGAAGCCTGGATTTTGATTCTCTGGGGAGGCCACTTACTTGGTGGAGTCAGGCTATCTTTGAACCTAAAACCTAAATAGAGGGCATAAAACTAAACTGCCCAAGATGCTAGGAGTCCCAGTGCAGGCACATGCCAAGACACAAACTCTAACCATACACAGACATAACCCTAACCATACACTTAAGCATAATGTTAAGGTAATCCTTAACAAGAACTATCACTAATCAAAAACCAAACACAAACCCCAAGACCGAAACACATTCACTGAACCTTCCTGCCAGCCCTCACCCTAACTCTTAAACCTATTTTAAACCCTTAACCCTGACCCTTACCTTAAATCTAACTCTAACCCTAACCTCTAACCCTAACCTTATTTAATGTACTCAATTCCTAATCCTAACCTTAACCTGTACACTAACCCTAACCGTATAATACCAATAGTATCTCATACCCCAAACTGCACACTAACCTGTACCCTAAAACTAATCCCTAACCCACTGCCTAACCCTCTCTTACCCTTTTCTAAAACCGTACCCTGACGCTGACCTGACCCTAACCCTAACCCCTAAACAAACACTAAATCTAACCCTAGCCCTAACCCCTATCCTAAACCTAACCCTCACCCTAACCCTAAACCTAGCCCTAACTTTAACTTTAACCCCTAACCCTAAACACTAACCCTAACTCACACCCTAACCCGTAACCCTAACGCAAATCTAGCCCAACACTAACTCTAACCATAACCCAAACCCCAACTCCTAACCTCCTGCCATAATCCCTAAAGTCTAAACCCTAACCCTAACTCTAACTCCTATCCTTAACCCAAATCCCCATTGTAACTCCTAACCACTGACTCTTACCCTTATCCCTCATCCTAACCTCTAATCCATAACCATAAGCGTAATAACTAACCCCTAACATGTAACCTAACCCTAACCACAAACTGCCTCCCCTCCCCTGACGGTACCATTCATTCTACCCATTCACTTACCCTATGGTTCTGAGGAGTCCCTTCTGACATGGATGAGGCCCACAACGGCGCCTCCAGTGTCCTCCAGGGGGTCCTGAGGACGCCGGGCTCCTGTGAGTGTGGACGTGGCTCCACGAGTTCCAGAGTCATAGTCAGCGGGTCCTGAGTACGAGAGGTCTCCTGTCACTGTGGAGTATGCCTCACATCCTTTGGAAGCCTCACAGCAGGTTCTCAGGAGGCCGGGGTCTCCTGTCAGCCTGGACATGGTGCCATGTCCCCTGAAAACTCACCACAAGTCCTGAGGAGGCTGTGGGTTCCTGTCAGCCTAGACGCAGCCCCATGTGTCCCGAAGCCAGAGTGCAGGTCCTGAGGAGGACGGGGGTCCTCTCAGTCTTGATGTGGCCCCAGAATTTCCTCAGCCTCACCATAAGACCTGAGGAGGCTGGGGGCTCCTGTCAGAATGGAAATAGCCCCAAATCATCCCAATTGTTCACAGTGTGTCCTGAGGAGGCCAGAGACTCCTGTCAGTGTGGATTCGGCATTCCCATTTTTCTTAGGCCTCACCACAGGCTCTGACAAGGCTGGGGTCTTCTGTCTGCATGGACACATCCCAATATTTCCCGAAGTCTACACCGGGGGTCCTGAGGACATCAGCGTCCGGTTGTGTGGACATGGCCCCATGTCTTCCCGAAGCGTCACTGCAGGTTCTGAGCTGGCCGGGGCTCCTGTCACTGTGGATGCAGCCCCCAGCTTCCAGAAGACTCAACTTATGTCCTGAGGGGCCCGTTAGCTCCTGCCAGAGTGGTCGCGGCGCCACATGTTTCAGAAGCCTCCCCGCATGTCCTGAGGTGGCCCAGGGGCTCCTGTCAGCGTGGATGCGGGCCCACATCTTACTGAATCCTTCCCACAGGTCCTGAGGCAGGCCAGGAGCTCCTGTCAGGGTGGGTGCGGGCCAACTATTTCCTGAAGCCTCCCGGGAGGTCCTGAAGTGGTCCAGGGGCTCCTGTCAGGATGGATGTGGACCCACATCTTCCTGAAGCTTCACCGTGTGTCCTGAGGAGACTGGGACTCCTGTCAGCGTGAACGCTGAGCAATATCCCCCTGAAGACTCCCCACATGCTCTGAGGAGGCTGTGGCTCATCAGCGTGGATGTGTCCCCCCGTCTTCCTCAGGCCTCCCCAGCACAGGCTGGCTCCTGTTACTGGAGGCAGAGGAGGCCTACTGCACATGCGTCCCCCCTGTGCAGTGCCTGGGCTCGGGCGCCCCCTGCGGGACGCTCAGAGGCTACAGGAGGCTGTGCAGGAGGCACGTGCCCATCCCCGGGCCCACCTCTGCCTCCTTCCAGGCTCCAGCTGGGACCTGTTAGCTTTGGAAACATCTCACTGAAAAGGAGCCCAACACCCGGTTTCCTCAAAAATACTTAAGGAGAAGGAATTGGAGCCCAAAGGACACGAAATGAAATGTGGACCAGACTTTTACCACATCCTGTAAAACTCACTCAACCCTCTTCCACTGTGGGTGGGACAGCGGGCTGGTGCAGCCGCCCTGGAAACAGTGTGGAGGCCCCTCAGGAAGTTACAAATAGAGCCGCCCTGCAACCAGCAAGTCTACGGCCTGGAGCTCACACCGAAGATACAGATGCAGTGAGACTCGGGACACCAGCACCCCAATGTCCACAGCAGCCGTGTCCACAGTAGTCACACTGAGGGAGGAGCCTCGGTGCCCTCTGCCAGATGATGGATAAAGAGGATGGGAAATAGATGATGGTCATAGAGAGAGGAATGGTACTCAGCTATCAAAGAGAAGGAAATCTTGCCATTTGCAATGACGTGGATAGAACTAGAGGGATCATCTTAAGTGAAATAGGTCAGTCGGAAAAGAGAATGTCCGTGTCGTGTCATTCATAGGTGGAATTAAAGAAGCAAAGCAGATGAACATCTGTGAAGGGAAGGAAAAACAAATAAGATGAAAACAGATACAGGGAATACAGACTCTTATATATAGGAAACAAACTGAGTGTCGCTGCAAGGGAGGGGACGGGGGAGGGGATAACAGGGGACCAGCATGAAGGAGAGCACGTGATGTCACGAGGACTGCTGTTAGCTCCAACTGGTGAATCCCTGAATTCTTCCTCTGAAAGTATAATACACTATACATTAATTAATTGGGTTTAGGGATCCCTGGGTGGCGCAGCGGTTTGGCGCCTGCCTTTGGCCCAGGGCGCGATCCTGGAGACCCGGGATCTAATCCCACGTCAGGCTCCCGGTGCATGGAGCCTGATTCTCCCTCTGCCTGTGTCTCTGCCTCTCTCTCTCTCTCTCTCTCTCTCTCTGTGTGTGTGACTATCATAAATAAATAAAAAAAAATTAAAAAAAATAATTGGGTTTAAATTAAATTAAGTTAAAAAATCAGTTGTATCAGAGCACGTTTCCTTCTGGACTCTCTGTTCTGCTCCTTCAGCTTATGCTGGGACCACCCTCATGGGTCTGGTTTAAGTAGGCGTCAGGCCTCGTCATGGACCATCCCCGGGCTAGAACTCATGGCCCCGAGATCAGGACCGGAGGTGAGGTCAAGAGTCGGATGCTTAACCAACAGAGCCAGGCGGAGTCCCGAAGACAAAACTGCGTTATCCTTTGTCTCTGTGACATCATTTGTTTTATTATTTTTTTAATATTTTTTAAATTTTTTAATTTACTTATGATAGTCAGAGAGAGAGGCAGAGACACAGGCAGAGGAAGAAGCAAGCTCCATGCACCGGGAGCCCAACGTGGAATTCGATCCTGGGTCTCCAGGTTCGCGCCCTGGGCCAAAGGCAGGTGCCAAACTGCTGCATCACCCAGGGATCCCTGTGACATCGTTTGAAATAGGAAAGTGCTGTGTCCCGCTCTGTCCTGCTTCTCCAATACTGATTTGCTCTCCGGGGTCATTTGTGGGGGCGGATGGAAGTTTTGTTTTGTTTTGTTTTTTTCCTATGTATAGGATCTGCCAACATGACTTGACAGGAATGACATTGAAATTGAGGGTGGCTTCAGGAACTGCGGATATTTTCACAAGATGAGGCTCCAAACCAATGAGTCCAGGACGGCCTCCCAGAGCCTAGTGTGACTCTGTGTACATGTCTTGTGCTTCTTTGGTACAGTCTCATTATTTATTCTCTGTGATGCTCCTGAGAAGGGATTCACGTCCGTCATTTCCTTCCTGATTGCTCATTGTCTGGACACAGCAAGCCCCACAATAGAATAAAAACTGAGCCCAGGCCAACGGCAGAAAGCCCCTATTAGAAAAGATCTCACTGCCCTTGAAGGCCCCATATCAAAATGTAAACAGAACTTGAGGAATTGCTCCAGCCCTTCTGGAGGTCCCCGAGACCAGCCCTTAAAACTAAGCAAAAACCCACCTCAGGGTCCAATTCTCTGCTCCGCTGTGTCAGGTATACTTGGACAAAAGATTGAGTTTGTAAATAGTCCCTCGTGTGTTTGCATCGGAATCAGCTTCTCGGTGGTTTCTCAGATTCGCAATCTTGGGCACAACAGTCTGAGATTAAAAAAACAAAACCAAAAGAAGCTCGGACGCGGGCAGAGAGAAAGCAGGGTTCTGAGCGAAACGGCAGAGACCCGGAGGCTTGGGGAATCTTATGTGGAGGACATGCAGACTGGGGGGCGGAATGCTCAGCCCCAGAGCCAGATGACCCAGCGTCTGTACCCACATCCCGCCTATCAGCGCCAAGTCTCAGGGAGCAGCACAGCACTGCTCACTGGAGGCCAGAAGTGCTGACGCCCACCCCGCCTCTGACCCCGCAGGTGCATCTCCCAGGCAGATGTGCACCTGACAATCAGCGCCATGGCCAATCCCCAACCCCGCACAGACCACTTGCTGCCACCAAGGTGTCGGACCACAGAGGCTGCAGAGATTCAGCTCTGCCTGGAAAGTATGGTCTAGCTTCCTTTGTACTTTGTGCTTTATTTTCATTTAGTTTCTTTGATTCTATTTTATAAATTGCCTTATTTTAATTTTTATGTATGTACCTTATATATTTCTTATTTTTAGTTTCATGGTACTTTAATTTTGTTTCTTATTTTGGGATTTAGAATCTTTTAACAACCAGGCAAAAATAATCTGGTGGTTTTTCTGGGAGGGCAGTTGTTATTGTTTTTCTTGGTTTTTCATTTTCTTCCTTCTTTCTTTTCTGGAAAAAATAATGAGATGGAGAAATTCGTCTCCATAAAATAACATGAGGTAGTACTCACAGCCAGGAAGTCCATCAATACAAATATATGATGTCTAACTACAGTTTAAAACAATGATTATAAAGATAGCATCTGGGCTAGAAAAAGAGCACAGAAGAAAACTAGAGAATCCCTTACTGTAGAAATAAAAGAACTGAAATCTAGTCAGGCCAACGTTAAAAATGCTATAACTGAGATGCAGTCCCAAGTGGAAGCCTTAAAAACAAGGAAGGTTATGGACCACAAACGCAGACTTGGAAACTCAGCCACTTATTAAAACAACAGAATTCATATCATGGGAGACTCAGAAGATGAAGAGAGTGAAAAGGTGGGCCTTGCTCAGCCATTAGAAACGACAAATAACCAGCATATGCTTCAACGTGGATGAAACTGGAAGGTATTATGCTGAGTGAAGTAAGTTAATCAGAGAAGAACAAATATTATATGTTCTCATTCACTTGGGGGATATAGATAATAGTGAAAGGGAATATAAGGGAAGGGAGATGAAATGTGGGGGAAATATCAGAAAGGGAGACAGAACATAAAGACTCCTAAATCTGGGAAACGAACTAGGGGTGATGGAAGGGGAGGAGGGCGGTGGTGGGGGTGAATGTGTGACGGGCACTGAGGGGGGCACTTGACGGGATGAGCACTGGGTGTTATTCTGTATGTTGGCAAATTGAACACCAATAAAAATAAATTTATTATTAAGAAAAAAAAGAAAGAGAGAAAGAAAGAAGAAAGAAGAAAGAAAGAAAGAAAGAAAGAAAGAAAGAAAGAAAGAAAAAAAAAGAAAGAAAGAAAGAGTGGCACCTGGGTGGCTCAGTCTGTTAAGCTTCTGCCTTAGGGTCGGATCATGATCCAGGTCCAAGGAAGGCTCCCTGTTCAGCAGGGAACCTGCTTCTCCCTCACCCTCTGCCCCTCTAGCACATGTTTTTCACTCCTCTCTCTCTCAAATAAATAAATAGCATCTTTGAAAAAGAAACAAACAAACCCAGAGGGAAAAGAAATCTCCCATGTAGAAGATTTTCAAACAACTTGTGCAGACATTCCACCGTCAAGTTCATGAGCATGCTTCCCACTCTTATGTGTGGAATACACATAGTAACTTCCTTCTACAAAATATAATATGAAAAACTTAAAATAATAATGATAATATAATAATAATAATATTAGTAGTAATAATAATAAAAAAGAATCACTTTAATACAGAGAAATCTGACAAACACTACCTCAGCAAGATGATCAGATCGATACCAAGACTGATAAATCATGTTGATAGTATCTAACCTTTATATGATATAATAAAAATGGCAGTATATCTCTGTATAAAATCCACAAAAACAGTTGAATCATGAGATAAACAACAGACATGTCCCAACTGAGGGAAATTTTACAAAATACTCTACTTCTCAAAGTGTTCCAGTGCAACAACAACAAGGAAAGGCTGAAAGACTGTCACAATCCAGAGGAGCCTAAGAAAACATGAGGACAAATGGAGTGTAATATGAGGAATGGAGACTTAGCAAAAACTAAGGAAATCTGAATAAAGTATGGTCTTTGGTTATTGGAAAAATTTTAATATTGATTCATTAGCTAATATTTGTACCTTACTGATATAAGATATCAATAATTGGAGAAATTGAGTGCAAGTGCATGAGAATTCTCTGTACTATCTTCTCAATTTCCTTATAAAACTTTGTTTTCTTTCAAAGAAATAAGATTTAATTTGAAAATTGACTTAAATGAATCAGGCTCCCGTGTGAAGACATTTTAAGAATCGTTGAATTAACTTTTGCCTTATTCTTAAAGAGTTCCTTCGATGGGAACAAAGTAAGAATTTTATATCAGAAGGAAAGAAAAACACTTATGAACATGTATAATGCCTCCTCAACCTGAAGCAGGAAAGGATAATAAATAGCAAAAATCAGATAAAAATACTTCTATTATAATAGACACCATATTGCAAGTGCACTTAAAATTAGCAATGTATAACATTTATTTCCTTGACATTTGTCTTCCAAAGAGTTCACAGTGTTTCAGTGTCAGTTGAAACAGGGGAAGAATCTCAGGGAAGAATCCTTCACATAAATAATAGGACCATTGATACAAATGTCTCTCAATTATTTCCAAATCCATACAGATGCATTTCCTGATGAGTGACTGAACTGTGAAGAAAGAGATGAGAAACCCTCATCCCTCTGAATTACTTGTGTCAGAATATTTTAACCAAGTACTACAGAGAATAAATTATACTTATTAACAGGAAATATGTCTCAGATTGGAATCTGAGCAATCAGATGGGCAGAGAAAAAAATGCTTAACTGGCTCCTTAACTTTTAAAGACAAAGGAGAACTTTTCTATGTACAAAGTCAGTTGTCAAGATAGCCTTAGGGAAAAAAGAGTCTGCAGCATGGAATCCTGCTGCACAGCCGGGACGCCCGTGCACCAGGTCTTCCTAATCCCAAATACCTGGTCCTGTCCCCCAACACATGCTGCCACGCTGAGGTCATTTGCAATTTCTCTCTTAGGAGCTCCAGGGAGAGCGGCATGAGCTAGATAGGACGGGACAGGATGTGTGGAGTCCTAGAACATTACGGCCATTCTACTTTAAGTTCAGTATTAGCACAGGTTCAGCAATCCCAGGCCCCTGTTAAGAAGAGCTGAAATTTGCATTACTTCAGTTACTGGAATAAAACAAAAGTTTACAGCTAATGTCTTAGAAAACCCCACAGTAGAATAAAAACTGAGCCTAAGCCAAAGGCTGGAAGCCCCAATTAGAATGAGAAGAGAGCACAATGCCCTTGAAGGACCCATATCAAAATGTAAACAGAACTTGAGGAATTGCTCCAGCCCTTCTGGAGGTCCCCAAGACAAGCCCTTAAAACTAAGCTAAAACCCTCCTCGGGGTCCAAGTCCCTGCTCCACTGTGTGGGGTATACCTGGACCCACGCTCGAGTTTTGAAATCAACCCTCGTGTGTTTGCATCGGTGTCAGCACCTTAGTGGTTTCTCGGATTCGCGATCTTTGGCAAAACACCCCCATAACCCCTCCCCACCTGGACTGACCTCCTGTCCCCTCCCACTCAGGCTGACCCTCAGTCACCTCCCCACTGACAACAGCTGGGCACAGGCCCTCACACAGTTCCACGGGCACAGTGGGCACTCCAGCTATCCACAGCCTCCCAGGGGAAGGAAGGAGGGTTTGGCAGGACACACTCCCATGGTGACCCCAGGGCTCCCTGCCCAGGAGAGCACCTGGTGACAGGTCAGGGTCTGTGTCCCTGACGACAGCTCCTCCTCCCCGGTTTTCCCACAGGAAATTAAGGAGGAGGCCCTGGTCTGCTCCAGGGATATCACGCAGGTCGACCTGGACGTCAACAGGACGCTCAGCAGTCACATCAAATTTTGGGACTACTACGGGGTAGGGTGAGGTTGAGGGGCCAGGGGGGATCAGGACCCGGGGAGGACCAGGGGATTCTGGGTAGGGAAAAAATTCTGAGGCAGGTGGCAAAACAGCAGCCAACAACACACCGCTCCATGGTAGGGTGTTGGGGATGACCTCTATGCCCACACCCCTGGGGCCTCGGGGATGAGGAGGCAACTAGGATGGGGCCTCCAGGGCTTGCCCTGGGAGCTGAACCCCAAAGGGGAGAGGGACTGCCCCCATGAGAAGCAGGGGATGGGGTAGGGGACGTGAGGGGCATGAACCGGACCTGGGGGCCAGGCGGCATGGCCGTGGAGCAGGGATTTGACCCTGAGTCTAAGAAGCGCAGCAGCTTTAAAGGGGCCAGTGGCCCATGGGATACACAGAAAGTTGCACAGTCGTGTCGGTCCACACGCAGGTGGCCGATTGAATTACACCTTACCCTATAGGATCCACTTGACCTGGACTATTACTTTGGTCAGAATCGGCATGCAGTTTTGGCGGGCACAAAGCAGGGTTACATTGTTATGAGCCGCTTTCCGATTAGGGTGTGCCCAACCGCTTGACTGGGTTGGGGAGCGCCTTAAGACATAAGCAGGTTATGTGGGGGTCATAGGGGAGGTGGCAGGTGTAGCACAAAATGGAATCAGTCCTGCTCTGCTTGTCCAGGGGTAGGGGATTTTTGTTAAATTTCCTGGGTCCCACACTTGCAGCTCATGCACCCGGCCACCCTCACCAGGTGGACTCAGTGTGCACACCTTCTGGTGCTGGATCTCTCACACCAGCGTGTAGAGGGTACCCTCCTCGCCCTAGTGAGTAGGGGCTGAGTGAGCATGGGGCTCGGCATGAAGGCCAGGCAGCATAGGGGACCGAGGAACCCCAGCCCCATCACCACTCCTACTCCCACACACAGGCTGCCCCATGGCTCCCCGTAATGGGCACCCGGCGCCTCTGGAGATCCCCCCAGGGCAGCCCTGTGGTCCGGCTCCCTGCTGGAGAGGCATCGGGGAGAAGAGAAGCAGCTGGCACTTAGCGGGAACCACTACTGGACATGGGAATGTGGCCGAGCCAGACCTTCCAGCTCAGCTGACCTTCCAGCAGAAAGTCACTGCACGAGCCAGCCCCAGGTCGTCCAGGAGAGTCCAGCAAGCTGCCCAGCGCCAGCACCAAAAATGATGTTGTGCCAACCATTTCGGTGTTTGGGTGACCCAGCCACAGGATCCGATAGCTGCACGTGATAGCTGCATATGATAGAGACACACACACCCTGAAACTAACAAAAGTTGGAATCTCTCAGTGTTGTCAAACAGCAGTCGAATGGTTACATATACGACGCTGTGCTCCCCAATAGGATACATAGAAGAGGCTATAAATCAAAACTGCAGAGGTGCTGGAGGCATGGAGATGTGCCTGCTGGGTTCCAACAAGGAGAGCAAAGGGGAAGGAAGCATACTTCAATGGGGGGGCCCCTCTTAGGAAAGGACACCAGGTCCCTGTGAAGGCTACGGATTGTGAAATCTTTCCTCCTCTCTTTCAGCTTCTGGATTTCCTCCTCCTTTGTTCTTCCTAATTCTAGTTTACCCTCCACCCTCCATCCAAACCAATGAGCAAAGAGGCTTCTTTATGATATCCGGTCCTAAAAGGAGGCTGAGCTCTGGTTAACGGGTTCAGAAATGATCATTTTCTAGGTGTATGCTGATCCCCCGAACTCGTGCCTTCATGACTCTTCTCTCCCTGCAGAACGAGGGGAACCACAGGTCTTACAATGAAAGACGCCCACTTCCACTCAGGCGGGACTGTCCCTTGTGGAGGACGTCATCTGGGCCATGTAGTGCAAGTGGGGTGATCAAGAATAGGTCTCAGGTGAGACATAAGCAAGCACTTACCTTTGATATCATGCTTTATTTGTTCATCCATTTATTATTTGTTAAATATTTTAATTTTATGTCCTGTCTATACCCAATACGGTGTTCAAACTCATAACCCTGAGTTCAAGATACCCCAACCAGGCCAGCCAGGCACCCCAGTCCCATGTTTTATAACACTTTGCTTCCTTGCCTATCTCTGGATCGAACTGGAACATTGAGTCCATGACGGGGAGCTTTAGTAACCTCCAAATCCTAGAACGTTCTCACTGTATCCCAATCCTAGATTGACATTTACCATTGAATAGCACTTTAAATAAATAGTCAGTAAAATAACTACTACAGAAAAGGAAATTATCAAATTTTCACATATGTGGTCCTTGCTCCCTGGGCTCCCAGGGAAGCTATGGTTTCTTTAACATTGATCAAGGTCCAAATGACTCCACCACACCTCAAAGCGTGGGCTCAGTTTCTGCCCTGACACATGCAACACCCCTGCTTCAATTAACATGTATCATTCAATCAAAGGGAGCCTAACTGGCTCGGTGTGGTTCGTAAGAACATGGGACTCTTGTTCTTGGGGTAGCATGTTCAAGCCCAATGTTGGCTGTAGAGATTACAGAAAAATAAAATCTTAAAAAAAATCAATCAGTTTATCTTGGGGAGACATATCCCCGGATCCCACAAGGGCAGGGAGCCAGCTGATGGTTCTACGCACAATATTATATGCAGCAGAGCACAAAATGTGAACTTTCAGAAGTCTCCTAGAGTGGGGGACAAACCAGCCTTAAGGTGTTCAGGTGGAGAAGTCAGGGACAGTCCCTGGAGCGACAGGGTGGGCTCAGGACCCCACGGGTCCCAAGGATGGTGGCACCAACTGTTCCCAGGCACAGGAGCGGGAACGCGGCTGAGAGCAGCGGGACTCGGGCCAGCTGTCTGCCCTGTGTGGCCATAAGCTGCAAACCCCTGTGCAGTCACCGGGCTGCGTTCCTGGGACAGGCCAGCAAAGGCCAGGAGTGGGAGGACACCCTCCCAGGCAGGAAGAGCACAGGTCTCCACCAGAGCAGCCCCTAAAATTTGGAGTTTTAAACTGCAGTAACTTGTCTGTGTAGAGGCTGACAAAATTGAGGTGGTTCCACTTTAAGTTCACTGTTAGCACAAGTACTGCCATCCCAGGCCCCTGTGAATAAGAGCTAAAATTTACATTATTTCAGTTACAGGAAAAAAAGAAAAAAACAGCTTACAGCTTAAAGTCCCAGAAAGCCCCATATTAGAATGATAACAGAACTCAATGCCCTTGAAGGCCCCATATCAAAATGTAAACAGAACTTGAGGAATTGCTCCAGCCCTTCTGGAGGTCCCCGAGTCCAGCCCTTAAAACTAAGCTAAAACCCACTTCGGGGGCCAAAGCCATGCTCCGCTGTGTCGGGTGTACTTGGATGCAAGCTCGAGTTTGGAAATCAACCATCGTGTGTTTGCATCGGTGTCAGCTCCTCAGTGGTTTCTCGGATTTGCAATCTTGGGCACAACACCTCCATGTCCCCTCCCCACCTGGGCTGACCCCACATCCCCTACACCCCAGGCTGACCCTCAGTCACCTCCTCGCCCACAACAGCTTGGACAGGACCTCACACAGTTCCCATGGGCTCGGTGGGCACTCCCGCCATCCTCGGCCTCCCAGGGAAAGGCAGGAGGTTTCAGCAGACCCACTCCCATGGTGGCCCCAGGGCTCCCTGCCCAGCATGGCAGCTCGTGACAGGTTGGGGTCTGTGTCCCTGACGTGGGCTCCTGCTACCCGGTTTTCCAACAGGAAATGAAGGAGGAGGCCCTGGTCTCCTCCAGGGACATCACGCAGGTAGACCTGGACGTCAACAGGACGTTCGGCAGCCACACTATGTTTTGGGCCTGCTAGCAGGTCCGGTGAGGCTGCTGGGCCAGGGGGCTTAGGGGCCCCAGGGGAGGCCTGGGGGCTTCTGTGTAGGGAAAACATGGCTTCTGAAGCCGGGGGGAGCAACAGCAACCAACAACACACCGCTCCATGGTAGGGTGATGGGGATGACCCACATGCCCCCAACCCTGGGGCCTCAGGGATGAGGAGGTCAATTGGATGGGGCCTCCAGTGGTTGCCATGGGAGCTGAACCCCAAAGGGGAGAGGTACAGCGCCCTGAGAAGCAGGGGATGGGGTGGGGGACATGGGGGCAGGAACCAGACCTGGGGGCCAGGTGGCATGGCTGCGGCTGGAGCAGGACACACATCAATCCCATGAGGGTAGGACGAGTCAGAGTGACACCCACTCTCGGTGCTTTATATATTTCTAATTCTATGCATTTAATTTGAGACAATTTGCAATTTGAAAACATACATAGTATGATGAACCCCAGATAATGACCCCGGTCCAGCCAGGGCCCTGCACTGACCACACGGTGCCACAAGGGCAGGTGTCACAGCAAACCCCAGACTGGGGTCGCCTTTAACTGTAGATGTCTCCTTGTGCATCTTAGAGGAAGGGGATGCCCTGTGTCCACAGGCCCACCTCGCCATCCTGCTCATTCCCCACCCTCACATCATTCCCCTACATCATAATCCCCAATGGCATTCCACAAAACACCATCCCCCTCACAGCCACACAGCCCCACACAATCCTAACCCACACTACACCACAACACCATCCCCCCTACACCATCCCCCACACTCCATCACCATCATACCCCTGGTCCCACACCATCTACCCCACACCATCAGCCCCCAGCAAACCCGGTGCAGGTGCCCCCTGTGGGACATGCTCAGCCTCCCTGGGGTTCTCTGGATACACTGTTCCCATAAGAAGACCAGGTGTTCAATAGAGCACACAGGGGTTGCAGGGAGGAGGGAGGCACGGAGTCTCCAACAGAGTGGGTGCAGGTGAGTGGTGCAAAGGACCCACTGTGCCCTGCCTCTGCCCACTCTCCCTCCTGGAGGGCAACACACCCTGCACAGGAAAACAGCCCCTAACCCAGTGGGACCTGGGCTGCCCTGGCACCAGGATCTGTGGGAGCTGGGTTGATTTGGGCCCCCCAAATCAACAAAAAGACTAATGGGTTCCAGCCCCCCATGGCCCTGAGCAGCCCTGCATTCTGGCCCCACACTGAGCGAGCCCTCTCACAGCTGGATGTGGCCTCCTGGGCCCTGGTGTGACCCACAGATCCAGGTCACGGAACTAGGGCAGCCCTGGGGATCCTGGTACACCCCAGGGTGGGGAGAGCAGGGATAGGCCAGTGGGCCCCACCCGCACCCACACCAGGAGGCAAGCTCCTCCAGATACTGGGGCCCCGGGGGCCCGAGGCTGGGTTCCAGCTGCCCTGCAGGAACCCAGCACAAATGCCCATGAGCTGCAGGTCCAGTTCAGCTCTGCTGTCCTCAGAACCATCTCTCGGGCTGAAACCTCAGGACACACGCCCCCACCCGGAGTCCACAGATGCACCGAGGTGGGGGACTCCAGCACTTGACCCCCAACCCATGTGATTCTTTTCCTCCCGTAAAGGACAGAAAGGTCTCCCTCCCCAGGCGAAGGCGCGCACCCACGGCTCTGAGCCTGTTTACTGTAGAAAGTCAATAAAGTGTTGTGGTCAGCCCTTTTCTGTGTCTCCCAGAACTCTGTGCACGGGGTGTGGAGAGACCCACAGAGAGGAGGAGGGGGCATCACCCAGGCCCCAAACAGCCCCTGCAGGGGCACCGCAAGGCACACACTGCTGACGTCCCCATGTGCCTTCCAGGGTCGGACAGACGCCAGGATCAGGACCCCACAGACAATACTGGGACTCATCCTGTGCCCCGTGGGCCAGAATGGGCTAGGACAGACTGACAGCCAGGGAACCTCAGGTCACCAGGGTCCATGCAAAGCGACCTGTGAGGTCTGTGCTCCCTCTGTCCAGGAGGCCGGGGCTGTCCGGGTTCCGGGGCACGTACTACCCTCCCCGCATCCCCATGCCAGTGTGCCTGGGGCACAGAGGGCCTGTGGGGCGCTCAGCGTGGCCCTGGAAGGGATGTCAGGACAGCAGGCCCTTGTGTTGTGCCCAAGACTACGAATCTGAGAAACCACTTAGGAGCCAACACCGATGCAAACTCCCGAGGGTTTCTCTACAAGCTGGAGCTTGGGTCCAAGTGCACCTGACACAGCGGAGCAGGGACTTGGACCCCGAGACTAAGAGGCATAGCAGCTTTATAGGGTCAGTGGACTGTGAGATATGCAGAAATTTGCACAGTCATGTCGGTCCACACGCAGGTGGCTGATTGAATTACACCTTACCCTATAGTATCCACTTGAGCTGGCCTATTACTTTGGTCAGAATCGGTGCACAGTTTTGGGGGACACAAAGCAGGGTTACATTTTTATGAGCCGATTTCCGATTAGGGTGTGCCCAGCAGCTTGACTTGGGTGGGACAGCGCCTTAAGATATAAGCTGGTCATTTGGGGGTCATAGCGGAGGTGGCGGGTATAGCACAAAATGGAATCAGTCCTGCTCTGCTTGTACAGGGGTAGGGGATTTTTGTTAAATAACCTGTTTCCCAACTTGCAGCTCACCCACCAGGGCAACGCTCACCAGGTGGACTCAGCGTGCACACCTTGTGGTGCTGGATCTATCACACCAGCTTGTGGAAGACACCCTCCTCGCCCTAGTGAGTAGGGGCTGGGTGAGCATGGGGCTCGCCCTGAAAGCCAGGCAGCACAGGGAACTGAGGAACCCCAGCCCTTCCCCACCCCAATCTCCACACACAGGCAGCCTCAGGGCTCCCTGCCATGGGCACCCGGCTCCTCAGGAGCTCCTGCCAGGGCAGCCCCGAGGTTTGACTCCCTGCTGGAGAGGCATCGGGGAGAAGAGAAGCAGCCGGCGTTCAGCAAGACCCACTGCCGGACATGGGAATGTGGCCAAGCCAGACCTTCCACCTCAGCTGACCCTCCAGCTGAAATTCACTACAGGAGTGAGCCCCGGGTTGGCAAGGAGAGCCCAGCTAGCCACCCAGCATCAACACCATAGATGATGTTGTACCAACCATTTTGGCGTTTGGGTTACCCAGCCAGAGGATCCGATAGCTGCACGTGATAGCTTCATGTGATAGACACACACACACACCCCACAACCAACAAAAGTCAGAATCCCCCCAATGTTGTCAAACAGCAGCTGAATGGTTACATACACGACACTCTGGTCCCCAATAGGATACCTGGAAGACGCTATAAACCATGACTGCAGAGGTGCTGGACGTACAGAGATGAGCCTGCTGTGTTCCAAAAAGGAGTGCAGAGGGGCAGGAAGCATCCTACGGGGGGGGGGGCCTCCTAGGAAAGGACACCAGGTCCCTGTGAAGGCTACAGATGGTGAAATCTGTCCTCCTCTCTTTCAGCTTCTGCTTTTCCTTCTAAATGCCATTTTCCTCAATCATAATAGCAAAAATTTATTTTATGTTTTAAACTTTCTTTTTATTGAGGTCCAATTTGTATGAATTCTTTCTTCAGCAAGGGTGTCACTCAGGATAGAGAGAAAGATTTTCCCAGACAGGCAAAGTATAAAGGAGTTCATGACCACTAAACCAGTCCAGTAAGGAATTTTAAGAGGGACTATTCTAGTGGGGGGGAAAAGAGACCAAAAGCAACAAAGACTAGAAAGGACCAGAGAACGTCACCAGAAATACCAACTCTACTGGTAACACAAAGGCACAAAGTTCATATCTTTGAATAAGCACTCTGAATGCTGATAGACTAAATGCTCCAATCAAAAGATATAGGGTATCAGAGTGGCTTAAAAAACAGGATCCAGGATGCCTGGGTGGCTCAGGGGTTGAGCCTCTGCCTTTGACTCAGGGTGTGATCCTAGAGTCTGGGATCGAGTCCCATATTGGGCTCCTGGTGGGGAGCCTGCTTCTTTCTTGGCCTAATTTTCTGTCTGTCTGTCTGTCTCTCTCTCTCTCTCTCATGCTCTCAAAAATAAAATTGATATTAAAAAAACAAGGTCCATTAGTATGCTGCCTAGTAGATGCTTACCTTAGACCTATAGACAACAGCAGATTGAAAGTCAGGGGATGGAAAATCATCTATCACGAAAATGGTTATGAAAAGAAAGCTGGAGGACCAATACTTATATTAGACACACAAGATTTGAAACCAAACCCTGGGGGTCACCTGGTGGCTCAGTACTTGCACATCTGCCTTCAGCTCAAGGTGTGTTTTTGGGATCCCAGGATCGAGTCCCACATCGGCATCCCATTGGGGAGCCTCTCTCCCTCTGCCTATGTTTCTGTCTCTGCTCCTCTGTGTATCTCTCATGAATAAATAAATAAAATATTTAATCTCAAAAAAGAAAGAACAAATACTGTAAGAAGTGATGAAGAAGGGCATTATTTCATAGTTAAAAAGACTCTCTATCAGGATCAAACAACTAAATATTTATGCTGCCAACCTGGGAGTACCTAAATATGGAAACCAATTACCAATAAACATACAGGAACTCACTGATAATAATACAATGACAGGGGATTTTAACACCTACCCAGTAATGGCAATGGATTGATCATCTATGCAGAAAATATACAGGGGAAAAATAGCCTAGACACACTGGACCACAGGGACCCAACAGATATACTCTGAACATTTCTTCATAAAGCAGAATACACATTCCTTTCAAGTGCACATGGGACATTCTCCAGAACAGATCATATCATGGGCCACAAATCAGCTCTCAACAGGTACAACAGGCACAAGAAGGTTGATATCACACCCTGTACATTTTCGACCACGACTCTATGAAACTTGAAGTCGACAGTAAGAAAAAACTTGGACAGACCAAAAATACTTAGAGATTATGAACATCCTACGAGAGAATGAATGGAGAAACCAGGAAATTAAAGAGGAAATTTAAAACAAATGAAAATGAAAACATGTTTCTCCAAACCTCTGGGATGTAGCAAAGGCAGTCCAAAGAGGGAAGTACATAGCAATACAGGCGTATCTCAGGACACAAGAAGTCTCTAATACACAACCTAACCTTACACCTAAAGGAGCTGGAAAAGGAATAGGAAGCAAAGCCTAAAGCCTACAGAAGGGAAAAAATAAACATGAGAGCAGAAATAAACAATACAGAAACAGTAGAATGGAATAACGAAACTAAGAGTTGTTTCTTCAAAATAATTAATAAAATGGATCAAGCCCTAGCCACCAAATGAACAAGAAACGAGAAAAGACCTAAATAAATAAAATCACAAAAGAGAGATGAGAGATCACAATCAACACCAGAAAAATAAGACAATCATAAGGGAATACTATGAAAGATTATATGTTAACAAACTGGGAGACCTGGAAGAAATGGACAAATCCCTAGAAATGTGCAAACGAGCAAAACTGAAATAAGAAGAAATAGAAAATGTGAACAGACCCATAACTAGCAAAGGAATTGAATCAGAAAGGCAACTGTGTGCCTCAGTGGTCGAGAATGTGCTTTGGCTCTGGTCATGATTCTGGGGTCCTAGGGAATCAAGTCCCACATCAGGCTCCCCGCATGGAGTCTCATTTTCCCTGTGCCTATACCTATGCATCTCTGTGACTCTCATGAATACATAAATAAAATCTTTAAAAAAGAAAAAAAGATAAAAAAGATGAGAAAGGACCCAAATAAAATCATAAATGAGAAAAGAGAAATAACAACCAACACTACAGAAATACAAACAATTATAAGAGAATATGATGAAAAATTACATGCCAGCAACCTAGATCCTGGAAGAAATAGATCAATTCCTAAAAATATATAACATAGCAAAAATGAAGAAATAAGAAATTTGAACAGACAGTTAACCAGCAAAGAAATTGAATCAGCAATCAGGGTTCTCCCAACAGGAGACGCTTATATCAATAGAACAGAATGGAAAGCCAAAACAAGATACAAACATGTATCTATGACCCATAATGGACAACAAGGCAGGAAGGAATATCCAATGGCACAAAGACAGTCTCTTCAAGGAACCCTAACCCTGACCCCAGGATGAGAACAAATGGTGTTGGGAAAACCAGGCAGCCAAATGCAGTAGAATGAAACTGGACCACTTTCTTACACCATGTATATAAAAAATGAATTCAAAATGGATGAAAGACCTAAATGTGAGATCTGAAACCATACAAAGAAGAAAAGATAGGCAGCAACGTCTTTGACATTGGCCATTGGATCTTCTTTCTAGATATGCCTCTGAGGTGAGGGAAACAAAGCAAAAATCCTATTGGGACTTCATCAAATTGAAACATTCTGCAAAGTGAAGGAAACAACCAAAGCTAAAAGGCAACATACAGGAGGAGGGGCAAGATGGTGAAAGAGTAGGGTCCCCAAGTCACCTGTCCTCACCAAATTACCTAGATAACCTCCACATCATCCTGAAAATCTAGGAATTTGGCCTGAGATTTAAACAGAGAACAGATCGAATGCTACAGTGAGAAAAGTTCGCGCTTCTATCAAGGTAGGAAAACGGGGGGGAAAAGAAATAAAGAAACAAAAGGCATCGAAGGGGGAGGGGGCCCACGAGGAGCCGGGCTAAGGCCAGGGCGAGTGCCCCCCGGTCAGGAGAGCTCTGTCCCAGAGAAGCAGGATCTGAACCAATCTTCCTGGGTGGAATGGCGCTTGCAGGGATTCAGAGCAGGACCCCAGGAGGGCGGGGATACGCACGGGCTCCCTGGGACACTAACATACACCTGCACTCCTAGGAGAGTGCACCAAGCTCCCTAAGGGCTGCAGGGCACATGCACTGACTTGGGAGCAGCTCAGAGGGTCTCGGGCAGGGTTCTGCGTGGAAGGGGTTGCATGCCCTGGGAGCAGATTGGCGGCGGTGCCTCTGGCAGAGGAAGGGGCTCCGTGCAGTGGGGGCTGCGTGGCTCTGGGAGCAACTCGGATGTGCTCAGGTGGCGGCTCCCTGAGGGGGCTGCGTGACCAGGAGCAGCTCAGAGGGGCTGGGCGGCAGCTCTGGGGCGAGGCGGCTGCACAGCCAGGAGCGCGAATCCAACAGCGCAGGCCCCAGAGCAAGGGCGCCAGGACACATCCCAGGATTTGGCCTCCCCCGGGACAGGCAGAGGCCCAGAGGGCCCAGGACAACAAGGATGCTCCTGCCCAGAGCTGAGCAGATCAGCGGCCCCACCCCAGAGCCTCCAGGACCTGCAGATGGACTGCTCCCGAGTTACTGTGGGGGCTGAATACAGGTTTCCAAAAGTGGCCACTGTCACTGGGGTTGTTCCTCCTAGGTCCTTACAGGGTAAACTACCCCCACTGAGCCCTGCACCAGGCAGGGGACAGAGCAGCTCCCCCAAGTGCTAACACCTGGAATCGGCACAACAGGACCCTCCCCTAGAAGACCAGCTAGACGGACAAGTTCCAGGGGGAAGTCAAGGGACTTAAAGTATACAGAATCAGAAGATACTCCCCCATGTTTTTTTTATTCCTGATTGCTTCCCCCACGCTTTTCCCCCGTTTCTTTCTTTTTCTTTCTCTTTTTATTCCCTTTTTTCTTCTTTCTTCCTTTATTCTTTTTTCTTTTTCTCTTTTCTTTCCTTCTTTCTCTCCTCTCTTATTCTCCTTTTCCCAATACAATTTGTTTTTGGCCACTCTGCACTGAGCAAAATGACTAGAAGGAAAACATCACCTCAAAAGAAAAAATCAGAAACAGTCCTCTCTCCCACAGAGTTACAAAATCTGATTTACAATTCAATGTCAGAAAACCAATTCAGAAGCACTATGATACAGCTACTGGTGGCTCTAGAAAAAAGCATAAAGGACTCAAGAGACTTCATGACTGCAGAATTTAGATCCAATCAGGCCGAAATTAAAAATCAATTGAATGAGATTAAATCCAAACTAGAAGTCCTAACAATGAGGGTTAACGAGGTGGAAGAATGAGTGAGTGATGTAGAAGACAAGTTGATGGCAAAGAGAGAAACTGAGGTAAAAAGAGACAGACAATTAAAAGACCAGGAAGACAGATTAAGGGAAATAAACGACAACGTGAGGAAGAAAAACCTACATGTAATTGAGGTTCCTGAGGGCACCAAAATGGACAGAGAGACAGAATAAGTATTTGAACAAATCATGCCTGAAAACTTTCCTCATCTGGGAAGGGAAACAGGCATTCAGATCCAGGAAATAGAGAGATTCCTCCCTAAAATCAGTAAAAACCATCCAACACCTCGACATTTAATAGTGAAGCTTGCAAATTCCAAAGATAAAGAGAAGATCCTTAAAGCAGCAAGAGACAAGAAATCCCTGACCTTTATGGGGAGGAGCATTAGGGTAACAGCAGACCTCTCCACAGTGACCTGGCAGCCCAGAAAGGGCTGGCAGGATATATTCAGGGTCCTCAATGAGAAGAACATGCAACCAAGAATACTTTTTTTTTAATATTTTTTTTTAATTTTTTTATTTATTTATGATAGTCACAGAGAGAGAGAGAGGCAGAGACACAGGCAGAGGGAGAAGCAGGCTCCATGCACTGGGAGCCCGACGTGGGAATCGATCCCGGGTCTCCAGGATCACGCCCTGGGCCAAAGGCAGGCGCCAAACCGCTGCGCCACCCAGGGATCCCGGCAACCAAGAATACTTTATCCAGCAAGGCTCTCATTCAAAATGGAAGGAGAGATAAAGAGCTTCCAAGACAGGCAGGAACTGAAAGAATATGTGACCTCCAAACCAGCTCTGCAAGAAATTTTAAGGGGGACTCTTAAAATTCCCCTTTAAGAAGAAGTTCAGTGGAACAATCCACAAAAACAAGGACTAAATAGATATCATGATGACACTAAACTCATATCTGTCCATAGAAACTCTGAACATGAACGGGCTTAATGACCGCATCAAAAGGCGCAGGGTTTCAGACTGGATAAAAAAGCAGTACCCATCTATTTGCTGTCTACAAGAGACTCATTTTAGACAGAAGGACATGTACAATCTGAAAATTAAATGTTGGAGAACCATTTACCATTCAAATGGTGCTCAAAAGAAAGCAGGGGTAGCCATCCTTATATCAGATAAACTAAAATTTACCCCGAAGACTGTAGTGAGAGATGAAGAGGGACACTAAATCGTACTTAAGGGACCTATCCAACAAGAGGACTTAACTATCCTCAATATATATGCCCCGAATATGGGAGCTGCCAAATATTTAAATGAATTAATAACCAAAGTAAATAAATACTTAGATAATAATACACTTATACTTGGTGACTTCAATCTAGCTCTTTCTACCCTAGATAGGTCTCTAAGCACAACATCTACAAAGAAACGAGAGCTTTAAATGATACACTGGACCAGATGGATTTCACAGAAATCTACAGAACTTTACATCCAAACTCAACTGAATGCACATTCTTCTCAAGTGCACATGGAACTTTCTCCAGAATAAACCACATACTGGGTCACAATTAGGGTCTGAACCGATACCAAAAGATTGGGATCGTCCCCTGCATATTCTCAGACCATAATTCCTTGAAATTAGAACTCAATCACAACAAGAAGTTTGGAAGGACCTCAAACACGTGGAGGTGAAGGATCATCCTGCTAAAAGATGAAAGGGTCAACCAGGAAATTAAGGAAGTATTAAAAAGATTCATGGAAACTAATGAGAATGAACATACAACCGTTCAAAATCTTTGGGATGCAGCAAAAACAGTCCTAAGGGGGAAAAACATCACAATACAAGCATCTATTCAGAAAGGGAAACTACACAAATACAAAAGCTAACCTTACACATAAAGACGCTAGAGAATGGGATCCCTGGGTGGCGCAGCGGTTTGGCACCTGCCTTTGGCCCAGGGCACGATCCTGGAGACCCGGGATCGAATCCCACATCAGGCTCCCAGTGCATGGAGCCTGCATCTCCCTCTGCCTGTGTCTCTGCCTCTCTCTCTCTCACTGTGTGCCTATCATAAAAAAAAAAGACGCTAGAGAAAAAAAAAAAGCAGATAGATCCTACACCAAACAGAAGAATAGAGTTAATTAAAATTCGAGCAGAACTCAAGGAAATCGATACCAGAAGAACTCTGGAACAGATCAATGGAACGAGGAGTTGGTTCTTTGAACGAATTAATAAGATAGATAAACCATTAGCCAACCTTATTAAAAAGAAGAGAGAAAATATTCAAATTAATAAAATCATGAATGAGAAAGGAGAGGTCACTACCAACACCAAGGAAATACAAAAGATTTTAGAAACATATTATGAACAGACATACACCAATAAATTGGGCAATCTAGAAGAAATGGACGCATTCCTGGAAATCCAGAAACTACGAAAACTGGAACAGGAAGAAATACAAAACCTTAAGAGGCCAATAACCAGAGAGGAAATTGAAGCAGTCATCCAAAACCTCCCAAGACACAAAAGTCCAGGGCCAGATGGCTTCCCAGGAGAATTCTATCAAATGTTTAAAGAAGAAACCACACCTATCCTACTAAAGCTGTTTGGAAAGATAGAAAGAGATAGTGTACTTCCAAATTCGTTCTATGAGGCCGGCATCACCTTAACTCCAAAAACAGACACGACCCCACCAAAAAGGAGAATTACAGACCAATAGCCCTGATGAACATGGATGCAAAAATTCTCAACAAGATACTAGCCAATAGGATCCAAAAGGACATTAAGAAATTTATTCAGCATGACCAAGTAGGATTTATCCTCGGAACACAAGGCTGGTTCAACACTCGTCAAACAATCAATGTGATTCAACATATCAGCAAGAGACAAACCAAGAACCATATGATCCTCTCATTAGATGCAGAGAAAGCATTTGACAAAATAGGGCATCCATTCCTGATCAAAACACTTCAGAGCATAGGGAGAGACGGAATATTTCTCGTAATCTTAAAAGCAATCTAGGAAAAGCCCACTGCAAATATCATTCTCAGTGGGGCAGCACTGGGAGCCTTTCCCCTAATATCAGGAACAAGACAGGGATGTCCACTCTCACCACTGCTATTCAACATAGTCTGGAAGTCTTAGCCTTTGCAGTCAGACAGCAAAAAGACATTAAAGGCATTCAAATTGGCAAAGAAGTAGTCAAACACTCCCTCTTCTCAGATGACATGATACTCTACCTAGAAAACCCAAAAGCCTCCACCCCAAGATTGGTACAACTCATACAGCAATTTGGTAGCGTTGCAAGATAAAAACTCAATGCCCATAAATCAATGGCATTTCTATACACTGACAATGAGACTGAGGAAAGAGAAATTAAGGAGTCGATTTCATTTACAATTGCACCCAAATCATAAGATACCTAGGAATAAACCTAATCAAGAAGGTAAAAGATCTATACCCTAAAAACAATAGAACGCTTCTGAAAGAAATTGAGGAAGACACAAAGAGATGGAAAAATATTCCACGCTTATGGATTGGCAGAATCAACATTGTGAAAATGTCATTGTACCCAGGCAATGTACATGTTTAATGCAAACCCTATCTAAATACCATGGACTTTATTCAGAGAGTTAGAACAAAGTATTTTAAGATTGGTGTGGAATCAGAAAAGACCTCGAATAGCCAGGGGAATTTTTAAAAAGACAACCATATCTGGGGGCATCACAATGCCAGATTTCAGGGTGTACTACAAAGCTGTGGTCATCAAGACAGTGTGGTACTGGCACAAAAACAGACACATAGATCAATGGAACAGAATAGAGAACCCAGAAGTGGACCCTGAACTTTATGGTCAACTAATATTCGATAAATGAGGAAAGACTATCCATTGGAAGAAAGACAGTCTCTTCAATAGATGGTGCTGGGAAAATGGTCATCCACATGCAGAAGAATGAAACTAGACCACTCTCTTTCACCATACACAAAGATAAACTCAAAATGGATGAAAGATCTAAATGTGAGACAAGAGTCCATCAAAATCCTAGAGGAGTACACAGGCAACACCCATTTTGAGCTCAGCCACAGTAACTTCTTGCAAGATTCATCCATGAAGGCAAAAGAAACAAGAGCAAAAATGAACTATTGTGACTTCATCAAGATAAGAAGCTTTTGCACAGCAAAGGATACAGTCAACAAAACTGAAAGACAACCTACAGAATGGGAGAAGATATTTGAAAAAGATGTATCAGATAAAGGGCTAGTTTCCAAGATCTATAAAGAACTTCTTAAACTCAACACCAAAGAAACAAACAATCCAATCATGAAATGGGCAAAAGACATGAAGAGAAATCTCACAGAGGAAGACATTGACATGGGCAACATGAACATGAAAAAATGCTCTGCATCACTTGCCATCAGGTAAATACAAATCAAAACCACAATGAGATACCACCTCACACCAGTGAGAATGGGGAAAATTAACAAGGCAGGAAACCTTGTTGGAGAGGATGCGGAGAAAAGGGAACCCTCTTATACTGTTGGTGGGAATGTGATCCGGTGCAGCCACTCTGGAAAACTGTGTGGAGGTTCCTCAAATAGTTAAAAATAGAACTGCCCTATGACCCAGCAATTGCACTGTTGGGGATTTACCTCAAAGATTCAGATGCAATGAAACTTTGGGACACCTGCACCCCGATGTTTATAGCACCAATGTCCACAATAACCAAAATGTGGAAGGAGGCTTGGAGTCCATTGAAAGATGAATGGATAAGGCATATGTGGTTTATGTATACAATGGAATATTACTCAGCCTATAGGAACGACAAATACCCACCATTTTTTTCAACGTGTATGGAACTGGAGGGTATTATGCTGAGTGAAGTAAGTCAAACGGAGAAGGACAAACAGTGTATGTTCTCATTAACTGGGGAATATAAATAATAGTGAAAGGAATATAAGGGAATGGAGAAGAATTGTGTGGGAAATATCAGAAATGGAGACAGAACATAAAGTCTCCTAACTTGGGAAACGAACTAGGGGTGGTAGAAGGGGAGGAGGAAGGGGGATGGGGTGAATGGGTGACGGGCACTGAGGGGGGCACTTGACGAGATGAGCATTGGGTGTTATTATGTATGTTGGTAAATTGACCATGAGTAAAAAATTAATTTATTAAGAAAAATATTCATGGAAACTAATACGAATGAAGATACTACCGTAAAAAATCTTAGGAATGCAGCAAAAGCATTCTAAGGGGGAAATACATCACAATACAAGCATCCATTCAAAAACCTGAATGAACTCAAATAGAAAAGCTAACCTTACTCATAAAGGAGCTAGAAAAAAGCAGCAGATAGATCCTACACCCAACAGAAGAGAATTAATTAAAATTCGAGCAGAACTCAAGGAAATCGATACCAGAAGAAATGTGGAACAGATAAACAAAACCAGGAGTTTGTTCTTTGAATTAACAAGATACATAAACCATTAGGCAGCCTATTAAGAAAAAGAGAGAATAAAGACTCAAATTAATAAAATCATGAATGAGAAAGGAGAGATCACTACCAACACCAAGGAATTAAAAACGATTTTAAAACATATTATGAACAGCCATATGCCAGTAAATTAGGCAATCTAGAAGAATTGGACGCATTCCTGGAAAGCCAGAAACTATCAAAACTGGAACACGAAGAAATAGAAAACCTGAACAGGCCAATAACCAGGGAGGTAATTGAAGTAGTCATCCAAAACATCCCAAGAAACAAAAGTCCAAAGCCAGATGGCTTCCCAGGGAAATTCTATCAAACGTTTAAGGAAGAAACTATACCTATCCTACTAAAGCTGTATGGAAAGATAGTAAGAGATGGAGTATTTCCAAATTCGTTCTATGAGGCCAGCATCACCTTAACTCCAAAACCAGACAAAGACCCCACCAAAAAGGAGAATTATAGACCAATAGCCCTGATGAACATGGATGCAAAAATTCCCAACAAGATACTAGCCAATAGGATCCAACAATACATTAAGAAAATTATTCAGCATGACCAAGGAGGATTTATCCTTGGGACACAAGGCTGGTTCAACACTTGTAAAACAATCAATGTGATTCATCATATCAGCAAGAGAAAAACCAAGAACCATATGATCCTCTCATTAGATGCAGAGAAAGCATTTGACAAATAAAGCATCCATTCCTGATCAAAATACTTCAGAGCATAGGGATAAAGGGAACATTCCTCGTCATCTTAAAAGCCATCAATGAAAAGCCCACAGCAAATATCATTCTCAATGGGGAAGCACTGAGAGCCTTTCACCTAAGATAAGGAACAAGACAGGGATGTCCACTCTCACCAGTGCTATTCAACATAGTACTGGAAGTCCTCGCCTCAGCAATCAGACAACAAAAAGACATTAGAGGCATTCAAATTGGCAAAGAAGTAGTCAAACTCTCCCTCTTCTCAGATGACATGATACTCTACCTAGAAAAACCAAAAGCCTCCACCCCAAGATTGCTAAAACTCATACAGCAATTTGGTACCATTGCAGGATACAAAATCAATGCCCATAAATCAATGGCATTTCTTTTTTTTTTTTTTTTTTTTTTTTTTATCAATGGCATTTCTATACACTAACAATGAGGCTGAAGAAAGAGAAATTAAGGAGTCAATCCCATTTACAATTGCACCCAAAAGCATAAGATACCTAGGAATAAACCTAACCAAAGAGGTGAAGCATCTATACCCTAAACATTATAGAACACTTCTGAAAGATATTAAGGAAGACACAAAGAGATGGAAAAATATTCCATGCTCATGGATTGGTAGAATTAATATTATGAAAATGTCAATGTTACCAAGGACAATGTACACGTTTAATGCAATCCCTATCAAAATACCATGGACTTTATTCAGAGAGTTAGAACAAATTATTTTTTTAGATTTGTGTAAAATCAGGATAGATCCCGAATAGCCAGGGGAATTTTTAAAAAAGAAAATGATATCTAGAGGCAACACAATGCCAGATTTCAGGTTGTACTACAAAGCTGTGTTCATCAAGACAGTGTGGTACTGGCACAAAAACAGACACATAATAATTTTTTTTAATTTTTATTTATTTATGATAGTCACAGAAACAGAGAGAGAGAGAGAGGCAGAGACACAGACAGAGGGAGAAGCAGGCTACATGCACCGGGAGCCCGATGTGGGATTCGATCCCGGGTCTCCAGGATCACGCCCTGGGCCAAAGCCAGGCGCCAAACCACTGCGTCACCCAGGGATCCCTAAAAACAGACACATAGATCAATGGAACAGAATAGAGACCCAGAACTTTATGGTCAACTAATATTTGATAAAGGGGGAAAGACTATCCACTGGAAGAAAGACAGTCTCTTCAATAGATGGTGCTGGGAAAATTGGACATCCACATGCAGAAGAATAAAACTAGACCACTCTCTTTCACCATACACAAAGGTAAACTCAAAATGGATGAAAGATCTAAATGTGAGACAGGAGTCCATCAAAATCCTAGAGGAGAACACAGGCAACACGCTTTTTGAACTTGGCCACGGTAAATTCTTGTAAGATTCATCCACGAAGGCAAAAGAAACAAAAGCAAAAATGAACTATTGTGACTTCATCAGGATAATAAGCTTTTTCAGAGCAAAGGATACAGTCAACAAAACTGAAAGACAACCTACAGAATGGGAGAAGATATTTGCAAAAGACGAATCAGATAAAGGGCTGGTTTCCGAGATCTATAAAGAACTTCTTAAACTGAATACCAAAGAAACAAACAATCCAATCATGAAATGGGCAAAAGACATGAACAGAAATCTCACAGACGAAGACACAGACATGGCCAACATGCACATGAGAAAATGCTCTGCATCACGTGCCTCAGGGATATACAAATCAAAACTACAATGAGATACCACCTCATATCGTTGAGGATGGGGAAAATTAACAAGGCAGGAAACAACAAATGTTGGAGAGGATGTGGAGAAAATGGAACCCTGTTACACTGTTGGTGGGAATGTGAACTGGTGCAGCCACTCTGGAAAACTGTGTGGAGGTTCCTCAAAGAGTTAAAAATAGACCTGCCCTACGACCCAGCAATTGCACTGTTGGGGATTTACCCCAAATATTCAGATGCAATGAAAGGTCGGGACACCTGCACCCTGATGTTTTTAGCAGGAATGTCCACAATAGGGAAACTGTGGATGGAGCCATGGTGTCCATTGAAAGATGAATGGATAAAGAAGATGTGGTTTATGTATACAATGTAATATTACTCAGCCATTAGAAACGACAAATACCCACCATTTGCTTCAACGTGGATGGAACTGGAGGTTATTATGCTGAGTGAAGTAAGTCAATCAGAGAAGGACAAACATATGTGCTCATTCAATTGGTTAATATAAATAATAGTGAAAGGGAATATAAGGGAATAGAGAAGAAATGTGTGGGAAATATCAGAAAGGAAGACAGAATATAAAGACTCCTAACTCTGAGAAAGGAACTAGGGAGCTGGAAGGGGAGGAGGGCAGGGGGTGCGGGTGAATGAGTGACAGGCACTGAGGGGGGCACTTGCCGGGATGAGCACTGGGTGTTATTGTTTGTTGGTAAATTGAATACCAATAAAATAAATTTATTTTAAAAAAAAGTTCAAATAACTAAATATTTATGCTGCCAACATGGGAGTACCTAAATATAGAAACCAATTAACAACAAACGTACAGGAACTCACTATAATAATACAATGACAGGGGATTTTAACACCCACACACTTATGGCAATGGACCGATCGTCTATGCAGAAGATCAACAGGGGAACAATAGCCTTAACACACTGGACCACAGGAACTCAACAGATATAGTCTGAACATTTCAACCTAAAGCAGAATACACATTCCTTTCAAGTACACATGGGACATTCTGCAGAACAGATCATATCATGGGCCACAAATCAGCTCTCAACAGGTACAACAGGCACAAGAAGGTTGATATCACACCCTGTACATTTTGGGACCATGACGCTATGAAACTCGAAGTCGACAGTAAGAAAGAAAATTGGACAGATGAAAATTACATGGAGATTATGAACATCCTACTAGAGAATGAATGGAGCAACCAGGAAATTAAAGAGGAAATTTAAAACAAATGAAAATGAAAACATGTTTCTCCAAACGTCTGGGATGTAGAAAGGCAATCCTAAGAGGGAAGTACATAGCAGTACAGGCCTACGTCAAGAAACAAGAAGTCTCCAATAAACAACCGAACCCTACCCCTAAAGGAGCTGGAAAAGGAATAGCAATCAAAGCCTAAAGCCTAAGAAGAAGGGAAAAAATAAAGATGAGAGCAGAAATAAAGAATGCAGAAAAAACAAAACAGTAGAATGGAATAACCAAACTAAGAGCTGGTTCTTCATAATAATTAATAAAATGGATCAAACCCTAGCTAGGCTTATCAACGAGAAAAGACAAAACCTAAATAAATAAAATCACAAATGAGAGAAGAGAGATCACAATCAACACCAGAAAAAGTAGACAATTATAAGGGAATACTATGCAAGATTATACGCTAACAAACTTGGAGACCTGGAATAAATGGACAAATCCATAGAAATATGCAAATGAGCAAAACTGAAATAGGAAGAAATAGAAAATATGAACAGACCCATAACGAGCAAAGAAATTGAATCAGCAAGGCACCTGGGTGCCTCAGTGGTTGAGCATCTTCTTTGGCTCAGGTCATGATCCCGGGGTCATGGGGGATAACGTCCCACATCAGGCTCCCCGCATGGAGCCTCATTTTCCCTCTGCCTATACCTCTGCCTCTATGTGTCTCTCATTAATACATAAAAAAAGGTGCAGCCACTGTGTAAAACAGTCTGGAGGGTCCTCAAGAAGTTAAAAATAGGGGATCCCTGGGTGGCACAACGGTTTGGCGCCTAGCTTTAGCCCAGGGCGTGATCCTGGAGACCCGGGATCGAATCCCACATCGGGCTCCCAGTGCATGTAGCCTGCTTCTCCCTCTGCCTGTGTCTCTGCCTCTCTCTCTGTGACTATCACAAAAAAAAAAATTAAAAGTTAAAAATAGAGCTACCCTATGATTCCAAAATTGCACAGTTAGGTATTTACCCCGAGGATACAAAAGTAGTTTAGTAGATTGGAAGAGGAACACGCAGCCCAGTGTTGGTAGCAGCATTATCAACAACAGCAAAACTGTGTATACAGCCCAGATATCCATAGACAGATGAATGGGCAGAGACAATGTGGTAAATATACACACTGCGACATCACTTGGCCATCAGAAGGGATGAAATGAAGCCATTTACAATGACGTGGGTGAAGTGGAAAGGACTTATGCTCAAGGAACTCAGTCAGTCAGAGAAAGATACCAAATACCATACAATTGCATTCACATGTGAATTTTTAAGAAACCAAACAAACTGGCAAAGGGGCGAAGGAGGGGATGAGAGATGCAAACCAAGAAACACACTCTTAACCACAGAGAATAAACTAATAAATACCAGGGGAAGGGGGGGGATGGGGAATCAGGGGATGGGGATAGTGGAGGTCAACTCTGACCAGTACCAGGCGTTGTATTCAAGGGCTGAATCACTATGGGGTAAATCTGAAACTATATCATACTGTGTTTACAAAGAGGAATTCAAGTAAAACTTTAAAATAATAGTTGTAGGGATCCCTGGGTGGCGCAGCGGTTTAGCGCCTGCCTTTGGCCCAGGGCGCGATCCTGGAGACCCGGGATTGAATCCCACGTCGGGCTCCCGGTGCATGGAGCCTGCTTCTCCCTCTGCCTATGTCTCTGCCTCTCTCTCTCTCTCTGTGTGACTATCATAAATAAATAAAAATCTTTAAAAAATAAAAATAAAAAAATAAAATAATAGTTGTTAGTATACAGGAAACATGTGCACAGAAGAGATAAAATCAGAAATGCAACTGATAATCCAAACAGAGAGTCTTTAGAGCCACAAATCCCCTCCTTAGCTCAGCTCAGGAGAAGCCTGCCATGCCTATTCTGACCCCAGCAGAAGCCTGGATACTGATTCTCTGAGGAGGCCACTGACTTGGTGGAGTCAGGCTATCTTTGAACCCAAAACCTAAATAGAGTGCATAAAACTAAACTGCCCAAGATGCTAGGAGTCCCAGTGCAGGCACATGACAAGACACAAATTCTAACCATACACAAACATACCTAACCCTACACTTAAGCCTAATGTTAACCTAACCCTAAAACAAGAACTATCACTAATCAAAAACCAAACACAAACCCCAAGACCAAAACACATTCACTGAACATTCCTGCCAACCCTCACCCTAACTCTTAAACCTATTCTAAACCCTTAACCCTGACCCTTACCTTAAATCTAACCCTAATGCTAACCTCTAACAATAACCTTAACTTAATGTACTCAAATCCTATTCCTAACCCTAACCTCTACCCTAACCCTAACCCTCTAATACTAATCCTATCTCATACCCCAAAGTGTACCCTAACCCGTACCCTAAAACTAATCCCTAACCCACTGCCTATCCCTCTCTTACCCTTTCCCAAAACTGTACCCTGACCCTGACCTGACCCTAACCCTAACCCCTAAACAAACACTAAACCGAACCCTCGCCCTAACCCTAAACCTAGCCCTAACTTTAACTCTAACCCCTAACGTTAACTCTAACCCACATCCTAACCCCTAACCCTAACTGCAAACCTAGCCCAACCCTAACTCTAACTCTAATCCAAACCCCAACTCCTAACCTCCTGCCCTAAATCCTAAAGTCTAAACCCTAACCCTAACTCTAACTCCTGTCCCTAACCCAAACCCCCATCCTAACTCCTAACCACTGACCCTTACACTTATCCCATACCCTAACCTCTAATCCATAACCATAAGCATATTCACTAACCCCTAACATCTAACCTAAGCCTAACCACCTACTGCCTCCCCTCCCCTGACCCTACCATTCATTCTACCTATTCACTTACTCTATGATTCTAAGGAGTCCCTTCTGACATGGATGTGGCCCCCATTGGCGCCTCCAGAGTCCTCCAGGGATTCCTGAGGAAGCCGGGATCCTGTGAGTGCGGACGTGGCCCCACGTGTTCCAGAGTCATAGTCAGCGGGTCCTGAGTATGCCGGGTCTCCTGTCACCATGGAGTATGCCTCACATCCTCTGGAAGCCTCACAGCAGGTTCTCAGGAGGCCAGGGGCTCCTGTCAGCCTGGACATGGCCCCACGTCTCCTGAAAACTCACTGCGGGTCCTGAGGAGGCTGTGGGTTCCTGTCAGCCTAGACGCAGCCCCATGTGTCCTGAAGCCAAAGTGCAGGTCCTGAGGAGGACGGGGGTCCTCTCAGTCTTGATGTGGCCCCACATTTTTCTCAGCCTCACCATAAGATCTGAGGAGGCTGGGGGCTCCTGTCAGCATGGACGTGGCCGCAAATCATCCCAACCCTTCACAGTGCATCCTGAGGAGGCCGGAGAATCCTGTCAGTGTGGATTCGGCATCCCCATCTTTCTTAGGCCTCATCACAGGCTCTGACAAGGCTGGGGTCTTCTGTCCGCATAGATGCATCTCCATATTTACCAAAGTCTACACTAGGGGTCCTGAGGAAGTCAGCGTCCTGTTGTGTCTATGTGGCCCCAAGTCCTCCTGAAGCGTCACCGAGGGTTCTGAGGAGGCCGGGGCTCCTGTAACCATGAATGCGGCCCCCAGCTTCCAGAAGCCTCAACTTATGTCCTGAGGGGCCCGGGAGCTCCTGCCAGAGTGGACGCAGCGCCACATCTTCCTGAAGCCTCCTCGCAGGACCTGAGACGGCTCAGGGGCTCCTGTCAGTGTGGATGAGGGCCCATATCTTCCTGAAGCCTCCCTGCAGGTCCTGAGGCTGCTCAGGGGCTCCTGTCAGCGTGGATGCGGGCCCACAATTTCCTGAAGCCTCGACGCAGGTCCTGAGGTGGCTCAGGGCTCCTGTCAGCGTGGATGAGAGCCCACATTTCCTGAAGCCTCCCCGCAGGTCCTGAGGCGGCCCAGGGGCTCATGTCAGGGTGGATGCGGGCCCACATTTTCCAAAAGACTCACCACGTGTCCTGAGGAGACCGGGGCTCCTGTCAGCAGGAACGCGGCCCAATTTCCCCCTGAAGACTCCCCGCGGGTCCTGAGGAGGCTGCAGCTCATCAGCCTAGACACGTCCCCACGTCATCCTCAGGCCTCCCCAGCACAGGCTGGCTCCTGTTAGTGCAAGCAGAGGAGGCCTATTGCACATCTGCGCCCCTTGGGAGGGTCCTGGTCTCGGGCGCCCCCTGTGGGACGCTCAGGCGCTGCAGGAGGCTGTGCAGGAGGCAGCGGGTGCTCCATGGGCCCCACCTGCCTCCTTTCAGGCTCCAGCTGGGGCTGTTAGCTTCAGAAACATCTCACTGAAAAGGAGCCCAACACCCGGGTTCCCCAGAAATACTTAAGGACAGGAATTGGAGTCCAGAGGACGCGAAATGAAATGTGGACCAGACTTTTACCACTTCCTGCAAATCTCACTCACCCCTCTTCCACTGTGGGCGGGACAGCAGGTTGGTGCAACCGCTCTGGAAACAGTGTGGAGGCCCCTCAGGAAGTTACAAATAGAGCCGCCCTGCGACCAGCAGGTGAACGGCCTGGAGCTCACTCCGAAGATACAGATGCAGTGAGATTCGGGACACCTGCACCACAATGTCCACAGCAGCCGGGTCCACAGTAGCCAGACTGTGGGAGGAGCCTCAGTGCCCTCGGGCAGATGATGGATAAAGAGGATGGGAGATAGATGATGGTCATAGAGAGAGGAATGGTACTCAGCTATCAAAGAGAAGGAAATCTTGCCATTTGCAATGATGTGGATAGAACTAAAGGGATCATGTTAAGTGAAGTAAGTCAGTCGGGAAAGAGAATGACCGTGTGGTGTCATTCATAGATGGAATTATAGAAGCAAAGCAGATGAACTACTGTGAAGGGAAAGAAAAAAAATAAGATGAAAACAGATGCAGGAAATACAGTCTATTAACGATAGGAAAGGAACTGAGGGTCCCTGGAGGGGTGGGGATAACAGGGGACCGGCATGAAGGAGGGCACGTGATGTCACGGGCACTGCTGTTATCTCCAACTGGTGAATCCCTGAATTCTTCCTCTGAAAGTATAATACACTATACGTTAATTAATTGGGTTTAAATTAAATTAAGTTAAAAAAAATCAGTTGTATCATAGCACATTTCCTTCTGGAATCCTTATTTGCTCATTCAGCTTATGCCGGGACCACCCCCCCGTGGGTCTGGTTTCTCTAAGTAGGCTCCACGCCTCGTCCATGTTCCAGCCCAGGGCTAGAACTCAAGACCCCTGAGATCAGGACCATAGGTGAGGTCAGGAGTCGGATGCTTAACCGATGGAGCCAGCCGGGGGCCCGAGAACCACACTGCTTTATCCTGTGTCTCTGTGTTATCATTTGAAATAGGAAAGTGCTGGGTCCCACTCTGTCATGCTTCTCCAATACTGATTTGCTGTTCGGGGCATTTGTTGAGGGGAATGGAGGTTATGGGGTTTTTTTTCCTATTTCAAGTTCTGCCACCATGATTTTGATAGGAATGACATTGAAACTGAGGGTGGCTTCAGGAACTGTGGACATTTTCACAAGATGAGAGTCCTACCCTACAAGACCAGGACGGCCTCCCAGAGCATGGTTTGGATCAGGGCACAAGTCTTGTGCTCCTTTGGTTCAGTCTCATTATTTATTCTCCTTGATGCTCCTGAGAAGGGAGTCACGTCCTTCATTTCCTTCCTGAGTGCTCATTGTCGGGACACAGCAAGGCTACTCTGCTCTGTAGGGTCAGTTTGTGTCCCATGACTTTACTGAACTCACTCCTTAGTTCTAACACGTTTTGGTGGAGGCTCTCGGGTTTCCTGTTTCTAGTACATGTCTTCAGCATATAGGGACAGTGTGATGTCCCCCTTACAGGTGTGGAACCTTTGCTGTTTACAGCTTAATGTCCTAGAAAGCCAGACAATTGAATCAAAACTGAGCCCAGGCCAAGGGCAGGAAGCCATTATTAGAATGAGAACAGAGCTCAATGCCCTTGAAGGCCCCATATCAAAATGTAAACAGACCTTGAGGAATTGCTCCAGCCCTTCTGGAGGTCCCCGAGTCCAGCCCTTAAAACTAAGCTAAAACCCTCCTCGGGGACCAGGTCCCTGCTCCGAAGTGTTGGGTATACTTCGACACAAGATCCAGCTTGTAAATAATCCCACGTGTGTTTGCATCGGAATCGGCTTCTCGGTGGTTTCTCAGATTCGCAATCTTGGGCACAACAGTCTGAGATAAAAAAACAAAACCAAAAGGAGCTCGGATGCGGGCAGAGTGAAAGCAGGGTTCTGAGAGAAGCGGCGGAGACCCGGGGGCTTGGGGAATCTTCTGTGGAGGACATGCAGACTGGGGGGTGGAATGCTCAGCCCCAGAGCCAGAGGACACAGCCTCCCCACCCGCATCCCGCCCATTAGCGACAAGTCTCAGGGAGCAGCACAGCACTGCCCGCTGGAGGCCAGAAGGGCTGACACCCAACCCGCCTCTGACCCAGCAGTCAGATGTGCACCTGACATCACCGCCATGGCCAATCCTCAGACCCCGCACAGACCACTCCCTGCCACCAAGGTGTCGGACCACAGAGTCTGCAGAGATTCAGCTCTGCTTGGAAAGTAGGGTCTAGCTTCCTTTGTACTTTGTGCTTTATTTTCATTTAGTTTCTTTGATTCTATTTTATAAATTGCCTTATTTTAATTTTTATGTATGTACCTTATATATTTCTTATTTTTAGTTTCATGGTACTTTAATTGTGTTTCTGATTTTGGGATTTAGAATCTTTTAACAACCAGGCCAAAATAATCTGGTGGGTTTTCTTTGGGGAGGGCAGTTGTTATTGTTTTTCTTGGTTTTTCTTTTTCTTCCTTCTTCCTTCTTTCTATTTCTGGAAAAAATAATGAGATGGAGAAATTCACCTCCATAGAAAAACATGAGGTAGTACTCAAAATGCTATAACTGAGATGCCGTCCCAAGAAGAAGCCTTAAAAACAAGGAAGGTTATGGACCACAAAGGAAGACTTCGGAACTCAGCCACTTATTAAAACAATAACATTCATATCATGGGAGACTCAGAAGATGAAGAGAGAGAAAAGGTGGGCCTTGCTCAGCCATTAGAAATAACAAATACCTACCATTTCCTTCAATGTGGATGGAACTGGAGGGTATTATCCTGAGTGAAGTAAGTCAATCAGAGAAGGACAAATATTGTATGTTCTCATTCACTTGGGGAATATAGATAATAGTGAAAGGGAATATAAGGGAAGGGAGAAGAAATGTGTGGGAAATATCAGAAAGGGAGACAGAACATAAAGACTCCTAACTCTGGGAAATGAACTAGGGGTGATGTAAGGTGAGGAGGGCGGGGGTGGGGGTGAATGTGTGACGGGCACTGAGGGGGGCACTTGACGCGATGAGCACTGGGTGTTATTCTGTATATTGGCAAATTGAACACCAATAAAAAAGTAAATTTATTATTAAGAAAAAGAAAAAGAAAGAAAGAAAGAAAGAAAGAAAGAAAGAAAGAAAGAAAGAAAGAGTGGCACCTGGGTGTCCTAGTCTGTTAAGCTTCTGCCTTAGGGTCAGATCATGATCCAGGTCCCAAGGAAGGCTCCCTGTTCAGCAGGGAACCTGCTTCTCCCTCTCCCTCTGCCCCTCTAGCACATGTTTTTCACTCCTCTCTCTCTCAAATAAATAAATAGAATCTTTGAAAAAGAAACAAACAAACAAACCCAGAGGGATGAGAAATCTCCCATGTAGAAGATTTTCAAACAATTTGTGCAGACATTCCACACTCAGTTCATGAGCATAGCTTCCCACTCTTATGTGTGGAATACACATAGTAACTTCCTTCTACAAAATATATTATGAAAAACTTAATAATGATAATATAATAATAATAATATTAATAACAATAAAGAATCACTTTACTACAGAGAAACCTGACTAACACTACCTCAGCAAGATGATCAGATCGATACCAAGAATGATAAATCATGTTGATAGTATCTATCCTTCATATGATATAATAAAAATGGCAGTATATCCCTGTATATAATCCACAAAAACAGTTCAATCATGAGATAAACAACAGACATGTCTCAACTGAGGGAAATTTTACAAAATACTCCACTTCTCAAAGTGTTCCAGTTCACCAACAAAAGGAAAGGCTGAAAGACTGTCACAATCCAGAGGAGACTAAAAGCACATGAGGACAAATGGAGTGTGATATAAGGGATGGTGACTTAGCAAAAACTAAGGAAATCTGAATAAAGTATGGTCTTTGGTTATTGCGAATATTTTAATATTGATTCACTAGCTAATATTTGTACCGTACTGATATAAGATATCAATAATTGGAGAAATTGAGTGCAAGTGCATGAGAATTCTCTGTACTATCTTCTCAATTTCCCTATAAAACTTTGTTTTCTTTCTAAGAAATAAGATTTAATTTGAAAATTGACTTAAATGAATCAGGCTCCAGTGTGAAGACATTTTAAGAATCGTTGAATTAACTTTTGCCTTATTCTTAAGGAGTTCCTTCCATGGGAACATAGTAAGAATTTTATATCAGAAGGAAAGAAAAACACTTATGAACACGTATAATGCCTCTTCAACCTGAAAAGCAGGAAAGGATAATAAATAGCAAAAATCAGATAAAAATACTTCTATTATAATAGACACCATATTGCAAGTGCATTTAAAATTAGCAATGTATAACATTTATTTCCTTGACATTTGTCTTCCAAAGAGTTCACAGTGTTTCAGTGTCAGTTGAAACAGGGGAAGAATCTCAGGGAAGAATCCGTCACTTAATAATAGGACCATTGGTACTAATGTCTCAATTATTTCCAAATCCATAAAGATTCATTTCCTGATGAATGACTGAGCTGTGAAGAAATAGATGAGAAAGCCTCATCCCTCTGAATTACTTGTGTCAGAATATTTTAAACATAGTACTACGGATAGTAAATTATCCTTATTAACAGGAAATACGTCTCAGATTAGAATCTGAGCAATCAGATGGGCAGAGAAAAAATGCTTTAACTCGCTCCTGCACTTTTAAAGACAAAGGAGAACTTTTCTGTGTACAAAGTCAGTTGTCAAGATAGCCTTAGGGAATAAGAGTCTGCAGCATGGAATCCTGCTGCACTGCCGGGATGCCCGCGCCCCAGGTCTTCCTGATCCGAAATCCCTGGGCCTGTCGCCGAACACAGGCTGCAAGGCTGAGGTCATTTGCAATTTCTCTCCTAGGAGCTCCAGGGAGGGGGGCTTGAGCTAGATAGGACAGGACGGGATGCCTGGAGGCCGAGAACATTACGGCCATTCTACTTTAAGTTCAGTATTAGCACAGGCCCAGCAATCCCAGGCTCCTGTGAAGAAGAGCTGAAATTTACATTACTTCAGTTACTGGAATAAAACAAAAGTTGACAGCTTAATGTCTTAGAAAGCCCCACAATAGAATAAAAACTGAGCCTAAGCCAAGGGCTGGAAGCCCCAATTAGAATGAGAAGAGAGCTCAATGCCCTTGAAGGACCCATATCAAAATGTAAACAGAACTTGAGGAATTGCTCCAGCCCTTCTGGAGGTCCCCAAGACCAGCCCTTAAAACTAAGCTAAAACCCTCCTCCGGGTCCAAGTCCCTGTTCCACTGTGTGGGGTATACCTGGACCCTTGCTTGAGTTTGTAAAACAACCCACGTGTGTTTGCATAAGTGTCGGCTCCTTAGTGGTTTCTCGGATTCGCAATCTTGGACACAACACCCGCATGAACCCTCCCCACCTGGACTGACCTCCTGTCCCCTCCCACCCAGGCTGACCCTCAGTCACCTCCCCACCCACCACAGCTGGGCACAGGCCCTCACACAGTTCCATGGGCAAGGTGGACACTCCCCCCGTCCCTGGCCTCCCAGGGGATGGAAGGAGGTTTCGGCAGGACACACTCCCATGGTGGCCCCAGGGCTCCCTGCCCAGGAGAGCACCTGGTGACAGGTCGGGGTCTGTGTCCCTGATGCCAGCTCCTCCTCCCAGGTTTTCTCGCAGGAAATGAAAGAGGAGGACCTGGTCTCCTCCAGGGACATCATGCAGGTGGACCTGGACGTCAACAGGACGTTCAGCAGTCACATCATATTTTGGGACTACTACGGGGTAGGGTGAGGTTGAGGGGCCAGGGGGGATCAGGACCCAGTGGAGGACCAGGGGATTCTGGGTAGGGAAAACGGGGCTTCTGAGTCAGGGGGCAGAACAGCAGCCAACAACACACCGCTCCATGGTAGGGTGTTGGGGATGACCTCTGTGCCCCCACCCCCAGGGCCTCGGACATGAGGAGGCCACTAGGATGGGGTCTCCAGGGCTTGCCATGGGAGCTGAACCCCAAAGGGGAGAGGGACAGTCCTCTGAGTAGCAGGGGATGGGGTGGGGGACGTTGGGGGCAGGAACTGGACCTGGGTGCCAGGCGGCATGGCCACGGCTGGAGCAGGACACACATCGATCCCATGAGGGTCGGACGGGTCAGAGTGACACCCACTCTCGGTGATTTATATATTTCTAAGTTCTATGCATTTAATTTGAGACATTTTGCAATTTGAAAACACACATAGTATGATGAACCCCAGATAATGCCCCTGGTCCAGCCAGGGTCCTGCACTGACCACACCCCGCCCCAGGGACAGGTGTCACAGCAAACCCCAGACTGGAGTTGCCTTTAAGTGTAGACGTCTCCTTTTGCATCTTAGAGGAAGGGGATGCCCTGTGTCCGCAGGCCCCCCACGACATCTCCCTCATCCCCCACTGCCACTCCATCCACCTACATCATCTACCTCAATGGGATCCCACCTACACCGTCCCTCTCAAACCCACACAGCCCCACATAATCCCCACCCACTCTATACCACAACACCATCCCCCCCTACACCATCCCCCACACTCCACCACTATCATACCCCTGCCCCCACACCATCCACCCACACACCATCAGCCCCCAGCAAGGACCCGGTGCAGGTGCACCCTGTGGGACATGCTCAGCCTCCCCGGGGATCTCTCAATATCCTGCTCCCATCAGAAGCCTGGGGGTCCCATAGAGTACCTAGGGGTTGCAGGGAGGAGTGAAGACAAGGAGCCCCCGACAGGGTGTGTGCAGGTGAGTGATGCATAGGATGCACTGTCCCTCCTGGAGGGAGGCACACCCTTCACAGGACACCAGCCCATAACCCAGGGGGATCTGGGCTGACCTGGCCCCAGGGTCTGTGAAGGTGGGGGTGATTTGCGACCCCGCCCCAGGCCCAACAAAAAGACTAATGGGATCCAGACCCCCATGGCCCTGTCCAGCCCTGGATTCTGGCCCTACACTGAGTGAGCCTTCTCACAGCTGGATGTGGCCTCCTGAGCCCTGGGGGTACCCCACAGATCCAGGTCGCTGACTTAGGGCAGCCCTGGGAATCCCAGGACACCCAAGGTTGGGGAGAGCAGAGGTAGGCCAGTGGACCCTACCGCACCCACACCAGGAGGCAGGCTCCTCCAGGTGCTGGGGCCACAGGGGCCCCACGACTGGGCTCCAACTGCCCTGCGGGGACCCAGCGCAGGAACCCATGAGCTGCAAGTCAAGGTCAGCTCTGCTGTCCTCACAACCGTCTCTCATTCTGAAACCTCAGGACACCCGCCCCCACCCGGAGTCCACACATGCTCCCCAGTGGGGGACTCCAGCACTTGCCCTCCCACCCATGTGATTCTTGCCCTCCCCTAAAGGACAGAATGGTCTCCCTTTCCAGGGGAAGGCATGCACCCTTGGCTCTGAGCCCGTTTGCTGTAGAATGTCAATAAAGTATTGTGGTGTGAAAATGCACAGCCAGCCCGTTTCTGTGTCTCCCAGAACTCTGTGTACGGGGCGTGGAGAGACCCACAGAGAGGACGAGGGGGCACCACCCAGGCCCCAACAGCCCCTGCATGGGCACTGCTAGGCACAGCTGACGTCCCCATGTGCCTTCCAGGGGCGGCCAGATGCCAGCGTCAGGACCCCACACACTATACTGGGACTCAGCCTGTGCCCCATGGGCCAGGAGGGCCTGGGACAGAGTGACAGCCAGGGAGCCTCAGGTCACCAGGGTCTGTGAAAAGCGACCTGGGAGGTCTGTGCTCCCTCTGTCCAGGGGGCCAAGGCTGGCCCAATTCCGGGGCAGGTACTCCCCTCCCTGCATCCCCATGCCAGTGTGCCTGGGGCACTGAAGGCCTGTGAGGTGCTCAGAGTGGCCGTGGAAGGGATATCAGGACAGCAGGCCCTTGTGTTGTGCCCAAGACTGCGAATCTGAGAAACCACCAATGAGCTGACACCGATGCAAACTCCCGAGGGTTTCTCTACAAGCTGTAGCTTGGGTCCAAGTGCACCCGACACAGGGGAGCAGAGACTTGGACCCTGAGACTAAGAGGCATAGCAGCTTTATAGGGGCAGTGGACCGTGGGATATGCAGAAATTTGCACAGTCATGTTCATCCACACGCAAGTGGCTGATTGAATTACACCTTACCCTATAGTATCCACTTGAGCTGGCCTATTACTTTGGTCAGAATTGGCTCACAGTTTTGGGGGGCACAAAGCAGGGTTACATTGTTATGAGCCGATTTCCGATTAGGGTGTGCCCAGCGGTTTGACTCGGGTGGGGCAGCGCCTTAAGCCATAAGCAGGTCATGTGGGGGTCATAGGGGAGGTGGCGGGTGTAGCACAAAATGGAATCAGTCCTGCGCTGCTTGTCCAGGGGTAGGGGATTTTTATTAAATTTCCTGTGTCCCAACTTGCAGCTCACCCACCTGGGCAATGCTCACCAGGTGGACTCAGCATGCACACCTTGTGGTGCTGGATCTCTCACACGAGCGTGTGGAGGGCACCCTTCTTGCCCTAGTGAGTAGGGGCTGGGTGAGCATGGGGTTCGGCCTGAAAGCCAGGCAGCACAGGGAACTGAGGAACCCCAGCCCTTCCCTACCTTGACCTCCACACACAGGCAGCCCCAGGGCTCCCCGCCACTGGTACCCGACTCCTCAGGAGCTCTCCCCAGGGTTGCCCTGAGGTCTGACTCCCTGCTGGAGAGGCATCGGCGAGAATGGAAGCAGCCGGCGCTCGGCGAGACCCACTGTCGGACATGGTAATTTGGCCGAGCCAACCTTCCACCTCAGCTGAACATCCAGCTGAAATTCACAGCAGGAGCGAGCCCCGGATCAGCCAGGAAAGCCCAGCTAGCCACCCAGCGCCAGCACAAGAAATGATGTTCTACCAACCATTTTGGTGTTTGGGCTACCCAGCCAGAGGATCCGATAGCTACATGTGATAGATTCATATGATAGACACACACGCACCCCCAACGAACAAAAGTCAGAATCACCCCAATGCTAACAGCATATGGATGGTTACATACATGACGCCGTGGTCCCCAATAGGATACATGGAAGACGCTATAAACCACGACTGCAGAGGTGCTGGAGGCACGGAGATGTGCCTGCTGGGTTCCAAAAAGGAGCACAGAGGGGCAGGAAGCATCCTACGGAGGGGGGGGGCCTTAGGAAAGGACACCAGGTCCCTGTGAAGGCTAAGGATGATGAAATCTGTCCTCCTTCCTTTCAGCTTCTGGTTTTCCTCCTAAATGCCATTTTCGTCAGTCATACGAGCAATAATTTATTTTATGTTTTTAAATTTCTTTTTATTGGAGTCCAATTTATATGAATTCTTTCTTCAGGAAGTGTGTCATTCAGGAGGGAAGGAGAGAAAGATTTTCCCTGACAGGCAAAGTATAAAGGAGTTCATGACCACTAAACCAGTCCAGTAAGGAATTTTAAGAGGGACTCTTCTAGTGGGGGAAAAAAAGATACCAAAAGCAACAAAGACTAGAAAGGACCAGAGAACGTCACCAGAAACACCAACTCTACCACTAACAACAAGGCACAAGTTCATATCTTTGAATAAGCACTCTGAATACTGATACTAAATGCTCCAATCAAAAGATATAGGGTATCAGAGTGGCTTAAAAACAGTATCCAGGATGCCTGGGTGGCTCAGGGGTTGAGCCTCTGCCTTTGACTCAGGGTGTGATCCTGGAGTCTGGGATCGAGTCCCATATTGTGCTCCTGGTGGGGAGCATGCTTCTCTCTCTGCCTAATTTTCTGCCTCTCTCTCTCTCTCTCTCTACTCTCTCATGTTCTCAAAAATAAAATTGTTATTAAAAAAACAAGATCCATCAGTATGCTGCCTACTAGATGCTCACATTAGACCTATAGACACCAGCAGTTTGAAAGTCAGGGGATGGAAAATCATCTATCACGCTAATGGTTATGAAAAGAAAGCTGGAGGACCAATACTTATATTAGACAAACTAGATTTGAAACCAAACACTGGGGGACACCTGGTGACTCAGTAGTTGAGCATCTGCCTTCAGCTCAGGGAGTGATCCTGGGATCCCAGGATCGAGTCCCACATCAGCCTCCCTTTGGGGAGCCTGTCTCTCCCTCTGCCTATGTTTCTGCCTCTGCTCCTCTGTGTATCTCTCATGAATAAATAAATAAAATATTTAAATCTCAAAAAGAAAGAAAAAATACTGTAAGAAGAGATGAAGGAGGGCATTATTTCATAAATAAAAAGACTCTCAATCAGGATCAAACAACTAAATATTTATGCTGCCAACATGTCAGTACCTAAATATGGAAACCAATTACCAATAAACGTACAGAAACTCACTGATAATGATACAATGACAGGGGATTTTAACACCTACCCAGTAATGACAATGGACTGATCGTCTATGCAGAAAATATACAGGGGAACAATAGCCTAGACACACTGGACCACAGGGACTCAACAGATATAGTCTGAACATTTCTTCCTAAAGCAGAATACACATTCCTTTCAAGTGCACATGGGACATTCTCCAGAACAGATCATATCATGGGCCACAAATCAGCCCTCAACAGGTACAACAGGTACAAGAAGGTTGATATCACACCCTGTACCTTTTCAGACCACGACGCTATGAAACTCGAAGTCAACAGTAAGAAAAAATTTGGACAGACCAAAAATACGTGGAGATTATGAACATCCTACTAGAGAATGAATGGAGCAACCAGGAAATTAAAGAGGAAATTTAAAACAAATGGAAATGAAAACATGTTTCTCCAAACCTCTGGGATGTAGAAAAGGCAGTCCAAAGAGGAAAGTACATAGCAATACAGGCCTACCTCAAGAAACAAGAAGTCTCCAATACACAACCTAACCCTACACCTAAAGGAGCTGGAAAAAGAATAGCAAACAAAGCCTACAGCCTACAGAAGAAGGGAAAAAATAAAGATGAGAGCAGAAATAAACAATACAGAAATAAAAAAACATTAGAATGGAATAATGAAACTAAGAGCTATTTCTTCAAAATAATTAATAAAATGGATCAAAACCTATCCAGCCTTAGGAATGAGAAAAGTGAAAACACCTAAATAAATAAAATCACAAAAGAGAGAAGAGTGATCACAATCAACACCAGAAAAATAAGACAATTATAAGGGAATACTATGAAAGATTATATGCTAACAAACTGGGAGACCGGGAAGAAATGGACAAATCCCTAGAAATGTGCACGAGCAAAACTGAAATAGGAAGAAATAGAAAATGTGAACAGACCCATAACTAGCAAAGGAATTGAATCAGCAAGGCAGTGGGTGCCTCAGTGGTTGAGCATGTACTTTGGCTCAGGTCATGATCCCAGAATCCTGGTGGATCAAGTCCCACATCAGGCTCCCCGCATGGAGCCTCATTTTCCCTCTGCCTATACCTCTGCCTCTCTGTGTCCCTCATGAATACATAAATAAAATCTTTAAAAAAAGAAAAACATAAAAAGATGAGAAGACCCAAATAAAATCACGAATGAGAAAAGAGAAATAACAACCAACACTACAGAAATACAAACTATAATAAGATAATATGATGAAAAAGTATATGCCAGCAACCTAGAACCTGGAAGAAATAGATCAATTCCTAGAAATATATAACATAGCAAAAATGAAAAATGAAGAAATAAGAAACTTGAACAGACCGATAACCAGCAGAGAAATTGAATCAGCAATCAGGGATCTCCCAAAAGGAGATGCTTAGATCAATAGAACAGAATGGAAAGCCAAAACAAGATACAAACCTGTAACTCTATGATCCATTAATGGACAACAAGGCAGGAAGGAATATCCAATGGCACAAAGACAGTCTCTTCAAGAAACCCTAAACCTGACCCCAGGATAAGAACAAATGGTGTTGGGAAAAACAGGCAGCCACATGCAGAAGAATGAAACTGGACCACTTTCTTACACCATATATATAAAAAATAAATTCAAAATGGATGAAAGACCTAAATGTGAGACCTGAAACCATACAAAGAAGAAAAGATAGGCAGCAAAGTCTTTGACATTGGCCATTGGATCTTCTTTCAGGATATGCCTCTGAGGTGAGGGAAACAGAAGCAAAAATACTATTGGGATTTCATCAAATTGAAAAGCTTCTGCAAAGTGAAGGAAACAACCAAAGCTAAAAAGCAACATACAGGAGGAGGGGCAAGATGGCGAAAGAGTAGGGTCCCCAAGTCACCTGTCCTGACCAAATTACCTAGATAAACTTCAAATCATCCTGAAAATCTAGGAATTCAGCCTGAGATTTAAACAGAGACCAGATAGAATGCTACAGTGAGAAAAGTTGACGCTTCTATCAAGGTAGGAAGACGGGGAAAAGGAAATAATGAAACAAAAGGCATCCAAGCGGGAGGGGCCCCACGAGGAGCTGGGCTAAGGCCAGGGCGAGTGCCCCCCGGTCAGGAGAGCTCTGTCCCAGAGAAGCAGGAGCTGCACCATTCTTCCAGGGGGGAATGGCGCCTGCAGGGATTCAGAACAAGACCCCAGGAGGGCGGGGACACCCTTGGGCTCCATGGGACACAAACAGGCACCTGCACCCCCAGGAGAGTGCACCGAGCTCCCTACAGGCTGCAGGGCACATGTATTGAAGCAGGAGCAGCTCTGAGGGGCTTGGGTAGCGGCTCTGTGCGGAGGGGGCTGCGGGTCCCTGGGAGCAGCTAGGTGGCGGTGCCTAGGGCAGAGGAAGAGGCTCTGTGTGGAGGGGGCTGTGGGCTCCAGGAGCAGCTCAGAGGGGCGTCGGCGGCTCCGTGGAGAGGTGCCTACCCGACTGGGAGTGAGAATTCAACAGCGCAGGTCCCGGAGCACAGGGGGCCGGGACACAGCCCAGGATTCGGCCTCCCCCGGGACAGGCAGAGGCCCGGCGAGCCCAGGACAGCAAGGATGCTCCTGCCCAGAGCTGAGCAGATCAGCACCCCTGCACCAGAGCCTCCAGTCCCTGCAGATGGACTGCTCCAGAGTTACTGTGGGGGCTGAATACAGGTGTTCAGACCTGGCCGCTGCCATTGAGGTTGTTCCTCCTTGGGCGTCACGGGGTATATAACCCTAACTGAGCGCTTCACCAGGCAGGGGGAGATGAGCTCCCCCAAGGGCTAACACGTGAAAACAGGCCCCTCCCACCCAGAAGACCAGCTAGAAGGACAAGTTCCAGGGGAAGTCAAGGGACTTAAAGTATACAGAATCAGAAGATACTCCCCCATTTTTTTAAAATTCTGATTGCTTCCCCCACCCTTCCCCCCCTTTCTTTCTTTTTCTTTCTCCTTTTATTCTCTTTTTTGATTTTTTCTTCCTTTTTCCTTTTTTCTTTTTCTATTCTCTTTCCTTCTTTCTCTCCTCTCTTTTTCTCCTTTTCCCAATACAACTTGTTTTTGGCCACTCTGCACTGAGCAAAATGACTAGAAGGAAAATCTCACCTCAAAAGAAAGAAACAGTCCTCTCTCCCACAGAGTTACAAATCTGGATTACAATTCAATGTCAAAAAACCAATTCAGAAGCACTATTATACAGCTACTGGTGGCCCTAGAAAAAAGCATAAAGGACTCAAGAGACTTCATTACTGCAGAATTTAGATACAATCAGGCAGAAAGTAAAAATCAATTGAATGAGATGCAATCCAAACTAGAAGTCCTAACGACGAGGGTTAACGAGGTGGAAGAACAAGTGAGTGACATAGAAGACAAGTTGATGGCAAAGAGGGAAACTCAGCAAAAAGAGACAATTAAAAGACCAGGAAGACAGATTAAGGGAAATAAACGACAGTCTGAGGAAGAAAAACCTATGTGTAATTGGGGGTCCAGAGGGCGCCGAAAGGGACAGAGGGCCAGAATATGTATTTGAACAAATCATAGCTGAAAACTTTCCTTATCTGGGAAGGGAAACAGGCATTCAGATCCCCCCCTAAAATCAATAAAAACCGTCCAACACCTCGACATTTAATAGTGAAGCCTGCAAATTCCAAAGATAAAGAGAAGATCCTTAAAGCAGCAAGAGACAAGGAATCCTGACCTTTATGGGGAAGAGCAGACCTCTCCACAGCGACCTGGCAGCCCAGAAAGGGCTGGCAGGATATATTCAGGGTCCTCCATGAGAAGAACATGCAACCAAGAATACTTTATCCAGCAAGGCTCTCATTCAAAATGGAAGGAGAGATAAAGAGCTTCCAAGACAGGCAGGAACTGAAAGAATATGTGACCTCCAAACCAGCTCTGCAAGAAATTTTAAGGGGGACTCTTAAAATTCCCCTTTAAGAAGAAATTCAGTGGAACAATCCACAAAAACAAGGACTGAGTAGATATCATGATGACACTAAACTCATATCTGTGGATAGTAACTCTGAACGTGAATGGGCTTAATGACCCCTTCAAAGGCGCAGGGTTTCAGACTGGATAAAAAAGCAGGACCCAACTATTTGCTGTCTACAAGAGACTCATATTAGACAGAAGGACACCTACAATCTGAAAATAAAATGTTGGAGAACCATTTACCATTCAAATGGTCCTCAAAAGAAAGCAGGGGTAGCCATCCTTATATCAGATAAACTAAAATTTACCCCGAAGACTATAGAGAGAGATGAAGATGGACACTAAATCATACTTAAAGGATCTATCCAACAAAGGACATAACAATCCTCAATATATATTCCCCTAATATCGGAGCTGCCAAATATTTAAACCAATTAAAAATGAAAGTGAAGAAATACATAGATAATAATTATCTTATACTTGGTGACTTCAAACTAGGTCTTTCTACCCCCGATAGGTCTTCTAAGCACAACATCTCCAAGGAAATGAGAGCTTTAAATGATACACTGGAGCAGATAGATTTCACAGATATCTACAGAACTTTACATCCAAACTGAACTGAATAAACATTCTTCTCAAGTGCACATGGAACTTTCTCCAGAATAGACCACATACTGGATCACAAATCACGTCTGAACCGATACCAAAAGATTCAGATCATCCCTTGCATATTCTCAGACCATAATGCCTTGAAATTAGAACTAAATCACAAGAAGTTTGGAAGGACTTCAAACACGGGAAGGTTAAGGACCATCCTGCTAAAAGATGAAAGGGTCAACCAGGAAATTGAGGAAGAATTCAAAAGATTCATGGAAACTAATGAGAATGAAGATACAAACGTTCAAAATCTTTGGCATGCAGCAAAAGCAGTCCTAAGGGGGAAATACATCACAATACAAGCATCCATTCAAAAACTGGAAAGAACTCAAATACAAAAGCTAACCTTACTCATAAAGGAGCTAGAGAAAAAAACAGCAGCTAGATCCTACACCCAACAGAATAAGAGATTTAATTAAAATTTGAGCAGACCTCAAGGAAATTGAGACCACAAGAAATGCGGAACAGATCAACAAAACCAGGAGTTGGTTCTTTGAAAGAATTAATAACATACATAAACCTTTAGCCAGTCTTATTAAAAAGAAGAGAGAAAAGACTCAAATTAATAAAATCATGAATGAGAAAGAAGAGATCACTACCAACACAAGGAAATACAAACGATTTTAAAAACATATTATGAACAGCTATACAGAAATAAATTAGGCAATCTAGAAGAAATGGACGCATTCCTGGAAAGACACAAACAACCAAAACTGGAACAGGAAGAAATAGAAAACCTAAACAGGACAATAACCAGTCAGGAAATTGAAGCAGTCATCAAAAACCTCCCAAGTCACAAAAGTCCTGGGCCAGATGGCTTCCCAGGGGAATTCTATCAAACGTTTAAAGAAGAAACCATACCTATCCTACTAAAGCTGTTTGGAAAGAAAGAAAGAGATGGAGTACTTCCAAATTCGTTCCATGAAGCCAGCATCACATTAACTCCAAAACCAGACAAAGACCCCACCAAAAAGAGGATACAGACCAATATCCCTGATGAACAGGGATGCAAAAATTCTCAACAAGATACTAGCCAATAGGATCCAACAATACATTAAGAATATTAGTCACCATGACCAAGTAGGATTTATCCCCTGGACACAGGGATGGTTCAACTCTCGTAAAACAATCAATGTGATTCATCATATCAGCAAGAGAAAAACCAAGAAACATATGATCCTCTCATTAGATGCAGAGAAAGCATTTGACAAAATACAGCATCCATTCCTGATCAAAACACTTCAGAGCATAGGGATAGAGGGAACATTCCTCGACATCTTAAAAGCCATCTACGAAAAGCCCACAGCAAATATCATTCTCAATGGAGAAGCACTGGGAGCCTTTCCCCTAAGATCAGGAACAAGACAGGGATGTCCACTCTCACCACTGCTATTCAACATAGTAGAGGAAATCCTAGCCTCAGCAATCAGACAACAAAAAGACACTAAAGGCATTCAAATTGGAAAAGAAGAAGTCAAACTCTCCCACTTCGCTGATGACATGATACTCTACCTAGAAAACCCAAAACCCTCCCCCACAAGATTGCTAGAACTCATACAGCAATTTGGTAGCATGGCAGGATACAAAATCAATGCCCAGAAATCAATGGCATTTCTATACACTAACAGTGAGGCTGAAGAAAGAGAAATTAAGGAGTCAATTCATTTACATTTGCACCCAAATCATAAGATACCTAGGAATAAACCTAACCAAGGAGGTAAATGATCTATACCCTAAAAACTATAGAAAACTTCTGAAAGAAATTGAGGAACACACAAAGAGATGGAAAAATATTCCATGCTCATGGATTGGCAGAATTAATATTGTGAAAATGTCAATGGTACCCAGGCAATGTACACGTTTAATGCAATCCCTATCAAAATACCATGGACTTTCTTCAGAGAGTTAGAACAAATTATTTTAAGATTGGTGTGGAATCAGAAAAGACCCCGAATAGCCAGGGGAATTTTTAAAAAGAAAACCATATCTGGGGGCATCACAATGCCAGATTTCAGCTTGTACTACAAAACTGTGGTCATCAAGACAGTGTGGTACTGGCACAAAAACACACATATAGATCAATGGAACAGAATAGAGAACCCAGAAGTGGACCTTGAAATTTACGGTCAACTAATACTCGATAAAGGAGGAAAGACTATCCATTGGAAGAAAGACAGTCTCTTCAATAGATGGTGCTGGGAAAATTGGATATCCACCTTCAAAAGAATGAAACTAGACCACTCTCTTTCACCATGAACAAAGATAAACTCAAAATGGATGAAAGATCTAAATGTGAGACAAGAGTCCATCAAAATCCTAGAGGAGAACACAGGCAACACCCGTTTTAAACTTGGCCACAGCAACTTCTTGCAAGGTACATGCATGAAGGCAAAAGAAACAAAAGCAAAAATGAACTATTGTGACTTCATCAAGATAAGAAGCTTTTGCACAGCAAAGGATACAGTAAACAAAACTAAAAGACAACTACAGCGTGGGAGAAGATATATGCAAAAGACGTTTCAGAATAAGGGCTAGTTTCCAAGATCTATAAAGAACTTCTTAAAATCAACACCAAAGAGACAAACAATCCAATCATGAAATGGGCAAAAGACATGAAGAGAAATCTCACAGAGGAAGACATTGACATGGCCAACATGAACATGAAAAAATGCTCTGCATCACTTGCCCTTAGGGATATACAAATCCAAACCACAATGAGTTACCACCTCACACCAGTGAGAATGGGGAAAATTAACAAGGCAGGAAACCACAAATGTTGGAGAGGATGCGGAGAAAAGGGAACCCTCTTACACTGCTGGTGGGAATGTGAACTGGTGCAGTCACTCTGGAAAACTGTGTGGAGGTTCCTCAGAGTTAAAAATAAACCTGCCCAACGACTCAGCAATTGCACTATTGGGGTTTTCCCCCAAAGATTCAGATGCAATGAAACGCCGGGACACCTGCACCCCAATGTTTATAGCAGAATGTCCACAATAGCCAAACTGTGGAAGGAGCATCGGTGTCCATTGAAAGATGAATGGATAAAGATGTGGTTTATGTATACAATGGAATATTACTCAGCCATTAGAAACGACAAATACCCATCATTTGCTTCAATGTGGATGGAACTGGAGGGTATTATGCTGAGTGAAGTAAGTCAATCGGAGAAGGACAAACAGTGTATGTTCTCATTCCTTAGGGGAATATAAATAACAGTGAAAGGGAATATAAGGGAATGGAGAAGAAACGTTTGGGAAATATCAGAAAGGGAGAGGGACCATAAAGACTCCTAAATCTGGGAAAAGAAATAAGGGAGCTGGAAGGGGAGGAGAATGGGGGATGGGGCTGAATGGGTGACGGCACTGAGTGGGACACTTGACAGGATGAGCACTGCGTGTTATTCTGTATGTTGGTCAATTGAACACCAATAAAAAATAAATTTGATTTAAAAAAAAGATCAAATAACTACATATTTATGCTGCCAACATGGGAGTACCGAAATATAGAAACCAATTAACAACAAACGTACAGGAACACACTGATAATAAAACAATGACAGGGGATTTTAACACCCAATTATGACAATGGACCGATCGTCTATGAAGAAATGAACAGGGGAACAATAGCCTTGACACACTGGATCAAAGGGACTCAATAGATATAGTCTGAACATTTCTTCCTAAAGCAGAATACACATTCCTTTCAAGTGCACATGGGACATTCTCCAGAACAGATCATATCATGGGCCACAAATCAGCCCTCAAAAGGTACAACAGGTACAAGAAGGATGGTATCACACCATGTACATTTTCGGACCACAACGCTATGAAACTCAAAGACGACAGTAAGAAAAAATTTGTACAGACCAAAAATTCGGGGAGATTATGATCATCCTACTAGAGAAGGAATGGAGCAACCAGGAAATTAGGAAATTTAAAAAAATTAAAATGAAAACATGTTTCTCAAACCTCTAGGATGTAGCAGAGACAGTCCTTAGAGGGAAGTAGATAGCAATGCAGGCCTACCTCAAGAAACAAGAAGTCTCCAATACACAACCCAACACTACACCTAAAGGAGCTGGAAAAGGAATAGGAAACAAAGCCTAAAGCCTACAGAAGAAGGGAAAAATAAAGATGAGAGCAGAAATAAACAATACAGAAACAACAAAACAATAGAATGGAATAATGAAACTAAGTACTGGTGCTTCAAAATAACTAAATAAATGGATCAAGCCCTAGCCAGCCTTATCAACAAGAAAACAGAAAAGAACTAAATAAATAAAATCACAAAAGAGAGAAGAGAGATCACAATCAACACCAGAAAATAAGACAATTATAAGGGAATACTATGAAAGATTATACGCTAACAAACTGGGAGACCAGGAAGAATTGGAGAGATCCCTAGAAATGTGCAAACGAGCAAAACTGAAAGAGGAAGAAATAGAAAATGTGAATAGACCCATAACTAGCAAAGGAATTGAATCAGCAAGGAATCTGGGTGCCTCAGTGGTTGAACATCTGCTTTGGCTCACGTCATGATCCTGAGGTCCTGGGGAATCATGTCCCACATCAGGCTCCCTGCATGGAGCCTCATTTTCCCCTTGCCTATACCCCTGCCTCTCTGTGTCTCGCATGAATACATAAATAAAATCTTTAAAAAAGAAAAAAGATAAAAAGATGAGAAAGTCCCCAAATAAAATCACAAATGAGAAAAGAGAAATAACAACCAACACTAGAGAAATAGAAACGTTTATAAGAGAACATTATGAAAAATTATATGCCAGCAACCTAGAACCTGGAAGAAATAGATCAATTCCTAGAAATATATAACATAGCAAAAATGAAAAAGGAAGAAATAAGAAACTTGAACAGACAGAAAACCAGCAACGAAATTGAATCAGCAATCAAGAATCTCCCAACAGGAGATGCTTCGATCAATAGAATAGAATGGAATGGAATGCCGAAACAAGATACAAACCTGTAACTCTATGATCCATTAATCGACAACAAGGCAGCAAGGAATATCCAATGGCACATAGACAGAAAACCCTAACCCTGACCCCAGGATAAGAACAAATGGTGTTGGGAAAACCAGGCAGCCACATGCAGAAGAATGAAACTGGACCACTGTCTTACACCATATATATAAAAAATAAATTCAAAATGGATGAAAGACCTAAATGTGAGACCTGAAACCATATACAAAGAAGAACAGATAGGCAGCAACGTCTTTGACGTTGGCCATTGGATCTTCTTTCTAGATATGCCTCTGAGTTGAGGGAAACAAAAGCAAAAATATTATTGGGACTTCATCAAATTCAAAAGCTTCTGCAAAGTGAAAGAAACAACCAACGCTAAAAGGCAACATACAAAATGAGAGGAGATATTTGTAAACAACACATCCAATAAACAGTATGCAAAATACGTAAAGCAAATATAAATCTCAGCATCCTAAACACAAATTATCCAACTGCAGATGGGCAGAAGAGATGAATGGACTTTGTCTCTGTCAAGACATCCAGATGGCAACCAGACACCGAAAGACACTCAGCGTCACCCATCATCAGGGAAATGCAAATGAAAACCAGAATAAGACGTCACCTGACAGCCGTCAGAATGGCTAAAATTAACAACAGAAGAAACAACAGGTGTTGTTGAGGCTATAGAGAAGAGGGAGCCCCCTTACACTCCTGGTGGGCATGCGAACAGGTGCAGCCACTGTGGAAAACACTGTGGGGGGTCCTCGAGACGTTAAAAATAGGGGATCCCTGGGTGGTGCAGCGGTTTGGCACCTGCCTTTGGCCCATGTCGCAATCCTGGTGACCCGGGATCGAAACCCACGTCGGACTCACAGTACACGGAGCCTGCTTCTCCCTCTGCCTGTGTCTCTGCCTCTCTCTCTGTGACTATCATAAAAAAAATTAAAAAAAATAAGTTAAAAATAGAGCCAACCTACGATTCCAAAATTCTAGAGCTAGGTATTTACCCTGAAGATACAAAAGTCGTTTAGTATATTCCAAGTGGGACACGCAGCCCAGTGTTTCTAGCAGCGTTATCAACAACAGCCAAACTGTGGATACAGCCCAGATGTCCATCGACTGATGAATGGGCAGAGACGATGTGGTAAATATACCCACTGCGACATCACTCGGTCATCAGAAGCGATGAAATGAAGCCATTTACAATGACGTGGGAGAAGTGGAAAGGACTTATGCTCAATGAACTCAGTCAGTCAGAGAAAGAAGATACCAAATACCATACAATTGCATTCACATGTGAATTTTAAGAAACCAGACAGATTGGCAAAGGGGCAGAGGGGGGGATGAGAGAAGCAAACAAAATAACACACTCAACCACAGAGAATCAACTAATAAATACCAGAGGAAGGTGAGGGGGATGGGGAATCAGGCGATGGGGATAGTGGAGGGCATCTGTGACCAGTACCAGGCGTTGTATCCAAGAGTTGAATCACTATGTGGTAAACCTGAAACTATATCATTCTGTGTATACAAAGAGGAATTCAAGTAAAACTTTAAAATAATAATAGGTAGTATTGATGAAACAGGTACGCACTAGAGAAAAAATCAGAAAGGCAACTGAAAATCCAAATAAAGAGTCTTTAGAGCCATAAATCCCTTCCTTAGCTCAGCTCGGGAGAAGCCTGCCATGTCTATTCTCACCCCAGCAGAAGCCTGGGTTTTGATTCTCTGGGGAGGCCACTGACTTGCTGGAGTCAGGCTATCTTTGAATCCAAAACCTAAACAGAGTGCATAAAACTAAATGGCCCAAGATGCTAGGAGTCCCAGTGCAGGCACATGCCAAGACCCAAACTCTAACCATACACAGACATAACCCTAAACCTACACTTAATCCTAATGTTAACCTAACCATTAAACGAGACCCATCACTAATCGAAAACCAAACACAAACCCCAAGGCCAAAACACATTCATTGAATCTTTCTGCCAACCCTCACCCTAACTCCTAAACGTAGGTTCACCTAAACTTAGGTTTCCTTAACCCTGACCCCTACCTTCAATCTAACCCAAACCCTAACCTCTAACCCTAACCTTAAAATAAGTTATTCAAATCCTATTCCTAACCTTAACCTGTACCCTAACCATAACCCTCTAATACTAATCCTATCTCATACCACAAACTGTACCCTAACCCGTACCCTAAAACCAACCCCTAACCCACTCCCTAACCCTATATCTTACCCTTTTCCAAAACCATACCCTGACCCTGACCTGACCCTAACCCTAACCCCTAACCAAACACTACCCTAACCCTAGCCCTAACCCCTATCCTAATCCTAACCCTCACTCTAACCCTAAACCTAGCCCTAACTTTAACTCTAACCCTTAACTCTAACCCCTAACTCTAACCCCTAACCATAACTCACACCCTAACCCCTAACCCTAACTGCAAACCTAAGCCCAACCCTAACTCTAACCATAACCCTAACCCCAACTCCTAACCTCCTGCCCTAATCCCTAGAGCCTAAACCCTAACCCTAACACTAAATCCTGTCCCTTACCCTAACCCCCATCCTAACTCTTAACACTGACCAATACCCTTATGCCTCACCTAACCTCAATTTGAAACCATAGCATAATCACTAACCCCTAACATCTAACCTAAGGCTAACCACCAACTTCCTCCCCTCCCCTAACCCTACCATTCATTCTGCCCTTTCACTTACCCTGTGGTTCTGAGGAGTCCTTTCTGATGTGGACGTGGCCCCCAAAGGCTCCTCCAGATTCCTCCAAGGGGTCCTGAGGAAGCCAGGCTCCTGTGAGTGCGGACGTGGCCCCACGTGTTCCTGAGGCATAGTCAGCGGGTCCTGAGGACACTGGGTCTCCTGTCACTGTTGACTATGCCTCACATCCTCTGGAAGCCTCACAGCAGGTCCTCAGGAGGCCGGGGGCTCCTGTCACCCTGGACATGACCCCACGTCCCCCAGAAAACTCACCGCGGGTCCTGAGGAGGCTGTGGGCTCCTGTCAGCATACACGCAGCCCCTTATGTCCCGAAGCCAAAGTGCAGGTCCTGAGGAAGACAGGGTTCCTGTCAGCATTGACGTGGCCCCACATTTTCCTCAAGCCTCACCATAAGACCTGAGGAGGCTGGGGGCTCCTGTCAGCATGGATGTGGCCCCAAATCTTCCCAAAACTTCACAGTGGGTCCTGAGGAGGCTGGAGACTCCTGTCACTGTGGATGCGGCACCCATATTTTTCTTAACCTCACCACAGGCTCTAACAAGGCTGGGGTCTTCTGTCCACATGGACGCATCCACATATTTCCCCAAGTCTACACCAGGGGTCCTGAGGAAGTCAGCGTCCTGTTGTGTCCATGTGGCCCCAAGTCCTCCCAAAGCGTCGCCGAGGGTTCTTAGGAGGCCAGGGTTCCTGTAACCATGAATGCGGCCCCCAGCTTCCAGAAGCCTCAACTTATGTCCTGAGGGGCCCGGGAGCTCCTGCCAGAGTGAACGCATCGCCACATCTTCCTGAAGCCTCCCCACAGGTCCTGAGGCAGCTCAGAGGCTCCTGTCAGCGTGGGTGGGGGCCCATATCTTCCTGAAGTTTCCCCACGGGTCGTGAGGCTGCTCAGGGGCGCCTGTCAGCATGGATGCGGGCCCACAATTTCCTGAAACCTCCCCGCGGGTCCTGAGGTGCTCAGGGTTCCTGTCAGCATGAATGTGGGCCCACTTCTTCCTGAAGCCTCCCCGCGGGTCCTGAGGAGCCTGCAGCTCATCAGCATAGACGCGTTCCCATGTCTTCCACAGGCCTCCCCAGTACAGGCTGGCTCCTGTTAGTGCAGGCAGAGGAGGCCTACTGCACATGCACGTGCCATGGGCGGGGCCTGGGCTCGGGCGCCCCCTGCGGGATGCTCAGGCGCTACAGGAGACTGTGCAGGAGGCAGCAGGTGTTCTAGGGGCCGCACCTGCCTCCTTTCAGGCTCCAGCTGGGGCCTGTTAGCTTTGGAAACATCTCACTGAGAAGGAGCCCAACACCTGGCTTCCCCAGAAATACTTAAGGACAAGGGATTGGAGCCCACAGGACGTGAAAGGAAATGTGGACCAGACTTTTACCACATCCTGCAAAACTCACTCAACCCTCTTCCACTGTGGGCGGGACCGTGGGTTGGTGCAGCCGCCCTGGAAACAGTGTGGAGGCCCCTCAGGAAGTTACAAATAGAGCCACCTTGCGACCAGCAGGTGAACGGCCTGGAGCTCACTCCGAAGATACAGATGCAGTGAGACTTGGGACACCTGCACCCCAATGTCCACAGCAGCCGGGTCCACAGTAGCCACACTGTGGGAGGAGCCTCGTTGCCCTCTGCCAGATGATGGATAAAGAGGATGGGAGATAGATAATGGTCATAGAGAGAGGAATGGAACTCAGCTATCAAAGAGAAGGAAATCTTGCCATTTGCAATGATGTGGATAGAACTAAAGGGATCATGTTAAGTGAAGTAAGTCACTCGGGAAAGAGAATGACCGTGTGGTTTCATTCATAGGTGGAATTAAAGAAGTAAGCAGATGAACAACTGTGAAGGGAAGTAAAAACAAAAAAGATGAAAACAGATACAGGAAATACAGACTCTTAATGATAGGAAACAAACTGAGGGTAGCTGGAGGGGGCGGATAACAGGGGACCGGCATGAAGGAGGTCATGTGATGTCACGAGCACAACTGTTATCTCCAACTGGTGAATCCCTGAATTCTTCCTCTGAAAGTATAATACACTATACGTTAATTAATTGGGTTTAAATTAAGTTAAAAAAATCAGTTGTATCAGAGCACATTTCCTTCTGGACTCTCTGTTTTGCTCATTCAGCTTATGCCGGGACCCCCCCCCCCATGGGTCTGGCTTGTCTAAGTAGGCTCCACGCCTCGTCCATGGCCCAGCACAGGGCTAGAACTCACGACCCCTGAGATCAGGACCGGAGGTGAGGTCAGAAGTCAGATGCTTAACCGACGGAGCCAGCCGGGGGCCCAAGAACCACACTGCTTTATCCTGTGTCTCTGTGACATCTTTTGAAATAGGAAAGTGCTGGGTCCCACTCTGTCATGCTTCTCCAATACTGATTTGCTGTCCGGGGTCATTTGTTGTGGGGGTTGGATGTTATGCAATTTTTTTTCCTATTTCTAAGATCTGCCACCATGATTTTGATAGGAATGACATTGAAACTGAGGGTGGCTACAGGAACTGCGCACATTTTCACAAGATGAGGCTCCCACCCCACGAGCCCAGGCCGGCCTCCCAGAGCCTGGTATGGCTCAGTGCACAAGTCTTGTGCTCCTTTGGTTCAGTCTCATTATTTATTGTCCTTGATGCTCCTGAGAATGGCGTCATGTCCTTCTTTTCCTTCCTGAGTGCTCATTGTCAGGACACACCAAGGCTATTCTGATCTGTAGGGTCAGTTTTTGTCCCGTGACTTTACTGAACTCACTCCTTAGTTCTAACAGGTTTTGGTGGAACGTATTGTTCAGTATGTTGGCAATCGCTGAATTGAACTCAGATACACGTCAGTACAGTCCTGACACTTCCACTTGCATTTCTCAAACCTCTGCCAGCACCTAACATAAGGAAGTTAGCAGCAACGACTACGGGCATGCAGGATGCGGGAGGGTCCTGCCCTGAGCTCAGCTTTCAAAAGGAGGCATGCTTCGAAGCCAGCTTTCTACTAACTGCGTTCTGATGGCTATGAGAACGTGGTAGCATTGTAATTCAGGATGTTCCATGAACACCGCTTTACTGAACCTGGAGACACAACCTTGCAGCCTGCAGCTGGCCCCTTGCGTCCCATGAGCTTCTGACAACATGTCTAGTGAGGATGTTATAACCGTATCTGCAGGCAGTGTGGAACTGGGGAGGACCACGTTTGAGCTCATCTCTGAGAGGGAAGTTCCCCAGTTCCCTGTTTCTAGTACTGCGTCTTCAGCAAATAGGGACAGTGTGACGTCCCCCTTCCAGGTGTGGAACCTTTGCTGTTAACAGCTTAATGTCCTAGAAAGCTCCACAATTGAATCAAAACTGAGCCCAGGCCAAGGGCAGGAAGCCCCTATTAGAATGAGAACAGGGATCAATGCCCATGAAGGCCCCATATCAAAATGTAAACAGAATAGAGGAATTGCTCCAGCCCTTCTGGAGGTCCCCAGACCAGCCCTTAAAACTAAGCTAAAACCCACCTCGGGGTCCAAGTCCCTGCTCTGCTGTATTGGGTATACTTGGACACAAGATCAAGCTTGTAAATAATCCCTCGTGTGTTTGCATTGGAATCGGCTTCTTGGTGGTTTCTCATATTCGCAATCATGGGCACAACAGTCTGAGATAAAAACAAAACCAAAAGAAACTTGGACACGGGCAGAGTGAAAGCAGGGTTCTGAGAGAAGCGGCAGAGACCCGGGGGCTTGGTGGCTCTTCTGTGATGAGCGTGCAGACTACGGGGTGGAATCCTCAGCACCAGAGCCATAGGACCCAGCGTCCCCACCGGGCTCCCCCCATCAGCCCCAGTCTTAGGGAGCAGCACAGCACTGCCCGCTGGAGGCCAGAGGTGCTGATGCCCACCCCGTCTCTGATCCGCGCAGGTGCACCTACCAGGCAGATGTGCACCTGACAATCAGTGCCACATCCCATTCCCAGACCTTACAAAGACCACTCGCTGCCACCAAGTTGTCAGACCACAGAGGCCCGGAGACGAGGCCCGGAGACACATTTGCCTCTCGCAAAACGCGTCCCGTATCGAACGAAATCCTTTTCAAGCGAAGCGTACAGGCGGTCTGCATGTGGGATGTTCAAGTCCTAAGCTCAATCAAAAGGAGTGTGCATGACTTGGAGGCAGCTGTCCGCTAGGCCCGAAATTGACAAGGCAGATACTTGCTTTTCTCGCCCCTACTCTTCGGCATACAACGAAATGCTGTGGAAGCGAAACGTACAGGCAGTCAGGATGGGGGAGGTACAGGCCATAAGCTCAACTCTCAGAAGTGTGTATACTTTGCAGTCCGATGTCTGCTAGACACTTATCGAGGCGAGGTATACCCGAGCTACACTCTAATTGAACAAGGACGTTAGCAATCCCTGTATTGAACTTAATACACGTGAGTACAGTCCTGACACTTCCATTTGCATTTCTCCAACCTCTCCCAGCACTTCACTTAAGGATGTTAGCAGCTATGACTATGGGCAGGCAGGATGTGGGAGGGTCCTGCCCTGAGCTCAGCTCTCACAAGAGAGCATGCCTAGAAGCCAGCTTTCAACTAGCTACGTTCTAATGGCTGTGAGACAATAGCAGTCTTCTAACTCAGGAGGTTCGAAGAATACCACTCTACTGCACCTGGAGACACCTTCCAGGCCTGCATTATTCCACTTGCGTCTCACAAGCTTCTGACAAACGTCTCTGGTGAAGTTGTTCAAAACTCATTCTGCAGGCAGTGTGGAACTGTGAGGGACTGGGTGTGAGCTCAACTCTTGGAAGAGAGATGCTTTTGCACCCAGGGTACAGCTAGCTTCTCACGTATGGAACTAAGTAGGTAGCACCTTTCTAAGACAGGAATTACTAGGAAATCGCTGGATTGAGCTTGGAGACACTAGTCTTATGTGCCGGGACTTTCCAGTTACTTCTCACTTCCCTTCAGTCTCGCCTCGAGCCTGCCTGTTAGCAGCGAAGTGTACCTGCAGGCAGGATGTGGGAAGTACAGGCCATAAGCTCAAGTCTCAAAAGTGTGTACGCCTGGGAGGCAAATGTCTGCTACCCACTCGTACATGGGAGTTAGAAACTAGCTACACTCTTTGAAGAAGGCCATTTGAAGTCGCTGTATTCAACTCAGATAATCGTGAGTACAGGCCTGACACTTCCTCATGCATTTCGCCGCTGTCTCCCAGCACCTAACATAAGGATATTAGCAGCTATGACTACGGGCAAGCAGGATGTGGGAGGTTCCTGCCCTGAGCTCAGCTTTTCAAAGGAGGCATGATTCGAAGCCAGCTTTCTACTAACTGCATTCTGATGGCCATGAGAACGTAGCAGCATTGTAATTCAGGATGTTCCATGAATACCGCTTTACTGCACCTGGAGACACAACCTTGAAGCCTGCAGGTTGCCTCTTGCATCCCACGAGCTTTGAAAAACATGTCTAGTGAGGATGTTCGTAACTGTATCTGCAGGCAGTGTGGAACTGGGAAGGACCACGTTTCAGCTCATCTCCGAGAGGAAAGTTCCCCAGAGAGAGCTTTCAGCTAGGTACTCAGGTTTGGAAGTTAGTATGGAGCTCCCATCTGAGGGAGGACTTCCTCAGAGGTTGCTGGATTGAACTAAGACACATTTGCCTCTCAAAACTTGCGTCCCGTATCGAACGAGATCATTTGGAAGCGAAGCATACAGGCGGTCAGCATGTGGAGGTTTCAAGTCCTAAGCTCAATCCAAAGGAGTGTGCATGCCTTGGAGGCAGCTGTCCACTAGGTGCAAAATTGACAAGGCAGACACTTGGTTCTCACTCTGCTACTCTCCCGCATACAACGAAATGCTGTGGAAGCGGAACATACAGGCAGTCAGGATGGGGGAGGTACAGGCCATAAGCTCAACTCTCAGAAGTGTGTATGCTTTGCAGGCCGATGTCTGCTAGACACTTATCGAGGCGAGGTATACCTGAGCTACACTCTAATTGAACAAGGACGTGGCAATCGCTGTATTGAAGTCAGATGCACGTGAGTATAGTCCTGACACTTCCACTTGCATTTCTCCAACCTCTCCCAGCACCTAACATAAGGATGTTAGCAGCTACGACTACGAGCAGGCAGGATGCGGGAGGGTCCTGCTCTGAGCTCAGCTTTCAAAACGAGGCATGCCTCGAAGCCAGCTTTCTACTAACTGCGTTCTGATGCCATGGGAAAGTGGCATCATTGTAATTCTGGATATTCCATGAATACCACTTTACTGCACCTGGAGACACAACCTTGAAGCCTGCAGCTTGCCCCTTGTGTCCCATGAGCTTCTGACAAACATGTTTAGTGAGGATGTTCGTAACTGTATCTACAGGCATTGAGGAACTGGAAGGACCTCGTTTCAGCTCACCTCCGAGAAGGAAGTTCCCCAGAGAGAGAACTTTCAGCTGGGTAATCGGGTTTGGAAATTAGTATGTAGCTCTCATCTGAGGGAGGAATTCCTCAGAAGTTGTGGATTGAACTAAGACACATTTGACTCTCACAAAACTTGCGTCCCGTATTGAAAGAAATCGTTTGGAAGCAAAGCGTACAGGCGGTCAGCATTTGGAGGTTCAAGTCCTAAGCTCAATCCATGGGAGTGTTCATGCCTTGGAGGCAGCTGTCCGCTAGGCACGAAATTGACAAGGCAGACACTTGGTTCTCACTCCACTACTCTACCGCATACAACGAAATGCTGTAGAAGCGAAACGTACAGGCAGTCAGGATGGAGGAGGTACAGGCCATAAGCTCAACTCTCAGAAGTGTATGCTTTGCAGGTCGATGTCTGCCAGACACTTATGGAGGCGAGGTATACCCGAGTTGCACTCTAATTGAACAAGGACGTTGGCAATCCCTGTATTGAACTCAGAACACGTGAGTACAGTCCTGACACTTTCATTTTCATTTCTCCAACCTCTCCCAGCACCTCACTTAAGGATGTTAGTAGCTATGACTATGGGCAGGCAGGATGCGGGAGGGTCCTGCCCTGAGCTCAGCTCTCACAAGAGAGCATGCCTAGAAGCCAGCTTTCAACTAGCTGCGTTCTAATGGCCGTGAGACCAAAGCAGTCTTCTAACTCAGGAGGTTCGAAGAACACTCTACTGCACCTAGAGACACCTCCTGGGCCTGCATTATTCCACTTTTGTCTGACAAGCTTCTGACAAACGTCTCTGGTGAAGATGTTCAAAACTCATTCTGCGGGCAGTGTGGAACTGTGAGGGACTGGGTGTGAGCTCAACTCTCGGAAGAGAGATGCTTTTGGACTCGGTGTTCAGCTAGCTTCTCATGTATGTAACTAAGTAGGTAGCACCTTTCTAAGACAGGAATTACTAGGAAATCTATGGATTGAGCTTAGAGGCACTAGTCTTGTGTGCCGGGACTTTCCACTTACTTCTCACATCCCTTCAGTCACGCCTTGAGCCTAGGCCTGTTAGCAGCGAAATGTAGGATGTGAGAAGTACAGGCCATAAGTTCAACTCTCAAAAGTGTGTACGCCTGGGAGGCAGATGTCTGCTACCCACTCATACATGTTAGAAACTAGCTACACTCTTTGAAGAAGGCCGTTTGAAATCGCTGTATTCAACTCAGATGATCGTGAGTACAGGCCTGAGACTTCCACATGCATTTGGCCACCCTCTCCCAGCACCTAACATAAGCATATTAGCAGTTACGTCTACGGGCAGGCAGGATGAGGGAGGGTCCTGCCCTGAGCTTAGCTCTCAAAAGGAAGCATGCCTAGAAGCCACCTATCTACTAGCTCGTTCTTATGGCCTTGTGAACGTAGCAGCATTGTAAGGCTGTACACTTACAATGAATACCGCTCTAATGCACCTGGAGACACAACCATTGAAGCCTGCAGCTGGCCCTTGCGACCCATGAGCTTCCGAAAACATGTCTAGTGAGTACGTTCGTAACTGCATCTGCAGGCAGTGTTGAACTGGGAAGGACCACGTGTCAGCTCATCTCACAGAAGGAAATTCCCCAGAGAGAGAGATATCAGCTAGGTACTCAGGTTTGGAAGTTAGTATGTAGCTCCCATCTGAGGGAGGAATTCCTAGGAAGTCACTGGATTGAACTAAGAGACACTTGCCTCTCGCAAAACTTGCATCCCGTATCGAATGAAATCCTTTGGAAGTGAAGCATACAGCCGGTCAGCATGTGGGAGGTACAGGCCATAAGCTCAACTCTGAGAAGCGTGTATGCTTTGCAGGCAGCTGTCTGCTAGCCACTCTTTTATGGGAGTTAGAACCTAGCTACACTTTAATTGAACAAAGCTGTTGGAAATCGCTGGATTAAACTCAGTTACACGTGACTACAAGCCTGAAACGTCTACATGCTTTTCACAACCTCTTCCAGCACCTAACATAAAGATGTTAGGACTTATGTCTACAGGCAGTCAGGTTGCGGGAGGGTCCTGCCCTCACCTCAACTCTCACAAGGAAGCATGTCTAGAAGCCAGCGTTCAACTAGCTGCATTCTTCTGGCCCTGAGAACGCAGCAGTATTCTAACTCAGGAGGTTCCAAGAATACCACTCTATTCCACCTGAAGACACCTTCCAGGCCTGCATTATTCCACTTGCGTCTCACAAGCTTCTGACAAGCATCTCTGGTGAAGACGTTGGAAGGACATTCTGCAGGCAGTGTGGAACTGTGAAGGACTGGGTGTGAGCCCAACTCTCTAATGTAAGTTGCTGTTGGATGCAGGGTTCTATTAGCTAGTATGGAACTTATTAAGTAGCACCAGTCTAAGACAGGAACTACTAGGAAATCGAGGGATTGAGCTTGGAGGCACTACACTTGTGGGCCTCACCTGGACGAGGTGACTGGTTCCCACCTGGGACTCACCTGGACCTGATAACTTTGCTCCACACTTTGGCCTCACCTGGCCCTGATGACTCTGGGCCCCCCACCTAGGCCTCAATCTGGACCTGGTGACTGTGGTCCCCACCTGGATCTCACCTGGACCTGGTGACTCTCGTTCCCACATGAACCACACCTGGACCTGGTGACTGTGGTGTCCTTCTAGCCTCACATTTAGCTGGGGACTCCGGTCCCCACCAGGGCCTCCCCTGGATCTGGTGACTCTGGCCTGAAGGTTGGCCTCACCTGGACCTGGTGAGTGGGGTTGCCACCTGCCCCTCACCCATGCCTGGTGACTCAAGTCCCCACGTGGGCCTCACATGCACCTGGTGAATCTGGTCCTTACCTGGTCCTCGCCCGGACCTGGTGATTTTGGTCACCACCTGGGCCTCACCTGAACCTGGTGATCTGGTCCCCATCTTGGCCTCACCCAGTCCTGGTGACTTTGTTCTCCACCTGTACATGATTGCTGTGGACTCCTTCTTGGCCTCACCTGGAAGTGGTGACTCTGATCGTATCTGGGCCTCACCCAGATCTGGTGACTCTGGTCCTCACCTGGGCATCATTGGGACCTGGTTACTCTGTTCCACACCTGAGCCTCACCTGGACATGATGATCTGGAACCTCTCTGGGCCTCACCCTGACCTGATGACTCTGGTCCCCATGTGGATGTCACCTAACCAGGTGATTCTGGTACCCCCCTAGGCCTCAACCAGTCCTGGAAACTCTGGTACTCAACTGGGCCTCACCTGGATGTAGTGATCATGCTCCCCACCTGGGACTCATATGGACCTGGTGATTCTGGTCTACACCTGAGTCTACTCTGGATCCGGTGAGTGTGGTCCCCACATGGGCTTCACTTGGATCTGGTTATTCTGATCCCCATCTGGGCCTCACCTGGCCCTGTTGACCATGGTCCTCCACTGGGCATAATTGGGACCCGGTTACTGTGTTCCACAACTGGACCTCACCTGGACCAGGTGACTCTGGTCCCCCTCTGGGTCTCACCCTTCCCTAGTGACTGTGAACCCCACTTTGGCCTGACTTGGACCTGCTGACTCTGGTTGCCATTGTGCCTCACCTCGAACTGTTGACTCTGGTTCTTTCAAGGGCCTCCCCTGTACCTGGTGATCCTGGATCCCATCTGGGTCTCACCTGGAGCTGGTGACTGTTGTCACCACCTGGGACTCACCTGGACCTGGTTACTGTGTTCCACAACTGGGCCTTACATAGAACTGTTGATCATGGTCCCCAGCAGGCCTCACATGGACCTGTTGCCTCTGTTCCCCACCTGGACCTCACGTGTACCTGGTAACTCTGGTCCTCACCTGGGCCTCATCTGGACCTGGTGACTCTGGTCCCCACCTGGGCTCCACCTGGATCTGGTGACTCTGGCACCCACCTGGACCTCTCCTGGACCTGGTGACTCTCTTTCCAACATGGACCTCACCTGGATCTGGTAACTGGTCCTCAGATTGGCCTCACTGGACTTGGTGACTATCGTCCCCACTTTGACCTAACTCAGACCTGGTGAATCTTGTCCCCACCTAGGCCTCACCCAGACCTGGTGACTCTTGTCCCCCGCTATGCCTCAATTCGACCTGATGAATCTGGTCCTCACGTGGGCCTCACATGGACCTGGGACTCAGCTGGATACACTTGCTCTGGTTCCCACATGGGGCTCACCTGATTCTGGTGACTGTGGTCTCCTTCTATGCCTCACCAGGACCTGGTGATTCTGATCCCCTCTGGGCCTTGCTTGGCCCTAGTGACTCTGGTCCCCACCTAGGCATCATTGCGACATGGATACTCTATTCCACACCTGGGCCTCACTTTGACCGGGGACCTCTGGTCCCACTCTGGGCCTCAATCTAAACTGGTTACTCTGGTTCCCCCTCTGGGCCTCACCCTTACCTGGTGACTCTGGTCCCCCCATGGGCTTCATTTGGACCTGGTGAATCTGGTCCTTACCTGGTCCTCACCTGGACCTGGTGACTCTGGTCACCACCTGGGTCTCACCTGGACTTGGTGAATCTTGTTGCCACCTGGGCCTCACCTGGACCTTGTGACTGTGGTCCCCACCTGGACCTCACCTGGATTTGGTGGCCTTGGTTCCCATATGGGGCTCTCCTGGACCTGGTTCCTGTGGTCTCCTTCTGGCCTCACCTTTAATAATATGACTATGGTCCATATTTGGGCCTCACCTGGACCTGGTGACACTCGTCCTTACCTGGGCATCACTGGGACCTGGTTTCTCTCTTCTATACCTGGGCCTCACCTGGACCTGGTGACTCTCGTACCGCTCTGGGCCTCATCCTGACGTGGTGACCCTGGTTCCCACCTGTATATCACCTGGACGGAGAGAGTCTGGTCCCCATCTGGGCCTCACCCGGAGCTGGGGACTCTGGTCCTCAACTGGGCCTCAACAGGACCTGGTGAATCTACTCCTCACTTAGGCCTCGTCTGGACCTTGTGACTCTGGTCCCACCTGGGCATCAATGGGACATGGTTACTCTGTTCCCCACCTGGGACTCACCTGGACCCAATAACTTTGCTCCACACTTTGGCCTCACCTGGCCCTGATGACTCTGGGCCCCCCACTTAGGCCTCAATCTGGACCTGGTGACTGTGGTCCCCACCTGGGTCTCACCTGGACCTGGTGACTCTCGTTCCCACATGAACCACACCTGGACCTGGTGTCTGTGGTGTCCTTCTAGCCTCATATTTACCTGGTGACTCCGGTCCCCACCAGGGCCTCACCTGGATCTGGTGCCCTGGCCTGCAGGTTGGCCTCACCTGGACCTGGTGAGTGGGGTTGCCACCTGCGCCTCACCCATACCTGGTGACTCAGGTCCCCACGTGGGACTCACTTGGACGTGGTGAATCTGGTCCTTACCTGGTCCTCACCCAGACCTGGTACTCTAGTCACCACATAGGCCTCTCGGACCTGGTGAATCTGGTCCCCATCTTGGCCTCACCCAGTCCTGGTGACTTTGTTCCCCACCTGGACCTAATTGCTGTGGACTCCTTCTTGGCCTCACCTGCAACTGGTGACTCTGATCCTACCTGGGCCTCACCCAGATCTGGTGACTCTGGTCCTCACCTGGGCATCATTGGGACCTGGTTACTCTGTCCACACCTAAGCCTCACCTGGACATGATGACTCTTGAACCTGGGCCTCACCCTGACCTGGTGAATCTGGTCCCCATCAGGTTGTCACCTGGACCAGGTGATTCTGGTACCCCTCTAGGCCTCAACCAGACCTGGTGACTCTGGTCCTCAACTGGGCCTCCGCTGGAACTAGTGAATATTCTCCCCAACTGGGCCTTATCTGGACCTAGTGACTCTGGTCCCTACCTGGGCATCATCAGGACATGGTTACTCTATTCCCCACTGGGACTCACCTGGACCTGGTGATTCTGGTCTGCACCTGAGTCTACCCTGGATCTGGTGACTGTGGTCCCCACCTGGGCCTCACTTGGACCTGGTGACTCTGATCCCCATCTGGGCCTCACCTGGCCCTGTTGACCATGGTCCTCCACTGGGCATAATTGGGACCCAGTTACTGTGTTCCACAACTGGACCTCACCTGGACCAGGTGACTCTGGTCCCCCTCTGGGTCTCACCCTGACCTGGTGACTGTGAACCCCACTTTGGCCTGACGTGGTCCTCCTGACTCTGGTTGCCACCTGCGCCTCACCTCGAACTGTTGACTCTGGTTCTTTCAAGGGCCTCCCCTGTACCTGGTGATCCTGGTCCCCACCTGGGCCTCACCTGGATGTGGTGACTGTTGTCACCACCTGGGATTCACCTGGACCTGGTTACTGTGTTCCACACCTGCGCCTCATGTACACCTGTTGACCATGGTCCCCAGCTGGCCTCACATGGACCTGTTGCCTCTGGTCCCCACCTGGGCCTTATGTGTACCTGGTAACTCTGGTCCTCACCTGGGCCTCATCTGGACCTGGTGACTCTGGTCCCCACCTGGGCTTCACCTGGATATGGTGACTCTGGTCCCCACCTGGACCTCTCCTGGACCTGGTGACACTCTTTCCAACATGGACCTCACCTGGACCTGGTGACTCTCATCCCCACTTTGACCTAACTCAGACCTGGTGAATCTTGTCCCCACCTAGGCTTCACCCAGACCTGGTGACTCTTGTCCCCAGCTATGCCTCAATTCGACCTGATGAATCTGGTCGTCACGTGGGCCTCACATGGACCTGGGACTCAGCTGGATACACTTGCTCTGGTTCCCACATGGGGCTAAGCTGATACTGGTGACTGTGGTCTCCTTCTAGGCCTTACCAGGACGTGGTGATTCTGATCCCCATCTGGGCCTTGCATGGCCCTAGTGACTCTGGTCCCCACCTAGGCATCATTGGGACCTGGATACTCTATTCCACACCTGGGCCTCACTTTGACCGGGGACCTCTGGTCCCACTCTGGGCCTCAAACTAAACTGGTTACTCTGGTTCCCCCTCTGGGCCTCACCCTTACCTGGTGACTCTGGTCCCCCCGAGGGCTTCACTTGGACCTGGTGAATCTGGTCCTTACCTGGTCCTCACCTGGACCTGGTGACTCTGGTCACCACCTGGGTCTCAACTGGATTTGGTGAATCTTGTTGCCACCTGGGCCTCACCTGAACCTTGTGACTGTGGTCCCCCCCCGGGACCTCACATGGATCTGGTGGCTCTGGTTCCGATATGAGCTCTCTAGGACCTGGTTCCTGTGGTCTCCTTCTGGCCTCACCTGGAACAAAACGACTCTGATCCATATTTGGGCCTCACCTGGACCTGGTGACTCTGATACTTACCTGGGTGTCATTGGGACCTGGTTACTGTCTTCTATACCTGGGCCTCACCTGGACCTGGTGACTCTGGTCACCCTCTGGACCTCACCCTGACCTGGTGACTGTGCTCCCACCTGGGCCTCACCTCAGCAAGGTGACTGGTTCCCACAGGGACCTCACCTGGACCTGGTGAATCTGGTCCACACATGGGCATCATGGGACCTGGTTACTCACTTCCACTTTGGGGCCTCACCTGGACCTAGTGACTCTCGTCCCCTTCCGGGCCTCACCCTTACCTGGTGACTCTGGTCCCTCCCTATGTTTCACTTGGACCTGGTGAATCTGGTCATTACCTGGACCTCACCTGGACCTGGTGACTCTGGTCACCACCTGGGTCTCACTTGGACATGTTGAATCTTTTTTTTTTAATAAAATAATTTTTATTGGTGTTCAATTTACCAACATATAGAATAACACCCAGTTCTCATCCCGTCAAGTATCCCCCTCAGTGCCCGTCACCCACTCACCCACACCCCCCGCCCTCCTCCCCTTCCACCACCCCTAGTTTGTTTCCCCGGATTAAGAGTCTTTATGTTCTGTCTCCCTTTCTGATATTTCCCACACATTTCTTCTCCCTTCCCTTATATTCCCTTTCACTTTTATTTATATTCCCCAAATGAGTGAGAACATACACTGTTTGTCCTTCTCCGATTGACTTACTTCACTCAGCATAATACCCTCCAGTTCCATCCACGTTGAAGCAAATAGTGGGTATTTGTCGTTTCTAATGGCTGAGTAATATTCCATTGTATATATAAACCACATCTTCTTTATCCATTCATCTTTCAATGGACACCGAGGCTCCTTCCACAGTTTGGCTATTGTGGACATTGCTGCTATAAACAGCGGGGTGCAGGTGTCCCATGTTCATTGCATCTGAATCGTTGGGGTAAATCTCCAAAAGTGCAATTACTGGGTCGTAGGACAGGACTATTTTTAACTCTTTGAGGAACCTCCACACAGTTTTCCAGAGTGGCTGCACCAGTTCACATTCCCACCAACAGTGTAAGAGGGTTCCCTTTTCTCCGCAGCCTCTCCAACACTTGTGGTTTCCTTCCTTGTTAATTTTCCCCATTCTCACTGGTGTGAGGTGGTATCTCATTGTGGTTTTGATTTGTATTTCGCTGACGGCAAGTGATGCAGAACATTTTCTCATGTGCATGTTGGCCATGTCTATGTCTTCCTCTGTGAGATTTCTGTTCATGTCTTTTGCCCATTTCATGATTGGATTGTTTGTTTCTTTGGTGTTGAGTTTAAGAAGTTCTTTATATATCTTGGAAACTAGCCCTTTATCTAATACGTCATTTGCAAATATCTTCTCCCATTCTGTAGGTTGTCTTTTAGTTTTTTGACTGTATCCTTTGCTGTGCAATAGCTTCTTATCTTGATGAAGTCCCAATAGTTCATTTTTCCTTTTGTTTCTTTTGCCTTCGTGGATGTATCTTGCAAGAAGTTACTGTGGCCAAGTTCATAAAGGGTGTTGCCTGTGTTCTCCTCTAGGATTTTGATGGACTCTTGTCTCACATTTAGATCTTTCATCCATTTTGAGTTTATCTTTGTGTATGGTGAAAGAGAGTGGTCTAGATTCAATCTTCTGCATATGGATGTCCAATTTTCCCAGCACCATTTATTGAAGAGACTGTCTTTCTTCCAAAGGATAGTCTTTCCTCCTTTATCGAATATTAGTTGACCATAAAGTTCAGGGTCCACTTCTGGGTTCTCTATTCTGTTCCATTGATCTATGTGTGTTTTTGTGCCAGTACCACACTGTCTTGATGACCACAGCTTTGTAGTACAAGCTGAAATCTGGCATTGTGATGCCCCCAGATATGGTTTTCTTTTTTAAAATTCCCCTGGCTATTCGGGGTCTTTTCTGATTCCACACCAATCTTAAAATAATTTGTTGTAACTCTCTGAAGAAAGTCCATGGTATTTTGATAGAGATTGCATTAAACGTGTATATTGCCCTGGGTAACATTGACATTTTCACAATATTAATTCTGCCAATCCATGAGCATAGAATATTTTTCCATCTCTTTGTGTGTTCCTCAATTTCTTTCAGAAGTGTTCTATAGTTTTTAGGGTATAGATCTTTTACCTCTTTGGTGAGATTTATTCCTAGGTATCTTATGCTTTTGGGTGCAATTGTAAATGGGATTGACTCCTTAATTTCTCTTTCTTCAGCCTCATTGTTAGTGTATAGAAATGCCATTGATTTCTGGGCATTGATTTTGTATCCTGTCATGCTACCAAATTGCTGTATGAGTTCTAGCAATCTTGGGGTGGAGGCTTTTGGGTTTTCTTTTTTTGGGGGGGGGTTCTATGTAGAGTATCATGTCATCGGTGAAGAGGGAGAGTTTGACTTCTTCTTTGCCAATTTGAATGCCTTTAATGTCTTTTTGTTGTCTGATTGCTGAGGCTAGGACTTACAATACTATGTTGAATAACAGTGGTGAGAGTGGATATCCCTGTCTTGTTCCTGATCTTAGGGGAAAGGCTCCCAGTGCTTCCCCATTGAGAATGATATTTGCTGTGGGCTTTTCGTAGATGGCTTTTAAGATGTCAAGGAGTTCCCTCTATCCCTACACTCTGAAGAGTTTTGATCAGGAATGGATGGTCTATTTTGTCAAATGCTTTCTCTGCATCTAATGAAAGGATCATATGGTTCTTGGTTTTTCTCTTGCTGATATGATGAATCACATTGATTGTTTTATGAGTGTTGAACCAGCCTTGTGTCCCGGGGATAAATCTTACTTGGTCGTGGTGAATAATTTTCTTAATGTGCTGTTGGATACTATTGGCTAGTATCTTGTTGAGAATTTTTGCATCCATGTTCATCAGGGATATTGGTCTGTAATTCTCCTTTTTGGTGGGGTCTTTGTCTGGTTTTGGAATTTAGGTGATGCTGGCATCATAAAACGAATTTGGAAGTACTCCATCTCTTTCTATCTTTCCAAACATCTTTAGTAGAATAGGTATGATTTCTTCTTTAAATGTTTGATAGAATTCCCCTGGGAAGCCATCTGGCCCTGGACTCCTGTGTCTTGGGAGGTTTTTGATGACTGCTTCAATTTCCTCCGTGGTTATTGGCCTGTTCAGGTTCTATTGCTTCCTGTTCCAGTTTTGGTAGTTTGTGGCTTTCCAGGAATGCGTCCATTTCTTCTAGATTGCCTAATTTATTGGCATATAGCTGTTCATAATATGTTTTTAAAATCGTTTGTATTTCCTTGGTAGTGATCTCTCCTTTCTCACTTATGATTTTATTGAGTCTTCTCTCTCTTCTATTTAATAAGGTTGGCTAATGGTTTATTTATCTTATTAATTCTTTCAAAGAACCAACTCCTACTTCTGTTGATCTATTCCACAGTTCTTCTGGTCTCGATTTGCTTGAGTTCTGCTCAAATCTTTATTAACTCCCTTCTTCTCTTGGGTGTAGGATATATTTGCTGTTTTTTCTCTAGCTCCTTTATGTGTAAGGTTAGCTTTTGTACTTGAGTTCTTTCCTGTTTTTGAATGGATGCTTGTATTGCGATGTATTTCCCCCTTAGGACTGCTTTTGCTGCATCCCAAAGATTTTGGATGGTTGTATCTTCATTCTCATTAGTTTCCATGAATCTTTTTAATTCTTCCTTAATTTTCTGGTTGACCCTTTCATCTTTTAGCAGGATGGTCCTTAACCTCCACATGTTTGAGGTCTTTCCATACTTCTTGTGATTTAGTTCTAATTTCAAGGCATTATGTTCTGAGAATATGCAAGGGACGATCCCAATCTTTTGGTATCGATTCAGACCCGATTTGTGACCCAGTATGTGGTCTATTTTGGAGAAAGTTCCATGTGCACTTGAGAAGAATGTGTATTCAGTTGAGTTTGGATGTAAAGTTCTGTAGATATCTGTGAAATCCATCTGGTCCAGTGTATCATTTAAAGCTCTTGTTTCTTTGGAGATGTTGTGCTTAGAAGACCTATCGAGGGTAGATAGAGCTAGATTGAAGTCACCAAGTATGAGTGTATTATTATCTAAGTATTTCTTCACTTTGGTTATTAATTGGTTTAAATATTTGGCTGCTCCCACATTAGGGGCATATATATTCAGGATTGTTAAGTCCTCTTGTTGGATAGATACTTTAAGTATGAGATAGTGTCCCTTTTCATCTCTCACTACAGTCTTCGGGGTAAATTTTAGTTTATCTGATATAAGGATGGCTACCCCTTCTTTCTTTTGAGGACCATTTGAATGGTAAATGGTTCTCCAACCTTTTATTTTCAGGCTGTAGGTGTCCTTCTGTCTAAAATGAGTCTCTTGTAGACAGCAAATAGATGGGTCCTGATTTTTTATCCAGTCTGAACCTGCGCCTTTTGATGGGGTCATTAAGCCCATTCACGTTCAGAGTTACTATCCACAGATATGAGTTTAGTGTCATCATGATATCTATTCAGCCCTTGTTTTTGTGGATTGTTCTACTGAATTTCTTCTTAAAGGGGAATTTTAAGAGTCCCCTTTAAAATTTCTTGCAGAGCTGGTTTGGAGGTCACATATTCTTTCAGTTCCTGCCTGTCTTGGAAGCTCTTTATCTCTCCTTCTATTTTGAATGAGAGCCTTGCTGGATAAAGTATTCTTGGTTACATGTTCTTCTCATTGAGGACCCTAAATATATCCTGCCAGCCCTTTCTGGCCTGCCAGGTCTCTGTGGAGAGGTCTGCTGTTACCCTAATACTCCTCCCCATAAAAGTCAGGGATTTCTTGTCTCTTGCTGCTTTAAGGATCTTCTCTTTATCTTTGGCATTCGCAAGCTTCACTATTACATGTCGAGGTGTTGAACGGTTTTTATTGATTTTAGGGGGGGATCTCTCTATTTTCTGGATCTGAATGCCTGTTTCCCTTTCCAGATTAGGAAAGTTTTCAGCTATGATTTGTTCAAATACATATTCTGGCCCTCTGTCCATTTTGGCGCCCTCGAGAACCCCAATTACACGTAGGTTTTTCTTCCTCAGGCTGTCGTTTATTTCCCTTAATCTGTCTTCCTGGTCTTTTAATTGTGTGTCTCCTTTTTCCTCAGTTTCCCTCTTTACCATCAACTTGTCTTCTATGTCACTCACTCGTTCTTCTACCTCGTTAACCCTCATCATTAGGACTTCTAGTTTGGATTTAATCTCATTCAATTGATTTTTAATTTCGGCCTGATTGGATCAAAATTCTGCAGTCATGACGTCTCTTGAGTCCTTTATGCTTTTTTCTAGAGCCACCAGTAGCTGTATAATAGTGCTTCTGAATTTGCTTTCTGACATTAAATTGTTATCCAGATTTTGTAACTCTGTGGGAGAGACGACTGTTTCTGATTCTTTCTTTTGAGGTGAGGTTTTCCTTCTAGTCATTTTCCTGAGTGCAGAGTGGCCAAAAAGAAATTGTATTGGGAAAAGGAGAAAAAGAGAGGAGAGAAAGAAGGAAAGAAAAGAGAAAAATGAAAAAGAATAGAGGAAGAAAGAAGGAAATAGAGAATAAAAAGAGAAAGAAAGAGGGATCCCTGGGTGGCGCAGTGGTTTAGCGTCTGCCTTTGGCCCAGGACGCGATTCTGGAGACCCTGGATCGAATCCCACGTCGGGCTTCTGGTGCATGGAGCCTGCTTCTCCCTCTGCCTGTGTCTCTGCCTCTCTCTCTCTGTGTGTGTGTGTGACTATCATAGATAAATAAAAAATTTTTAAAAAAAAGAGAAAGAAAAAGAAAGGGGGGAATAGGGGAGGGCGAAGCAATCAGAAATAAAAAAAACATGGAGGAGTATCTTCTGATTCTGTATACTTTAAGTCCCTTGACTTCCCCTGGAACTTGTCCTTCTAGCAGTACTTCTGGGGAAGGGGCCTGTTGTGATTTTCTGGTGTTAGCACTTGGGGGAGCTGCTCTGCCCCCTGCCTGGTGCAGGGCTCAGTGGGGGTTGTTTACCCCGTGAGGCCCCTGGAGGAACAACCCCAGTGGCGAGGCCAGTTCTGGAAACCTGGATTCAGCCCCCACAGGAACTCTGAAGCACTCCGCCTGCAGGGCCTGGAGAGCTGCTCAGCTCGGGGCAGGAGCGTCCTTCCTGTCCAGGGCCCTCCCGGACTCTGCCTGTCCTGGGGAGGCTGGATCCTGGGCTGTGTCCGCTGCCTGAGCCCCTCTGAGCTGCTCCGGGTCCCGTTGTGTGCGCTGCAGCCCTTAGGGAGCTTGGCACACTCTCCTGTGGGGGCAGGTGTCTGTTAATGTCCCAGGGAGCCCGAGGGCATCCCCGACCTCCTGGGGTCCTGCTCTAATTCCCTGCGGGCGCCTTTCTAACCAGGAAGGTTGGTGCAGCTCCTGCTCCTCCGGGACGGGGCTCTCCTGTCCTGGGGACACTCGCCCGGCCTCAGCCCGGCTCCTCGCGGCCCCTCCCCCTCAGAGGCCTTTTGTTTCTTTATTTCTTTTCCCCCGTCTTCCTACCTTGATAGAAGCATGAACTCTTCTCACTGTAGCGTTCCAGCTGGTCTCTCTTTAAATCTCAGGCCGAATTCGTAGATTTTCATGATGATTTGAAGGTTTTCTAGGTAATTTGGTGGAGACAGGTGATTTGGGGACCCTACTATTCAGCCATCTTGCCCCTCCTCAGACTTGGTGAATATTGTTGCTACCTGGGCCTCACATGGACCTTGTGACTGTGGTCCCCACCTGGACCTCACGTGGATCTGGAGACTCTGGTTCCCATATGGGGCTCTCCTGGACCTGGTTCCTGTGGTCGCCTTCTGGCCTCACATGGAACAAAACGACTTTGATCCATATTTGGGCCTCACCTGGACCTAGTGACTCTGGTCCTTACCTGGGCATCACTGGGACCTGGTTACTCTCTTCTATACCTGGGCCTTACCTGGACCTGGTGACTCTGGTCCTAACCTGGGCATCATTGGGATCTGGTTACTCTCTTCTATACCGGGGCCTCACCTGGACCTGGTGACTCTGGTTACTCTCTGGAACTCACCCTGACCCGGTGACTGCGGTCCCACCTGGGCCTCACCTCGATGAGATGACAGGTTCCCACAGGGACTTCACCTGGACCTGGTGAATCTGGTCCTCACATGGGCATCATGGGACCTGGTTACTCAGTTCCACATCAGGGCCTCACCTGGATCTAGTGACTCTTGTCCCCCTCTGGGCCTCACCCTGACGTGGTGACTCTGGTCCCCACCTGGATATCACCTGGACCGGGTGACTCTGGTCCCCCTCTGGAACTCACCAGGAGCTGGGGACTCTGGTCCTCAACTGGGCCTCAACAGGACCTGGTGAATCTACTCCTCACTTAGGCCTCATCTAGACTTTGTGACTCTATTCCCACCTGGGCATCAATGGGACATGGTTACTCTGTTCCCCACCAGGGACTCACCTGGACCCGATAACTTTGATCCACACATTGGCCTCACCTGGCCCTGATGACACTGTGCCCCCCACATAGGCCTCAATCAGGACCTGGTGACTGTGGTCCCCACCTGGATCTCAACTGGACCTGGTGACTCTCGTTCCCACATGAACCACACCTGGACCTGGTGACTGTGGTGTCCTTCTAGCCTCATATTTACCTGGTGACTCAGGTCCCCACCAGGGCCTCACCTGGATCTGGTGTCTCTGGCCTGCAGGTTGGCCTCACCTGGACCTGGTGAGTGGGGTTGACACCTGTGCCTCACCCATACCTGGTGACTCAGGTCCCCACATGGGTCTCACCTGGACCTGGTGAATCTGGTCCCCATCTGGGCCTCACCCAGTCCTAGTGACTTTGTTCCCCACCTGGACCTGATTGCTGTGGACTCCTTCTTGGCCTCACCTGAAACTGGTGACTCTGATCCTATCTGCGCCTCACCCAGATCTGGTGACTCTGGTCCTCACCTGGGCATCATTGGGACCTGGTTACTCTGTTCCACACCTGAGCCTCACCTGGACATGATGACTGGAACCCCTATGGGCCTCACCCTGACCTGATGACTCTGGTCCCCATCTGGATGTCACCTGGACCAGGTGATTCTGGTACCCCTCTAGGCCTAAACCAGACCTGATGACTGGCCTTCAACTGGGGCTCACCTGGACCTAGTGAATATGCTCCCCACGTGGGCCTCATCTGGACCTGGTGAATCTGGTCACTACCTGGGAATCATCAGGACAAGGTTACTCTATTCCCCACTGGGACTCACCTGGACCTGGTAACTCTGGTCCTCACTTTGGCCTCTTCTGTACCAGGTGACTCTGGCCCCACCTAGGCCTCACCTGGAACTGGTGATTCTGATCCTCAGCATGGCTTCACCTGACCTGGTGACTGTGGTTCCCACCGGGACCTCACCTGGACCTCATGTCACTGGTCCCCAGCTGGGCCTCATCTGGACCTGGTGTCTCTGGTACCCACCTGGGTAGCATCAGGACATGGTTACACTGTTCCCTACAGGGACCCACCTGGACCTGTTAACTCTGGTCTTCACCTGGGCCACACCTGGATGGTGACTCTGGTTCCCACCTGGGTCTCACCTGGACCGGGTGAGTCTGATCCCCACCTCGGCCTCACCTGTAACTGGTGACTCTCATTACCACATGGACCTCATGTGGACCAGGTGGCTGCAGTGTTTCTAGCTTCTAATGTCCCTGGTGACTCTGGTCCCCACCAGGGCCTCACAGGGACATGGTGAGTGTGGTTGCCACCTGCACCTCATCTGGACCTGGTGATTCTGCTCTGCACCTGAGACTACCCTGGATCTGGTGACTGTGGTCCCCACCTGGGCCTCACTTGGACCTGGTGACTCTGGTCCCCATCTGGGCCTCACCTGGCCCTGTTGACCATGATCCTCCACTGGGCATAATTGGGACCCGGTTACTGTGTTCCACAACTGGACCTCACCTGGACCGGGTGACTCTGGTCCCCCTCTGGGTCTCACCCTGACCTGGTGACTGTGAACCCCACTTTGGCCTGACTTGGACCTGCTGACTCTGGTTGCCACCTGCGCCTCACCTCGAACTGTTGACTCTGGTTCTTTCAAGGGCCTCCCCTGTACCTGGTGATCCTGGTCCCCACCTGGGCCTCACCTGGACCTGGCGACTGTTGTCACCACCTGGGACTCACCTGGACCTGGTTACTGTGTTCCACACCTGGGCCTCACGTACACCTGTTGACCATGTTCCCCAGCCGGTCTCACATGGACCTGTTGCCTCTGATCCCCACCTGGGCCTCACATATACCTGGTAGATCTGGTCCTCACCAGGCCCTCATCTCTATCTGGTGACTCTGGTCCCCACCTGGACCTCTCCTGGACCTGGTGACTCTCTTTCCAACATGGACCTCACCTGGATCTGGTAACTCGGGTCCTCAGTTTGGCCTCACCTGGACCTGGTGACTCTCGTCCCCACTGTGACCTAACTCACACCTGGTGAATCTTTCCCCACCTAGGCCTCACCCAGACCTGGTGACCCTTGTCCCCAGTTATGCCTCAATTCGACCTCATGAATCTGGTCCTCACGTGGGCCTCACATGGACCTGGGACTCAGCTGGATAGAGTGGCTCTGGTTCCCACATGGGACCCACCTGATACTGGTGACTGTGGTCTCCTTCTATGCTTCACCAGGACCTGGTGATTCTGATCCACATCTGGGCCCTGCATGGGCCTAGTGACTCTGGTCCTCACCTAGGCATTATTGGGACCTGGATACTCTATTCCACACCTGGGCCTCACTTTGACCGGGGAACTCTGGTCCAACTCTGGGCCTCAAACTTAACTGGTTACTCGGGTTCCCCCTCTGGACATCACCCTTTCTTGGTGACTCTGGTCTCCCCCTGGGCTTCACTTGTACCTGGTGAATCTGGTCCTTACCTGGACCTCACCTGGACCTGGTGACTCAGGTCACGACCTGGGTCTCACCTGGACTTGGTGAATCTTGTTGCCACCTGGGCCTCACCTGGATCTGGTGGTTCTGGTTCACATATGGGGCTCTCCAGGACCTCGTTCCTGTGGTCTCCTTTGGCCTCACCTGGAACAACACGACCCTGATCCATATTTGGGCCTCGCCTGTACCTGGTGACTCTGGTCCTTACCTGGGCATCATTGGGACCTGGTTACTCTCTTCTATCCCTGGGCCTCCCGTGGACCTGGTGACTCTGGTCACCATCTGGACCTCACCCTGACCTGGTGACTGTGGTCCCACAGGGGCCTCACCTGGAAGAGGTGACTGGTTCCCACAGGGAACTCACCTGGACCTGGTGAATCTGCTCCTCACATGGACATCATAGGACCTGGTTACTCAGTTCCACATCGGGGCCTCATCTGGACCTAGTGACTCTCGTCCCCCTCTTGGCCTCACCCTGACGTGGTGACTCTGGTCCCCACCTGGATATCACCGGGACCGGGTGACTCTGGTCCTCCTCTGGTCCTCCGCTGGGCCTCACCTGGAGCTGGGTACTCTGGTCCTCAAGTGGGCCCCAACAGGACCTGGTGATCTACTCCTCACTTAGGCCTCATCTGGAGCTTGTGACTCTGGTCCCACCTGGGCATCAATGGGACATGGTTACTCTGTTCCCCACCAGGGACTCACCTGGACCTGATAACTTTGCTCCACACTTTGGCCTCACCTGGCACTGATGACTTTGGGCCCCCCACCTAGGTCTCAATCTGGACCTGGTGACTGTGGTCCCCACCTGGGTCTCACCTGGACCTGGTGACTCTCGTTCCCACATGAACCACACCTGGACCTGGTGACTGTGGTGTCCTTCTAGCCTCATATTTACCTGGTGACTCCAGTTCCCACCAGGGCCTCACCTGGATCTGGTGACTATGGCCTGCAGGTTGGCCTCACCTGGTCCTGGTGAGTGGAGTTGCCACCTGGGCCTCACCCATACCTGGTGAGTCAGGTCCCCACGTGGGCTTCTTGGACCTGGTGAATCTGGTCCTTACCTGGTCCTCACCCGGACCCGGTGACTCTGGTCATCACCTGAGCCTCACCTGGACCTGGTGAATGTGGTCCCCAACTGGGCCTCACCCTATCCTGGTGACTTTGTTCCCCACCTGGACCTGATTGCTGTGGACTCCTTCTTGGCCTCACATGGAACTGGTGACTCTGATCCTATCTGGGCCTCTCCGAGATCTGGTGACTCTGGTCCTCACCTCGGCATCATTGGTACCCGGTTACTCTGTTCCACACCTGAGCCTCACCTGGACATGATGACTCTGGAATCCCTCTGGGCCTCACCTTGACCTGGTGACTCTGGTCCCCATCTGGATGTCACCTGGACCAGGTGATTCTGGTACCCCTCTAGGCCTCAACGAGACCTGGTGACTCTGGTCCTCAACTGGGCCTCACATGGACCTAGTGAATATGCTCCCCCCACCTGGGCCTCATCTGGACCTGGTGACTCTGGTCCCTACCTGGACATCATCGGGACATGGCTCCTCTATTCCCCACTGGGCCTCAATTGGAACAGGTGGCTCTGATCCTCAGCAGCATGCCTCGAATGCACCTTTCCACTAGCTGCGTTCTTATGGCTGTGAGAATGTAGCTACATTGTAAGTCAGGACGTTCCATGTATACCGCTCTACTGCACCTAGAGACACAAGCATTGAAGCCTGCAGCTAGCTCCTTTTGTCCTATGAGCTTCTGAACAACACATCTAGTGAGGATGTTCGAAATTTCATCTGAAGGCCGTGTGGAACTGTGAGGGACTGGGGGTGAGTTCAAGTCTCAGAAGAAAGTACCCTTTGGACACTGCATTCCACTAGCTTCTCATGTATGGAATTAGTGTGTAGCACCAACCCTAGAGAGCAGTTCCTCACATATCTCTGGATGGGGCTTGGAGACACTAGTCGTGTGGGCTGGCGCCTTCCACTAACCTCTCACAATCCTTCAGTCACGATTCAAGCCTAGGCCTGATAGGAGCGAAGTGTACCTGCAGTCAGCATGTGGGAGGTACAGGGCATAAGTTCAACTCTCAGAAGTGTGTATGCTTTACAGGCAGATGTCTGTTAGACACTTATTGATGGGAGCTTGAACCGAGGTATACTCTACTTGAACAAGGACGTTGGAATTCGCTGTATTGAACTCAGATACACGTGAGTACAGGCCTGTCACTTCCACATGCTTGTCACACAACCTCTTCCAGCACCTAACATAAAGATGCTAGGACCTATGTCTACATGCAGTCAGGATGCGGGACGGTCCTGCCCTGACCTCAGCTCTTACAAGGAAGCATGCCTAGAAGTCAGCTTTCAACTAGCTGCATTCTTATGGCAGTGAGAATGTAGCAGTATTCTAATTCAGGAGGTTCCAAGATTACCACTCTACTGCACCTGGAGAAAACTTCCAGGTCTGCATTGTTCCACTTGCGTCTCACAACCTTCTGACAAAACTCTATGGTGAAGATGTTTGATACTCATTCTGCAGGCAGTATCAGACCGTGAAGGAAGGAGGGTGAGCTCAACTCTCAAAACTAATTTGCTTTTGGACAAGGCGTTCAGCTACCTTCTCACCTATGGAACTTAACATGTAGCACCAGTCTAACACAGGAATTACTACGAAATCCCTGGATTGACCTTGGTGTCACTAGTCTAGTGTGCTGGGACATTCCACTTACCTCTCACAACACTTCCATAACGCATCGAGACTAGGCCTTTTAGAAGTGAAGTGTACCTGAAGGCAGGATGTCGAGGTACAGATCATAAGCTCAACTCTCAGTAGTGTGTATGCCTGGGAGGCAGATTTCTGCTAACCCCTCATACATGGGATTTAGAACATAGCTATACTCTGATCGAAGAAGACCGTTGGATATTGCTATATTCAACTCAGATACACGTGAGTTCAGGCCTGACGCTTCCACATGCTTTTGTCACAACCTCTCCCAGCACCTAACACAAGGATGTTAGCAGCTACGTCTACAGTCAGGCAGGATGAGGGAGGGTCCTTCCCTGAGCTCAGCTCTCAAAAGGAAGCATGCCTCGAAGCCAGCTTTCTACTAGCTGCATTGTTATGGCCTTGAGAACGTAGCACCACTGTAAGTCAGGATGTTCCATGTATACCGCTCTACTTCACCTTGAGAGACAAGCATTGAAGCCTGCAGATAGCTCCTTGTGTTCTATGAGCTTCTGACAAACATGTCTAGTGAGGATGTTCGAAATTCCATCTGAAGGCCGAGTGGAACTGTGAGGGATTGGAGGTGAGCTCAAGTCTCAGAAGAGAGTACCCTTTGGACACTGTGTTCAACTAGCTTCTCATGTATGGAACTTAGTAAGTAGCACCAATCTAAGAGAGCAGTTCCTCACATATCTCTGGATTGGGCTTGGAGACACTAGTTGTGTGGGCCGGCACCTTCCACTAACCTCTGACAAACTTCTGTCATGAATCTGACAGGAGCCTGATAGGAGCAAAGTGTACCTGCAGTCAGCATGTGCGAGGTACAAGGCATAAATTCAACTCTCAGAAGTGTGTATGCTTTGCAGGTCGATGTCTGCTAGACACTTATCGAGGCGAGATATACACGAGCTACACTCTAATTATACAAGGACGTTGGCAATCACTGTATTGAACTCAGATACACGTGAGTACAGTCCTGACACTTCCACTTGCATTTCTCCAACCTCTCCCAACATAAAATAAGAATGTTAGCAGCTTCAACTACAGGCAGTCAGAATGCGGGAGGGTCCTGCCCTGAGCTCAGCTTTCAAAAGGAGGCATGCCTCGAAGCCAGCTTTCTACTAACTGCGTTCTGATGGCCATGAGAACGTGGCAGCATTGAATTCAGGATGTTCCATGAATACCACTTTACTGCACCTGGAGACACAACCTTGAAATCTGCAGCTTCCCTTTGTATCCCATTAGCTTCTGACAAACATGTCTAGTGAAGATGTTTGTAACTGTATCTGTAGGCAGTGTGGAACTGGGAAGGACCACGTTTCAACTCATCTCCGAGAGGGAAGTTCCCCAGAGAGAGAGCTTTCAGCTAGGTACTCAGGTTTGGAAGTTAGTATGTAGCTCCCATCTGAGGGAGGAATTCCTCAGAAGTTGCTGGATTGAACTAAGACACATTTGCCTCTTGCAAAACTTCCGTCCCGCATCGAACGATATCCTTTGGAAGTGAAGCGTACAGGTGGTCAGCATGTGGGAGGTTCAAGTCCTAAGATCAATCCAAAGGAGAGTGCATGCCTTGGAGGCAGCTGTCTGCTAGTCACGGAATTGACAAGGCAGACACTTGTTTCTCACTTCGCTACTCTCCCCCATACAACGAAATGCTGTGGAAGCTGTTCGTACACGCAGTCAGGATGGGGGAGGTACAGGCCATAAGCCCAACTCTCAGAAGTGTGTATGCTTTGCAAGCCGATGTCTGCTAGACACTTATCGAGGCGAGATATACACGAGCTACACTCTAATTGAACAAGGACGTTGGCAATCGCTGTATTGAACTCAGATACACGTGAGTACAGTCGTGACACTTCCACTCGCATTTATCCAATCTCTTCCAGCACTTCACGTAAGGATGTTAGCAGCTATGCCGATGGGCAGGCAGGATGCGGGAGGGTCCTGCCTTGAGCTCAGCTCTCACAAGAGAGCATGCCTAGAAGCCAGCTTTCAACTAGCTGCGTTCTAATGGCCATCAGAACATAGCAGTTTTCTAACTCAGGAGGTTCGAAGAATACCACTCTACTGCACCTGGAGACACCTTCCAGGCCTGCATTATTCCACTTGCGTCTCACAAGCTTCTGACAAACGTCTCTGGTGAAGATGTTCAAAACTCATTCTGCAGGCAGTGTAGAACTGTGAGGGACTGGGTGTGAGCTCAACTCTCGGAAGAGAGATGCTTTTGGACATGGGTTTCAGCTAGCTTCTCACGTATGGAACTTAGTATGTAGCACCTAAGACAGAAATTACTAGGAAATCGCTGGATTGAGCTTGGAGGCACTAGTCTTGCGTGCCGGGACTTTCCACTTACCTCTCACAACACTTCCGTCATGCATCGAGCCTAGGCCTGTTAGCAGCGAAGTGTACCTGCAGGCAGGATGTGGGAAGTACAGGCCATAAGCTCAAGTCTCAAAAGTGTGTATGCATGGGAGGCAGATGTCTGCTACCCACTCGTACATGGGAGTTAGAAACTAGCTACACTCTTTGAAGAAGGCCATTTGAAATCGCTGTATTCAACTCAGATAATCGTGAGTACAGGCCTGACACTTCCACATGCAAATCGAATCGAAACAAAATAATCGCATCGAATAGAATCGAAAGGAACAAAACCGAAACTATTGTATCGAAAAGAAAAAAATCAAATCAAATCGAATCGAAATGTATCGAATAACATCGAATTGAAAAGAATCGAATAGAATCGAATCGAAAATAATTGAATCAAATCAAACAAAAAGGAATCCAATAGAAAACAATCGAATCGAAAAGAACTGAATTGAATCAAATCGAAAAGAATCTAATCGAATCGAATTGAATCAAAAAGAATCGAATCGAAAAGAATTCAATCGAAGGGTTTCGAATCGAATCGAATTGAATCGAAAAGAATATAATTGAACCGAAAAGATTCGAATGGAATCAAAAAGAAACAAATCAAAAAGAATTGAATCTAATTGAATCGAAAAGAGTCGAATCTAATCGAATCGAAAAGAATCGGATCCAAATGAATCTAATCGAAAAGAGTGGAATCGAAAAGAATCGAATTTTTTCAAAAAAACGAATCGAATTGAATCGAATCAAAAAGAATTGAATCGATTCTAAAAGAAAGGAATTCAAATCGAAATGACTCGAATCGAAAGATTCGAATCAAATCGTATTGAAAAAAAAGAATCGAATCAAATAGAATCGAAAAGAAAGTAATCGAAAAATATATCGAAAAGAAAAAAATCGTATCGAATCAAAAAAATCGAACGAATCGAATCGAAATGGATCGAATCAATTCGAAATGAATCAAAAAGAATCGAATCGAATCGAAAAGAATCGAATCGAATCAAATTGAAAATAATTGAAACATATCGAATAGAAAAAAAATCGAATTGAAAAGAATCGAATCGAATCGAAAAGAATTGAATCGAATCAAATCTAAAACAATCAAATCGAATCCAATCGAATCGAATCAAAAAGAATTGAATCGAAGAGTTTCGAATCGAATCAAATTGAAACGAAAAGAATCTGATCGAACCGAAAAGATTTGAATGGAATAAAAAATTAACGAATTAAAAAGAATCAAATCGAATCAAATAAAAAAGAATCAAATCTAATCAAATCGAAAAGAATCGAATCCAAATGAATCAAGTCGAAAGGAGTGGAATCGAAAAGAACCAAATCATTTAGAAAAAAAACGAATCGAATTGAATCGAATCGAATAGAAAATAATCGAATCGAATAGAAAATAATAGAAAAGAATAGAAAAGAACCGAATCGAATCGAATCGTAAAGAATCAAATCGAATCGAAAAGAATCGGATCGAATTAAAGCGAATAGAATCGAATCGAATCGAAAAGAATCGAATCCAAAATAACCGAATCGAAGAGTCTAATCAAAAAGAATCGAATCGATTCGAAAAAACCGAATCGAAGAGACTCGAAAATAATCGAATTGAATCAAAAAGAATCGAAAAAGGGGATCCCTGGGTGGCGCAGCGGTTTGGCGCCTGCCTTTGGCCCAGGGCGCGATCCTGGAGACCCGGGATCGAATCCCACGTCGGGCTCCCGGTGCATGGAGCCTGCTTCTCCCTCTGCCTGTGTCTCTGCCTCTCTCTCTCTCTCTGTGACTATCATGAATAAATAAATAAAATCTTTAAAAAAAAAAAAAGAATCGAAAAGAATCGAATCGAATCGATTTGAAAAGACATTCGAATAGAAAAGACTCGAATCGAATCGAATCGATAAAAATCGAATCGAATTGCACCGAATCAAAAGAATCTAATCGAATGGAAGTGAAAATAATCAAATCAAATCGAATCGAATCAAAAAGAATCGAATCGAATCGAATCAAAAAGAATCGAATCGAATTGATTCGAAAAGAAAGGAATTCAAATCAAAAACATTCGAATAGAAAGATTCGAATCGAATTGAATCGAATCAAAAAGAATAGAATCGAATAGAGAAGAAACGAATAGAAAACTATCGAATGGAAATGAAAAAAATTGAATCGAATAAAATCGAAGAGAATCGAATCGAATTGAAAAAGATCGAATCAAATCGAATATAAGAATCGAATCGAATCGAAAAGAATCGAATCCAATCAAAAAGGATCTAATCGAATTGTATCGAATAGAAAAGAATCAAATAAAATCGAAAAGAATTGAATCGAATCGAAAAGAATCGAATCGAATTGAATCGAAAAGAATCAAATCAAATCGAAAAGAATCGAATCGAATCGAAAAGAATCGAATTGAAACAAATCGATTCGAAAAGAAAGAAATTCGAATCGAAGAACCTTGAATCAAAAAGAATCGAATCGACTCTAATCGAAAAAATCGAATCGCACCAAATCAAAAGAATCGAATCAACAGGAAGTGTAAAGAATTGAATCGATACAAAAAGAATCGAATCGAATAGAATCGAAAAGAAAGGAATCGAAAACTATCATCGAAACGAAAACGATCGTATCGAATCGAATCGAAAAGGATCGAATCGGGATCCCTGGGTGGCGCAGCAGTTTAGCGCCTGCCTTTGGCCCAGGGCGCGATCCTGGAGACCCGGGATCGAATCCCACATCGGGCTCCCGGTGCATGGAGCCTGCTTCTCCCTCTGCCTGTGTCTCTGCCTCTCTCTCTCTCTCTCTGTATGACTATCATAAATAAATAAAAATTTAAAAAAAAGTGTATTAAAAAAAAAAGGAAAAGGATCGAATTGATTCGAAATGAATAAAAAGAATCGAATCAAATCAAAAAGAATCAAATCAAATCGAAAAAATCGAATTAAAAAGAATCTAAAAGAATTGAATTGAAAAAAATTGATTCGAATGGAATCAAAAAGAATCGAATCAAATCGATTCGAAAAGAAAGCAATTCGAATCGAAAAGACTCGAATCGAAAAGAATCGAATCTAATCGAAAAAAATTGAATCGGGGATCCCTGGGTGGCACAGTGGTTTGGCGCCTGCCTTTGGCCCAGGGCGTGATCCTGGAGACTCGGGATCGAATCCCACATCGGGCTCCCGGTGCGTGGGGCCTGCTTCTCCTTCTGCCTGTGTCTCTGCCTCTCTCTCTCTCTCTGTGACTATCATAATAAATAAATAAATAAATAAATAAATAAATAAATAAATAAATAAATATTTTTTAAAAAAAGAAAAAAATTGAATCGAATCGCACCGAATCCAAAGAATCGAATTGAATGGAAGAGAAAAGAATTGAAAAGAATCGATTCGAAAAGAATCGTATCAAATCAAATTGAAAAGAATCGAATCAAATTGAATTGAAAAGAATCGAATCGAATCGGAAAGAATCGAATCGAATCGAAAAGAATCAAATCGAATCGAAAAAACTGAATCGAATCTAATCGAAAAGAATCGAATCGAATCAAAAAAATAGAATCAAAACGCACCGTATCTAAAGAATTAAATCAAATGGACGTGAAAAGAATCGAATCAAATCAAATCGAAAAGAATCGAATCGAATCAATTCTAAAAGAAAGGAATTCGAATTGAAAAGACTCGAATCAAAAGATTCGAATCAAATCGAACCGAAACAAAAAGAATCAGATCGAATAGAATCGAAAAGAAACGAATCGAAAACTATCATATCGAAATGAAAAAAATCGAATCGAATCGAAAAAAATCGAATCGAATAGAATCGAAAAGGATCGAATCGATTCGAAATGAATCAAATAGAATCGAATCGAATTGAAAAGAATCGAATCGAATAGAAAAGAATCGAAACAAATCAAATAAAAAATCGAATTGAAAAAAACAAAAGGAATCGAAAAGAATTGAATCGAATTGAAAAGAATTGAATTGAATCGAATTGAAAACAATCGAATCGAATCGAATCAAAAAAATTGAATCGAAGAGTTTTGAATCGAATCGAATTGAATCGAAAAGAATCTAATCGAATCGAAAAGATTCGAATAGAATCGAAAAGAAACGAATCAAAAAGAATTGAATTGAATCGAAAAGAATAGAATCTAATCGAATCAAAAAGAATCGAATCAAATCGAGTCGAAAGGAGTGGAATCAAAAAGAATGAATCGATTCAAAAAAACGAATCGAACTGAATCGAATCGAAAATAATCGAATCGAATTGAATTGAAAAGAATAGAAAAGAATCGAATCGAACCAAAAAGTATCGAACTGAATCGAAAAGGATCGAATCAAAAGAATTGAATCAAATCAAAAAGAATCGAATCGAAGAGTCAAATCGAAAAAATCGAATCGATTTGAAAAAAACCGAATTGATTCGAATCGAATCGACTCAAAAAGAATCGAATCGAATCGAAAAGAATCAAATTGAATCGAATCAAATTGAAAAGAATGGAATCAAATCGATTCGAAAAGAAAGAAATTCGAATCGAAGAGACTGGAATTGAAAAGAATCAAATCGAATTGAATTGAAAAGAATCAGATCAAATCGAAAAGAATCGAATCGAATCAAAAAGAATCGAATCAAATCAAATCGAAAAGAATAGAATCAAATTGATTCAAAAAGAAAGAAATTCGAATCGAAGAGACTTGAATCGAAAAGAATCGAATTGAATCGAAAAAAATCGAATCGAATCGCACCGAATCAAAAGAATCTAATCGAATGGAAGTGAAAATAATTGAATCGAATCAAAAGAATCGAATTGAATCGATTCGAAAAGAAAGGAATTCAAATAAAAAACACTCGAATAGAAAGATTCGAATCGAATCGAATTGAATCGAAAAGAATCAAATCAAATCGAATCGAATAGAAAAGAAATGAATAGAAAACTATCGAATGGAAACGAAAAAAATCAAATCGAATCGAATCAAAGAGAATCAAATCGAATCAAAAAGATCTAATCAAATTGAATGTAAGAATCGAATAAAAAAATTAAAAAAAAGAATCGAATCGAATCGAATTGAAAAGAATCGAATCAAATCGAAAAGGATCGAATCGAATTGTATTGAATAGGAAAAAATCAAATCAAATCGAAAAGAATCGAATCGAATCGAAAAGGATCGAATCGAATCAAGTCGAATAGAAAAGAATCGGATCGAATCGAAAAGAATTGAATCGAATTGAATCGAAAAGAATCAAATCGAATTGGGATCCCTGGGTGGCGCAGCGGTTTAGTGCCTGCCTTTGGCTCAGGGCGCGATTCTGGAGACCAGGGATCAAATCCCACGTCGGGCTCCAGGTGCATGGAGCCTGCTTCTCCCTCTGCCTATGTCTCTGCCTCTCTCTCTCTCTCACTGTGTGCATATCATAAATAAATAAAATTAAAAAAAATTTAAAAAAAAGAATCGAATCAAATCGAAAAGGATCGAATCGAAAATAATCCAATCCAAATGAATCGAATCGAAAAGAGTCAGGGGATCCCTGGGTGGCGCAGCGGTTTGGCGCCTGCCTTTGGCCCAGGGCGCGATCCTGGAGACCCGGGATCGAATCCCACATCGGGCTCCCGGTGCATGGAGCCTGCTTCTCCCTCTGCCTGTGTCTCTGCGCCTCTCTCTCTCTCTGTGACTATCATAAATAAATAAAAATTAAAAAAAAATTAAAAAAAGAAAATTGTCAAATCGAAAAAATCGAATCGATTCGAAAAAAAAGAATCAAATCGAATTGAAAAGAATTGAATCCAAATGAATCGAATCAAAAAGAGTCGAATCAAAAAGAATAGATTCGAAAAACGAACGAATCAAATGGAATCGAATCAAACATAATCGAATCGAATTGAAAAGAATAGAAAAGTATCGATTCTAAAAGAAAGGAACTCGAATCGAAAAGACTCGAATTGAAAGATTCAAATCAAATCGAATTGAAACAAAAAGAATCGAATTGAATAGAATCGAAAAGAAACGAATTGAAAACTATCATATCAAAACGAAAAAATCGTACCGATTCGAAAAAAATCGAATTGAATCGAATCAAAAAGAAACGAATCAAAAAAGACGAATTGAAACAAAAAAATGAAATCGAATCGAATCAAAAAGAATCGAATCGAATCAAAAAGGATCGAATCAAAAAGAATTGAATCCAAAATAATCGAATCGAAGAGTCGAATCGAAAGAATCGAATCGATTCGAAAAAAAACCGAATTGATTCGAATCGACTCGAAAAGAATCGAATCGAATCGAATAAAAAAAGAATCGAATCGAATCGAAAAGAATCGAATTGAATCAGAAAAGATCGAATCGAATTGAATCGAATTGAAAAGAATCGAATCGAATCGAAAAGAATCGAATCAAATCTATTCGAAAAGAATCGATACAAATCAAATAAAGAAGAATCGAATCGAAAAAAATCGAATCATATTGAAAAGAATCAAATCCAATCGAATTGAAAAGAATCGAATTGAATGGAAAAGAATCGAATCGAAAAGAATCGAATCGAATCGAAAAGCATCGGATTGAAAAGGATCGAATCGAAAAGGATCGAATCGAATCAATCGAAATGAATTGATCGAAATGAATCAAAACATGTCGATCGAAAAGAATCTAATCAAATCGAACAGAATCGAATCGAAAAAAATTGAATCGAATCGAAATGAATCGAATCAAAAATAATTGAATCAAATTGAATCGACACGAATTGAATCGAAAATACTCGAATCGAATCACATCGAAACGATTCGAATCGAAAATAAACGAATTGAAATGAATTGAATCGAAAATAATCGAATCAAATCTAATCGAAACGAATAGAACTGAAAATAATCGAATCGAATCAACTCGAAAATAATCGAATCAAATCGAATCAAAACGAATCGAATCAAAAATAATCGAATCGAAACGAATTGAATCGAAAATAATCTAATCGAATCTAATCGAAATGAATAGAACGGAAAATAATCGAATCGAATCGACTCGAAACGAATTGAATCAAAAGTAATCGAATGGAATCGAATCGAATCGAAAATAACCAAATCGAAAGGAATTGAATCGAAAATAATCGAATTGAATAGAATCGAAACAATTTGAATAAAAAATAATCGAATGGAATCGAAACGAATAAAAAATAATCAAATCGAATCGAAATGATTCGAATCGAAAATAATCGAATCGAAATGAATTGAATAAAAAATCAAATCGAATCGAATCAAAACAAATCTAAAATAATCGAATTGAATTGAATCAAAACGAATAGAATCGAAATGATCGAATCAAAAATAATCGAATCAGGGATCCCTGGGTGGCGCAGCGGTTTGACGCCTGCCTTTGGCCCAGGGCGCGATCCTGGAGACCCGTATTGAGTCCCACATCGGGCTCCTGGTGCATGGAGCCTGCTTCTCCCTCTGCCTATGTCTCTGCCTCTCTCTCTCTCTCTCTGTGACTATCATAAATAAATTAAAAAAACATATATCTTTAAAAAAATAATCGAATCGAATCAAATCGAAAATAATCGATTCGAATTGAAAATAATCGAATCGAATCGAATTGAAACGAATCGAATAGAAAATAATCGAATCAAAACGAATCGAAATGAATCGAATCAAAAATAATTGAATCGATTCAAATTGAAACGAATTTAATCGAAAATACTCGAATCGAATCGAATCGATACGAATCAAGTCGAAAATAAACGAATCGAAACGAGTCGAATCGAAAATAATAGACTCGAATCGAATAAAAAATAATCGAGTCGAATCGAATTGAAACGATTCGAATCGAAACGAATAGAACCAAAAATAATCGAATCGAATCAACTCGAATATAATCGAATCGAATCGAATCGAAACGAATCGAATCAAAAATATTCGAATCGAAACGAATCGAATAGAAAATAATCGAATCTAATTGAAAATAATCGATTCGAATAGACTACAATCGAAAATAATGGAATTGAATTGAATCGAAAATAATTGAATCGAATCGAATCAAATCTAAGAGAATCGAATCGAATCGGAAAAGATCAAATCGAATTGAATCGAAAAGAATCGAATCAAATCGAAAAGGATCGAATCGAATCATATCGAATGGAAAGAATCAAATCAAATAGAAAAGAATTGAATCGAATCGAAAAGAATCGTAAAAAATCTAATAAAAAAGAATTGAATCGAATCGAAAATATCGAATCGAATGGAAAAGAATCGAATCGGAAAGAATTGAATGGAAAAGAATCGAATCGAAAAGAATTGAATCGAATCGAAAAGGATCGAATCGAATCAAATTGAATAGAAATGAATCGAATTGAAAAGAATCGAATCGAATTGAATCGAAAAGAAATCAAATCGAATCAAAAATAATTGAATCCAAATGAATCGAATCGATTTGAATTGAATCGAAAAGAATCAAATCGAATTGAATCAAAAAGAATCGAATTGAATCAGAAAGAATCGAATCGAAAAGAGTCAAATCGAATCAAATCGAAGAGAACTGAATCGAATCAAATCGAAAAGAATCGAATTGAAAAGAATCGAATAGAATAGATTCAAATCGAATCGAAAAGAATCGAATCAAAAATAATCAAATCAAAATGAATCGAAAAGAACTGAATCGAACCAAATCGAAAAGAATCGAATTGAAAATAATCGAATAGAATAGATTCAAATCAAACTGAATCGAATCAAAAAGAATTGAATCGAATCGAATCAAATCGAATTGAAAAGAATCTATTCGAATCAAAAAGAATCAAATCGAAAGAATAGAATAGAATCGAAAAGAATCGAATCGAAAAAAATCAAATCAAATCAAATCTAAAGAAACGAATTGAATTGAATCGAAAAGAATCAAATCGAATCGAAAAGAATCGAACTGAATCGAATCGAATCGAAAAGAATCGAATTGAATCGAATCGAATCGAATCAGATCCAAAAAAATCGAATCGAATCACACCGAATCCAAAGAATCGAATTGAATGGAAGTGAAAAGAATCGAATCGAATCAAATCGAATTGAATCGAAAAGAATCGAATCGAATCGAATCGATACTAAAAGAAAGGAAATTGAATCGAAAAGACTCGAATTGAAAGATTTGAATCAAATCGAATCGAAACAAAAAGAATCGCATTGAATAGAATCGAAAAGAACGATTCGAAAACTATCGTTTTGAAACCAAAAAAATCGAATCGAATCGAAAATAATTAAATCAAATAAAAAAGAATCGAATAGAAAAAAATGAAATTGAAAAGAAATGAATCGAATCGAAAAGAATCGAATCAAAAAGAATTGAATCGAGAAGAATTCAATCGAAGAGTTTCGAATCGAATCGAATTAAATCAAAAAGAATCTAATCGAACCGAAAAGATTCGAATGGAATCAAAAAGAATTGACTCGACTTGAATCGAAAAGAATCAAATCTAATCGAATCGAAAAGAATCGAATCCAAATGAATCTAATCGAAAAGAGTGGCATCAAAAAGAATCAAATTGTTTCAAAAAAAAGAATTGAATGGAATGGAACTGAAAAGAATTGAATCGAATCGATTCTAAAAGAAAGGAATTTGAATCGAAAAGGCTCGAATCGAAAGATTCGAATCAAATTGAATCGAAACTAAAAGAATCGAATCGAATAGAATCGAAAAGAAACGAATTGAAAACTATCATATCGAAACGAAAAAAATCGTATCGAATGAAAAAAATCAAATCGAATCGAAACAAAAAGGATCGAATCAATTCAAAATGAATAAAAAATAATCTAATCGAATCGAAAATAATCGAATCGAAAAGAATTGAATCGAATAGATTCGAATTGAATCGAATCGAAAGAAAATAATCGAATTGAGTCGAAAAGAATCAAATCGAAAAGAATCGAATTGAATCGAAAAGAATGGAATCGGATCGAAAAGAATCGAATCGAAAAGGATCGAATCGACGAATCGAAAAAAATCGAATCGAAAAGAATCGAATTGAATTGAATCGATTTTAAAAGAATCGAATCAAATCGAAAAGAATCGAATCGAAAGGAATCGAATCGAATCCAAACGAAACAAATCGAATCCAAATGAATCGAATCGAAAAGAGTCGATCAAAAACAATCAATTTGAAAAAAACGAATCAAATTGTATTGAAAAGAATAAAAAGAATCGAATCAAATTGAAAGGAATCGAATCGAATAAAAAAGAATCGAATCAAATCGAATCAAAAAGAATAGACTCGAATTGCACCGAATCAAAAGAATCAAATCGAAAGGAAGTGAAAAGAATCGAATCGAATTCAATCGAATCGAAAAGAATTGAATCGAATCGATTCTAAAAGAAAGGAATTCGAATCGAAAAGACTCGAATCAAAAGATTCGAATCAAATCGAATCAAAACAAAAAGAATCGAATCGAATAGAATCAAAAAGAAACGAATCGAAAACTATCATATCAAAACGAAAAGAATCGTATCGAATCGAATCGAATCAAAAAGGATCGAATCGATCCAAAACGAATCAAAAAGAATCAAATCGAATCGAAAATAATCGAAACAAATCAAATAAAAAAGAATCGAATAGAAAAAAATCGAATCGAATCGAAAACAATCAAATCGAATCGAAAAGAATTGAATCAATTCGAATCAAAAACAATCGAATTGAATTGAAAAGAATTGAAGAGTTTCGGATCGAATCAAATTGAATCGAAAAGAATCTAATCGAATCGAAAAGATTCGAATAGAATCGAAAAGAGACGAATCAAAAAGAATCGAATCGAATCGAATCAAAAAGAATCGAATAGAATTGAATCGAAAAGAATCGAATCCAAATGAATCGAGTTGAAAGGAATGGAATCAAAAAGAATCGAATCGTTTAGAAAAAAACGAATCGAATTGAATCGAATCGAATTGAAAAGAATCGAATCGAATCGAATTGAAAAGAATCGAATCGAATTGTAAAGAATCGAATCGAATTGAATCGAAAAGAATCAAATCTAATCGGAAAGAATCGAATCGAAAAGAATCGAATCGAATCCAAAAGTATGAATCCAAAAGAATTGAATCGAAGAGTAGAATCGAAAGGAATCGAATTGATTCAAAAAAAACCGAATCGAATCGACCTGAAAAGAATCAAATCAAAAAGAATCGAATCGAATCAAAAAGAATCGAATCGAATCAAAAAGAATCGAATTAAATCGATTTGAAAAGAAAGAAATTCGAATCGAAAAGACTCAAATCGAAAAGAATCTAATCGAATTGAATCGAAAAAAATCGAATCGAATCGCACCGAATCAAAAGAATCGAATCGAAGTGAAAATAATCGAATCAAATCGAATCAAATCAAAAAGAATTGAATCGAATCGAAAAGAATCGAATTGAATCGATTCGAAAAGAAAGGAATTCAAATCAAAAAGACTCGAATAGAAAGATTCGAATCGAATTGAATCAAATCGAAAAGAATCTAATCGAATCGAATAGAAAGGAATAGAAAACTATCGAATCGAAACGAAAAAAATCTAATCGAATCGAATCAAGAAGAATCGAATCGAAAAGAATCTAATTGAATCGAATCGAAAAGAATCGAATCCAAATGAATCGAATCGAAGAGTCGAATCGAAAAGAATCGAATTGATTCAAAAAAAGAACGAATCAAATGGTATCGAATCGAAAATAATCGAATCGTATCAAATCGAAAAGAGTAGAAAAGTATCGATTCGAATCAAAAAGAATCGACTCAAATTGAATCGAAAAGAATCGAATCGAATCAAATTGAATCGAAAAGAACTGAATCGAATCGAAAAGAATCTAATTGAATCGAAAAGAATCGAATCCAAATGAATTGAATCGAAAAGAGTCGAATCTAAAAGAATTGAATCGAAAAAATCGATTCGAATGGAATCAAAAAGAATCGAATCGAATCAAATCAATTTGAAAAGAAAGGAATTTGAATCGAATTGAATCGAAAAGAATCAAATAGATTCGAATTGAATTGAATTGAAAAATTGCGAAACGAATCTAATAAGATCGAATGGAAAAGAATCGAATCAAATTGAAAAGAATTGAATCGAATCGAACCGAATAGAAAATAATTGAATAGATCAAATCAAAAAGAATCGAATCGATTTGAAATGAATAGAGTAGAATCGAATTGAAGCAAAGTGAAAAGATTCGAATCGCATCAAGAATCGAAATGAATCAAATAGAATCCAAAAGAATTGAATCGAATCGAACAGTATCGAATCGAATCCAAAGAATCGAATCAAATCAAAAAGAATCGAATCAAAAGAATCAAATCGAAACGAAAAGAATCCAATTGTATCGAATCAAATCGTAAACAATCAAATCGAATCGAATAGAAAAGAATCAAATTGAATTGAATCGAAAAGAATCGAATGGTATTGAATTGAATTGAAAAGAATCAAATCATATCTAATTGAATTGAAAAGAATCAAATCAAATCGAATCGAATCGAATCGAAAAGAATCGAATCGTATCGAAAAGAATAGAATCGAATAGCATCGAAAAGAATCGAATTGAAAAGAATTGAATTGAAAAGAATCGAATCGAACCAAAAAGAATCGAATCGAATGCAATTGAATCAAATTGAATTGAATCGAAAAGAATTGAATTGAATCGAAAAGAATCGAATAGATTCGAATCAAATCGAATCGAAAAAATTCAAAACGAATCTAATCAGATCGAATGGAAAAGAATCGAATCGAATCGAAAAGAATTGAATCGAATCTAACCGAATCGAAAATAATCGAATAGATCGAATCAAATAGAATCGAATCGAATTGATTCGCATCAAAAAGAATTGAATTGAATGGAATTGAATCGAATCGAATTGAATCTAAAAGAATCGAATTGAATCGAATTGAATCGAAAAGAATCGAATAGATTCGAATTGAAACGAAATGAAAAAAATCAAAACGAATCGAATCAGAGTGGAAAAGAATTGAATCAAATCGAAAAGAATCGAATCGAATCGAACTGAATCGAAAAGAATCAAATAGATCGAATCAAAAAGAATCGAATCGATTCGAAATGAATCAAATAGAATCGAATCGAAGCGAAAAGAATCAAATCGAAAAGAATCAAATTGAATCAAATTGAAAAGAATCTAATCAAATCGAAAAGAATCGAATCGAAACGAAAAGAATCGTATCGAATTGAAAAGAATCGAATTGAATCGAATCAAATCGAAAAGAATCAAATCAAATCATATCGAATCAAAACGAATCAAATCGAATCGAAAAGAATCTAATCGAATTGAATCGAAAAGAATCGAATCGAATCAAAACGAATCAAATCGAATCGAAAAGTATCGAATTGAATCGAAAAGAATCGAATCGATTCGAAACGAATCGAATTGAATAGCATCGAAATGAATTGAATCAAAATGAAAAGAATAAAATCGAATCGTATCGAATGGAATCGAAAAGAATCGAATCATATCGAATTGAATCGAACAGAATCGAATCGAATAGAACCGAAAAGAATCATATCGAATCGAATCGAATCGAAAAGAATCGAATCGAATCTTACGTACTCGAATCAAAAAGAATCGAGTTGATTCGAATCGAAAAGAATCGCATCGAAAAGAATCGATTCAAATCGAAAATAATCAAATTGAATCAAAACGATTCGAATCAATACGAAACGAATCGAATCGAAAATAATAGAATTGAATTGAACCGAATCAAAATGAAAATAATCAAATTGAATCGAATTGAAAATAATCGAATCAAATCAAATCGAAAATAATTGAATCGAATCTAATCGAAAATAATCGATTCGCATTGAATCGAATCGAAAATAATCTAATTGAATTGAATTGAAAATAATGAAATCGAATCGAAAATAATCGAATCAAAAGTAATCTTATCGAATCGAAAATAATCGAATCAAATCGAAAATAATTGAGCCGAGTTGATTGAATTGAGTTGAAAATAATCAAACCGAATCGATCGAATTGAATCGAAAATAATCGAATCGAATCGAAAAGAATCGATCGAATCAAAAATAATTGGATCGAATCGAAAATAATCAAAACGAATCCAATCAAATTGAATCGAAAATAATCAAATTGAATTGAAATGAATCAAAAATTATTGAATCGAATTGAAATTATTCGAATCGGGGATCCCTGGGTGGCACAGCGGTTTGGCGCCTGCCTTTGGCCCAGGGCGCGATCCTGGAGACCCGGGATCAAATCCCACATCGGGCTCCCGGTGCATGGAGCCTGCCTTTCCCTCTGCCTGTGTCTCTGCGCCTCTCTCTCTCTGTGACTATCATAAATAATAAATAAAAATTAATAAACATTATTTGAATCGAATCAAATCGAATCGAATCGAAAATAATCAAATCGAATCGAAATTAATTGCATCAAATCGAATTAAATCGAAAAGAATCGATTTGCATCAAATCGAATAAAAAATAATCCAATAGAATTGAATCAAAAATAATCTAATCAAATCTAAAATAATCCAATCGAATCGAAAATAATCTAATCGATTTGAATCGAATATAATCGAATTTAATCGAAAATAATCGAATCGAATCTAAAATAATCGAATCGAAAAGAATCGAATTGAAAAGAAATGAATCCAATCGAATCGAATCAAAAACAATCGAGGGCAGCCCCGGTGGCGCAGCGGTTTAGCGCTGCCTGCAGCCCGGGGCATGATCCTGGAGACCTGGGATCGAGTCCCACATCGGGCTTCTGCATGGAGCCTGCTTCTCCTTCCTCCTGTGTCTCTGCCTCTCTCTATGTCTATCATAAATAAATAAAAAAATCTTTAAAAAAATAAAAAAAAAGAATTGATTCGAATCAAATCCCTAACCCTAACCCCTAACCCCTAACACTAAACCTATCCTAACCCTAACCCTTAACCCAAACCCTTAACCCTAATCGTAATACTAACCCTAACCCTAAACCCTAAACCCTAACCCTAACCCGAACACTAACCCTAACTTAAGCTGTACCGTAACCCTAATCAGTACCCTAACCCTAACAGGTACCCTAACACTAAACTGTACCCCAACCCTAACCCGTACCCTAACACTTACCCTAACCCGTACACTAACCTGTCCCCTAACCCTAACCCTAACCAGTACTCTAACACTAACCCATACCCTAACCTGTACCCTAAGCCATATCCTAACCCTAACCCTAACACATACCTAACCATAACCATAACCCTAACCTCTAACCTCTAACCCTAACCCTAACACCTAACCCTAACCCTAAACCCTAACCCATAAACCTAACCCTAAAACAAAACCTAACCCTAACCCCAAACCAAAACCTAACCCTAACCCCTAACCCAAACCTTAACCCCTACCCCTACCCCTAAACTGAACCCCTAACCACTAACCCTAAACCTAACCCTAAGCCTTAACCCTAACCCTAAACCCTAACTCTAACCCTAATCCTAACACTAACCCAAACCCTAACCCTAACCCTAACATTAAGCCCTAACCTTAACCCTAACACTAACACTAACCCTAACCCCTAACTCTAACCCTTAACACTAACCCTTAACCCTAACCGTACCCCTAACCCCTAACCCTAACCCTAACACTATCCCTAACCCTTAAACCTAACACTTAACCCTAACCCTAACCCTAAACCTAACACTAACCCTAACCCCTAACTCTAAAACTAACCCTAAACCTAACCTGAAACCTAACCCATACACTAACCCGTACCCTAACCCTAACACTCACCCGTAACCTAAACCTAACCCTAACCTATACCCTAACTCTAACCCGTACCCTAAACCTAACCCTAACCCGTACCCTAACCCTATCCTGTACAGTAATCCTACCCCTAACCCTTACACTAACCATAACCTGTACCCTAACCCTAACCCGTACCCTAAACTGTACCCTAATCCTAAACCATACCCTAACCCTAACCCGTACCCTAACCCTAACCGTAACCCGTACTCTAACCGTAACCCGTACCCTAACCCTAACCCTAACCCCTAACCCTAACACTAACCCTAACCCCTCACCCTAACCTTAACCCTAAACCTAACCCTAACACTAACCCTAACCTTAACCCTAAACCTAACCTGAAACCTAACCCATACACTAACCCGTAACCTAACCCTAACCCTAACCCGTACCCTAACCAGTACCCTAACCCTAACCCCTAACCATGACCCCTAACGCTATCCGTAACCCTTAACCTCAACACTTAACCCTAAACCTAACCCTAACCCTTACCCTAACCCGTAACCTAACCCTAACCGTAACCCGTACTCTAACCCTAACCCATACCCTAACCCTAAACCATACCTTAACCCCAACCCTAACCCGTACATTAACCCTAACCCGTATCCTAACCCTAACCCGTACCCTAACACATAACCTAAATCTAACCCTGACCCTAACCCAAACAATACCCTAACCCTAATCCTAACCCGTGCCCTAACCCTTACGCTAACCCCAACCCTAACGCTAACCCGTACACTAACCCTAAATGGTACCCTAACACTAACCCTAACCCGTACCCTAATACTAACCCTAAAACTAACCCTAACCCGTACCCTAACCCTATACCGTACCCTACCCTAACCCTAACCATAACCCGTACCCTAACACTAAAACTACCCCTAAACCTAACCCTAACTCTAATCATAACCCTAACCCTATCTCTAAACCAAACCCTAACCCTAACCCTAACCTAAACCTAACCCTCACCCTAACCGTATCCCTGACACATAAACTAAACCTAACCCTGATCCTAACACTAACCCATAAACTAAACCTAACCCTAACCCTAAAAAGTACCCTAACCCTAACCCAAACGTGTACCTTAACCCTAACACTAACCCTAAACCTAACCCTAAGCCGTACCCTAACTATAACCCTAACCCTAACCCAAAACCTAACCCTAACTCCTAACCCTAACCATAACCCTAACCCCTAACCCTAACCCCTAACCCTTAACCCTAACCCGAACCCGAACCCCTAACCCCTAACCCTAATCCTAAACCCTAATCCTTAACCATAACTATAACCCTAACCCTAACCCCTAACCCTAACACTAACCCTAACCTGTACACTAACTCTAACCCGTACCCTAACCCTAAACCGTACCCTACCCTAACCCTAACCATAACCCGTACCCTCACACTAAAACTACCCCTAACCTAACCCTAGCACTAATCATAACCCTAACCCTATCTCTAAACCTAACCCTAACCCTAACCTAACCCTAAACCTCACCCAAACCCTATCCCTAACACGTAAACTAACCTTAACCCTAACCCTAACCCGTAAACTAAACCTAACCCTAAACAGTACCCTAACCCTAACGTGTACCTTAACCTAACCCTAACACTAAACCTAACCCTAAGCCGTACCCTAACCCTAACTCTAACCCAAACCCGTACCCTAACTCTAACACTAACTCTCCCGTACCCTAATCCTAACCCGTACCCTAACCCTAACCCTAATGCGTACGCTAACCCGTACCGTAACCCTAAACCTAACCCTACCCTAAACCTAACCCTAACCCCAACCCTAACCTGAACCCTAACTCTAACCCGTACCCTAACCCTAAACCGTAACCTAACCTGTACCCTAACCCATACCCAAACCCTAAACCTATCCTGTTCCCTAACCCAAACCCTAACACTAACCTGTACACTAACCCATAACCGTACCCGTACCCTAACCCATAAACAAACCCATACCCCACCCCTAACCCTAACCTGAACCCATAACCTAAGCCTAACCCCAACCCTAACCCTAACCCATTCCCTAACCCTACCCCTAAACGTATCCCATATCCTAACCCGAACCCTAACCCATAACCTAACCCTAACCCTAACCCTAACCCATAAACTAAACCTAACACTATACCTAACCCTAAACAGTACCCTAACCCTAACCCTAAACCCTAACCCTACCCCTAACCCTAACCGAAACCTAACCCTAACACTAACCCTAACCCGTAACCTACACTAACCCTAAACCATAACCTAACCCTAACCCTAACCCTAAACAGTACCCTAAACCTAACCCTAACCCGTACCCTAACCCAAACCCTAACACTAACCCTAAACCTAACCCTATCCTGTACCCTAACCCTAACCCTAAACCTAACCCTAACCCGTACCCTAAACCTAACCCAAACCCTAACTGTTACCAGTACCCTAACCCATACCTTAACCCATACCATAATCCATACCATATCTCTAAACCGTACCCAAACCCTAACCCTAACCCGTACTCTAACCCTAATCTGCACCCTAAACCTAAGCCTAAACCGAACCCTAATCATAAACCTAACACTAACCCTAACACGTAGCCTAACCCTAACCCTAAATATAACCCGAACTCTAACTCTAACCCTAACCCGTACTCTAACCCTAACCGTAACCCTAACCTGTAACCTAACCCTAACCCTAACCCTAACACTAAACAGTACCCTAAACCTAACCCTATCCCATACCCTAACCCTAAACCTAACCCTAAACCTAACCTTAAACCGTACCCTAATCCTAACCCGTGCCCTAACGCTTACCCTAACGCTTACCCTAACCCTCACCCGTACCCTAACCCAAACTCTAACCCGTACCCTAACCCTAACCTTACCCCAACCCTAAACCTAATGAAACCCAATCCCTAATCCTAACCCTAACCCTAACCTAATCCTAACCTTAACCCTTACCCTATCCCTAACCCTAACCCGTAACCTAACCCTAACCCTAAACAGTACCCTAACTTTAACCCTAACCCGTACCCTAACCCTAACCATAAACCTAAACCGAACCCTAAGCCGTACCCTAAACCTAACCCTAACCCGTACCCTAACCCTAACCCTAACCCATACCCTAATCCATAACCTAACCCGTACCCTAACCCATAACCTAACCCATAACCTAACTCTAACCCTAACCCGTAGCCTACCCCTAACCCTGAACCTACCCCTAACCTAACCTGAACCCTAACCCTAACCCTAAGCTTAAACAGGACCCTAACCCTAACCCTAACCCGTAACCTAACCCACACTTTACAGCATTGGAAGTCAGGTCGTTCCATGAATAAAACTCTACTGCACCTGGAGACACAACCGTTGAAGCCTGCAGCTTGCCCCTAGCGTCCCATGAGCTTCTGACAAACATGTCTAGTGAGGATGTTCGTAACTCCATCTGTAGGCAGTGTGGAACTGGGAAGGACCGCGTGTCAGCTCATCTTGCAGAAGGAAGTTCCCCAGAGAGACAGCTTTCAACTAGGTACTCAGGTTTGGAATTAGTATGTAGCTACCTTCTGAGGGAGGAATTACTCAGAAGTCGTTGGATTGGGCTGGGAGACACTTGCCTCTCACAAAACTTGTGTCCCGTATCGAACGACATCCTTTCGAAGTGAAAGGTACAGGCGGTCAGCACGTGGGAGGAACAAGCCATAAGCTCATTCAAAGGAGTGTGCATCACTTGGAGGCAGGTGTCCGGTAGTCGCGAAATTGACAATGCAGACACTTGGTTCTCACTCCGCTACTGTCCCGCATAGAAGGGAATGCTGTGGAAGCGATCCGTACAGGCCGTCAGATTGTGGGAGGTACAGCCCATAAGCTCAACTCTCAGAAGCGTGTATGCTTTGCAGGCAGATGTCTGCTAGCCACTCTTTTATGGGAGTTAGAACCTAGCTACACTTTAATTGAACAAGGCTGTTGGAAATCGCTGTATTGAACTCAGTTACACGTGACTACAAGCCTGAAACGTCTACATGCTTTTCACAACCTCTTCCAGCACCTAACATAAGGATGTTAGGACCTATGTCTACAGGCAGTTAGGTTGCGGGAGGGTCCTGCCCTCACCTCAACTCTCACAAGGAAGCATGTCTAGAAGCCAGCTTTCAACTAGCTGCATTCTTCTGGCCCTGAGAACGCAGCAGTATTCTAACTCAGGAGGTTCCAAGAATACCACTCTACTCCACCTGGAGACACCTTCCAGGCCTGCATTATTCCACTTGCGTCTCACAAGCTTTTGACAAGCACCTCCGGTGAAGACGTTGGAAAGACATTCTGCAGGCAGTGTGGAACTGTGAAGGACTGCGTGTGAGCCCAACTCTCGAATGTAAGTTGCCGTTGGATGCAGGGTTCTATTAGCTAGTATGGAACTTAGTATGTAGTACCAGTCTAAGACAAGAACTACTAGGAAATCGAGGGATTGAGCTTGGAGGCACTACACTTGTGGGCCTCACCTGGACGAGGTGACTGGTTCCCACCTGGGACTCACCTGGACCTGATAACTTTGCTCCACACTTTGGCCTCACCTGGCCCTGATGACTCTGGGCCCCCCACCTAGGCCTCAATCTGGACCTGGTGACTGTGGTCCCCACCTGGGTTTCACCTGGACCTGGTGACTCTCGTTCCCACATGAACCACACCTGGACCTGGTGACTGTGGTGTCCTTCTAGCCTCACATTTATCTGGGGACTCTGGTCCCCACCAGGGCCTCACCTGGATCTGGTGACTATGGCCTGCAGGTTGGCTTCACCTGGACCTGGTGAGTGGGGTTGCCACCTGGGCCTCACCCATACCTGGTGATTCAGGTCCCCACGTGGGCCTCTTGGACCTGGTGAATCTGGTCCTTACCTGGTCCTCACCCGGACCCGGTGACTCTGGTCACCACCTGGGCCTCACCTGGACCTGGTGAATCTAGTCCCCATCTGGGCCTCACCCGCTCCTGGTGACCTTGTTCCCCACCTGGACCTGATTGCTGTGGACTCCTTCTTGACCTCACCTGGAACTGGTGACTCTGATCCTATCTAGGCGTCACCCAGATCTGGTGACTCTGGTCCTCACCTTGGCATCATTGGGACCTGGTTACTCTGTTCCACACCTGAGCCTCGCCTTGACATGATGACTCTTGAACCCCTCTGGGCCTCACCCTGACCTGGTGACTCTGGTCCCCATCTGGATGTCACCTGGACCAGGTGATTCTGGTACCCCTCTAGGCCTCAACGAGACCTGGTGACTGTGGTCCTCAACTGGGCCTCACCTGAACCTAGTGAATATGCTCCCCACCTGGGCCTCATCTGGACCTGGTGACTCTGGTCCCTACCTGGGCATCATCGGGACATGGTTCCTCTATTCCACACAGGGACTCACCTGGACCTGAAAACTCTGGTCCTCACTTTGGCCTCTTCTGTACCAGTGACTCTGGCCCCACCTGTCCCTCACCTGGAACTGGTGACTCTGATCCTCAGCAGCATGCCTCGAATGCACCTTTCCACTAGCTGCGTTCTTATGGCCATGAGAATGTAGCTAATTTGTAAGTCAGGAGTTTCCATGTATACCGCTCTATTGCACCTAGAGACACAAGCATTGAAGCCTGCAGCTAGCTCCTTTTGTCCTATGAGCTTCTGACCAACACGTCTAGTGAGGATGTTCAAAATTTCATCTGAAGGCCGTGTGGAACTGTGAGGGACTGGAGGTGAGCTCAAGTCTCAGAAGCAAGTACCCTTTGGACACTGTGTTCAACTAGATTCTCATGTATGGAACTTAGTGTGTAGCACCAATCCTAGAGAGCAGTTCCTCACATATCTCTGGATTGGGCTTGGAGACTAATTGTGTGGGCCAGCACCTTCCACTAACCTCTGACAAAACTTCTGTCACGCATCGAGCCTAGGCCTTATAGGAGTGAAGTGTACCTGCAGTCAGCATGTGCGAGGTACAAGGCATAAATTCAACTCTCAGAAGTGTGTATGCTTTGCAGGCCGATGTCTGCTAGACACTTATCGAGGCAAGGTATACCCAAGCTACACTCTAATTAAACAAGGATGCTGGTAATCACTGTACTGAACTGAGATACACGTGAGTAGAGTCCTGACACTTCCACTTGCATTTCTCCAACCTCTCCCAACACCTAAAATAAGGATGTTAGCAGCTATGACTATGGGAGGTCAGGATGCGGGAGGGTCCTGCCCTGAGCTCAGCTTTCAAAAGGAGGCATGCCTCGAAGCCAGCTTTCTACTAACTGCGTTCTGTTGGCCATGAGAACGTGGCAGCATTGATATTCAGGATGTTCCATGAATACCGCTTTACTGCACCTGGAGACACAACCTTGAAGTCTGCAGCTTGCCCTTTGCATCCCATGAGCTTCTGACAAACATGTCTAGTGAGGATGTTCGTAACTGTATCTGCAGGCAGTGTGGAACTGGGAAGGACCACGTTTCAACTCATCTCCGAGAGGGAAGTTCCCCAGAGAGAGAGCTTTCAGCTAGTAACTCAGGTTTGGAAGTTAGTATGTAGCTCCCATCTAAGGGAGGAATTCCTCAGAAGTTGCTGGATTGAACTAAGAAACATTTATTTCTCAAAACTTGTGTCCCGTATCAAATGAAATCATTTGGAAGCGAAGCGTACAGGCGGTCAGCATGTGGGAGGTTCAAGTCCTAAGATCAATCCAAAGGAGTGTGCATGCCTTGGAGGCAGCTGTCTGCTAGGCGCGAAATTGACAAGGCAGACACTTGGTTCTCACTCCGCTACTCTCACGCATACAACGAAATGCTGTGGAAGCAGAATGTACAGGCAGTCAGGATGGGGGAGGTACAGGCTATAAGCTCAAATCTCCGAAGTGTGTATGCTTTGCAAGCCGATGTCTGCTAGACACTTATCGAGGTGAGGCATACCCGAGCTACACTCTAATTGAACAAGGATGTTGGCAATCGATGTATCGAACTCAGATACACGTGAGTATAGTCCTGACACTTCCAGTCGCATTTCTCTAACATCTCCTAGCACTCCACGTAAAGATGTTAGCAGCTATGACTATGGGCAGGCAAGATGTGGGAGGGTCCTGTCCTGAGCTCAGCTCTCACAACAGAGCATGCCTAGAAGCCAGCTTTATACTAGCTCGTTCTGATGGCCGTGAGAATGTAGCAGAATTGTAGGCGGTACGAATACAATGAATACCACTCTACTGCACCTGGAGACACAACCATTGAAGCCTGCAGCTGGCCCTTGCACCGCATAAGCTTCTGACAAACATGTCTAGTGAGGATGTTCGTAACTGCATCTGCATGCAGTGTGGAACAGGAAAGAACTGCGTGTCAGCTCATCTCGCAGAAGGAAATTCCCCAGAGAGAGAGCTTTCAGCTAGGCACTCAGGTTTGGAAGTAAGTATGTAGCTCCCATCTGAGGGAGGAATTCCTCAGAAGTCACTGGATTGAACTAAGAGACACTTGCCTCTCGCAAAACTTGCATCCCATATCGAACGAAATCCTTTGGAAGTGAAGCGTACAGGGGGTCAGCATATGGGAGGTACAAGCCATAAGCTCAAGCCAAAGGAGTGTGCATGCCTTGCAGGCAGCTGTCCACTAGGCACGAAATTGACAAGGCAGATATGGTTTTCACTCTGCTACTATCCCGCATACAATGAAATGCTGTGGAAGTGGAACGTACAGGCAGTCAGGAGGGGGGAGGTACAGACCAGAAGCTCAACTCTCAAAAGTGTGTATGCTTTGAAGGCCGATGTCTGCTAGACACTTATCGAGGAGAGGTATACCCGAGCTACACTCTAATTGAACAAGGACGTTGGCAATCCTGTATTGAACTCAGATACACGTGAGTAGAGTCCTGACACTTCCACTTGCATTTCTCCAACCTCTGCCAACACCTAACATAAGGATGTTAGTAGCTACGACTACAGGAAGCCAGGATGCGGGACGGTCCTGCCCTGAGCTCAGCTCTCAAAAGGAGGCATGCCTAGAAGCCAGTATTCTACTAGCTCTTTCGATGGCCGTGAGAACGTAACAGCATTATAAGATGGGACATTCCATGAATACCGCTCTACTGCACCTGGAGACACAACCATTGAAGCCTGCAGCTGGCCCTTGCGTCCTATGAGCTTCTGACAAACATGTCTAGTGAGGATGTTCGTAACTGCACCTGCAGGCAGCGTGGAACTGGGAAGGACCACAATTCAGCTCATCTCCGAGAGGGAAGTTCCCCAGAGAGAGAGCTTTCAGCTAGTAACTCAGGTTTGGAAGTTAGTATGTAGCTCCCACCTGAGGGAGGAATTCCCCAGAAGTCGCTGGATTGAACTAAGCGACACTTGCCTCTCGCAAAACTTGCAACCCATATCGAAGGAAATCCTTTGAAAGTGAAATATACAGGCGGTAATCATGTGGGAGGTACAAGCCATAAGCTCAATCCAAAGGAGTGTGCATGCCTGGGAGGCACCTGTCTGCTAGGTGCGAAATTGACAAGGCAGACACTTGGTTTTCACTCGGCTACTCTCCCGCATACATCAAAATGCTGTGGAAGAGGAACGTACAGGCAGTCATGATGCGGAGGTACAGGCCATAAGCTCAGCTCTCAGAAGTCTGTATGATTTGCAGGCCGATGTCTGCTAGACACTCATCGAGGTGAGGTATACACGAGCAACACTCTAATTGATTAAGGACGTTGGCAATCGCTGTATTGAACTCAGGTACACGTGAGTACAGTCCTGACACTTCCACTCGCATTTCTCCAATCTCTTCCAGCACTTCACGTAAGGATGTTAGCAGCTATGACAATGGGCAGGCAAGATGCGGGAGGGTCCTGCCCTGAGCTCAGCTCTCACAAGAGAGCATGCCTAGAAGCCAGCATTCAAATAGCTGCGTTCTAATGGCCGTGAGACCATAGCAGTCTTCTACCTCAGGAGGTTTGAAGAATACCACTCTACTGCACCTGGAGACACCTTCCAGGCCTGCATTATTCCACTTGCATCTCACAAGCTTCTGAAAAACGTCTCTGGTGAAGATGTTCAAAACTCATTCTGCGGGCAGTGTGGAACTGTGAGGGACTGGGTGGGAGCTCAAATCTCAGAAGAGAGATGCTTTTGGACTCGGGGTTCAGCTAGATTCTCACGTATGGAACTTAGTATGTAGCATGTGTCTAAGACAGGAATTACTAGGAAATCGCTGGATTGAGCTTGGAGGCACTAGTCTTGTGTGCCGGGACTTTCCACTTACCCCTCACAACACTTCAGTCACGCATCGAGCCTATGCCTGTTAGCTGCAAAATGTACCTGCAGGCAGGATGTCGGAAGCACAGGCCATAAGCTCAACTCTCAAAAGTGTGTATGCCTGGAAGGCAGATGTCTGCTACCCACTCATACATGGGAGTTAGAAACTAGCTACACTCTTTGAAGAAGGCCGTTTCAAATCGCTGTATTCAACTCAGATAATCGTGAGTACAGGCCTGACACTTCCACATGCATTTCGCCGCCCTCACCCAGCACCTAACATAAGGATATTAGCAGTTATGTCTACGGGCGGGAAGGATATGGGAGGGTCCGGCACTGAGCTCAGCTCTCAAAAGAAAGCATGCCTAGAAGCCAGCTTTCTACTAGCTCGTTCTGATGGCCGTGAGAATGTAGCAGAATTGTAAAGCGCTACCTTCCATGAATACTGCTCTACTGCACCTGGAGGCACAACCATTGAAGCCTACAGCTGGCCCTTGCATCCCAAGAGCTTCTGACAAACATGTCTAGTGAGGATGTTCGTAACAGCATCTGCAGGCAGTGTGGAACTGGGAAGGACCGCGTGTCAGCTCATCTCGCAGAAGGAAATTTCCCAGAGAGAGGTTTCAGCTAGGTACTCAGGATTGGAAGTTAGTATGTAGCTCCCATCTGAGGGAGGAATTCCTCAGAAGTCGCAGGATTGAACTAAGACACATTTGCCTCTCGCAAAACTTGCGTCCCATATTGAAAGAAATCCTTTGGAACTGAAGTGTGCGGATGGTCAGCATGTGGGAGGCATAAGCCATAAGCTCAATCCAAAGGAGTGTGCATGCCTTGCAGGCAGCTGTACGTTAGGCGCGAAATTGACAAGGCAGACACTTGGTTTTCACTCCGCTACTGTCCTGCATACAATGAAATGCTGTGGAAGTGGAACATACAGCCAGTCAGGATGGAGAAGTTAGAGGACATAAGCTGAACTCTCAGAAGTGTGTATGCTTTGCAGGCCGATGTCTGCTAGACACTTATCGAGGCGAGGTATACCGGAGCTACACTCTAATTGAATAAGGACGTTGGCAATCGCTGTATTGATCTCAGATACACGTGAGGACAGTCCTGACACTTCCACTTGCTTTTCTCCAACCTCTCTCAACACCTAACATAAGGATGTTAGCAGCTAGGACTATGGGCAGGCAGGATGCGGGAGGGTTCTGCCCTGAGCTCAACTTTCAAAAGGAGGCATGCCTGAAGCCAGCTTTCTACTAACTGCATTCTAATGGCCATGAGAATGTGGCAGCATTGTAATTCAGGATGTTCCATGAATACCGCTTTACTACACCTGGAGACACAATGTTGAAGCCTGCAGCTTGCCCCTTGCGTCCCATGAGCTTCTGACAAACATGTCTATTGAGGATGCTCGTAACTGTATCTGCAGGCAGTGTGGAACATGGCAGGACCACGTTTCAGCTCATCTCTGAAAGAGAATTTCCCCAGAGAGAGAGCTTTCAGCTAGGTACTCTGGTTTGGATGTTAGTATGTAGCTCCCATCTGAGGGAGGAATTCCTAAGAAGTTGCTGGCTTGAGAAGAAAGAAGAAAGAAAGAAAGAAAGAAAGAAAGAAAGAAAGAAAGAAAGAAAGAAAGAAAGAAAGAAAGAAAGAAAAGGAAGGAAGGAAGGAAGGAAGGAAGGAAGGAAGGAAGGAAGGAAGGAAGGAAGAAAGAAAGAAAGAAAGAAAGAAAGAAAGAAAGAAAGAAAGAAAGAAAGAAAGAAAGAAAGAAAGAAAGAAAGAAAGAAAAAAGAAAGAAAGAAAGAAAAAAGAAAGAAAGAAAGAAAGAAAGAAAGAAAGAAAGAAAGAAAGAAAGAAAGAAAGAAAGAGTGGCACCTGTGTGGCTCTGTCAGTTAAGCTTCTACCTTAGGCTCAGATCATGATCCAGGTCCCAAGGCAGGCTCCCTGTTCAGCAGGGAACCTGCTTCTCCCTCTCCCTCTGCCTCTCTCGCTCATGCTTTATCTCTCCTCACTCTCTCAAATAAATAAAAAACATCTTTGAAAAAGAAGCAAACAAGCAAACCCACAAGGAAGAGAAATCGCCCATGTAGAAGAATTTCAAACAATTTGTGAAGACATTCCACCCTCAAGTTCATGAGCATAGCTTCCCACTCTTCTGTGTGGAATACACATAGTAACTTCCTCTACAAAATATAATATGAAAAACTTAAAATAATATTGATAATATAATAATAATAATTAATAATAATAAAGAATGAGTTTACTACTGAGAAAGCTGACAAACACTACCTCAGCAAGATGATCAGATCGATACCAAGACTGATGAATCATGTTGATAGTATCTATCCTTTATATGATATAATGAAAATGGCAGTATGTCTCTGTATATAATCCACAAAAACAGTTCAGTCATGAGATAAACAACAGACATGTCCCAACTGAGGGAAATTTTACAAAATACTCTACTTCTCAAAGTGTTCCAGTTCAACAACAACAAGGAAAGGCAGAAAGACTGTCACAATCCAGATGAGCCTAAGGAAAGAGGAGGACAAATGGAATGTGATATGAGGGATTGTAACTTAGCAAAAACTAAGGAAATCTGAATAAACTATGGCCTTTGTTTTTCTTTTTTTTTTTTTTTTGGTCTTTTTTGAAAATTTTTTTTAAGGTATTTATTTATTTATTTGTGATAGTCACAGAGAGAGAGAGAGGCAGAGACACAGGCAGAGGGAGAAGCAGGCTCCATGCACTGGGAGCCCGAGGTGGGATTCGATCCCGGCTCTTTTTTTGGTCTTTTTTGGATGCAAAGTTTTTAATATTGATTCATTAGCTAATATTTGTACCGTACTAATATAAGGTATCAATAATTGGAGAAATTGAGTGCGAGTGCATGCGAATGCTCATCTCAATTTCCCTATAAATCTTTGTTTTTTTCCTAATAAATAAGATTTATTTTGAAAATTGACTTAAGTGAATCAGGCTCCAAGTGTGAAGACATTTTAAGAATAGTTGAATTAACTTTTGCCTTATTCTTAAAGAGTTCCTTTGATGGAAACAAAGTAAGAATTTTAGATCAGAAGGAAAGAAAAACACTTATGAACATGCATAATGCCTCCTCAACCTGAAAAGCAGGAACAGATAATAAATAGCAAAAATCAGATAAAAATAATTCTAGTATAATAGACACGATATTGCAAGTGCATTTAAAATTAGCAATGCATAACATTTATTTCCTTGACATTTGTCTTCCAAAGAGTTCAAAGTGTTTCAGTGTCACTTGAAACAGGGGAAGAATCTCAGGGAAGGATCCTTCACATAAATAATAGGACCAATAATGTCTCTCAGTTCTTTCTAAATCCATAAAGATGCATTTCCTGATGAGTGACTGAGCTGTGAAGAAAGAGATGAGAAGCCCTCATCCCTCTGAATTACTGTGTCAGAATATTTTAACCATAGTACCACGGATAGTAAATTATCCTTATTAACAGGAAATATGTCTCAGATTGGAATCTGAGCAATTAGATGCGCAGAGAAAAAAAGCTTTGACTCGCTCCTCATCTTTTAAAGATAAAGGAGAGCTTTTCTATGTACAAAGTCAGTTGTCAAGATAGCCTTATGGAATAAGAGTCTGCAGCATGGAATCCTGCTGCACAGCTGGGAAGCCCACGCCCCAGGTCTTCCTGATCCCAAATCCCTGGACCTGTCCCCCAACAAAGGCTGCCAAGCTGAGGTCATTTGCAATTGCTCTCTTAGGAGCTCTGGGGAAGGCGGAAGGAGCTAGATAGGATGGGATGGGAAGCGTGGAGGCCAAGAAAATTAAGGCCATTCCAATTTAAATTCAGCTTTAGCACAAGTCCACCCATCCCAGGTCCCTGTGAAGAAGAGCTGAAACTTACATTACTTCAGTTACAGGAAAAAAAACAAAAGTTTACAGCTTAATGACCTAGAAAGCCCCACAATAGAATCAAAACTGAGCCCAGGCCAAGGACAGGAAGCCTCTATTAGAATGAGAACAGAGCTCAATGCCCTTGAATGTCCCATATCAAAATGTAAACAGAACTTGAGGAATTGCTCCAGCCCTTCTGGAGGTCCCCAAGACCAGCCCTTAAAACTAAGCTAAAACCCATCTCCAAGTCCCTGCTTCACTCTGTTGGGTATACTTGGACACAAGCTCGAGCTTGTAAATAAACCCTCCTGTGTTTGCATCAGTGTCAGCTTCTCTGAGATAAAAAAACAAAACCAAAAGAAGCTCGGACACAGGTAGAGTAAACGCAGGGTTCTGAGAGAATCGGCGGAGACCCGGGGACTTGGGAGCTCTTCTGTGGAAGCCCATGCAGACTGGGGGGGAAGGATGCTCAGTCCCAGATCCAGAGGAACCAGAGACCCCACCCGCATCCTGCCCACCAGGGGGGTCTCAGGGAGCAGCACTGCACCGCCCACTGGAGGCCAGAGGTGCTGATGCCCACCCTGCCTCTGATCCCGCAGTTGCATCTACCAAGCAGATGTGCACCTGATAAACAGCGCCAGAGCCCATCCCCAGACCCTGCACAGACCACTCACTGCCACCAAGTTGTCGGACCACAGAAGATGCAGAGATTCAGCTCTGCCTGGAAAGAAGGATCTAGCTTCCTTTGTACTTTGTGCTTTATTTTCATTTATTTTTTTTTATTTTTTTATTAATTGCCTTATTTTAATTTTTATGTATGTACCTTATATATTTCTTATTTTTATTTTCATGGTACTTTAATTGTGTTTCATATTTTGGGATTTAGAGTCTTTGAAAATGCAGGCCAAAATAATCTGGTGTGTTTTTGTTTTTTTTTTTTGGAGGGCAGTTGTTATTGTTTTCCATGGTTTTTCTTTTTCTTCCCTCTTTCTTTTCTGGAAAAGGTAATGAGATGGAGAAATTCACCTCTATAAAATAATATGAGGTAGTACTCACAGCCAGGAAGTCCATCAATACACATATATGATGTCTAACTACAGTTTATTTTTTTTATTTTTTTTTATTTTATTTTATGATAGTCACAGAGAGAGAGAGAGAGAGAGAGAGAGAGAGGCAGACACATAGGCAGAGGGAGAAGCAGGCTCCATGCACCGGGAGCCCGACGTGGGATTCGATCCCGGGTCTCCAGGATCGCGCCCTGGGCCAAAGGCAGGCGCCAAACCGCTGCGCCACCCAGGGATCCATAACTACAGTTTAAAACAATTATTATAAAGATAGCAGCTGGGCTGGAAAAAGAGCACAGAAGAAAACTAGAGAATCCCTTACAGTAGAAATAAAAGAACTAAAATCTAGTCAGGCCAACGTTAAAAATGCTATAACTGAGATGCAGTCCCACGTAGAAGCCATAAAAACAAGAAAGGTTATGGACCACAGAAACAGACGTAGGGAAGTCAGCCACTTATTAAAACAATAACATTCATATTTTAGGAGACTCAGAAGATGAAGAGAGAGAACAGGTGGGCCTTGCTCAGCCATTAGAAATGACAAATACCCACCATTTGCTTCAACGTGAATGGAACTGGAAGGTATTATGCTGAGTGAAGTAACTCAATCGGAGAAGGACAAACATTGTATGTTCTCATTCATTTGGGGAATATAGATAATAGTGAAAGGGAATATAAGGGAACGGAGAAGAAATATGTGGGAAATATCAGAAAGGGAGACAGAATATAAAGACTCCTAACTCAGGGAAATGAACTAGGGGTGATGGATGGGGAGGAGGGCGGGCGGTGGGGGTGAATGGGTGATGGGCACTGAGGGGGGCACTTGCCGGGATGAGCACTGGGTGTTATTCTGTATGCTGGCAAATTGAACACCAATAAAAAATAAAATTATTATTAAAATAAAAGAAAGAAAGAGGGATCCCTGGGTGGCGCAATGGTTTAGCGCCTGCCTTTGGCCCAGGGTGCGATCCTGGAGACCCGGGATAGAATCCCACGTCAGGCTCCCAGTGCATGGAGCCTGCTTCTCCCTCTGCCTGTGTCTCTGCCTCTCTCTCTCTCTCTGTGACTATCATAAATAAATAAAAATTTAAAAAAATAAACAAACATTAAAAAAAAGAAAGAAATGAAAGAAAAAGAAAGAAAGAAAGAAAGAAAGAAAGAAAGAAAGAAAGAAAGAAAAAAAGATAGATTGGCACCTGGTTGGCTCAGTCAGTTAAGCTTCTGCCTTAGGCTCAGATCATGATCCAGGTCCCAAGGCAGACTCCCTGTTTAGCAGGGAACCTGCTTCTCCCTCTCCCTCTGCCCCTCTCGCTCATGCTTTTTCTACTCTCTCTCTCTCTCTCATATAAATAAATAACATCTTTGAAAAAGAAACAAACAAAGAAACCCACAAGAAAGAGAAATCTCCCATGTAGAAGAATTTCAAACAATTTGTGCAGACATACCACACTCAAGTTCATGAGCATATCTTCACACTTTTATGTGTGCAATACACATAGTAACTTCCTTCTGCAAAATATATTATGAAAAACCTAAAATAAGAATGATAATATAATAATAATAATAATAATAATAATAATAATAATAAATCACTTTACTACGGAGAAAGCTGACAAACACTACCTCAGCAAGATGATCAGATCGATACCAAGACTGAAAAATCATGTTGATAGTATCTATCCTTTATATGATATAATAAAAATAGCAGTATATCTCTGTATATAATCCACAAAAACAGTTCAATCATGAGATAAACAACAGACATGTCCCAACTGAGGGAAATTTTACAAAATACTCTACTTCTCAAAGTGTTCCATTCAACAACAACAAGGAAAGGCTGAAAGACTGTTACAATCCAGAGGAGGCTAAGAAAACAGGAGCACAAATGGAATGTGATATGAGGGATGGTAACTTAGCAAAAGCTAAGGAAATCTGAATAAAGTATGGACTTTGGTTAATGCGAATATTTTAATATTGATTCATTAGCTCCTATTTGTACCGTACTAATATAAGATATCAATAATTGGAGAAATTGAGTGCCAGTGCATGCGAATGCTCTGTACTATCTTTTCAATTTCCCTCTAAATCTTTGTTTTTTTCCTAATAAATAAGATTTATTTTGAAAATTGACTTAAATGAATCAGGCTCCAAGTTTGAAGACATTTTAAGAATTGTTGAATTAACTTTTCCCTTATTCTTATAGAGTTCCTTCGGTGTGAACAAAGAAATAATTTTATATCAGAAGGAAAGAACAACACTTATGAACGTATAATGCCTCCTCAACCTGAAAAGCAGGAACGGATAATAAATAGCAAAAATCAGATAAAAATAATTCTATTATAATAGACACCATATTGCAAGTGCATTTAAAATTAGCAATGCATAACATTTATTTCCTTGACATTTGTCTTCCAAAGAGTTCACAGTGTTTAAGTGTCAGTTGAAATAGGGGAAGAATCTCAGGGAAGAATCCTTCACATAATAATAGGACCATTGTAATAATATCTCTCAGTTCTTTCCAAATCCATAAAGATGCATTTCCTGATGAGTGACTGAGCTGTGAAGAAAGAGATGAGAAACCCTCATCCCTCTGAATTACTTGTGTCAGAATATTTTAACCATAGTACTACGGATAGTAAATTATCCTTATTAACAGGAAATATGTCTCAGATTGGAATCTGAGCAATTAGATGGGCAGAGAAAAAAAAACTTTGACTCGCTCCTCATCTTTTAAAGATAAAGGAGAGCTTTTCTATGTACAAAGTCAGTTGTCAAGATAGCCTTAGGGAATAAGAGTCTGCAGCATGGAATCCTGCTGCACAGCTGGGACGCCCACAACCCAGGTCTTCCTGATCCCAAATCCCTGGGCCTTTCTCCCAACACATGCTGCCAAGCTGAGGTCATTTGCAATTGCTCTCTTAGGAGCTCCAGGGAAGGGGAAAGAGCTAGATAGGATGGTACTGGATGCAAGGAGGCCGAGAAAATGAAGGCCTTTCTACTTTAAGTTCAGTGTTCGAACAAGTCCAGCCATCCCAGGCCCCTGTGAAGAAGACCTGAAATTTACATTACTTCAGTTACAGGAAAAAAAAAACAAAAGTTTACAGCTTAATGTCCTAGAATTCCCCACAATAGAATGAAACTGAGCCCATGCCAACGGCTGGAAGCGCCTACTAGAATGAGAGCAGAGCTCAATACCCTTGAAGGCCCCATATCAAAATGTAAACAGACCTTGAGGAATTGCTCCACCCCTTCTGGAGGACCCTGAGACAAGCCCTTAAAACTAAGCTAAAACCCACCTCGGGGTCCAAGTCCCTACTCCGCTGTGTTGGGTGTACTTGGACGCAAGCTCAAGTTTGGAAATCAACCCTTGTGTGTTTGCATTGGTGTCAGCTCCTTAGTGGTTTCTCAGATTCGCAATCTTGAGCACAACACCCCCATGTCCCCTCCCACCTTGGCTGAACCTCTATCCCCTGCCACCCAGGGTGACAGTTACCTCCCTGCCTACAACACCTGGGCACAGGCCGTCACACAGGTCCCATGGGCATGGTGGGCACTCCTGCCATCCCTGGCCTCCCAGAGGAAGGAAGGAGGTTTTGGCAGTACACACTCCCATGGTGACCCCAGGGCTCCCTGCCCAGGACAGACAGGTTGGGGTCTGTGTCCCTGACGTCAGCTCCTCCTCCCCGGTTTTCCCACAGGAAATGAAGGAGGAAGCCCTGGTCTCCTCTAGGGACATCACGCTGGGGGACCTGGATGTCAAAAGGATGTTCAGCAGTCACGTCATGTTTTGGGACTACTATGGGGTAGGGTGAGGCTGAGGGGCCAGGGGGATCGGGACCCAGAAGGACCGGGGGTTTCTGGGTAGGGAACACCGGGCTTCAGAGCCCGGGGGAAGAACAGCAGCCAACAACACACAGCTGCATTGTAGGTTGTTTGGGATGAACACCGTGCCCCCACCCTCGGGGTCTCACGGATGAGGAGGCCACTAGGACGGGGCCTCCAGGGATTGCCATGTGAGCTGAACCCCAAAGGGGTGAGGGACAGCCCCTGAAAAGCAGGGGGCTGGGGTGGAGGCCATGGGGCAAGTAAGGGGACCTGGGGGCAGGGTGCATGGCCGTGACTGGAGGAGGACACACATCGATCTGATGAGGGTCGGAAGGGTCAGGGTGATATCCACCATCAGCACTTTTTATATTTCTAAATTCTATGCATTCAATTTGAGACAATTTGCAATTTATAAACATACATAGTATGATGACCCCCAGATAATGCCCCTGGTCCAGCCAGGGCCCTGCACTCACCACACGGGGCCCCAGGGGAAGGTGACACAGCATACCCCAGACTGGGGTCGCCTTTATCTGTAGATGTCTCCGTGTGCATCTTAGAGAAAGGGGATGCCCTGTGTTCACCAGCCCCCCACACCATCCTCCCATCCCCCAGACCCACACCATCCCCTAACATCATCATCCCCCGTGGCATAGCCCCTACACCATCTCCCTTACACACACACAGCCTCACACAATCCCCACCCACACTATACCCCAACACCATCCCCCTTACACCATCCCCCACACCCCACCACCGTCATACCCATGCCCACACACCATCCACCCCCACACCATTGGCCCCTAACAAGGACCCAGTGCAGCTGCACCCTGTGGGACATGCTCAAACTCCCTGGGGTTCTCTGGATACCTTGCTCCCATCAGAAGCCCGGGTGTCCCATTGAGTACCCAGGGGTTGCAGGGAGGAGGGAAGGCAGGGAGCCCCAGACAGTTTGTGTACAGGAGAGTGGTGCAGAGCACACACTGTACCCTGCCTCCATCCACGGTCCCTCCTGGAGGGTGGGACACCCTGCACAGGACAGCAGCCCCTAACCCAGAGGGACCTGGGCTGACTTGGGCCCATGCTCTGTGGGGGCTGGGTTGATTTGAGGCCCCAACAGTCCCAGCTCAAAGACTAATGGAATCAGGCCCCCATAGCCCTGGCCAACCCTGGATTCTGGCCCCAGGCTGAGTGAGCCCTCTCAAAGCTGGATGTGGCCTCCTGGGCCCTGGGCATGCCCCACAGATACAGGTCGCTTATCTAGGGCAGCCCTGGGGATCCCGGGTCACACCAGTGTGGGGAGTGGAGGGGTAAGCCGGTGGGCCACACCCACACCCACACGATAAGGCAGGCTCCTCCAGGTGCTGGGGCTCCAGAGGGCCCGAGGCCAGGGTCCAGCTGCCCTGCGGGGACCCAGCACAGGAGCCCATGAGCTGCAGGTCCAGGTCAGCTCTGCTGTCCTCAGAATCGTCACTCAGGCTGAAACCTCAGGACACACGCCCCCACCCGGATCAACACATGCTCCCAGGTGGGGAACTCCAGCACCAGCCCACCCACCCCGTTTGATTCTTGCCCCCACTTAAAGGACAGGAAGTTCTCCTTCCCCAGGGGAAGGCACGCACCCACGGCTCTGGGCCCGATTGCTGTAGAAAGTCAATAAAGTGATGTGGTGCGAAAATGCACAGCCAGCCCATTTCTGCGTCTCCCAGAACTCTTTGCATGGGGCATGGAGAGACCCCCAGACAGGAGGAGCGGGCACCACCTAGGCCCCAACCAGCCCCTGCAGGGGCGCCGCCAGGCAAACACAGCTGACGTCCCCACGTGCCTTCCAGGGGAGGCCGGACCCACTGCTGGATATGGGAATGTGGCCAAGCCGGAACTTCCAGCTCAGCTGACCCTCCAGCTGAAAGTCCTGCACGAGTGAGCCCCGGCGTAGCCAGGAGAGCCCAGCTAGCCGCCCAGCGCCAGCACCAGAAATGATATTCTGCCAACGATTTTGGGGTTTTGGATGACCCAGCCAGAGGATCCGACAGCTGCACGGGATAGCTGCATGTGATAGACACACACGCACCTCAAAACCAACAAAAGTCAGAATCCCCCCAATGTTGTCAAACAGCAGCCAGATGGTTACATACACTACGCTGTGGTCCCCAATAGGATACATGGAAAACGCTATAAGCCATGACTGCAGAGGTGCTGGAGGCATGGAGATGTGCCTGCTGTGTTCCAACAAAGAGGGCAGAGGGGCAGGAAGCATCCTTCGGAGGGGGGCCCTCCTAGGAAAGGATACCAGGTCCCTGTGAAGGCTACGGAGAGTGAAATCTGTCCTCCTATCTTTCTGCTTCTGGTTTTCCTCCTAAATGCCATTTCCTCAATCATTTTAGCAAGAATTTATTTTTTGTTTTTAAATTTCTTTTTATTGGAGTCCAATTTGTATGAATTCTTTCTTCAGCAAGTGTGTCATTCAGGAGAGAAAGAGAGATAAAGATTTTCCCAGACAGGCAACATATAAAGGAGTTCAGGACCACTTAACCAGTCCAGTAAGGAATTTTAAGAGGGACTCTTCTAGTGGGGGAAAAAAAGAGATCAAAAGCAACAAAGACTAGAAAGGCCCAGAGAACGTCACCAGAAAAACCAACTCTTCCGGTAACACAAATGCACAAAGTTCATATCTTTGAATAATCACTCTGAATGCTGATAGACTAAATGCTTCAATCAAAACATATAAGGTATCAGAGTGGCTTAAAAAGCAGTATCCGGGATGCCTGGGTGACTCAGGGGTTGAGCCTCTGCCTTTGACTCAGGGTGTGATCCTGGAGTCTGGGATCGAGTCCCATATTGGGCTCCTGGTGGGGAGCCTGTTTCTCTCTCTGCTTAATTTTCTGCCTCTCTCTCTCTCTCTCTCTCTCTCTCTCTCACTCTCACTATCATAAATAATATTATTATTAAAAAACAACATCCATCTGTACGCTGCCTAAAGGATGCTCACCTTAGACCTATAGACACCAACAGATTGAAAGTCAGGGGATGGAAAATCATATATCACGCTAATGGATATCAAAAGAAAGCTGGAGGACCCATACTTATATCAGACAAACGAGATTTGAAACCAAACCCTGGGGGACACATGGTGACTCAGTGGTTGAGCATCTGCCTTCGGCTCAGGGTGCGATCCTGCGATCCCAGGATCGAGTCCCACATCAGCCTCCCTTTGGGGAGCCTGCCTCTCACTCTGCTATGTTCCTTCTTCTGCTTCTCTGTGTATCTCTCATGAATATATAAATAAGTAATTAAAATTTCAAAAAGAAAGAACAAATACTGTAAGAAGAAATGAAGAAGGGCAATATTTCATAATTAAAAAGACTCTCTATCAAGATCAAACAACTAAATATTTATGCTGCCAACATGGGAGTACCTAAATATAGAAACCACTGTTGGTGGGAATGTGAACTGGTGCAGCCACTCTGGAAAACTCTGTGGAGGTTCCACAATGAGATAAAAATAGACCTGTACAACGACCCAGAAATTGCACTGTTGGGGATTAACCTCAAAGATTCAGATGCAATGAAACGCCGGGACACCTGCACCCTGAGGTTTATTTATTTATTTTTTTAAATTTTTATTTATTTATGATAGTCACAGAGAGAGAGAGAGAGGCAGAGACACAGGCAGAGGGAGAAGCAGGCTCCATGCACCGGGAGCCTGATGTGGGATTCGATCCCGGGTCTCCAGGATCGCGCCCTGGGCCAAAGGCAGGCGCCAAACCGCTGCGCCACCCAGGGATCCCTCACCCTGAGGTTTATATTAGGAATGTCCACAATAGCCAAACTGTGGAAGGAGCCTCCCTGTCCATCAAAGTTGAATGGATAAAGAAGATGTGGTTTATATATACAATGGAATAATACTCAGTCATTAAAAATGACAGATACCCACCATTTGCTTCAACGTGAATGGAACTGGAAGGTATTATGCTGAGTGAAGTAAGTCAAACGGAGAAGGACAAACAGTGTATGTTCTCATTCATTTGTGGAATATAAATAATACTGAAAGAGAATATAAGGGAATGGAGAAGAATTGTATAGGAAATATCAGAAAGGGAGACAGAACATAAAGACTCCTAACTCTGCGAAATGAACTAGGGGTGCTGGGAGGGGAGGAGGGCAGAAGTGTGTGTGAATGGGTGATGGGCACTGAGAGGGAACTTGATGGGATGAGCACTGGGTGTTATTCGGAATGTTGGTCAATTCAACACCAATACAAAATAAATTTATTTAAAAAAAAGATCCAACAACTAAATATTTATGCTGCAACATGGGAGTACCTAAATATAGAAACGAATTAACAACAAACGTACAGGAACTCACTGATAATAATACAATGACAGGGGATTTTAACACCCACTTATGACAATGGACCGATTGTCTATGCAGAAAATCAACAGGGGAACAATAGCCTTGACACACTGGACCACAGGGACTCAACAGATATAGTCTGAATATTTCTTCCTAAAGCAGAATACACATTCCTTTCAAGTGCACATGGGATATTCTCCAGAACAGATCATATCATGGGCCACAAATCAGCCCTCAACAGGTACAACAGGTACAAGAAGGTTGATATCACACACTGTACATTTTTGGAACTCGATGCTATGAAACTCGAAGTCGACAGTAAGAAAAAAGAATTGGACAGACAAAAAACACGTGGAGATTATGATCATCCTACTAGAGAATGAATGGATCAACCAGGAAATTAAAGAGGAAATTTAAAACAAATGAAAATGAAAATATGTTTCTCCAAAACTCTGGAATGTAGCAAAGGCAGTCCTAAGAGGGAAGTACATAGCAATACAGGCCTACCTCAAGAAACAAGAAGTCTCCAATACACAACCTAACCCTACACCTAAAGGAACTGGAAAAGAAATAGCAAACAAAGCCTAAAGCCTACAGAAGAAGGGAAAAAATAAAGATGAGAGCAGAGATAAAAAATACAGAAACAACAAAACAGTAGAATGGAATAACGAAACTAAGAGCTGGATCTTCAAAATAATAAATAAAACGGATCAAGCCATAGCCAGCTTTATCAATGAGAAAAGAGAAAAGACCTATATAAATAAAATCACAAATGAGAGAAGAGAGATCACAATCAACACCAGAAAAATAAGACAATTATAAGGGAATACTATGAAATTATATGCTAACAAACTGGGAGAACTGGAAGAAATGGACAAATCCCTAGAAATGTGCAAACGAGCAAACCTGAAATAGGAAGAAATAGAAAATGTGAACAGACCCATAACTAGCAAAAGAATTGAATCAGCAAGGAACCTGGGTACCTCAGTGGTTGAGCATCTGCTTTGGCTCAGGTCATGATCCCGGGGACCTGGGGGATCAAAGGTCCCCGCATGGAGCCTCATTTTCCCTCTGCCTATCCCTCTCTCTCCCTATGTCTCGCATGAATCCATAAATAAAATCTTTAAAAAAGAAAAAAGATAAAAAGATGAGAAAGGACCCAAATAAAATCACAAATGAGAAAAGAGAAATAACAACCAACACTACAGAAATACAAAGGATTATAAGAGAACATTATGAAAAATTATATGCCAGCAACCTAGAACCTGGAAGAAATAGATCAATTCCTGGAAACATATAACATAACAAAAATGATAAAGGAAGAAATAAGAAACTTGAACAGACAGATAACCAGCAAAGAAATTGAATCAGCAATCAAGAACCTCCCAACAGGAGATGCTTAGATCAATAGAACAAAATGGAAATCCAAAACAAGGTACAAACCTGTAACTCTATGATCCATTAATCGACAACAAGGCAGCAAGGAATATCCAAAGGCACAAAGATAGTCTCTTCAACAAACCCTAACCATGACCCCAGGATAAGAACAAATGATGTTGGGAAAACCAGGCAGCCACATACAGAAGAATTTAACTGGACCACTTTCTTATACCATATATATAAAAAATAAATTCAATATGGATGAAACACCTAAATGTGAGACCTGAAACAATACAAAGAAGAAAAGATAGGCAGCAAAGTCTTTGACATTGTCCATTGGATCTTCTTTCTAGATATGCCTCTGAGGTGAGGGAAACAAAACCAAAATTACTATTGGGACTTCATCAAATTGAAAAGCTTCCGCAAAATGAAGAAAACAACCAAAGCTAAAATGCAACATACAGGAGGAGGGGCAAGATGGCGGAAGTGTAGGGTCCCCAAATCACCTGTCCCCACGAAATTACCTAGATAACCTTCAAATCATCCTGAAAATCTATTAATTCGGCCTGAGATTTAAACAGAGACCAGACCGAATGCTACAGTGGAAAAGTTCGTGATTCTATCAAGGTAGAAAGACGGGAAAAAGAAATAAAGAAAAAAAGGGCATCCAAGGCTGAGGGGCCCTGTGAGGAGCCTGGCTAAGGCCGGGAAGTACCCACAGGACAGAAGAGCTCTGTCCTGGGAGAAGGAGGAGCTTCACCAATCTTCCAGGGCAGAATGGCAACTTCAAGGAGTCAGAGCAGGACCCAGGAGGGCGGGGATGCCCTAGGGATCCCTGGGACACTAATAGACACCTGCACTCCCGGGAGAGTGCTGCGAGCTCCCTAAGGGCCGCAGGGCACATGCATTGACCGGGGAGCAGCTCTGTCAGGATCGGGTGGCAGCTCTGCACAAAGGGGTTTTCACGGCCCTAGGAGCAGCTTGGCAGCAGCGCCTCCTGCAGAGGAAGAGGCTCCATTCAGAGGGGGATGTGGAGCTCCAGGAGCAACTCAGAGGGGCTCGGGCGGTGGCTCTGCAGTGAGGTGGCTATGCGGCCGGGAGCGAGAATCCAACAGCACAGGCCCCGGAGCACAGGGCGCCGGGGCACAGCCCAGGATTCGGCCTCCCCAGGGACAAGCAGAGGCCCGCAAGGCCCAGGACAGCAAGGATGCTCCTGTCCAGAGCTGAGCAGATCAGCGGACCCGCCTCAGAGCCTCCAGGACCTGCAGAAGGACTGCTCCTGAGTTACTGCGGGGGCTAAATACAGGTTTCCAGAGCTGGCCACTACCATTGGAGTTGTTCCTCCTGGGGCCTCATGGGGGAAACTAATCCCACTGAGCCCTGCACGAGGCAGGGGACATAGCGGCTCCCCCAAGTACTAACACCTGAAAATCAGCACAACAGGCCCCTCCCCCAGAAGACCGGCTAGACAGGCAAGTTCCAGGGGAAGTCAAGGGACTTAAAGTATACAGAATCAGAAGATACTCCTCCATGTTTTTTTTTATTTCTGATTGCTTCGCCCTCCCCTTTTCCCCCCTTTCTTTCTTTTTCTTTTTCATTTTAATTTTTTAAGGTATTTTTTTATTTATTTATTTATGATAGTCACAGAGAGAGAGAGAGGCAGAGACACAGGCAGAGGGAGAAGCAGGCTCCATGCACCAGGAGCCCGATGTGGGATTCGATCCCGGGTCTCCAGGATCGCGCCCTGGACCAAAGGCAGGTGCCAAACCGCTGCACCATCCAGGGATCCCTTTCTTTCTCTTTTTATTCCCTATTTCCTTCTTTCTTCCTTTATTCTTTTTCGTTTTTCTCTTTTCTTTCCTTCTTTCTCTCTCTTTTTCTCCTTTTCCCAATACAATTTCTTTTTTTTTTTTAATTTTTTTAAGGTATTTATTTATTTATGATAGTCACAGAGAGAGAGGCAGAGACACAGGCAGAGGGAGAAGCAGGCTCCATGCACCGGGAGCCCGATGTGGGATTCGATCCCGGGTCTCCAGGATCGCGCCCTGGGCCAAAGGCAGGCGCCAAACCGCTACGCCATCCAGGGATCCCTTCCCAATACAATTTCTTTTTGGCCACTCTGCACTCAGGAAAATGACTAGAAGGAAAACCTCACCTCAAAAGAAAGAATCAGAAACAGTCGTCTCTCCCACAGAGTTACAAAATCTGGATAACAATTTAATGTCAGAAAGCAAATTCAGAAGCACTATTATACAGCTACTGGTGGCTCTAGAAAAAGCATAAAGGACTCAAGAGACTTCATGACTGCAGAATTTTGATCCAATCAGGCCGAAATTAAAAATCAATTGAATGAGATGCAATCCAAACTAGAAGTCCTAACGATGAGGGTTAACGAGGTAGAAGAACGAGTGAGTGACATAGAAGACAAGTTGATGGTAAAGAGGGAAACTGAGGGAGGAGCAAGATGGCGGAAGAGCAGGGTCTCCAAATCACCTGTCTCCACCAAACTACCTAGAAAACCTTCAAATTATCCTGAAAATCTATGAATTCGACCTGAGATTTAAAGAGAGACCAGCTGGAATGCAACAGTGAGAAGAGTTCGCGCTTCTATCAAGGTAGGAAGACGGGGAAAAAGAAATAAAGAAACAAAGGCCTCCAAGGGGGAGGGGCCCCGCGAGGAGCCGGGCTGAGGCCGGGGCGAGTGTTCCCAGGACAGGAGAGCCCCGTCCCGGAGGAGCAGGAGCTGCACCGACCTTCCCGGGCGGAAAGGGGCTCGCGGGGAGTTGCAGCAGGACCCAGGAGGGAGGGGATGCCCTCAGGCTCCCCGGGACAGTAACAGCAACTCCGCGCCCAGGAGAGTGCGGCGAACTCCCTAAGGGCTGCAGCGCGCACGGCGGGACCCGGAGCAGCTCGGCCGGGCTCGGGCAGAGGAAGAGGCTCCGTGCAGAGGGGCCTGCGCGGTTCCAGGAGCAGCTCGGAGGGGCTCGGGCGGTGCCTCCGCGGAGGGGGTTGCGCGGCCCGGGAGCGCGAATCCACCAGCGCAGGCTCCGGAGCACAGGGCGCCGGGACACAGCCCAGGATCCGGCCTCCCCCGGGACAGGCAGAGGCCGGGAGGGCCCAGGACAGCAAGGACGCTCCTGCCCCAGCTGAGCACATCAGCGGCCCCGCCCCGGAGCCTCCAGGCCCTGCAGACGGAGTTCCTGCCGGAGCTGAATCCAGGTTTCCAGAGCTGCCCCCACTGAGCCCTGCACCAGGCAGGAGCACAGCAGCTCCCCCAACTGCTAACACCTGAAAATCAGCACAACAGGCCCCTCCCCCAGAACACCAGCTAGACTGACAACTTCCAGGAGAAGCCAAGGGACTTAAAGAACACAGAATAAGAAGATACTCCCCTGTGGTTCTTTTTTTGTTTGTTTGTTTGTTTTGTTGGTTTTTTTTTGTTTGTTTGTTTGTTTTTGTTTTATTTTGTTTTGCTTTTTGATTTGTTTCCTTCCCCCACCCCCCTTTTTTTTCTCCTTTCTTTTTCTTTCTCTTTTTCTTCTTTTTTTTTCTTTCGTTTTTTTTTCTCTTCCCTTTTTTTTCTCTTTCACTTTTCTTTCCTTCTTTCTCTCCTCACTTTTTCTCTTTTTCCCAATACAACTTGCTTTTGGCCACTCTGCAATGAGCAAAATGACTAGAAGGAAAACCTCACCTCAAAAGAAAGAATCAGAAACAGTCCTCTCTCCCACAGAGTTACAAAATCTGGATTACAATTCAATGTCAGAAAGCCAATTCAGAAGGACTATTATACAGCTACTGGTGGCTCTAGAAAAAAGTATAAAGGACTCAAGAGACTTCATGACTGCAGAATTTAGAGCTAATCAGACAGAAATTAAAAATCAATTGAATGAGATGCAATCCAAACTAGAAGTCCTAACGACGAGGGTTAACGAGGTGGAAGAACGAGTGAGTGACATAGAAGACAAGTTGATAGCAAAGAGGGAAACTGAGGAAAAAAGAGACAAACAATTAAAAGACCATGAAGACAGATTAAGGGAAATAAACGACAGTCTGAGGAAGAAAAACCTACGTTTAATTGGGGTTCCCGAGGGCGCCGAAAGGGACAGAGGGCCAGAATATGTATTTGAACAAATTCTAGCTGAAAACTTTCCTAATCTGGGAAGGGAAACAGGCATTCAGATCCAGGAAATAGAGAGATCCCCCCCTAAAATCAATAAAAACCGTTCAACAACTCGACATTTAATTGTGAAGCTTGCAAATTCCAAAGATAAGGAGAAGATCCTTAAAGCAGCAAGAGACAAGAAATCCCTGACTTTTATGGGGAGGAGCATTAGGGTAACAGCAGACCTCTCCACAGAGACCTGGCAGGCCAGAAAGGGCTGGCAGGATATATTCAGGGTCCTCCATGAGAAGAACATGCAACCAAGAATACTTTATCCAGAAAGGCTCTCATTCAAAATGGAAGGAGAGATAAAGAGCTTCCAAGACAGGCAGCAACTAAAAGAATATGTGACCTCCAAACCAGCTCTGCAAGAAATTTTAAGGGGGACTCTTAAAATTCCCCTTTAAGAAGAAGTTCAGTGGAACAGTCCACAAAAACAAAGACTGAATAGATATCATGATGACACTAAACTCATATCTCTCAATAGTAACTCTGAATGTGAACGGGCTTAATGACCCCATCAAAAGGCGCAGGGTTTCGGACTAGATAAAAAAGCAGGACCCATCTATTTGCTGTCTACAAGAGACTCATTTTAGACAGAAGGACACCTACAGCCTGAAAATAAAAGGTTGGAGAACCATTTACCATTCGAATGGTCCTCAAAAGAAAGCAGGGGTAGCCATCCTTATATCAGATAAACTAAAATTTACCCCAAAGACTGTAGTGAGAGATGAAGAGGGACACTATATCATACTTAAAGGATCTATTCAACAAGAGGACTTAACAATCCTCAATATATATGCTCCGAATGTGGGAGCTGCCAAATATATAAATCAATTATTAACCAAAGTGAAGAAATACTTAGATAATAATACACTTATACTTGGTGACTTCAATCTAGCTCTTTCTATACTCGATAGGTCTTCTAAGCACAACATCTCCAAAGAAACGAGAGCTTTAAATGATACACTGGACCACATGGATTTCACAGATATCTACAGAACTTTACATCCAAACTCAACTGAATACACATTCTTCTCAAGTGCACATGGAACTTTCTCCAGAATAGACCACATATTGGGACACAAATCGGGTCTGAACCGATACCAAAAGATTGGGATTGTCCCCTGCATATTCTCGGACCATAATGCCTTGAAATTAGAACTAAATCACAACAAGAAGTTTGGAAGGACCTCAAACACGTGGAGGTTAAGGACCATCCTGCTAAAAGATAAAAGGGTCAACCAGGAAATTAAGGAAGAATTAAAAAGATTCATGGAAACTAATGAGAATGAAGATACAACCATTCAAAATCTTTGGGATGCAGCAAAAGCAGTCCTAAGGGGGAAATACATCGCAATACAAGCATCCATTCAAAAACTGGAAAGAACTCAAATACAAAAGCTAACCTTACACATAAAGGAGCTAGAGAAAAAACAGCAAATAGATCCTACACCCAAGAGAAGAAGGGAGTTAATAAAGATTCGAGCAGAACTCAACGAAATCGAGACCAGAAGAACTGTGGAACAGATCAACAAAACCAGGAGTTGGTTCTTTGAAAGAATTAATAAGATAGATAAACCATTAGCCAGCCTTATTAAAAAGAAGAGAGAGAAGACTCAAATTAATAAAATCATGAATGAGAAAGGAGAGATCACTACCAACACCAAGGAAATACAAACGATTTTAAAAACATATTATGAACAGCTATACGCCAATAAATTAGGCAATCTAGAAGAAATGGACGCATTCCTGGAAAGCCACAAACTACCAAAACTGGAACAGGAAGAAATAGAAAACCTGAACAGGCCAATAACCAGGGAGGAAATTGAAGCAGTCATCAAAAACCTCCCAAGACACAAGAGTCCAGGGCCAGATGGCTTCCCAGGGGAATTTTATCAAACGTTTAAAGAAGAAATCATACCTATTCTCCTAAAGCTGTTTGGAAAGATAGAAAGAGATGGAGTACTTCCAAATTCGTTCTATGAAGCCAGCATCACCTTAATTCCAAAGCCAGACAAAGACCCCACCAAAAAGGAGAATTACAGACCAATATCCCTGATGAACATGGATGCAAAAATTCTCAACAAGATACTGGCCAATAGGATCCAACAGTACATTAAGAAAATTATTCACCATGACCAAGTAGGATTTATCCCTGGGACACAAGGCTGGTTCAACACCCGTAAAACAATCAATGTGATTCATCATATCAGCAAGAGAAAAACCAAGAACCATATGATCCTCTCATTGGATGCAGAGAAAGCATTTGACAAAATACAGCATCCATTCCTGATCAAAACTCTTCAGAGTGTAGGGATAGAGGGAACATTCCTCGACATCTTAAAAGCCATCTATGAAAAGCCCACAGCAAATATCATTCTCAATGGGGAAGCACTAGGAGCCTTTCCCCTAAGATCAGGAACAAGACAGGGATGTCCACTCTCACCACTGCTGTTCAACATAGTACTGGAAGTCCTAGCCTCAGCAATCAGACAACAAAAAGACATTAAAGGCATTCAAATTGGCAAAGAAGAAGTCAAACTCTCCCTCTTCGCCGATGACATGATACTCTACATAGAAAACCCAAAAGTCTCCACCCCAAGATTGCTAGAACTCATACAGCAATTCGGTAGCATGGCAGGATACAAAATCAATGCCCAGAAGTCAGTGGCATTTCTATACACTAACAATGAGACTGAAGAAAGAGAAATTAAGGAGTCAATCCCATTTACAATTGCACCCAAAAGCATAAGATACCTAGGAATCAACCTCACCAAAGATGTAAAGGATCTATACCCTCAAAACTATAGAACACTTCTGAAAGAAATTGAGGAAGACACAAAGAGATGGAAAAATATTCCATGCTCATGGATTGGCAGAATTAATATTGTGAAAATGTCAATGTTACCCAGGGCAATATACACGTTTAATGCAATCCCTATCAAAATACCATGGACTTTCTTCAGAGAGTTAGAACAAATTATTTTAAGATTTGTGTGGAATCAGAAAAGACCCCGAATAGCCAGGGGAATTTTAAAAAAGAAAACCATATCTGGGGGCATCACAATGCCAGATTTCAGGTTGTACTACAAAGCTGTGGTCATCAAGACAGTGTGGTACTGGCACAAAAACAGACACATAGATCAGTGGAACAGAATAGAGAATCCAGAAGTGGACCCTGAACTTTATGGGCAACTAATATTCGATAAATGAGGAAAGACTATCCATTGGAAGAAAAACAGTCTCTTCAATAAATGGTGCTGGGAAAATTGGACATCCACATGCAGAAGAATGAAACTAGACCACTCTCTTTCTCCATACACAAAGATAAACTCAAAATGGATGAAAAATCTAAATGTGAGACAAGATTCCATCAAAATCCTAGAGAAGAACACAGGCAACACCCTTTTTGAACTCGGCCATAGTAACTTCTTTCAAGATACATCCACAAAGGCAAAAGAAACAAAAGCAAAAATGAACTATTGGGACTTCATCAAGATAAGAAGCTTTTGCACAGCAAAGGATACAGTCAACAGAACTCAAAGACAACCTACAGAATGGGAGAAGATATTTGCAAATGACATATCAGACAAAGGGCTAGTTTCCAAGATCTATAAAGAACTTATCAAACTCAACACCAAAGAAACAAACAATCCAATCATGAAATGGGCAAAAGACATGAACAGAAATCTCACAGAGGAAGACATAGACATGGCCAACATGCATATGAGAAAATGTTCTGCATCACTTGCCATCAGGGAAATACAAATCAAAACTACAATGAGATACCACCTCACACCAGTGAGAATGGGGAAAATTAACAAGGCAGGAAACAACAAATGTTGGAGAGGATGCGGAGAAAAGGGAACCCTCTTACACTGTTGGTGGGAATGTGAACTGGTGCAGCCACTCTGGAAAACTGTGTGGAGGTTCCTCAAACAGTTAAAAATATACCTGCCCTACGACCCAGCAATTGCACTGTTGGGGATTTACCCCAAAGATACAAATGCAATGAAACGCCGGGACACCTGCACCCCAATGTTTATAGCAGCAATGGCCACGATAGCCAAACGGTGGAAGGAGCCTCGGTGTCCAACGAAAGATGAATGGATAAAGAAGATGTGGTTTATGTATACACTGGAATATTACTCAGCTATTAGAAATGACAAATACCCACCATTTGCTTCAATGTGGATGGAACTGGAGGGCATTATGCTGAGTGAAGTAAGTCAGTCGGAGAAGGACAAACATTATATGTTTTCATTCATTTGGGGAATATAAATAATAGTGAAAGGGAATATAAGGGAAGGGGGAAGAAATGTGTGGGAAATATCAGAAAGGGAGACAGAACGTAAAGACTGCTAACTCTGGGAAACGAACTAGGGGTGGTAGAAGGGGAGGAGGGCGGGGGGTGGGAGTGAATGGGTGACGGGCACTAGGTGTTATTCTGTATGTTAGTAAATTGAACACCAATAAAAAATAAATTTAAAAAAAAAGAGGGAAACTGAGGAAAAAGGAGACACACAATTAAAGACCAGGAAGACAGATTAAGGGAAATAAACGACACCCTGAGGAAGAAAAACCTACATGTAATTGGGGTTCCCGAGGGCACCAAAATGGACAGAGGGCCAGAATATGTATTTGAACAAATCATAGCTGAAAACAATCCTAATCTGGGAAGGGAAACAGGCATTCAGATCCAGGAAATAGAGAGATCCCCCCCTAAAATCAATAATAACCATCCAACACCTCGACATTTAATAGTGAAGCTTGCAAATTCCAAAGATAAAGAGAAGATCCTTAAAGCAGCAAGAAACAAGAAATCCCTGACATTTATGGGGAGGAGCATTAGGGTAACAGCAGACCTCTCCACATTGACATGGCAGGCCAGAAAGGGCTGGCAGGATATATTCAGGGTCCTCCATGAGAAGAACATGCAACCAAGAATACTTTATCCAGCAAGGCTCTCATTCAAAATGGAAGGAGAGATAAAGAGCTTCCAAGACAGGCAGGAACTGAAAGAATATGTGACCTCCAAACCAGCTCTGCAAGAAATTTTAAGGGGGACTCTTAAAATTCCCCTTTAAGAAGAAGTTCAGTGGAACAATCCACAAAAGCAAGGACTGAATAGATGTCATGATGACACTAAACTCATATCTGTCGATAGTAACTCTGAACGTGAATGGGCTTATTGACCCCATCAAAAGGCGCAGGGTTTCGGACTAGATAAAAAAGCAGGACCCATCTATTTGCTGTCTACAAGAGACTCATATTAGACAGAAGGACACCTACAACCTGAAAATAAAATATTGGAGAACCATTTACCATTCAAATGGTGCTCAAAAGAAAGCAGGGGTAGCCATCCGTATATCAGATAATCTAAAATTTACCCCGAACTGTATTGAGAGATGAAGAGGGACACTAAATCATACTTAAGGGATCTATCCACAAGAGGACTTAACAATCCTCTACATATATGCCCCGAATGTGGGAGTTGCCAAATATTTAAACCAATTAATAACCAAAGTGAAGAAATACTTAGATAATAATACACTTACACTTGGTGACTTCAATCTAGCTCTTTCTACACTCTATAGGTTTTCTAGGCAAAACATCTCCAAAGAAACGAGAGCTTTAAATCATACACTGGAGCAGATGGATTTCACAGAAATCTACAGAACTTTACATCCAAACTCAACTGAATACACATTCTTCTCAAGTGCACATGGAACTTTCTCCAGAATAGACCACATACTGGGTCACAAATCCGGTCTGAATAGATACCAAATGATTGGGATCGTCCCCTGCATAGTCTCAGACCATAATGCCTTGAAATTAGAACAAAGGTATCCCTGGCTGGCGCAGCAGTTTGGCGCCTGTCTTTGGCCCAGGGTGCGATCCTGGAGACCCGGGATCGAATCCCATGTCGGGCTCCCAGTGCATGGAGCCTATTTCTGCCTATGTCTCTGCCTCCCTCTCTATCTATCTATCTCTCTATATCAGTGTGGCTATCATAAATAAATTTTAAAAAGAAAAAAAAGAAAAAAAAATAGACCTTCTCTACAATCCAGCAATTGCACTGGTGGGGACTTACCCAAAGATTCAGATGCAATGAAATGCCGGGTCACCTGCACCCTGATGTTTATAGCAGGAATGTCCACAATAGCCAAACCGTGGAAGGAGCCTGGTGTCCATTGAAACATGAATGGATAAAGAAGATGTGGTTTATGTATACAATGGAATATTACTCAGCCATTAGAAAAGACAAATACCCACTATTTGCTTCAACGTGGATGGAACTGGAGGGTATTATGCTGAGTGAAGTAAGTCAATCGGAGAAGGACAAACAGTGTATGTTCTCATTCATTTGGGGAATATAAATAATAGTGAAAGGGAATATAAGGGAATGGAGAAGAAACGTGTGGGAAATATCAGAAAGGGAGATAGAACATAAAGACTCCTAACTCTGGGAAATGAACAAGGTGTGCTGGAAGGGGAGGAGGGCAGGAAGAGAGGGTGAATGGGTGACGGGCACTGAGTGGGACAGTTGACGGGAACAGCACTAGGTGTTATTCTCTATGTTGGTCAATTGAACACCAATAAAAAATAAATTTATTTAAAAAAAAAGTTAAACAACTAAATATTTATGCTGCCAACATGGTAGTATCTAAATATACAAACCAATTAACAACAAACATACAGGACCTCACTGATAATAATACAATAACAGGGGATTTTAACACCCACTTATGGAAATGGACCGATCATATATGCATTAAGTCAACAAGGGAACAATAGCCTTGACACACTGGACCACAGGGACTCAACAGATATAGTCTGAACATTTCTTCCTAAAGCAGAATACACATTCCTTTCAAGTGCACATGGGACATTCTCCAGAAAGGATCATACCATGGGCCACAAATCAGCCCTCAACAGGTACAACAGGTACAAGAAGGTTGATATCACACCCTGCACATTTTCGGACCACAACGCTATAAAACTCGAACTCGACAGTTAGAAAAAATTTGGACAGACCAAAAATACGTGGAGATTATGAACATCCTACTTGAGAATGAATGGAGCAACCAGGAAATTAAAGAGGAAATTTAAAACAAATGAAAATGAAAACATGTTTCTCCAAACTTCTAGGATGTAGAAAAGGCAGTCCTAAGGGGGAAGTAGAATAGCAATACAGGCCTACCTCAAGAAACAAGAAGTCTCCAATACACAACCTAAACCTACATCTGAAGGAGCTAAAAAAGGAATAGCAAACAAAGCCTAAAGACTACAGAAGAAGGGAAAAAAAAGTGAGAGCAGAAATAAACAATACAGAAACAACAAAGCAGTAGAATGGAATAATGAAACAAAGAGATGGTTCTTCAAAATAATTAAGAAAATGGATCAAGCCCTAGCCACCCTTATCAACGAGAAAAGAGAAAAGACTTAATAAATAAAATCATAAATGAGAGAAGAGAGATCACAATCAACACCAGCAAAATTAGACAATTATAAGGGAATACTATGAAAGATTATACGCTAACAAACTGGGGGATCTGGAAGAAATGGACAAATCCCTAGAAATGTGCAAACGAGCAAATCTGAAATAGGAAGAAATAGAAAATGTGAACAGGCCCATAATGATCAAAGGAATTGAATCAGCAAGGAACCTGGGTGAATCAGGGGTTGAGCATCTGCTTTCGCTCAGATCATGATCCCGGGGTCCTGGGGAATCATGTCCAACACAGGGCCCACTGGAGCCTCATTTTCCTTCTGCCTTTACCTCTGCCTTTCTGTGTCTCACATGAATACATAAATAAAATATTTAAAAAAGAAAAAAGATAAAAAATGAGAAAGGACCCAAATAAAATCACAAATGGGAAAAGAGAAATAACAACCAACACTAGAGAAATACAAATAATTATACGAGAACATTATGAAAAATTATATGCCAGCAACCTAGAACCTGGAAGAAATAGATCAATTCCTGGAAATATATAACATAGCAAAAATGAAAAAGGAAGAAATAAAACACTTGAACAGACAGATAACCAGCAAAGAAATTGAATCAGCAATATAGAATCTCCCAACAGGAGACGCTTAGATCAACAGAACAGAATGGAAAGCCGAAACAAGATACAAACCTGTAACTCTATGATCCATTAATCGACAACAAGGCAGCAAGGAATATCCAATGGCACAAAGACAGTCTCTTCAACAAACCCTAACCCTGATCACAGGATAAGAACAAATGGTTTTCGGAAAACCAGGCAGCCCCATGCAGAAGAATCAAACTGGACCACTTTCTTACACCATATATAAAAAATAAATTCAAAATGGATGAAAGACCTAAATGTGAGACCTGAAACAATACAAAGAAGAAAAGATAGGCAGCAAAGTCTTTGACATTGTCCATTGGATCTTCTTTCTAGATATGCCTCTGAGGTGAGGGAAACAAAAGCAAAAATATTATTGGGACTTCATCAAATTTAAAAGCTTCTGCAAAGTGAAGGAAACAACCAAACCTAAAAGACAACATACAAAATGAGAGGAGATATTTGTAAACAACCCGTCCAATAAAGAGTTAGCATGCAAAATACATAAAGCAATTATAAATCTCAGCATCCTAAACACAAATTATCCAACTACAGATGGGCAGAAGAGATGAATAGACTTTGTCTCTGACAAGACATCCAGATGGCCACCAGACACACGGAGAGGCACTCAGCATCACCCATCATCAGGGAAATGCAAACCACAATGAGATGTCACCTGACAGCCATCAGAATGGCTAAAATTAACAACACAAGAAACAACAGGTGTTGGTGAGGCTATGGAGAAGGGGGAGCCCCCTTACACTCCTGGTGGGCATGCGAAAATGTACAACCACTGTGGAAAACAGTGTGGAGGGTCCTCGAAATTTAAAAAATAGGGGATCCCTGGGTGGCGCAGTGGTTTGGCACCTGCCTTTGGCCCATGGCGCAATCCTGGAGACCCAGGTTTGAATCATACTTCGGACTCCTGGTGCATGGAGCCAGCTTCTCCCTCTGCCTCTGTCTCTACCTCTCTCTCTGTGACTATCATAAAAAAATAAAATAAAAAGAAGTTAAAAATAGAGCTAACCTATGATTCCAAAATTGCACAGCTAGGTAATTACCACGAGGATACAAAAGTAGTTTAGTAGATTGGAAGAGGGACACGCAGCCCAGTGTTTGTAGCAGCGTTATCAACAAAAGTCAGTCTGTGGATACAGCCCAGATGTCCATCGACAGAAGAATGGGCAGAGACAATGTGGTAAATATACACACTGTGACATCACTGGGTCATCAGAAGAGATGAAATGAAGCCATTTAAAATGACGTGGGAGAAGTGGAAAGGACTTATGCTAAATGAACTCAGTCAGTCAGAGAAGACAGATACCAAATACCATACAATGGCATTCACATGTGAATTTTAAAAAACCAAACAAACTGGCAAAGGGGCAGAGGGGGGATGAGAGAAGCAAACCAAGATACACACTCTTAACCACAGTGAATAAACTAATCAACACCAGAGGAAGGTGAGGGAATGGGGAATCAAGGGATGGGGATACTGGAGGGCACCTGTGACCAGTACCAGGCATTGTATCCAAGGACTGAATCACTATGTGGTAAACCTGAAACTATATCATACTGTGTTTACAAACAGGAATTCAAGTACAACTTTAAAATGATAATTGGTAGGATTGATTAAACATGTGCGCACAAGAGATAAAATCAGAAAGGCAACTGAAAATCCAAATAAAGAGTATTTAGAGCCACAAATCCCCTCCTTAACTCAGCTCGGGAGAAGCCTGCCATGTCTTTTCTGACCCCAGCAAAAGCCTGTATTTTGATTCTCTGGGGAGGCCACTGACTTGCTGGAGTCAGGCTATCTTTGAACCCAAAACCTAAATAGAGTGCATAAAACTAAACTGCCCAAGATGCTGGAGTCCCAGTGCAGGCACATACCAAGACCCAAACTCTAACCATACACAGACATAACCCTAACCCTACACTTAATCCTAATATTAACCTACCTTAAACAAGATCCATCACTAATGGAAAACCAAACACAAACCACAAGACCGAAACACATTTACTGAACCTTCCTGCCAACCCTCACCCTAACTCCTAAACCTATTCTAAACCCTTAAGCCTGACCCCTACCTTAAATTTAACCCTAACCCTACCCTCTAACCCTAACCTTAACTTAATGTACTCAAATACTATTCCTAACCTTAACCAGTACCCTAACCCTAACCTTCTAATACGAATCCTATCCCATAATCCAAACTGTACCCTAACCCGTACCCTAAAACTAACCTCTAACCCACTCCCTAACCGTATCTCTTACCCTTTTCAAATCCGTACCCTGACCTGATCCTAAACCTAACCCCTAACCAAACACTAACGCTAACCCTAGCCCTAATCCCTATCCTAACCCTAACCCTCGCCCTAACCCTAAACCTAGCCCTTCTTCAACTCTAACCCCTAACCCTTAACCCTAACCCTAACTCACACCCTAACCCCTAACCCTAAATGCAAACCTAAGCCCAACCCTAACTCTAACCATAACCCTATCCCCAACTCCAAACCTCCTGCCCTAATCCCTAGAGCCTAAACCCTAACCCTAACTCTAAATCCTGTCCCTAACCCTAACCCCCATCCTAACTCTTAACTACTGACCCTTACACTTATGCCTCACCTAACCTCTAATCTGTAACCATAAGCATAATCATAACTCCTAACATCTAACCTAAGCCTAACCACCAACTGCCTCTGCTCCCCTGACCCTACCATTTATTCTACACATTCACTTACCCTATGGTTGTGAGTAGTCCCTTCTGATGTGGACGTGGCCCCCAATGGCACCTCCAGAGTCCTCCACGGGGTCCTGAGTAATCCAGGCTCAGTGAATGCGGACGTGGCCCCACATGTTCCTGAGTCATAGTCAGCAGGTCCTGAGGACACCGGGTCTCCTATCACTGTGGACTATGCCTCACATCCTCTGGAACTCTCACAGCAGGTCCTCAGGAGGCCGGGGGCTCCTGTCAGCTTGGGCATGGCCCCACGTCCCCCAGAAAACTCACCGCGAGTCCTGAGGAGGCTGTGGGCTCCTGTCAGCATAGACACATTCCCATACGTCCCAAAGCCAAAGTGCAGGTCCTGAGGAGGATGGGGGTCCTGTCACCGTGAATGCAGCACCCAGCTTCCAGAAGCCTCAACTTATATCCTGAGGGGGCCAGGAGCTCCTGCCAGAGTGGAAGCGGTGCCACATCTTCCTGAAATGTCCCCACAGGTCCTGAGGCAGCTCAGGGGCTCCTGTCAGCGTAGATGCGGGCCCACAATTTCCTGAAGCCTCCCCGCGGGACCTGAGGCGGCCCAGGGCTCCTGGCAGTGTGGATGCGGGCCCACATCTTCCTGAACCTCACTTCTGGTCCTGAGGAGACAAGGGATCCTGTCAGCATGAACGCGGCCCAATTTCTCCCTGAGACTTCCAAGGTCCTGAGGAGGCTGGGATTCATCAGCGTGGACACACGTCCCCATGTCCTCCTCAGGCCTCCCCAACACAGGCTGGCTCCTGTTAGTGAAGGCAGAGGAGGCCTACTGCGCATGCGCACCCCTGGGTGGGGCCTGGGCTCGGGTGCCCCCTGCGGGACGCTCAGGTGCTGTAGGAGGCCATGCAGGAGGAGTCGGGTGCTCCAGAGGCCACACCTGCCTCATCTAGGCTCCAGCTGTGGCCTGTTAGCTTCAGAAACATCTCACTGAAATGGAGCCCAACACCCAGTTTCCCCAGAAATACTTAAGAACAAGGAATTGGAGCCCACAGGACACGAAATGAAATATGGACCAGACTTTTACCACGTCCTGCAAAACTCACTCAAACCTCTTCCATTGTGGGTGGGACTGCGGGCTAGTGCAGCCGCCCTGGACAGTGTGAAGGCTCCTCAGGAAGTGACAAATAGAGCCACCCTGCGACCAGCAGGTGAACAGCCTGTAGCTCACTCCGAAGATACAGATGCAGTGAGACTCGAGACAGCTGCCCCCCAATTTCCACAGCAGCCGGGTCCACAGTAGCCACACTGTGGGAGGAGGCTTGGTGCCCTCGGGCAGATGATGGATAAAGAGGATGGGAGATAGATGACGGTCATAGAGAGAGGAATGGTATTCAGATATCAAAGAGAAGGAAATCTTGCTATTTGCAATGACGTGGATAGAACTAGAGGGATCATGTTAAGTGAAATAAATCAGTCGGGAAAGAGAATGACCGTGTGGTGTCATTCATAGGTGGAATTAAAGAAGCAAAGCAGATAACAACTGTAAAGGGAAGGAAAAACAAATATGATAAAAACAGATGCAGGAAATACAGACTCTTAATGATAGGAAACAAACTGAGGGCCGCTGGAGGTTGGGGATAACAGGGGACTGGCATGAAGGAGGGCACATTATGTCACGTGCACTGCTGTTATCTCCAACTGGTGAATCCCTGAATTCTTCCTCTGAAAGTATAATACACTATACACTACTTAATAAATTTAATTAAATTAAGTTAAAAAATCATTTGTATCAGAGCACATTTCCTTCTCTCAGTTTTGCTCATTCAGCTTATACCGAGACCACCCACCGTGGGTGTGGTTTGTCTAAATAGGCCCCATGCCTCGTCCATGGCCCAGCCCTGGGCTAGAACTCACGACCCCTTAGATCAGGACAGGAGGTGAGGTCAGGAGTCGGATGCTTAACCAACGGAGCCAGCCAGGGGCCCGAGAACCACACTGCTTTATCCTGTGTCTCTGTGACATCTTTTGAAATAAGAAAGTGCTGCATCCCGGTCTCTCCTGCTTCTCCAATACTGATTTGCTGTCCGGGGTCATTTGTGGGGGCGGAGGGATGTTACAGGGTTTTTTTTCCTATTTATAGGATCTGCCACCATGATTTGACAGGAATGACATTGAAATAGAGGGTGGCTTCAGGAACTGCGGACATTTTCACAAGATGAGGCTCCCACCCAAGAGCCCAGGACGGCCTCCCAGAGCCTGGTATGGCTCAGTGCACAAGTCTTGTGCTCCTTTGGCTCAGTCTCATTATTTATTCTCTGTGATGCTCCTGAGAAGGGAGTCACGTCCATCATTTCCGTCCTGAGTGCTCATTGTCAGGACACAGAAAGCCCAACAATAGAATAAAAACTGAGCACAGAAGAAAACTAGAGAATCCCTTCCTGTAGAAATAAAAGAACTAAAATCTAGTCAGGCCAATGTTAAAAATGCTATAACTGAGATGCAGTCCCAAGTGGAAGCCTTAAAAACAAGGAAGGTTCGGGACCACAGACACAGAAGTAGGGAAGTCAACCACTTATTAAAACAATAACATTCATGTCATAGGAGACTCAGAATATGAAGGGAGAGAAAAGGTAGGCCTTGCTCAGACATTAGAAACGACAAATACCCACCGTTTGCTTCAACGTGGATGGAACTGGAAGGTATTATGCTGAGTGAAGTAACTCAATCGGAGAAGGACAAACATTGTATGTTCTCATTCACTTGGAGAATATAGATAATAGAGAAAGGGAATATAAGGTAAGGGAGAAGAAATGTGTGGGAAATATCAGAAATGGAGACAGAACATAAAGACTCCTAACTCAGGGAAACAAACTAAGGGTGATGGAAGGGGAGGAGGGCGGACGGTGGTGGTGATTGTGTGATGGGCACTGAAGGGGGCACTTGATGGGATGAGCACTGGGTGTTTTTCTGTAGGTTGGCAAATTGAACACCAATAAAAAATAAAATTATTATAAAAAACAAGAAAGAAAGAAAGAAAGAAAGAAAGAAAGAAAGAAAGAAAGAAAGAAAGAAAGAAAGAAAGAGTGGCACCTGTGTGGCTCAGTTAGTTAAGCTTCTGCGTTAGGCTCAGATCATGATATGATCCAGGTCCCAAGTCAGGCTCCCTGTTCAGCAGGGAACCTGCTTCTCCCTCTCCCTCTGCCCCTCTCGCTCATGTTTTTCTCTCCTCTCTCTCTCAAATAAATAAAAAACATCTTTGAAAAAGAAACAAACAAACCCACAAGGAAGAGAAATCTCCCATGCAGAAGAATTTTAAACAATTTGTGCAGACATTGCACCGTCAAGTTCATGAGCATAGCTTCCCACTCTTAAGTGTGGAATACACATAGTAACTTCCTTCTACAAAATATAATATGAAAAAGTTAAAATAATATTGATAATATAATAGTAATAATAAAAATTAATAATAATAATAAAGAATCAGTTTACTACGGAGAAACCTGACAAACACTACCTCAGCAAGATGATCAGATCGATACCAAGACTGATAAATCATGTTGATAGTATCTATCCTTTATATGATATAATGAAAATGGCAGTATATCTCTGTATATAATCCACAAAAACAGTTCAATTATGAGATAAATGACAGACATGTCCCAACTGACGAAAAGCTTACAAAATACTCTACTTCTCAAAGTGTTCCAGTTCAACAACAACAAGGAAAGGCTGAAAGACTGTCATAATCCAGATGAGCCTAAGGAAACAGGAGGACAAATGGAATGTGATATGAGGGATGGTGATTTAGCAAAAACTAAGGAAATCTGAATAAACTATGGTCTTTGGTTAATGCGACTATTTTAAATTTGATTCATTAGCTAATATTTCTACCGTAGTAATATATCAATAATTGGAGAAAATGAGTACAAGTGCATGTGAATGCACTGTAATATCTTCTCAATTTCCCTATAAATCTTTGTTTTTTTCCTAATAAATAAGATTTATTTTGAAAATTGACTTAAATGAATCAGGCTCCAAGTGTGAAGACATTTTAAGAATAGTTGAATTAACTATTGCCTTATTCTTAAAGAGTTCCTTTGATGGAAACAAAGTAAGAATTTCATATCAGAAGGAAAGAAAGACACTTATGAACACGTATAATGCCTTCTCAACCTGAAAAGCAGGAACAGATAATAAATAGCAAAAATCAGATAAAAATAATTCTAGTATAATAGACACCATATTGCAAGTGCATTTAAAATTAGCAATGCATAACATTTATTTCCTGGACATTTGTCTTCCAAAGAGTTCACAGTGTTTCAGTGTCAGTTGAAACAGGGGAAAAAAAAAAGAAACAGGGGAAGAATCTCAGGGAAGAATCCTTCACACAATAATTGGACCATTGGTAATAATGTCTCTCAGTTCTTTCCAAATCCATACAGATGCATTTCCTGATGAGTGACTGAACTGTGAAGAAAGAGATGAGAAACCCTCATCCCTCTGAACTACTTGTGTCAGAATATTTTAAGCATAGTACTACGGATAGTAGTAAATTATCCTTATTAACAGGAAATACGTCTCAGATTGGAATCTGAGCAATCAGATGTGCAGAGAAAAAACGCTTTGACTCGCTCCTCATCTTTTAAAGACAAAGGAGAGGTTTTCTATGTACAAAGTCAGTTGTCAAGATAGCCTTAGTGAATAAGTCTGCAGCATTGAATCACAAATCCTGCTGCACAGCTGGGATGCCCGCACTCCAGGTTTCCTGATTCCAAATCACTGGGCCTGTCCCCCAACAAAGGGTGCCACGCTGAGATCATTTGCAATTGATCTCTTAGGAGCTCTGGGGAAGGGGGAAGGAGCTAAGAGGCCTAGCTAGGATAGGATGGGACAGGATGCATGGAGGCCTAGAGAATTAAGGTCATTCCAATTAAAATTCAGCGTTAGCACATGCCCAGCCATCCCAGGCCCCTGTGAAGAAGAGCTGAAATTTACATTACTTCAGTTACAGGAAAAAAACAAAAGTTTACAGCTTAATGTCCTAGAAAGCTCCACAATAGAATCAAAACTGAGCCCAGGTCAAGGGCAGGAAGCCCCTATTAGAATGAGAACAGAGCTCAATGCCCTTGAAGGCCCCATATCAAAATGTAAACAGAACTTGAGGAATTGCTCCAGCCCTTCTGGAGGTCCCTGAGACCAGCCTTTAAAACTAAGGTAAAACCCTCCTCGGGGTCCAAGTCCCTGTTCCGCTGTGCTGGGTATACTTGGACACAAGCTTGAGCTTATAAATAAACCCTCGTGTGTTTGCATCAGTGTCGGCTTCTCTGTGGTTTCTGGGATTCGCAATGTTGGTCACAACACCCCCGTGTTCCCTCCCACCTTGGCTGAACCCGTATCCCCTCCCACCCAGGGTGACACTCAATCACCTCCCCGCACACAACAGCTGGGCACAGGCCGTCACACAGGTCCCACGAGCGCGGTGAGCACTCCCGCTGTCACTGGCCTCCCAGAGGAAGGAAGGAGGTTTCGGCAGGACACACTCCCATGGTGACCACAGGGCTCCCTGTCCAGCACGGCAGCTCGTGACAGGTCGGGGTCTGTGTCCCCGACGCCTGCTCCTCCTCCCTGGTTTTCCCACAGGAAATGAAGGAGGAGGCCCTGGTCTCCTCCTAGGACATCACACAGGTAGACCTGGAGGTCAACAGGACGTTCGGCAGCCACATCATGTTTTATGACTGCTAAGGGCCGGGTGAGGCTGCTGGGCCAGGGGGCTTTGGGGCCCTGGGGGCTTCTGGGTAGGGAAAATGGGGACTCTGAGGCCAGGGGGAGAAACAGCAGCCAACAACACACCCCTCCATGGTAGGGTGATTGGGATCTCTCCCGTGCCCACACCCCCGGGCCTCAGGGATGAGGAGGCCACTAGGATGGGGCCTCCAGGGGTTGCCATGGGAGCTGAACACCACTGGGGAGAGGGATGGCCCCTTGAGAAGCAGGGGACAGGGTGGAGGACGTGGGGGGAAGGAACCGGACCTGGGGGCCAAGCGGCATGGCTGCGGCTGGAGCAGGACACACATCGATCCCATGTGGGTCGGACGGGTCAGAGTGACACCCACTCTTGGTGCTTTATATATTTCTAAATTCTATGCATTTAATTTGAGACAATTTGCAATTTGTAAACACACATAATATGATGACCCCCAGATAATGCCCCCAGTGCAGCCAAGGCCCTGCAATGACCACACCGCGCCCCAGGGGCAGGTGTCACAACAAACCCAGACTGGGGTAGCCTTTAATTGTAGACGTTTCCTTGTACATCTTAGAGGAAGAGATACCCTGTGTCTGCAGGCCCCCCTCATTCCCCACTCCCACATCATCCCCCTACATCATCATCCCCAATGGCATCCCACCTACACTATCCCCCTCACACCCACACAGCCCCACACAATCCCCACCCACACTATACCACAACACCATCCCCCCTACACCAACCCCCACACTCCACCAGAATCATACTCCTGCCTCCACATCATCAACCCCCACACGATTTACCCCCAGCAAGGACCCCGTGCAGGTGCCCCCTGTGGGACATGCTCAGCCTCCCCTGCTTTCTTTGCATACCCTAATCCCATCAGAAGCCCAGGTGTCCCATAGAGTACCCAGGGGTTGCAGGGAGGAGGAAAGACATGGAGCCCCCGACAGGGTGGGTGCAGATGAGTGGTGCAGAGGATGCACCGTGCCCTGCCTCCACACACTGCCCCTCCTGGAGGGCGGCACATCCTGCACAGGACACCAGCCCCTAACCCAGAGGGACCTGGGCTGACCTGGCTGAGTTGATTTGAGCCCCCCCCCAGGCCCAACACAAAGACTAATGGGATCCAGCCCCCCATGGCCCTGGCCAGCCCTGGATTCTGGCCCCGGGCTGAGTGAGCCCTCTCAAAGCTGGATGTGGCCTCTTTGGCCCTGGGTGTACCCCACAGAACCAGGTCGCTGACTTAGGGCACCCTTTGGATCCTGGGACACCCCAGGGTGGAGAGAGCAGAGGTAGGCCGGTGGGCCAAACTCGCACCCACACCATGAAGCAGGCTGCTCCAGGTGCTGGGGCCCCAGGGAGCCCGAGGCCGGGGTCCAGCTGCTCTGCGGGGACCCTGCACAGGAGCCCATGAGCTGCAGGTCCAGGTCAGCTCTGCTGTCGTCAGAACGGTCTCTCAGGCTGAAACCTCAGGACATGCGCCCCCCACCTGGATTCCACACATGCTCCCAGGTGGGGGACTCCAGCACCCACACCCACAACCTGTGTCATTCTTGTCCTCTCCCCTAAAGGACAGAAAGGTCTCTCTCACCATGGGAAGGCACGCACCCTCGGCGCTGAGCCCGTTTGCTGTAGAAAGTCAATAAAGTGTTGTGGTGCGAAAATGCACAGCCAGCCCATTTCTGTGTCTCCCAGAACACTGTGCACGGAGCTTGGAGAGACCCCCAGAGAGGAGGAGGGGGCACCAACCAGGCCCCATCAGCCCCTGAAAGGGGCGCCACCATGCACACCCAGCTGATGTCCCCATGTGCCTTCCAGGGGTGGCCAGATGCCAGGGTCAGGACCTGACAGACTTTACTGGGACTCAGGCTGTGCCCCGCAGGCCAGGAGGGGCTGGGACAGAGTGACAGCCAGGAAGCCTCAGGTCACCAGGATCTGTGCAAAGCCACCTGGAGGTCTGTGCTCCCTCTGTCCAGGGGGCCTGGGTTGGCTGTGTTCCGGGGCCCTTCCTCCACCCATCATCCCCGTGACTGTGTGCCTGGGGCATTGAGGGCCTCCCCAGGGTGGCCCCGATATCTGGCTCCCTACTGGAGAGGCATCGGGGAGAAGAGAATCAGCCGACACATGGTGGGCCCCACTGCCGGACATGAGAATGTGGCCGAGCTGGACCTTCCAGCTCAGCTGACCCTCCAGTAGAAAGTCACTGCACAAGCGAGCACCGGGTCAGCCAGGAGACCCCAGCTAGCCGCCCAGCTCCAGCAACAGAAATGATGTTGTGCCAACCATTTCGGCATTTGGGTGACCCAGCCAGAGGATCCGATAGATTCACGTGATAGCTGCATGTGATATACACACACACCCCAAAACCAACAAAAGTCAGAATCCCCCTATTGTTGTCAAAAAACAGCTACATAATTCCATACATGACGCTGTGGTCCCCTATAAGATCCATGGAAGGCGGTATAAACCACGACTGCAGAGGTCCCGGAGGTATGGAGATGTGCCTGATGGGTTCCAACAAGGAGCACAGAGGGTCAGGAAGCATCCTACGGGGGGGTGGCCCTCCTAGGAAAGGATACCAGGTCCCTGTGAAGCCTATGGATGGTGAAATCTGTCCTCCTCCCTTTCAGCTTCTAGTTTTCCGCCTAAATGCCATTTTCCTCAATCATAATAGCAAAAATTTATTTTATGTTTTTAAATTTCTTTTTATTGGAGTCCAATTTGTATGAATTCTTTCTTCAGCAGGGGTGTCATTCAAGATAGAAGGAGAGTGACAGCTTGTCCCAGACAGGCAAAATATAAAGGAGTTCAGGACCACTTAACCAGTCCAGTAAGGAATTTTAAGAGGGACTGTTCCAGTGGGCGAAAAAAAGAGACCAAAAGCAACAAAGACTAGAAAGGACAAGAGAACGTCACTGGAAACACCAACTCTACCGGTAACACAAAGGCACAAAGTTCACATCTTTCAATAATCACTGTGAATTCTGATAGACTAAATGATCCAATCAAAAGATATAGGGTATCAGAGTAGCTTAAAAAACAGGATCCGGGATGCCTGGGTGGCTCAGGGGTTGAGCCTCTGCCTTTGACTCAGGGTGTGATCCTGGAGTCTGGGATCAAGTCCCATATTGGGCTCCTGGTGGGGAGCCTGCTTCTCTCTCTGCCTAATTTTCTGCCTCTCTATCTCTCTCTCTCATAAATAAAATCATTATTAAAAAAACAAGATCCATCTGTATGCTGCCTACAAGATGCTCACGTTAGACCTTTAGACACCAGGAAATTGAAAGTCAGAGGATGGAAAACCATCTATAAATGTAATGGATATCAAACGAAAGCTGGAGGACCCATACTTATATCAGACTAACTAGATTTGAAACGAAACCCTGGGGGACACCTGGTGGCTCAGTGGTTGAGCATCTGCCTTCGGCTCAGGGGGTGATCCTGGGATCCCAGGATCGAGTCCCACATCGGCCTCCCTTTGGGGAGCCTGACTCTCCTTCTGCATATATTTCTGCCTCTGCTTCTCTGTGTATCTTTCATGAATAATAAATAAAATATTTACATTTCAAAAAAGAAAGAACAAATACTTTAAGAAGCGATGAAGAAGGGCATTATTTCATAATTAAAAAGACTCTCTATCAAGATCAAACAACTAAATATTTATGCTGCCAATATGGGAGTATCTAAATATACAAACCAATTAACAACAAACGTACAGAAACTCACTGATAATAATACAATGACAGGGGATTTTAACACTCACTTATGGCAATGAACCAATCATCTATGCAGAAAATCTACAGGGGAACAAAAACCTTGACACACTGGACCAAAGGGACTCAACAGATATACTCTGAACATTTCTTCCTAAAGCAGAATACACATTCCTTTCAAGTGCACATGGGACATTCACCAGAACAGATCATATCATGGCCCACAAATCACCCCTCAACAGGTACAAGAGGTACAAGAAGACTGAAATCACACCATGTACATTTTCGGACCACGACGCTATGAAACGCTAAGTCAAAAGTATGAAAAAATTTGGACAGACTAAAAATACATGGAGATTATGAACATCCTACTAGAGAATGAATGCAGCAACCAGGAAATTAAATAGGACATTTAAAACAAATGAAAATGAAAAAATGTTTCTCCAAACCTCTAGGATGTAGCAAAGGCAGTCCTATGAGGGAAGTATATAACAATACAGGCCTACCTCAAAAACAAGATGTCTCCCATACACAACCTAACCCTACACCTAAAGAGGCTGGAAAAGGAATAGCAAACAAAGCCTAAAGCCTGCAGAAGAAGGGAAAAAATAAAGATGAGAGCAGAAATAAACAATACAGAAAAAAGAAAACAGTAGAAGGGAATAATGAAACTAAGAGCTGGTTCTTCAAAATAATTAATAAAATGGATCAAGCCCTAGACAGCCTTATCAACGAGAAAAGAGAAAACCTAAATAAATAAAATCACAAATGAGAGAAGAGACATCACAATCAACACCAGAAAAATAAGACAATTATAAGGGAATACTATGAAAGATTATACGCTAACATACTGGGAGACCTGGAGGAAATGGACAAATCCCTAGAAATGTGCAAACGAGCAAAACTGAAATAGGAAGAAATAGAAAATGTGAACAGACCCATAAGTAGCAAAGGAATTGAATCAGCAAGGCACCTGTGTGCCTCAGTGGTTGAGCATCTGCTTTGGCTCAGGTCATGAACCCGGGGTCCTGGGGGATCAAGTCCCACATCAGGATCCCCGCATGGAGCCTCATTTAACCTCTGCCTATACCTCTGCCTCTGTGTGTCTCTCATGAATACATAAATAAAAACTTAAAAAAAGAAAAAAGATAAAAAGATGAGAAAGGACCCAAATAAAATCACAAATGAGAAAAGAGAAATAACAACCAACACTACAGAAATACAAAGGATTATAAGAGAACATTATGAAAAATTATATGCCAGCAACCAAGAACCTGGAAGAAATAGATCAATTCCTGGAAATATATAACATAGCAAAAATGATGAAGAAATAAGAAACTTGAACAGACAGATAACCAGCAAGGAAATTGAATCAGCAATCAAGGATCTCCCAACAGGAGACGCTTAGATCAATAGAACAGAATGGAAATCCGAAACAAGATACAAACCTGTAACTCTATGATCCGATAATCGACAACAAGGCAGGAAGGAATATCCAATGGCACAAAGACAGTCTCTTCAACAAACCCTAACCCTGACCGCAGGATAAGAACAAATGGTGTTGGGAAAACCAGGCAGCCACATGCAGAAGAATGAAACTGGACCACTTTCTTACACCATATATATAAAAAATGAATTCAAAATGGATGAAAGACCTAAATGTGAGACCTGAAACCAATCAAAGAAGAAAAGATAGGCAGCAACGTCTTTGACATTGGCCATTGGATCTTCTTTCTAGATATACCTCTGAAGTGAGGGAAACAAAAGCAAATTCATCAAATTCAAAAAGCTTCCACAAAGTGAAGGAAACAACCAAACCTAAAAGGCAACATACAAAATGAGAGGAGATATTTGTAAACAACACATCCAATAAAGATTTAGTATCCAAAATACATAAAGCAAATATAAATGTCAGCATCTTAAACACAAATTATCCAACTGCAGATGGGCAGAAGACATGAATGAACTTTGTCTCTGTCAAGACATCCAGATGGCCACCAGACACACAGAAAGACCATCAGCGTCACTCATCAGCACGGAAAAGCAAACCAAAAGCACAATGAGATGTCACCTGACAGCCGTCATAATGGCTAAAATTAACAACACAAGAAACAACAGGTGTTGGTGAGGCTATGGAGAAGGGGGAGCCCCCTTACACTCCTGCTGGGTATGCGAAAATGTGCAGCCACTGTGGAAAACAGTGTGGAGGGTCCTCAAAAATTTAAAAATAGGGGATCCCTGGTGGCGCAGCGGTTTGGTGCCTGCCTTTGGCCCAGGGCGTGATCTTGGAAAACCGGGATCGAATCCCACATTGGGAGCCTGGTACATTGGGCCTGCTTCTCCCTCTGCCTGTGTCTCAACCTCTCTGTGTGACTATATAAAAATAATTTGAAAAAAGAAGTTAAAAATAGAGCTACCCTCTGATTCAAAAATTAAACAGCTAGGTATTTACCCTGAGGATACAAAAGTAGTTTAGTAGATTCAAAGAGTGACACGCAGCCCAGTGTTGGTAGCAGCGTTATCAACAACAGCCAATCTGTGGATACAGCCCAAATGTCCATCAACAGATGAATGGGCAGAGACGATGTGGTAAATACACACACTGCGACATCACTGGGTCATCAGAAGGGATGAAATGAAGCCATTTACAATGACGTGGGAGAATTGTAAAGACTTATGCTAAATGGGGGGGAGGAGCAAGATGGCGGAGGAGTAGGGTCCCCAAATCACCTGTCTCCACCAAACTACCTAGAAAACCTTCAAATTATCCTGAAAATCTATGAATTCGGCCTGAGATTCAAAGAGAGACCAGCTGGAATGCTACAGTGAGAAGAGTTCGCGCATCTAGCAAGGTAGGAAGACGGGGAAAAAGAAATAAAGGAACAAAGGCCTCCGAGGGGGAGGGGCCCCGCGAGGAGCCGGGCTGAGGCCGGGGCGAGTGTCCCCAGGACAGGAGAGCCCCGTCCCGGAGGAGCAGGAGCTGCACCGACCTTCCCGGGCGGAAAGGGGCTCGTGGGGAGTTGGAGCAGGACCAGGAGGGCGAGGAGGCCCTCCGGCTCCCGGGGACAGTAACAGAGCAACTGCGCGCCCAGGAGAGTGCGCCGAGCTCCCTAAGGGCTGCAGCGCGCACGGCGGGACCCGGCGGGACCCGGAGCAGCTGAAGGGGCTCGGGCGGCGGCTCCGCGGAGGGGGCTGCGCGGCCCCGGGAGCAGCTCGGAGGGGCTCGGGCAGAGGAAGAGGCTCCGTGCGGAGGGGGCTGCGCGGTTCCAGGAGCAGCTCGGAGGGGCTCGGGCGGCAGCTCCGCGGAGGGGGTTGCGCGGCCTGGGAGCGCGAATCCACCAGCGCAGGCTCCGGAGCACAGGGCGCCGGGACACAGCCCAGGATCCCCCCTCCCCCCGGGACAGGCAGAGGCCGGGAGGGCCCAGGACAGCAAGGACGCTCCTGCCCCAGCTGAGCACATCAGCGGCCCCGCCCCGGAGCCTCCAGGCCCTGCAGACGGAGAGCTCTGGAGTTCCTGCCGGAGCTGAATCCAGGTTTCCAGAGCTGCCCCGCCACTGGGGCTGTTCCTCCTGCGGCCTCACTGGGTAAACAACCCCCACCGAGCCCTGCACCAGGCAGGGGCACAGCAGCTCCCCCAACTGCTAACACCTGAAAATCAGCACAACAGGCCCCTCCCCCAGAACACCAGCTAGACTGACAACTTCCAGGAGAAGCCAAGGGACTTAAAGAACACAGAATCAGAAGATACTCCCCGGTGGTTCTTTTTTTGTTTGTTTGTTTTTGTTTTTGTTTTTGTTTTTGTTTTGTTTTGCTTTTTGATTTGTTTCCTTCCCCCACCCCCTTTTTTTTTCTCCTTTCTTTTTCTTTCTCTTTTTCTTCCCTTTTTTTTTTCTTTTTCTTCCCTTTTTTTTTTTCTTTTCTCTTTCTCTTTTCTTTCCTTCTTTCTCTCCTCTCTTTTTCTCTTTTTCCCAATACAACTTGCTTTTGGCCACTCTGCACTGAGCAAAATGACTAGAAGGAAAACCTCACCTCAAAAGAAAGAATCAGAAACAGTCCTCTCTCCCACAGAGTTACAAAATCTGGATTACAATTCAATGTCAGAAAGCCAATTCAGAAGCACTATTATACAGCTACTGGTGGCTCTAGAAAAAAGTATAAAGGACTCAAGGGACTTCATGACTGCAGAATTTAGAGCTAATCAGGCAGAAATTAAAAACCAATTGAATGAGATGCAATCCAAACTAGAAGTCCTAACGACGAGGGTTAACGAGGTGGAAGAACGAGTGAGTGACCTAGAAGACAAGTTGACAGCAAAGAGGGAAACTGAGGAAAAAAGAGACAAACAATTAAAAGATCATGAAGATAGATTAAGGGAAATAAACGACAGCCTGAGGAAGAAAAACCTACGTTTAATTGGGGTTCCCGAGGGCGCCGAAAGGGACAGAGGGCCAGAATATGTATTTGAACAAATTCTAGCTGAAAACTTTCCTAATCTGGGAAGGGAAACAGGCATTCAGATCCAGGAAATAGAGAGATCCCCCCCTAAAATCAATAAAAACCGTTCAACACCTCGACATTTAATTGTGAAGCTTGCAAATTCCAAAGATAAGGAGAAGATCCTTAAAGCAGCAAGAGACAAGAAATCCCTGACTTTTATGGGGAGGAGTATTAGGGTAACAGCAGACCTCTCCACAGAGACCTGGCAGGCCAGAAAGGGCTGGCAGGATATATTCAAGGTCCTAAATGAAAAGAACATGCAACCAAGAATACTTTATCCAGCAAGGCTCTCATTCAAAATGGAAGGAGAGATAAAGAGCTTCCAAGACAGGCAGCAACTAAAAGAATATGTGACCTCCAAACCAGCTCTGCAAGAAATTTTAAGGGGGCCTCTTAAAATTCCCCTTTAAGAAGAAGTTCAGTGGAACAGTCCACAAAAACAAAGACTGAATAGATATCATGATGACACTAAACTCATATCTCTCAATAGTAACTCTGAATGTGAACGGGCTTAATGACCCCATCAAAAGGCGCAGGGTTTCAGACTGGATAAAAAAGCAGGACCCATCTATTTGCTGTCTACAAGAGACTCATTTTAGACAGAAGGACACCTACAGCCTGAAAATAAAAGGTTGGAGAACCATTTACCATTCGAATGGTCCTCAAAAGAAAGCAGGGGTAGCCATCCTTATATCAGATAAACTAAAATTTACCCCAAAGACTGTAGTGAGAGATGAAGAGGGACACTATATCATACTTAAAGGATCTATTCAACAAGAGGACTTAACAATCCTCAATATATATGCTCCAAATGTGGGAGCTGCCAAATATATAAATCAATTATTAACCAAAGTGAAGAAATACTTAGATAATAATACACTTATACTTGGTGACTTCAATCTAGCTCTTTCTATACTCGATAGGTCTTCTAAGCAAAACATCTCCAAAGAAACGAGAGCTTTAAATGATACACTGGACCAGATGGATTTCACAGATATCTACAGAACTTTACATCCAAACTCAACTGAATACACATTCTTCTCAAGCGCACATGGAACTTTCTCCAGAATAGACCACATATTGGGTCACAAATCGGGTCTGAACCGATACCAAAAGATTGGGATTGTCCCCTGCATATTCTCGGACCATAATGCCTTGAAATTAGAACTAAATCACAACAAGAAGTTTGGAAGGACCTCAAACACATGGAGGTTAAGGACCATCCTGCTAAAAGATAAAAGGGTCAACCAGGAAATTAAGGAAGAATTAAAAAGATTCATGGAAACTAATGAGAATGAAGATACAACCGTTCAAAATCTTTGGGATGCAGCAAAAGCAGTCCTAAGGGGGAAATACATCGCAATACAAGCATCCATTCAAAAACTGGAAAGAACTCAAATACAAAAGCTAACCTTACACATAAAGGAGCTAGAGAAAAAACAGCAAATAGATCCTACACCCAAGAGAAGAAGGGAGTTAATAAAGATTCGAGCAGAACTCAACGAAATCGAGACCAGAAGAACTGTGGAACAGATCAACAAAACCAGGAGTTGGTTCTTTGAAAGAATTAATAAGATAGATAAACCATTAGCCAGCCTTATTAAAAAGAAGAGAGAGAAGACTCAAATTAATAAAATCATGAATGAGAAAGGAGAGATCACTACCAACACCAAGGAAATACAAACGATTTTAAAAACATATTATGAACAGCTATACGCCAATAAATTAGGCAATCTAGAAGAAATGGACGCATTCCTGGAAAGCCACAAACTACCAAAACTGGAACAGGAAGAAATAGAAAACCTGAACAGGCCAATAACCAGGGAGGAAATTGAAGCAGTCATCAAAAACCTCCCAAAACACAAGAGTCCAGGGCCAGATGGCTTCCCAGGAGAATTTTATCAAACGTTTAAAGAAGAAATCATACCTATTCTCCTAAAGCTGTTTGGAAAGATAGAAAGAGATGGAGTACTTCCAAATTCGTTCTATGAGGCCAGCATCACCTTAATTCCAAAGCCAGACAAAGACCCCGCCAAAAAGGAGAATTACAGACCAATATCCCTGATGAACATGGATGCAAAAATTCTCAACAAGATACTGGCCAATAGGATCCAACAATACATTAAGAAAATTATTCACCATGACCAAGTAGGATTTATCCCTGGGACACAAGGCTGGTTCAACACCCGTAAAACAATCAATGTGATTCATCATATCAGCAAGAGAAAAACCAAGAACCATATGATCCTCTCATTGGATGCAGAGAAAGCATTTGACAAAATACAGCATCCATTCCTGATCAAAACTCTTCAGAGTGTAGGGATAGAGGGAACATTCCTCGACATCTTAAAAGCCATCTATGAAAAGCCCACAGCAAATATCATTCTCAATGGGGAAGCACTGGGAGCCTTTCCCCTAAGATCAGGAACAAGACAGGGATGTCCACTCTCACCACTGCTGTTCAACATAGTACTGGAAGTCCTAGCCTCAGCAATCAGACAACAAAAAGACATTAAAGGCATTCAAATTGGCAAAGAAGAAGTCAAACTCTCCCTCTTCGCCGATGACATGATACTCTACATAGAAAACCCAAAAGTCTCCACCCCAAGATTGCTAGAACTCATACAGCAATTCGGTAGCGTGGCAGGATACAAAATCAATGCCCAGAAGTCAGTGGCATTTCTATACACTAACAATGAGACTGAAGAAAGAGAAATTAAGGAGTCAATCCCATTTACAATTGCACCCAAAAGCATAAGATACCTAGGAATCAACCTCACCAAAGATGTAAAGGATCTATACCCTCAAAACTATAGAACACTTCTGAAAGAAATTGAGGAAGACACAAAGAGATGGAAAAATATTCCATGCTCATGGATTGGCAGAATTAATATTGTGAAAATGTCAATGTTACCCAGGGCAATATACACGTTTAATGCAATCCCTATCAAAATACCATGGACTTTCTTCAGAGAGTTAGAACAAATTATTTTAAGATTTGTGTGGAATCAGAAAAGACCCCGAATAGCCAGGGGAATTTTAAAAAAGAAAACCATATCTGGGGGCATCACAATGCCAGATTTCAGGTTGTACTACAAAGCTGTGGTCATCAAGACAGTGTGGTACTGGCACAAAAACAGACACATAGATCAGTGGAACAGAATAGAGAATCCAGAAGTGGACCCTGAACTTTATGGGCAACTAATATTCGATAAAGGAGGAAAGACTATCCATTGGAAGAAAGACAGTCTCTTCAATAAATGGTGCTGGGAAAATTGGACATCCACATGCAGAAGAATGAAACTAGACCACTCTCTTTCACCATACACAAAGATAAACTCAAAATGGATGAAAGATCTAAATGTGAGACAAGATTCCATCAAAATCCTAGAGAAGAACACAGGCAACACCCTTTTTGAACTCGGCCATAGTAACTTCTTGCAAGATACATCCACGAAGGCAAAAGAAACAAAAGCAAAAATGAACTATTGGGACTTCATCAAGATAAGAAGCTTTTGCACAGCAAAGGATACAGTCAACAAAACTCAAAGACAACCTACAGAATGGGAGAAGATATTTGCAAATGACATATCAGATAAAGGGCTAGTTTCCAAGATCTATAAAGAACTTATTAAACTCAACACCAAAGAAACAAACAATCCAATCATGAAATGGGCAAAAGACATGAACAGAAACCTCACAGAGGAAGACATAGACATGGCCAACATGCACATGAGAAAATGCTCTGCATCACTTGCCATCAGGGAAATACAAATCAAAACTACAATGAGATACCACCTCACACCAGTGAGAATGGGGAAAATTAACAAGGCAGGAAACAACAAATGTTGGAGAGGATGCGGAGAAAAGGGAACCCTCTTACACTGTTGGTGGGAATGTGAACTGGTGCAGCCACTCTGGAAAACTGTGTGGAGGTTCCTCAAACAGTTAAAAATATACCTGCCCTACGACCCAGCAATTGCACTGTTGGGGATTTTCCCCAAAGAGACAAATGCAATGAAACGCCGGGACACCTGCACCCCGATGTTTCTAGCAGCAATGGCCACGATAGCCAAACTGTGGAAGGAGCCTCGGTGTCCAACGAAAGATGAATGGATAAAGAAGATGTGGTTTATGTATACAATGGAATATTACTCAGCTATTAGAAATGACAAATACCCACCATTTGCTTCAACGTGGATGGAACTGGAGGGTATTATGCTGAGTGAAGTAAGTCAGTCGGAGAAGGACAAACATTATATGTTCTCATTCATTTGGGGAATATAAATAATAGTGAAAGGGAAAATAAGGGAAGGGAGAAGAAATGTGTGGGAAATATCAGAAAGGGAGACAGAACGTAAAGACTGCTAACTCTGGGAAACGAACTAGGGGTGGTAGAAGGGGAGGAGGGCGGGGGGTGGGAGTGAATGGGTGACGGGCACTGGGTGTTATTCTGTATGTTAGTAAATTGAACACCAATAAAAAAAAAAAAAAAAAGTAAAAAAAAAATAAATAAATAAATAAATAAAAAAAAAAAAAAAAAAAGACTTATGCTAAATGAACTCAGTCAGAGAAAGACAGATACCACATACCATACAATTGCATTCACATGTGAATTTTAAGAAACCAAACAAACTGGCAAGGGGCGGAGGGGGGGATGAGAGAAGCAAACCAAGATACACACTCTTAACCACAGTGAATAAACTAATCAATACCAGAGGGAGGTGGGGGGGAAGGGGAATCAGGGGTTTGAGATAGTGGAAGTGACCTCTGACCACTACCAGGCGTTGTATCCAAGGGTTGAATCACTATGTGGTAAACCTGAAACTATATCATACTGTGTTTACAAACAGGAATTCAAGTAAAACTTTAAAATAATAATTGGTAGTATTGATGAAACATGAGCGCACTAGAGATAAAATCAGAAAGGCAACTGAAAATCCAAATAAAGAGAATTTAGAGCCACAAAACCCCTCCTTAGCTCAGCTCAGGAGAAGACTGCCATGCCTATTCTCACCCAAGCAGAAGCCTGGATTTTGATTCTCTGGGGAGGACACAGACTTGGTGGAGTCAGGCTACCTTTAACCCAAAACATAAATAGAGTTCATAAAACTAAACTGCCCAAGATATTAGGAGTCCCAGTGCAGGCACATGCCAAGACCCAAACTCTACCCATACACAGACATAAGCCTAACCCTACACTTCAGCCTAATGTTAACCTAAACCTTAAACAAGACCTATCACTAATCGAAAACCAAACACAAACCCAAGACCAAAACACATGCACTAAACCTTCCTGCCAAGCCTCACCCTAAATCCTAAACCTATTCTAAACCCTTAACCCCGACCCCTACCTTAAATCTACCCTAACTCTAACCTCTAAACCTAAACTTAACTTAATGTACTCAAATCCTATTCCTAACCTTAATCTGTACCCTAACCCTAACCCTCTAATACTAATCCTATCTCATACCACAAACTGTACCCTAACCCGTACCCTAAAACCAACCCCTAACCCAATCCCTAACCCTATATCTTACCCGTTTCCAAAACCGTACACTGACCCTGACCTGAACCTAACCCCTAACCAAACACTAACACTACCCCTAGCCCTAACCCCTATCCTAATCCTAACCCTCACCCTAACCCTAAACCTAGCCCTAACTTTAACTCTAACCCTTAACTCTAACCCCTAACCCTAACTCACACCCTAATCCCTAACCCTAACTGCAAACCTAAGCCCAACCCTAACTCTAACCATAACCCTAACCCCAACTCCGAACCTCCTGCCCTAATCCCTAAAGCCTAAACCCTAACCCTAACTCTAAATCCTGCCCCTACCCCTAACCCACATCCTAACTCCTAACCACTGACCCTTACTCTTATCCCTCACTCTAACCTCTAATCCATAACCATAAGCATAATCACTAACACCTAACATCTAACCTAAGGCTAACCACCAACTGCCTCCACTCCCCTGACCCTACCATTCATTCTACCCATTCACTTACCCTGTGGTTCTGAGGAGTCTCTTCTAATATGGACGTGGCCCCCAACAGCACCTCCAGAGTCCTCCAGGTGGTCCTGAGGAAGCCGGGCTCTGTGAGTGCGGACATGGCCCCACGTGTTCCTGAGTCATAGTCAGCGGGTCCTGAGGACGCCGGGTCTCCTGTCACTGTGGAGTATGCTTCACATCCTCTGGAAGCCTCACAGCAGGTCCTCAGGAGGCTGGGGGCTCCTGTCAGCCTGGACATGACCCCACGCCCCCCAGAAAACTCACCGTGGGTCCTGAGGAAGCTGTGGGCTCCTGTCAGCATAGACCCAGCCCCATATATACCAAAGCCGAAGTGCAGATCCTGAGGAGGACGGGTGTCCTGTCAGTGTTGACATGGCCCCACATTTTCCTCAAGCCTCACCATAAGACCTGAGGAGGCTGGGGTCTCCTGTCAGCATGGACCTGGCCCCAAATCTTCCCAAACCTTCACAGTGTGTCCTGAGGAGGCTGGCGATTCCTGTCAGTGTGCATAAGGCACCCACATCTTTCTTAAGCCTCACCAGAGGCCCTGACAAGGCTGGGGTCTTCTGTCCGCATGGACGCATCCCCATATTTCCCGAAGACTACACCAGGGGTCCTGAGGAAGTCAGCGTCCTGTTGTGTCGACGTGACCACACGTACACCCAAATTGTCACCGAGGGTTCTGAGGAGGGCGCGGCTCCTGTCACCCTGAATGCGGCCCCCAGCTTCCAGAAGCCTCAACTTATATCCTGACGGGCCTGGGAGTTCCTACCAGAGTGGACGCGGTGCCACATCTTCCTGATGCCTCCCCGCGGATCCTGAGGTGGCCCAGGGGCTCCTGTCAGCGTGGATGTGGGCCCACAATATTCTGAATCATCCCCGTGGGTCCTGAGGCAGCCCAGGGTCTCCTATCAGGGTGTATGTGGGCCCACATCTTCCTGAAGCCTCACCACGTGTCCTGAGGAGACTGGGGCTCCTGTCAGCGTGAACGCGGCCCAATGTCCCCCTTTAGACTCCCTGCGCATCCTGAGGAGGCTGTGGCTCATCAGGGTGGACGCGTCCCCATGTCCTCCTCAGGCCTTCCCAGCACAGGCTGGCTCCTGTTAGTGCAGGCAGAGGAGGCCTACTGCACATGCAGGCCCCCTGGGTGGGGCCTGGGCTCCGGCGCCCCCTTCGGGCCACTAGGCGCTGCAGGAGGCTGTGCAGGAGGCAGCTTGCTGGTGCAGGGGGCAGCACCTGCCTCCTTCCAGGCTCCAGCTGTGGCCTGTTAGCATCGGAAACGTCTCACTGAAACGGAGCCCAACACCCTGCTTCCCCAGAAATACTTAAGGACAAGGAATTGGAGCCCACAGACTGCAAAATGAAATGTGGACCAGACTTTTACCATGTCCTGCAAAACTCATTCAACCCTCTTCCACTGTGGGCGGGACCACGGGCTGGTGCAGCCGCCCTGGAAACAGTGTGGAGGCTCCTCAGGAAGTTACAAATAGAGCCGCCCTGCGACCAGCAGGTGCAGGGCCTGGAGCTGACTCCAAAGATACAGATGCAGTGAGACTCGGGACACCAGCACCCAAATGTCCACAACGGCCGGGTCCACAGTAGCCACACTGTGGGAGAAGTCTCGGTGCCCTCAGGCAGATGATGGATAAAGAGGATGGGAGATAGATGACGGTCATAGAGAGAGGAATGGTACTCAGCTATCAAAGAGAAGGAAATCTTGCCATTTGAAATGACGTGGATAGAACTAGAGAAATCATGTTAAGTGAAATAAGTCAGTCGGGAATGAGAATGACCATGTGGTGTCATTCATAGGTGGAATTAAAGAAGCAAAGCAGATGAACATCTGTGAAGGGAAGGAAAAACAAATAAGATGAAAACAGATGCAGGAAATACCAACTCTTAATTATAGGGAACAAACTGAGGGTCGCTGGAGGGTAGGGGACGGGCGAGGGGATAACAGGGGACGGGCATGAAGAAGGGCACGTGATGTCACATGCACTGCTGTTATCTCCAACTGGTGAATCCCTGAATTCTTCCTCTGAAAGTATAATACACTATACGTTAATTATTGGGTTTAAATTAAATTAAGTTAAAAAAAATCAGTGGTATCAGAGCACAATTCCTTCTGGACTCTCTGTTCTGCTCCTTCAGCTTATGCCGGGACCACCCCCCATGGGTCTGGTTTGTTTAAGTAGGCTCCACACCTCGTCCATGGCCCAGCCCAGGGCTAGAACTCACGACCCCGAGATCAGGACTGGAGGTGAGGTCAGGTGTCGAATGTTTAACCAACAGAGCCAGCCAGGGGCCCCAGAACAACACTGCTATATCCTGTGTCTCTGTGACATCGTTTGAAATAGGAAAGTGCTGTGTCCCGCTCTGTCCTGCTTCCCCAATACTGATTTGCTGTCCAGGGTCATTTGTGGGGGCGGATAGATGTTATGGGGTTTTTTTTCCTATTTCTAAGACCTGCCACCATGATTTTGATACGAATGACATTGAAACTGAGGGTCGCTTCAGGAACTGTGGACATTTTCACAAGATGAGACTCCCACCCCACGAGCCCAGGACGGCCTCCCAGTGACTGGTATGATCACTGGACAAGTCTTGTGCTCCTTTGGTTCTGTCTCATTATTTATTCTCTGTGATGCTCCTGAGAAGGGAGTCACGTCCTTCATTTCCTTCCCGAGTGCTCATTGTCGGGACACAGCAAGGCTACTCTGCTCTGTAGGGTCAGTTTGTGTCCCCTGACTTTACTGAACTCACTCCTTAGTTCTAACAGGTTTTGGTGGAGGCTCTCAGGTTTCCTGTTTGTAGTACCACGTCTTCAGCATATAGGGACAGTGTGAGTTCCCCTTCCAGTTGTGGAACCTTTACTGTTTACATCATAATGTCCTAGAGAGCCCCACAATAGAATCAAAACTGAGTTCAGGCCAAGGGCAGGAAGCCCCTATTAGAATGAGAACAGAGCTCAATGCCCTAGAAGGCCCCATATCAAAATGTAAACAGAACTTGAGGAATTGCTCCAGCCCTCCTGGAGGTCCCCGAGACGAGCTCTTAAAACTAAGCTAAAACCCACGTCGGGGTCCAAGTCCCTGCTCCGCTATGTCGGGTGTACTTGGACACTAGCTCGAGCTTGTAAATAAACCCTCGTGTGTTTGCATTGGTGTTGGCTTCTCGGTGGTTTCTCGGATTCGCAATCTTGGGCACAACAGTCTGAGATAAAAAAACAAAACCAAAAGAAGCTCGGACGCAGGCAGAGTAAAAGCAGGGTTCTGAGAGAAGCAGCAGAGACCCGGGGGGTTGGCAGCTCTTCTGTCCAGGCCCCTGCAGATGGGGGGGGTGGGATGCTCAGCCCCAGCGCCAGAGGACCCAGCGTCCCCACCCGCATCCCGCCCATCAGCAGGGAGACTCAGGGAGCAGCACAGCGCCGCCCACTGGAGGCCAGAGGTGCTGACGCCCACCCTGCCTCTGACCCCGCAGTTGCATCTACCACACAGATGTGCACCTGAGAATCAGCACCAAGACCCATCCCGAGACCCTGCACAGACCATTCGCTGCCACCAAGTTGTTGGACCACAGAGGCTGCAGAGCTTCAGCTCTGCCTGGAAAGTAGGGTCTAGCTTCCTTTGTACTTTGTGCTTTATTTTCATGTATTTTCTTTGATTCTATTTTATAAATTGCCTTATTTTAATTTTTATGTATGTACCTTATATATTTCTTATATTTACTTTCATGGTACTTTAATTGTTTTTCTTACTTTGGGATTTATAATCTTTAACAAACAGGCCAAAATAATCTGGTGGGGTTTTTTTTGGGGGGGGGCAGTTGCTCTTGTTTTTCTTGTTTTTTCTTTTTCTTCCTTCTTTCTTTTCTGGAAAAAATAATGAGATGGAGAAATTCACCTCAATAAAATAACATGAGGTTCTACTCACAGCCAGGAAGTTCATCAATACACATATATGATGTCTAACTACAGTTTAAAACAATGATTATAAAGATAGCAGCTGGGCTGGAAAAAGAGCACAGAAGAAAACTAGAGAATCCCTTACTGTAGAAATAAAAGAAGTAAAATCTAGTCAGGCCAATGTTAAAAATGCTATAACTGAGATGCAGTCCCAAGTGGAAGCCTTCAAAACAAGAAAGGTTATGGACCACAGAGACAGACGTAGGGATGTCAGCCACTTATAAATCAATAACATTCATATCATAGGAGACTCAGAAGATGAAGAGAGAGAAAAGGTGGGCCTTGCTCAGACATTAGAAACGACAAATACTCACCATTTGCTTCAAAGTGGATGGAACTGGAAGGTATTATGCTGAGTGAAGTAAGTCAATCGGAGAAGAACAAACATTGCATGTTCTCATTCACTTGGGGAATATAAATAAGAGTGAAAGGGAATATAAGGGAACAGAGAAGAAATGTGTGGGAAATATCAGAAATAGAGACAGAACATAAAGACTCCTAACTCAGGGAAATGAACTAGGGGTGATGGAAGGGGAGGAGGGCGGGGGTGGGGTGAATCCACGACGGGTACTGACAGGCTGAGCACTGGGTGTTATTCTGTATGTGGGCAAATTGAACACCAATAAAAAGTAAATTTATTATTAAAAAAAAAAAAAGAAAGAAAAAGTGGCATCTGTGTGGCTCAGTCTGTTAAGCTTCTGCCTTAGGCTCAGATCATGATCCAGGTCCCAAGGCAGGCTCCCTGTTCAGCAGGGAACCTGATTCTCCCTCTCCATCTGCCTCTCCCGCTCATGCTTTATCTCTCCTCTCTCTTTCAAATAAATAAATGATATCTTTTAAAAGAAACAAACTCAGAAGGAAGAGAAATCTCCCATGTAGAAGAATTTCAAAGAAGTTGTGCAGACATTCCACCCTCAAGTTGATTAGCATAGCCTCCCAATCTTATGTATGGAATATACATAGTAACTTCCTTCTACAAAATATAATATGAAAATATTTATATAAAAATGATAATATAATAATAATACTAATAATACTAATAATAATAGGAATCACTTTACTACGGAGAAAGCTGACAAACACTACCTCAGCAAGATGATCAGATCGATACCAAGACTGATAAATCATGTTGATAATATCTATCCTTTATATGATATACTAAAAATGGCATTATATATCTGTATATAATCCACAAAAAGAGTTCAATCATGAGATAAACAACAGACATTTCCCAACTGAGGTAAATTTTACAAAATACTCTACTTCTCAAAGTGTTCCAGTTCAACGACAACAAGGAAAGGCTGAAAGACTTCACAATCCAGAGGAGCCTAAGAAAACATGAGTACAAATGGAATGTGATATGAGGGATGGTAACTTAGCAAAAACTAAGGAAATCTGAATAAAATATGGTCTTTGGTTAATGCGAAAATTTTAATATTGATTCAAGGCTAATATTTGTACCTTCCTAATATACCACCACCATCATATCCCTACCCCACAAGATCCACCCCCACTCCATCAGCCCCCAGCAAGGACCCAGTGCAGCTGCCCCCTGTGGGACATGCTCAGCCTCCCCGGGGTTCTCAGGATACCCTGCTCCCATCAGAAGCCCGATTGTCCCATAGAGAACCCAGAGATTGCAGGGAGGAGAGAAGGCAGTGATCCCCGAAAGGCTGGGTGTAGGTGAGTGGTGCAGAGGACACATTGGACCCTGTCTCCGCCCACTGTCCCTCCTGGAGGGCGGCACACCCCGCACAGGACACCAGGCCCTAACCCAGAGTGACCTCGGCTGACCTGGCTCTGTGCTCTGTGGGGGCTAGGTTGATTTGAGCTCCTCCCAGGCCCAACACAAAGACTAATGGGATCCAGGCCCCCAAGGTCCTGGCCAGCCCTGGATTCTGGCCCCAAGCTGAGCGAGCCCTCTCACAGCCGGATGTGGCCTCCTGGGCCCTGGGCATGCCCCACAGATCCAGGTTGCTAACCTAGGGCAGGCCTTGGGTTCCCGGGACACCCCAGGGTGGGGAGAGGATGGATAGGCCAGTTGGCCCCACCCGACCCCACACCAGGAGGCAGACTCTTCCAGGTATTGGGGCCCCAGAGGGCCCAAGGCAGGGGTCCAGCTGCCCTGCGGGGGCCCAGTGCAGGAGCCCATAAGCTGCAGGTCCAGGTCATCTCTGCTGTCCTCAGAACAGTCACTCAGGCTGAAATCTCAGGACACACGCCCCCACCCGGAGTCCACACATGCTCCCACGATGTGGACTCTAGCACCCGCCCCTCCACACCGTGTGATTATTGCCCTCCCCTAAAGGACAGAAAGGTCTCCCTCCCCAGGGGAAGGCGCGTATTAGGCTCTGAGCCCCTTTGCTGTAGAAAGTCAATAAAGTGTTGTGCGAAAATGCACAGCCAGCCCCTTTCTGTGTCTCCCAGAACTCTATGCATGGAGTGTGGAGAGACACCCAGAGAGGAGGATGGGGCACCATCCAGGCCCCAAACAGCCCCTGCAGGGGCGCCACCAGGTACACAGAGCTGACATCCCCACGTGCCTTCCAGGGGCAGCCAGACGCCAGGGTCAGGACCCCACAGACTTTACTTGATCTCAGGCTGTGTCCCCCGGGCCAGGAGGGGATGGGACAGAGTGACAGCCAGGGAGCTTCAGGTCACCAGGGTCTGTGCACAGCGACCTGGGAGGTCTGTGCTCCCTCTGTCCTGAGGGCCGAGGATGGCCGAGTTCTGGGGCACTTATTACCCTCCCCGCATCCCCATGCCTGTGTGGCTGGGGCACAGAGGGCCTGCGGGGCGTTCAGCGTGCCCCTGGAAGGGATGTCAGGACACCACGCCCTGGTGTTGTGCCCAAGATTGTAAATCAGGGAAACCACCAAGGAGCCCACACCGATGGAAACTCCCGAGGGTTTCTTTACAAGCTGGAGCTTGGGTGTAATTGCACCCAACACAGCGGAGCAGGGACGTGGATCCTGAGACTAAGAGGCATAGCAGCTTTATAGAGGCCAGTGGCCCATGGGATATGCAGAAAGTTGCACAGTCATGTCGGTCCACACGCAGGTGGCAGATTGAATTACACCTTACCCTATAGTATCCACTTGAGCTGGCCTATTACTTTGGTCAGAATTGTCGCACAGTTTTGGGGGGCACAAAGCAGGGTTACATTGTTATGAGCCGATTTCCGAATAGGGTGTGCCCAGTGGCGTGACTAGGGTGGGGCAGCGCCTTAAGCAATAAGCAGCTCATGTGGAGGTCATAGGGGAGGTGGCAGGTGTAGCACAAAATGGAATCAGTCCTGCTCTGCTTGTCCAGGGGTAGGGAATTTTTGTTAACTTTCCTGGGTCCCACACTTACAGCTCACGAGCCTGGGTCACCCTCACCAGGTGGACTCAGCGTGCACACCTTGTGGTTCTGGATCTCACATACCAGTGTGTGGAGGGCACCGTCCTCGCCCTAGTGAGTAGGGGCTGGGTGAGCATGGGACTCGCCAGAAGGCCAGGCAGCACAGGGGACCGAGAACCCCAGCCCTGACCCCAACTCGACTCCCACACACAGGCAGCAACAGGGTTCCCCATCATGGGCAGCCAGCTCCTCAGGCTCTCCCCCCAGGGTGGTGCTGAGGTCTGACTCACAGCTGCAGAGGCATCGGAGAGAAGAGAAACAGCTGGTGCTCAGCGGGATCCCCTGCCGGACATGGGAATTTGGTTGAGAGGGAACTTCCAGCTCAGCTGACCCTCCAGCAGAAAGTCACTGCAGGAGTGAGCCCCGAGTCGGCAAGGAGAGCCCAGCTATCTGCCCAGCGCCAGCACCAGAAATGATGTTGTGCCAACCATTTCGGCGTTTGGGTGACCCAGCCAGAGGATCAGATAGCTGCATGTGATAGACACACACACAGCCCAAAACCAACAAAAGTCGGAATCCCCCCAATGTTGTCAAACAGCAGCCGGATGGTTACATACACCACGCTGTGGTCCCCAATAGGATACATGGAAGACGCTATAAACCATGACTGCAGAGGTACTGGAGGCACGGAGATGTGCCTGCTGGGTTTCAAAAAGGAGCACAGAGAGGCAGGAATCATCCTACAGAGGGGGTGCCCCTCCTAGGAAAGGACACCATGTCCCTGTGAAGGCTACAGATGGTGAAATCTGTCCTCCTCTCTTTCAGCTTCTGGCTTTCCTCTTCTTTTGTTCTTCCTAATTCTAGTTTAGCCTCCACCCTGCATCCAAGACAATGACCAAAGGGGCTTCATTATGACATCGCGTCCTAAAAGGAGGCTGAGCTCTGGCTACCGGGTTCAGAAATGGTCATTGCCTAGGTGTATGCTGATCCCCCGAACTTGTGGCTTTGTGGCTCTTCTCTCCCTACAGAACGAGGGGAACCACAGGTCTTACAATGAAAGATGCCCACTTCCCATCGGGCGGGACTATCCCTTGTGGAGGACGTCATCTGGGCCAAGTAGTACAAGCGGGGTGATCAAGAATAGTTCGCAGGTGAGACATAAGCACTTACCTTTGATGTCATGATTTATTTGTTCATCCATTTATTATTTGTTAAATAATTTCGTTTCATGTCCTCTCTATACCCAACATGGAGTTCAAACTCACAACCCTGAGATCAAGATCCCCCAACCAGACCAGCCAGGCACCCCAGTGCCATGTTTCATAACTCTTTGCTTCCTTGCCTATCTCTGCATCGAACTGGAACATTGAGTCCTTGACGGGAAGCTTTAGTTACCTCCGAATCCTAGAACGTTCTCACTGTATCTCAATCCTAGATTGACATTTACCATTGAATAGCACTTTAAATAAATAGTAAAATAACTACTGCAGTAAAGGAAATTATCAACTTTTCACGTGTGTGGGCCCTGCTCCCTGGGCTCCCAGGGAAGCTACGGTTTCTTTCACATTGATCAGGTCCAAATGACTCCACCACACCTCAAAGCGTGGGCTCAGTTTCTGCCCTGACACATGCAAGACCCCTGCTTCAATTAACATGTATCAATCAATCAAAGAGAGCCTGACTGGCTTGGTGTGGTTCGTAAGAACATGGGACTCTTGTTCTTGGGGTAACAAGTTCTAGCCCCATGTTGGCTGTAGAGATTACAGAAAAATAAAATCTTAAAAAAAATCAATCAGTTGATCTTGGGGAGACACAGCCCCGGATCCCACAAGGGCAGAGAGCCAACTGACGGGTCTAAGCACAATATTATAAGCAGCAGTGCACAAAATCTGAACTTTCAGAAGTCTCCTAGAGTGGGGGACACACCAGCCTTAAGGTGTTCAGGTGGAGAAGTGGGGGGCAATCCCTGGAGCGACAGGGTGGGCTCAGGATCCCAGGGGTCCCAAGGACAGTGGCGCCAACTGTTCCCAGGCATAGGAGCAGGAACCTGGCTGAGAGCAGCAGGACTCGGGCCAGCTGTCTGCCCTGTGTGGCCATAAGCTGCAAACCCCTGTGCAGTCACGGGGCCCAGTTCCTGGGACAGGCCAGCAAAGACCAGGAGTGCGAGGAAACCCTCCTGGGCAGGAAGAGCACAGGGCTCCACCAGGGCAGCCCCTAAAATTTGGAGTTTTAAAATTCAGTCACTTGTCTGTGGGGAGGCTGAGAAAATTGAGGCCGTTCCACTTTAAGTTCACTGTTAGCACAAGTACTGCCATCCCAGGACCCTGTGAATAAGAGCTAAAATTTACATTACTTCAGTTACAGGAAAAAAAGAAAAAAACAGCTTACAGCTTAAGGTCCCAGAAAGCCCCATATTAGAATGAGAATAGAGCTCAATGCCCTTGAAGGCCTCATGTCAAAATGTAAACAGAACTTGAGGAATTCCTCCAGCCCTTCTGGAGGTCCCTGAGACCAGCCCTTAAACCTAAGCTAAAACCCACCTTGGGGTCCAAGTCCCTGCTCCACTGTGTGGGGTATACTTGGACTCAAGCTCGAGTTTGTAAATCAACCCTCGTGTGTTTGCATCGGTGTCGGCTCCTTAGTTGTTTCTCCGATTCGCAATCTTGGGCACAACACCCCCAAGTCCCCTCCCCACCTGGGCTGATCCCCTGTTCCCTCCAACCCAGGCTGACCCTCAGTCACCTCCCGCCCACAGCAGCTCAGCACAGGCCCTCAGAGAGGTCCCACGGCCACGGTTGGCACTCTGTCTGTCCCCGGCCTCCCAGGAGAAGAAAGGAGGTTTCGGTAGGACACACTCCCATGGTGGCCCCAGGGCTCCCTGCCCAGGATGGCAGCTGGTGACAGGCCATAGTCTGTGTCCCTGATGCCGGCTCCTCCTCCTCGGTTTTCCTGCAGGAAATGAAGGAGGAGGCCTCGTCTCCTATAGGGACATCACGCAGATAGACCTGGACATCAACAGGACGTCGGCAGCCAAATCATGTTTTGGGACTGCTAGGGGGTGGGGTGAGGCTGCTGAGTCAGGGGGCTTCAGGCCCCTGGGGAGGCCCAGGGGCTTCTGGGTAGGGAACACAGGGCTTAAGAGGCCGGGAGAAGCAACAGCAGCCAGCAACACACCACTGTATGGTAGGGTGCCGGGATGACCCCTGTGCCCCAACCCCCAGGGCTTCGGGGATGAGGAGGTCACTACATTGGTGCCTCTAGGAGTTTCCATGGGAGCTGAACTCCAAAGGGGCGAGGGACGGCCCCTTGAAAAGCAGGGGGCTGCAGTGGGGCCCGTGGAGGGCAGTAACCAGACCTGGGGACAGGTGTCATGGCCATGGCTGCAGCAGGACACACATCAATCCGATGAGGGTCAGACAGGTCAGGGTGACACCCACACTTGGTGTTCTATATATATCTAAATTCTATGCATTTAATTTGAGACAATTTGTAATTTGTAAACATACATAGTATGATGACCCCCAGATAATGCCCCCGGTCCAGCCAGCCCCCTGCACTGACCACACGGGGCCCCAGGGGAAGGTGTCACAGCAAACCCCAGACTGGGGTCGCCTTTATCTGTAGACGTATCCGTGTGCGTCCGAGAGAATGTGGATGCCCTGTATCTGCAGGCCCCCCACGCCATCCCCCTCATTCCCCACCCCCACACCATCCCCTTTCATCATCATCCCCAATGGCATCCTACCTATACCACCCCCCTCACACCCACACTATACCACCCACCATCCCCCCCTACACCATCCCCCACACTCCACCACCATCATGCCCCTGCCCCCACAACATCCACCCCCACACCATCTGCCCCCAGCAAGGACCCAGTGCAGCTGCGCCCTGTGGGACATACTCAGCCTCACCAGGGTTCTCTGGATACCCTGCTCTCATCAGAAGACCGGGTTTCCCATAGAGTACCCAGGGGTTGCAGGAAGGAGGGAAGGCAGGGAGCCCCCGACAGGGTGGGTGCAGGTGAGTGGTGCAGAAGACCCACTGTGCCCTGCCTCAACCCACTGTCCCTCCTGGAGAGCGGCACACCCTGCATAGGACACCAGCCCCTAACCCAGAGGGACATGGGCTGGCTTGGCCCCGGGCTCTGTGGGGACTGGGGGGATTTGAGTCCCCCCAGGCCCAACACAAAGACTAACGGGATCCAGCCCCCCATGGCCCTGGCCAGCCCTGGATTCTGGCCCCAGGCTGAGAGAGCCCTCCCACAGCTGATGTATTAGCCCTCCTGGGTGTGCCCAACACGTGCCTAGGTCGCTGACCTAGGGCAGGCCTGGGGATCCCGGGACACCCCAGGTAGGGGAGTGGAGGGGTAGGCTGGTGGGCCCCACCCACACCAACATGAGGAGAGAGGCTCCACCAGTTTCTGGGGCCCCAGAGGGCCCAAGTCCGGGGTCCAGCTTCCCTGCGGGGACCCAGCGCAGGAGTCCATGAGCTGCAGGTCCAGGTCAGCTCTGCTGTCATCAGAACTGTCTCTCATGCTGAAACCTCAGGACACGTCCCCACGCTGAGTCCAAACATGCTCCCAGGTGGGAGACTCCAGCACCAGCCCACGCCCCACATGTGATTCTTGCCCTCCCCTAAAGGACAGAAAGGTCTCCTTCCCCAGGGGAAGGCACGCACCCTTGGCTCTGAGCCCGTTTGCTGTAGAAAGTCAATAAAGTGTTGTGGTGCAAAAATGCACAGCCAGCCCATTTCTGCGTCTCCCAGAACTCTGTGTAGAGGGTGTGGAGAGACCCCGAGAGAGGAGGAGGGGGTACATCCACGCCCCAAACAGCCCCTGCAGAGGCGCTGCCAGGCACACACAGCTGACGTCCACATGTGCATTCCAGGGCGGCCAGACGCCAGGGTCAGGCCCCACAGACTTACTGGGACTCAGCCTGTGCCCTGCAGGCCAGGAGTGGCTGGAACAGAGTGACAGCCAGGGAGCCTCAGGTCACCAGGGTCTGTGGAAGGCAACCTGGGAGGTCTGTGCTCCCTCTGTCCAGGGAGCCGGGGCTGGCCGGGTTCCGGGGCACTTCCTCCACTCCCTGCATCTCTGTGCCTGTGTGCCTGGGGCACAGAGGGCCTGCGGGGCGGTACCTTGTGTTGTGCCCAAGGTTGCAAATCTGAGAAACCACCAAGGAGCCCACACCGATGCAAACTCCCAAGGGTTTCTTTACAAGCTGGAGCTTGGGTTCAAGTGCACCCGACACAGAGGAATAGGGACTTGGACCCCAAGACTAAGAGGCGTAGCAGCTTTATAGGAGCCAATGGCCCATGGGAATGTTGAAAGATGCGTAGTCATGTCGGTCTACACGCAGGTGGCCGATTGAATTACACTTTACCCTATAGTATCGACTTGAACTGGCCTATTACTTTGGTCAGAATTAGCACGCAGTTTTGTGGGGCACAAAACAGGGTTACATTGTTATGAGCCGATTTCGGATTAGGGAGTGCCCAGCGGCTTGAGTTGGGTGGGGCAGCACCTTAAGCCAAAAGCAAGTCATGTGGGGTCATAGAGGAGATGGCAGATTGAGCACAAAATGGAATCAGTCCTGCTCTGCTTGTTCAGGGGTAAGGGATTTTTGTTAATTTCCTATATCCCACACTTCAGCTCACGCACGTGGGCCACCCTCACAAGGTGTACTCGGCGTGCACACCTTGTGATGCTAGATCTCTCACACCAGGGTGCGGAGGGCACCCTCCTCGCCCTAGTGAGTAGGGGCTGGGTGAGCATGGGACTCGGCCTGAAGGCCAGGCAGCACAGGGGACCGAGGAACCCCATCCCCATCCCCACCCAGACTCCCAAATACAGGCAGCACCAGGGCTCCCCCCCATGGGCAGCTGGCTCCTCAGGAGCTCCCACCAGGGTGGCCCTGAGGTCTGGTTCCCTGCTGGAGAGGTATTGGGGAGAAGATAAGCAGCCAGCGCATGGCAGGACCCACTGCCCCACATGGGAATATGGCCAAGGCGGACCTTCCAGCTCAGCTGACCCTCCAGTGGAAAGTCACTGCAAGAGCGAGCCCTGGGTCTGCCAGGAGAGCCTAGATAGCCACCCAGTGTCAGCACCAGAAATGATGTTGTGCCAAACATTTGGGCATTTGGGTGACCCAGCCAGAGGATCCGATAGCTGCACGTGATAGCTACATGTGATAGACACACACACACCCCAAAACCAACAAAAGTCGGAATCCCCCCAATGTTGTCTAACAGCAGCCAGATGGTTACATACACGACGCTGTTGTACCCAATAGGATACATGGAAGACGCAATAAACCATGACTGCAGAGGTGCTAGAGGCACAGAGATGTGCCTGCTGGTTTCAAACAAGGAGCACAGAGGGGCAGGAAGCATCCTACGGAGGGGAGGCCCCTCCGTGGAAAGGACATCATGTCCCTGTGAAGGCTAAGGATGGTGAAATCAGTCCTCCTCTCTTTTAGCTTCTGGTTTTCCTCCTAAATGCCATTTTCCTCAATCATAAGACCAAAAATTTATTTTATGTTTTTAAATTTCTTTTTATTGTAGTCCAGTTTGTATGAATTCTTGCTTCATCAAGGGTGTCATTCAAGAGAGAAGGAGAGAGAAAGATTTTCCAGACAGGCAACATATAAAGGAGTTCATGACCACTTAACCAGTCCAGTAAGGAATTTTATTTTTTTTAATTTTTATTTATTTATGATAGTCAGAGAGAGAGAGAGGCAGAGACATAGGCAGAGGGAGAAGCAGGCTCCATGCACTGGGAGCCCGATGTGGGACTCGATCCCGGGTCTCCAGGATCGCGCTCTGGGCCAAAGGCAGGCTATAAACCGCTGCACCACCTAGGGTTCCCCAGTAAGGAATTTTAAAAGGGACTCCTCTAGTGGGGGAAAAAAAGAGACCAAAAGCAACAAAGACTAGAAAGGACCAGAGAACGTCACCAGAAACACCAACTCTTCCGGTAACACAAAGGCACAAAGTTCATATGTTTAAATAATCACTCTGAATGCTGATAGACTAAATGTTCCAATCAAAAGATAGAGGGTATCAGAGTGGCTTAAAACACAGGATCCGGGATGCCTGAGTGTATCAAGGAGTTGAGCATCTCCCTTTGACTCAGGTTGTGATCCTGGAGTCTGGGATGAAGTCCCATATTGGGCTCCTGGTGGGGAGTCTGCTTCTCTCTCTGCCTAAATTTCTGCCCCCCTCTCTCTCTCTCTCTCACTATCTTAAATAATATTATTAAAAACCAACATCCATCTGTACGCTGCCTACAAGATGCTCACCTTAGACCTATAGACACCAGCAGATTGATAGGGGAGGGAAAATCATCTACCACACTAATGGATATCAAAAGAAAGCTAGAGGACGCATACTTATATCAGACAAACGAGATTTGAAACCAAACCCTGGGGGACACCTGGTGGCTCAGTGGTTGAGCATCTGCAGTCAGCTCAGGGTGTGATCCTGGGATCCCAGGATCGATTCCCACATCGGCCTCCCTTTGGGGAGCCTGCCTCTCCCTCTGCCTATGTTTCTGCCTCTGCTTCTCTGTGTATCTCTCATGAATAAATAAATAAAATATTTAAATCTCAAAAAAAAGAACAAATACTGTAAGAAGAGATGAAGAAGAACATTATTTCATAATTAAAAAGACTATCAAGATCAAACAACTAAATATTTATGCTGCCAACATGGGAGTACCGAAATATAGAAACCAATTAACAACAAACGTACAGGAACTCACAGATAATAATACACTGACAGAGGATTTCAACACCCACTTATGGCCATGGACTGATCATCTATGCAGAAAATCAACAAGGGAACAATAGCCTTGACACACTGGACCACAGGGACTCAACAGATACAGTTAGAATATTAGATCCAAAAGCAGAATACACATTCCGTTCAATTGCATATGGGACATTATCCAGAACAGATCATATCAGGGCCCACAAATCAGCCCTCAACAGGTACAACAGGTACAAGAAAGTTGATATCACACCATGTACATTTTCGGACCACGGCGCTATGAAAATGGAAGTCGACAGTAAGAAAAAAATTGGACCAAAAATACGTGGAGTTTATGATCATCCTACTAGAGAATGAATGGAGCAACCAGAAAATTAAAGAGGAAATTTAAAACAAATGAAAATGAAGACATGTTTCTCCAAACCTCTAGGATGTAGCAAAGGCAGTCCTATGAGGGAAGTACATAGCAATACAGGCCTACCTCAAGAAACAAGAAGTCTCCAATACACAACCTAAACCTACACCTGAAGCAGCTAAAAAAGGAATAGCAAACAAAGCCTAAAGCCTACAGAAGAAGGGAAAAAATTAAGATGAGAGCAGAAATAAAAAATACAGAAACAAAAAACAGTAGAATGGAATAACAAAACTAAGAGCTGGTTCTTTAAAATAATTAATAAAATGGATCAAGCCCTAGCCAGCCTTACCAATGAGAAAAGAGAAAAGACCTAAATAAATAAAATCACAAATGAGAGAGATCACAATCAACACCAGAAACATTAGACAATTATAAGGGAATACTATGAAAGATTATACGCTAACAAACTGGGAGACCTGGAAGAAATGGACAAATCCCCAGAAATGTGCAAATGAGCAAAACTGAAATAGGAAGAAATAGAAAATGTGAACAGACCCATAACTAGCAAAGGAATTAAATCACTAAGGCACCTGGGTGCCTCAGTGGTTGAGCATCTGCTTTGGCTCAGGTCATGATCCTGGGGTCCTGGGGGATCAAGTCCCACATCAGGCTCCCCGCATGGAGCCTCATTTTCACTCTGCCTATACCTCTGCCTCTCTGCATCTCACATGAATACATAAATAAAATCTTTAAAAAAGAAAACAGATACAAAGATGTGAAAGGACCCAAATAAAATCACAAATGAAAAAAGAGAAATAACAACCAACACTAGAGAAATACAAACGATTATAAGAGAACATTATGAAAAATTATATGCCAGCAACCTAAAACCTGGAAGAAATAGATCAATTCTGGAAATATATAACATAGCAAAAATGATAAAGGAAGAAATAAGAAACTTGAACAGATAACCAGCAATGAAATTGAATCAGCAATCAAGAATCTCCCAACAGGAGACGCTTAGATCAATAGAATAGAATGGAAAGCCAAAACAAGATACAAACCTGTAACTCTATGATCCATTAATCGACAAGGCAGGAAGGAATATCCAATGGCACAAAGACAGTCTCTTCAACAAACCCTAACCCTGACCCCAGGATAAGAACAAATAGTGTTGGGAAAACCAGGCAGCCACATGCAGAAGAATGAAACTGGACCATTTTCTTACACCATATATATAAAAAATAAATTCAAAATGGATGAAAGACCTAAATGTGAGACCTGAAACCAATCAAAGAAGAAAAGATGCAGCAACGTCTTTGACATTGGCCACTGGATTTTCTTTCTAGATATGCCTCTGAGGTGAGGGAACAAAAGCAAAAATGCTATTGGGACTTCATCAAAATGAAAAGCTTCCGCAAAGTGAAGGAAACAACCAAAGCTAAAAGGCAACATACAAAATGAAAGGAGATATTGGTAAACAACACATCCAATAAAGAGTTAGTATGCAAAACACATAAAGGAAATATAAATCTCAAGATCCTAAAAACAAATTACCCAACTGCAGATGGGCAGAAAAATGAATGAACTTTGTCTCTGACAAGACAGCCAGATGGCCACCAGACACACGGAAGGACACAAAGCATCACCCATCATCAGGGAAATGCAAACCAAAAGCACAATGATATGTCACCTGACAGCCGTCATAATGGCTAAAATTAACAACACAAGAAACAACAGGTGTTGGTGAGGCAATGGAGAAAGGGTAGCCCCCTTACACTCCTGGTGGGCAGGCGAACAGATGTAGCCACTGTGGAAAACAGTGTGGAAGGTCCTCCAGAAGTTAAAAAAAGGGGATCCTTGGGTGTTGCAGTGGTTTGGTGCCTGTCTTTGGCCCAGGGCGCGATCCTGGAGACCCGGGGTTGGATCCCACTTTGGGCTCCCGGTGCATGGAGCCTGCTTCTCCCTCTGCCTGTGTCTCTGCCTCTCTCTCTGTGACTATCATAAAAAAAATTTTAAAAAAAGAAGTTAAAAATAGAGCTACACTACGATTCCAAAATTGCACAGCTAGGTATTTACCCCAAGGATACAGAAGTTGTTTAGTAGATTCGAAGAGGGACACGCAGCCCAGTGTTTGTAGCAGCATTATCAACAAGAGCCAAACTGTGGATACAGCCCAGATGTCTATTGACAGAAAAATGGGCAGAGACGATGTGGTAAATATACACACTGCAACATGACTCGTTCATCAGAAGGGATAAAATGAAGCCATTTACAATGACATGGGAGAAGTGGAAAGGACTTATGCTAAATGAACTCAGTCAGAGAAAGACAGATAAGAAATACCACATAATTGCATTCACATGTGAATTTTAAGAAACCAAACAAATTGGCAAAGGGGCGGAGGGGGGGATGAGAGAGGCAAATAAATAAACACACTCTTAACCACAGAGAATAAACTAATAAATACCAGAGGAAGGTGGGGGGGATGGGGAACCAGGCCATGGGGATAGTGGAGGGCACCTGTGACCAGTACCAGGCGTTGTATCCAAGGGTTGAATCACTATGTGGTAAACCTGAAACTATATCATACTGTGTTTACAAACAGGAATTCAAGTAAAACTTTAAAATAATAATTGGTAGTATTGATGAAACATGTGCGCACTAGAGATAAAATCAGAAAGGCAACTGAAAATCCAAATAAAGAGTCTTTAGAGTCACAAATCCCCTCCTTAGCTCAGCTCGGGAGAAGCCTGCCATGTCTATTCTCACCCCAGCAGAAGCCTGGATTTTGATTCTCTGGGGAGGCCACTGACTTGCTGGAGTCAGGCTATCTTTGAACCCAAAACCTAAATAGAGTTCATAAAACTAAACTGCCCAAGATACTAGGAGTCCCAGGGCAGGCACATGCTAAGACCCAAACTCTAACCATACACAGACATAACCCTAACCCTACACTTAAGCCTAATGTTAACCTAACCCTTAAACAAGACCTATCACTAATCGAAAACCCAACACAAACCCCAAGACCGAAACACATGCACTAAACCTTCCTGCCAACCCTCACCCTAACTCCTAAACCTATTCTAAACCCTTAACCCTGACCCTTACCTTAAATCTAACCCTAACCCTACCCTCTAACCCTAACCTTTCCTAATGTACTCAAATCCTATTCCAAACCTTAACCTGTACCCTAACCCTAACCCTCTAATACTAATCCCATCTCATACCCCAAACTATACCCTAACCCGTACCCTAAAACTAACCCCTAACCCACTCACTAAACGTATCTCTTACCCTCTTCTAAACCGTACCCTGACCCTGACCTGTCCCTAACCCTAACCCCTAACCAAACAATAACCCTAACCCTAGCCTTACTCACTATCCTAATTCTAACCCTTGCCCTAACCCTAAAGCTAGCCTTACCTATAAACCTAACCCCTCACCCTAAACCATAACCCTAACTCACACCCTAACCCCTAACCCTAACTGCAAACCTAAGCCCAACCCTAACTCTAACCATAACCCTAACCCCAACTCCTAACCTCCTGCCCTAATCCCTAGAGCCTAAACCCTAAGCCTAACACTAAATCCTGTCCCTTACCCTAACCCCCATCCTAACTCTTAACTATTGACCATTACCCTTATGCCTCAACTAACCTCTAATCCGTAACCATAAGCATAATCACTAACACCTAATATCTAACCTGACGCTAACCACCAACTGCCTCCCCTCCCCTAACCCTACCATTCATTCTACACTTTCACTTACCCTGTGGTTCTGAGGAGTCCCTTCTGATGTAGACGTGGCCCCCAACGGCTCCTCCAGAGTCCTCCAGGGGGTTCAAGCGAGCCGGGCTCCTGTGAGTGTAGACATGGCCCAACGTGCTCCTGAGTCATAGTCAGCGGGTCCTGAGGACGCCGGGTCTCCTGTCACTGTGGACTATGTCTCACATCCTCTGGAAGCCTCACAGCAGGTCCTCAGGAAGCTGGGGGCTCCTGTCAGCCTGGACATGGTCCCACGTCCCCCAGAAAACTCACCGCGGGTCCTGAGGGGGCTGTGGGCTCCTGTCAGCATAGACGCAGCCCCATATGTCCTGAAGCCAAAGTGCTGGTCCTGAGGAGGACGGGGTTCCTGTCAGGGTTGACGTGGCCCCTCATTTTCCTCAAGCCTCACCATAAGACCTGAGTAGGCTCGGGGCTCCTGTCAGCATGGATGTGGCCCATAATCTTCCCAAACCTTCACAGTGGGTTCTGAGGAGGCTGGAGACTCCTGTCAGTGTGGATGCGGCATCCACATTTTTCTTAGGCCTCACCACAGGCCCTGACAAGGCTGGGGTCTTCTGTCCGCATGGACGCATCCCCATATTTCCCCAAGTCTACACCGGAGGTCATGAGGAAGTCAGCGTCCTGCTGTGTCCATGTGGCCCCAAGTCTTCCCGAAGCGTCACAGAGGGTTCTGAGGAGGCTGGGGCTCCTGTAACCATGAATGCGGCCCCAGCTTCCAGAAGCCTCAACTTATGTCCTGAGGGGTCCGGGAGCTCCTGCCAGAGTGGACGTGGCACCACATTTCCTGAAGCCTCCCCGCAGGTCCTGAGGCTGCTCAGGGGTTCCTGTCAGCGTGGATGCAGGCCCACAATTTCCTGAAACCTCCCCGCGGGTCCTGAGGTGGCTCAGGGCTCCTGTCAGTGTGGATGTGGGCCCACATCTTCCTGAAGACTCCCCACGGGCCCTGAGGTGGCCCAGGGGCTCCTGTCAGGGTGGATGCGGGCCCACATCTTCCTAAAGCCTCACCGCGGGTCCTGAGGAGACCGGGGCTCCTATAGCATGAACGCAACCCAATTTCCCCCTGAAGACTTCCCGCGGGTCCTGTGGAGGCTGCAGCTCATCAGCATAGACGCCTCCCCAGCACAGGCTGGCTCCTGATAGTACAGGCAGAGGAGGCCTACTGCGCATGCGTGCCCCATGGGCAGGGCCTGGCCTCGGGCGCCCCCTGCGGGACACTCAGGCACTGCAGGTGGCTGTGCAGGAGGCAGCGGGTGCTCCATTGTCTGCACCTGCCTCCTTTCAGGCTCCAGCTGGGGCCTATTAGCTTTGGAAACATCTCACTGAAAAGGAGCCCAAACCTGGCTTCCCCAGAAATACTTAAGGACAAGGAATTGGAGCCCACAGGACGCGAAATGAAATGTGGACCAGACTTTTACCACGTCCTGCAAAACTCACTCAACCCTCTTCCACTGTGGGCGGGAACGCGGGTTGGTGCAGCCGCCCTGGAAACAGTGTGGAGGCCCCTCATCAAGTTACAAATAGAGCCGCCCTGCGACCAGCAGGTGAACAGCCTGAAGCTCACTCCGAAGATACAAATGCAGTGAGACATGGGACAACTGCACCCCAATGTCCACAGCAGCCGTTTCCACAGTAGCCACACTGTGGGAGGAGCCTCAGTGCCCTGTGGCAGATGATGGATAAAGAGGATGGGAGATAGATGATGGTCATAGAGAGAGGAATGGTACTCAGCTACAAAGAGAAGGAAATCTTGCCATTTGCAATGATGTGAATAGAACTAAAGGGATCATGTTAAGTGAAGTAAGTCAGTCGGGAAAGAGAATGACGGTGTGGTGTCATTCATAGGTGGAATTAAAGAAGCGAAGCAGATGAACTACTGTGAAGGGAAGGAAAAACAAATGATCAAAACAGATGCAGGAAATACAGACTCTTAACGATAGGAAACGAACTGAGGGTCGCTGGAGGGGTGGGGGCATAACAGGGGAAATAGGAAAGTGTTGCGTCCTGCTCTGTCCTGCTTATCCAATACTGACCGGCTGTCCGGGGTTATTTGTGGAGGGGGATGGATATTATGGGTTTCTTTTTTCCTATTTCTAAGGTCTGCCACCATGATTTTGATAGGAATGACATTGAAACTGAGGGTGGCTTCAGGAACTGCGGACAGTTTCACAAGATGAGGCTCCCACCTCACGAGCCCAGGACAGCCTCCCAGAGCCTGGTATGGCTCAGTGCACAAGTCTTGTGCTCCTTTGGTTCAGTCTCATTATTTATTCTCCTTGATGCTCCTGAGAAAGGAGTCACGTCCTTCATTTCCTTCCTGAGTGCTCATTGTCAGGACACAGCAAGGCAACTCTGCTCTGTAGGGTCAGTTTGTGTCCTGTTACTTTACTGAACTCACTCCTTAGTTCTAACAGGTTTTGGTGGAGGCTCTGGGGTTTCCTGTTTCTAGTTCCGCATCTTTAGCATATAAGGACAGTGTGACGTCCCCCTTCCAGGAGTGGAACCTTTGCTGTTTACAGCTTAATGTCCTAGAAAGCCCCACAACTGAATCAAAACTGAGCCCAGGCCAAGGGCAGGAAGCCCCTATTAGAATGAGAACAGAGCTCAATGCCCTTGAAGGCCCCATATCAAAATGTAAACAGACCTTGAGGAATTGCTCCAGCCCTTCTGGAGGTCCCCGAGACCAGCCCTTAAAACTAAGCTGAAACCCACCTCAGGGTCCAAGTCCCTGCTCCGCTCTGTCGGGTATACTTGGACACAAGATCAAGGTGGTAAATAAACCCTCGTGTGTTTGCATCACTGTTGGCTTCTCAGAGGTTTCTCAGATTCGCAATCTTGGGCACAACAGTCTGAGATAAAAATACAAACCAAAGAAGCTCGGACACAGGTAGAGTGAACGCAGGATTCTGAGAGAAGCGGCGGAGCCCCGGGGGCTTGGGGGCTCTTCTGTGGAGGCCCCTGCAGACTGGGGGGCAGGATATTCAGCCCCAGAGCCAGAGGACCCAGAGAGCCACCCGCATTCCCACCCATCTGGGCCGGGTGTGAGGGAGCAGCACAGCGCCACCCGCTGGAGGCCAGACGCGCTGACGCCCACCCCTCCTTGACCCCGCAGGTGCATCTCCCAGGCAGATGTGCACCTGACAATCAGCGCCATGGCCATCCCCAGAACCCGCACAAAACACTCGCTGCCACCAAGATGTCGGACCACAGAGGCTGCAGAGCTTCAGCTCTGCTTGGAAAGTAGCTCTAGCTTCCTTTGTACTTTGGGCTTTATTTTCATTTATTTTCTTTGATTCTATTTTATAAATTGCCTTAATTTTTATGTATGTACCTTATATATTTCTCATTTTTAGTTTCATGGTACTTTAATTGTTTTTCTTATTTTGGGATTTAGAATCTTTTAACAACCAGGCAAAAATAATCTGGTAGTTTTTTTGGGGGGGAGGGCAGTTGTTATTGTTTTTCTTGGTTTTTCTTTTTCTTCCTTCTTTCTTTTCTGGCAAAAAATAATGAGATGGAGAAATTCACCTCCATAAAATAATATGAGGTAGTACTCACAGATAGGAAGTCCATCAATACAAATATATGATGTCTAACTACAGTTTAAAAAAATGATTATAAAGATAGCATCTGGGCTGGAGAAGAGCACAGAAGAAAACTAGAGAATCCCTTACTGTAGAAATAAAAGAAGTAAAATCTAGTCAGGCCAACGTTAAAAATGGTATAACTAAAAAAAATGGTATAACTGAGATGCAGTACCAAGTGGAAGCATTAAAAACAAAGAAGGTTATGGACCACAAAGGAAGACTTCGGAACTCAGCCACTTATTAAAACAATAACATTCATATCATGGGAGACTCAGATGAAGACAAAGGAAAGGTGGGCTTGCTCAGCCATTAGAAACGACAAATAACCACCATTTCCTTCAACGTGGATGGAACTGGAAGGTATTATGCTGAGTGAATTAAGTCAATCAGAGAAAGACAAGTATTGTATGTTCTCATTCACTTGGGGAATATAGATAATAGTGAAAGGGAATATAAGGGAAGGGAGAAGAAATGTGTGAGAAATATCAGAAAGGGAGACAGAACATAAAGACTCCTAACTCAGGGAAATGATCTAGGGGTGATGTAAGGGGAGGAGGGCAGGGGTGGGGGTGAATGTGTGACGGGCACTGAGGGGGGCACTTGACGCGATGAGCACTGGTTGTTATTCTGTATGTTGGCAAATTGAACACCAATAAAAAGTAAATTTATTATTAAGGAAGGAAGGAAGGAAGGAAGGAAGGAAGGAAGGAAGGAAGGAAGGAAAGAAAGAAAGAGAAAGAAAGAAAGAAAGAAAGAAAGAAAGAAAGAAAGAAAGAAAGAAAGAAAGAAAGAAGAGTGGCACTTGTGTGGCTCAGTCTGTTAAGCTTCTGCCTTAAGGTCAGATCATGATCCAGGTCCCAAGGAAGGCTCCCTGTTCAGCAGGGAACCAGCTTCTCTCTCGCCCTCTACCCCTCTAGCACATGTTTTTCACTCCTCTCTCTCTGAAATAAATAAATAGCATCTTTGAAAAAGAAACAAACAAACCCAGAGGGAAGAGAAATCTCCCATGTAGAAGATTTTCAAACAATTTGTGCAGACATTCCACCCTCAAGTTCCTGAGCATAGCCTCCCACTCTTAGGTGTGCAATACACATAGTAACTTCCTTCTACAAAATATATTATGAAAAACTTAAAATAATGATAATAATAATAACAATAATAATAAAGAATCACTTTACTACGGAGAAACCTGACAAACACTACCTCAGCAAGATGATCAGATCGATACCAAGACTGAAAAATCATGTTGATAGTATCTATCCTTTATATGATATAATAAAAATAGCAGTATATCTCTGTATATAATCCACAAAAACAGTTCAATCATGAGATAAACAACAGACATGTCCCAACTGAGGGAAATTTTACAAAATACTCTACTTCTCAAAGTGTTCCAGTTCAACAACAAGGAAAGGCTGAAAGACTGTCACAATCCAGAGGAGCCTAAGAAAACATGAGGACAAATGGAGTGTGATATGAGGGATGGTGATTTAGCAAAAACTAAGGAAATCTGAATAAAGTATGGTCTTTGGTTATTGCAAAAATTTTAATATTGACTCATTAGCTAATATTTGTACCGTACAGATATAAGATATCAATAATTGGAGAAATTGAGTGCAAGTGCATGAGAATTCTCTGTACTATCTTCTCAATTTCCCTATAAATCTTTGTTTTCTTTCTAAGAAATAAGATTTAATTTGAAAATTGACTTAAATGAATCAGGCTCCAGTGTGAAAAGATTTTAAGAATCGTTGAATTATCTTTTGCCTTATTCTTAAAAAGTTCCTTCGATGGGAACAAAGTAAGAATTTTATATCAGAAGGAAATAAAAACACTTATGAACACGTATAATGCCTCTTCAACCTGAAAAGCAGTAAAGGATTATAAATAGCAAAAATCAGATAAAAATACTTCTATTATAATAGACACCATATTGCAAGTGCATTTAAAATTAGCAATGTATAACATTTATTTCCTTGACATTTGTCTTCCAAAGAGTTCACAGTGTTTCAGTGTCAGTTGAAACAGGGGAAGAATCCTTCACATAATAATAGGACCATTGGGTCTAATGTCTCTCAATTATTTCCAAATCCATAAAGATGCATTTCCTGAGGAGTTACTGAGCTGTGAAAAAGAGATGAGAAACCCTCATCCCTTTGAATTACTTGTGTCAGAATATTTTAACCATAGTATTATGGATAGTAAATCATCCTTATAAACAGGAAATACATCTCAGATTAGAATCTGAGCAATCAGATGGGCAGAGAAAAAATGCTTTAACTCGCTCCTGCACTTTTAAAGACAAAGGAGAACTTTTCTATGTACAAAGTCAGTTGTCAAGATAGCCTTAGGGAATAAGAGTCTGCAGCATCGAATCCTGCTGCACTGCCGGGACCCCGTGCCCCAGGTCTTACTGATCTCAAATCCCTGGGCCTGTCCTCCCAACACAGGCTGCCACGCTGAGGTCATTTGCAATTTCTCTCTTAGGAGCTCCAGGGAAGGGGGCATGAGCCAATAGGATGGGACGGGATGCTTGGAGGCTGAGAACATTATGGCCATTCTACCTTAAGTTCAGTATTAGCACAGGTCCAGCAATCCCAGGCCCCTGTGAAGAAGAACTGAAATTTGCATTACTTCACTTACTGGAAAAAAACAAAAGTTTACAGCTTAATGTCTTAGAAAGCCCCACAATAGAATAAAAACTGAGCCTAAGCAAAGGGCTGGAAACCCCAATTAGAATGAGAAGAGAGCTCAATGTCCTTGAAGGCCCCATATCAAAATGTAAACAGAACTTGAGGAATTGCTCCAGCCCTTCTGGAGGTCCCCGAGACCAGCCCTTAAAAGTAAGCTAAAACCCTCCTCGGGGTCCAAGTCCCTGTTCCACTGTGTGGCGTATACTTGAACCCATGCTCGAGTTTGTAAAACAACCCTCGGGTGTTTGCATTCATGTCGGCTCCTTAGTAGTTTCTCGGATTCGCCATCTTGGGCACAACACCCCCATGACCCCTCCCCACCTGGACTGACCTCCTGTCCCCTCCCACCCAAGCTGACCCTCACTCACCTCTCCACCCACAACAACTGGGCACAGGCCCTCACACAGTTCCACGGGCACGGTGGGCACTCCCGCCATCCCCAGCCTCCCAAGGGAAGGAAGGAGGTTTCGGCAGGACACACTCCCATGGTGGCCCCAGGACTCCCTGCCCAGGAGAGCACCTGGTGACAGGTCGGGGACTGTGTCCCTGAGGCCAGCTCCTCCTCCCCGGTTTTCCCATAGGAAATGAAGGAGGAGGCCCTGGTCTCCTCCAGGGACATCACGCAGGTGGACCTGGACGTCAACAGGACGTTCAGCAGTCATATCATATTTTGGGACTACTACAGGATAGGGTGAAGTTGACAGGCCAGGGGGGATCAGGACCCAGGAGAGGACTGGGGGATTCTGGGTAGGGAAAACGGGGCTTCTGAGGCGGGGGGCAGAACAGCAGCCAACAACACACCGCTCCATGGTAGGGTGTTGGGGATGACCTCTGTGCCCCCACCCCCGGGGCCTCGGGGATGAGTAGGCCACTAGGATGGGGACTCCAGGACTTGCCATGGGATCTGAACCCCAAAGGGGAGAGGGACGACCCCTGAGAAGCAGGGGATGGGTTGGTGGCGTGGGGGGCAGGAACCGGACCTGGGGGCCAGGCAGAATGGGTGCGGCTGGAGCAGGCCACACTTCTATCCCATGAGGGTTGGATGGGTCAGAGTGACACCCACTCTCGGTGCTTTACATGTTTCTAAATTCTATGCATTTAATTTGAGACAATTTGCAATTTGCAACCACACATAGTATGATGAACCTCAGATAATGTCCCCGGTCCAGCCAGGGTCCTGCGCTGACGACACCGTGCCCCAGGGGCAGGTGTCACAGCAAACCTCAGCCTGGAGTCACCTTTAAGTGTAGACGTCTCCTAGTGCATCTTAGAGGAAGGGGATGCCCTGTGTCCGCAGGTCCACCACGACATCCCACTCATTCCCTACACCCACTCCATCCCCCTACATCATCATTCCCCATGGCATCCCACCTACACCATCCCCCTCAAACCCACACAGCCCCACACAATCCCCACCCACACTATACCCAACACCATCCCCCCTACACCATCCCCCACAATCCAACACTATCATACGCCCGCCCCCACACCATCCACCCCCACACCAACGGCCCCCAGCAAGGATGCGGTACAGGTGCCCCCTGTGGGACATGCTCAGCCTCCCCGGGGTTCTCTGGATACCTGCTCCCATCAGAAGCCCGGGTGTCATAAAAAAAATAAAAAATAAAAAAAAAAAATAAAAGCAATAGCAAAAAAAAAAAAAAAAGAAGCCCGGGTGTCCCATAGAGTACCCAGGGGTTGCAGGGAGGAGGGAAGACAGGGAGCCCCAACAGGGTGTGTGCAGGTGAGTGATGCAAAGGACGCACTGTGCCCTGTCTCTGCCCACTGTCCCTCCTGGAGTGCGGCACACACTGCACAGGACACCAGCCCCTAACCCAGGGGGATCTGGGCTGGCCTGGCCCCGGGCTCTGTGAGGGCGGGGGTGATTTGAGCCACCGCCCCAGGCCCAATAAAAAGACTAATGGGATCCAGCCCCCCATGGCCCTCTCCAGCCCTGGATTATGGCGCCATGCTGAGCGAGCCCTCTCACAGATGGATGTGGCCTCCTGGGCTCTGGGCATACCCCACAGATCCAGGTCGCTGACCTAGGGCAGCCCTGGGGATCCCGGGGCACCCAAGGTTGAGGAGAGCAGAGGTGGGCCGGTGGGCCCCACCCACACCCACACCAGAAGGCAGGCTCCTCCAGGTACTGGGGCCCCAGGGGCCCCGTGGCTGGGGTCCAGCTGCCCTGCGGAGACCCAGCTAGGAACCCATGAGCTGCAGGTCAAGGTCAGCTCTGCTGTCCTCAGAACCGTCTCTCAGGCTGAAACCTCAGGACACACGCCCCCACCCGAGGTCCACACGTGCTCCCAGGTGGGGGACTCCAGCACTCGCACCCCACCCATGTGATTCTTGCCCTCCCCTAAAGGACAGACATTCCCTCCACAGGGGAAGGTGCACACCCTCCACTCTGAGCCCGTTTGCTGTAGAATGTTAATAAAGTGTTGTGGTGCGAAAATGCACAGCCAGACCGTTTCTATGTCTCCCAGAACTCTGTGCACAGGGCGTAGATAGACCCACAGAGAGGAGGAGGGGGCACCACCCAGTCCCCAAACAGCCCCTGCATGGGCACTGCAAGGCACACACAGCTGACGTCCCCACATTCCTTCCAGGGGCGGCCAGATGACAGGGTCAGGACCCCACAAACTATCCTGGGACTGAGCCTGTGTCCCACGGGCCAGGAGGGCCTGGGACAGAGTGATGGCCAGGGAGCCACAGGTCACCAGGGTCTCTGTAAAGCGACCTTGGATGTCTGTGCTCCCTCTGTCAAGGGGGCTGGGGCTGGCTGGTTTCTGGGGTACTTCCTCCCCTCCCCGTATCTCTGTGCCTGTGTGCTTGGGGAACAGAGGGCCTGTGGGCCTGTCAGCGTGACCCTGGAAGGGATGTCAGGAGAGCAGGCCCTTGTGTTGTGCCCAGGATTGCAAATCCAAGAAACCACCGATGAGCCCACACTGATGCAAACTCCCGAGGATTTCTTTACAAGCTGAAGCTTGAGTCCAAGTGCACCCGACACAGTGGAGCAGGGATTTGGACCCTGAGACTAAGAGGCGTAGCAGCTTTATAGGGGCCAGTGGCCCATGGGATACACAGAAAGTTGCACAGTCGTGTCGGTCCACATGCAGGTGGCCGATTGAATTACACCTTACCCTATAGGATCCACTTGACCTGGCCTATTACTTTGGTCAGAATCGGCGTGCAGTTTTGGCGGGCACAAAGCAGGGTTACATTGTTATGAGCCGATTTCCGATTAGGGTATGCCCAGCGGCTTGACTGGGTTGGGGCAGCACCTTATGACATAAGTAGGTCATGTGGGGGTCATATGGGAGGTGGCGGTTGTAGCACAAAATGGAATTAGTCCTGCTCTGCTTGTCCAAGGGTAGGGGATTTTTGTTAACTTTCCTGGGTCCCACACTTGCAGATCACGCACGTGGGCCACCCTCACCAGGTGGACTCAGTGTGCACACCTTGAGGTGCTGGATCTCTCACACCAGCGTGTAGAGGGCACCCTCCTCGCCCTAGTGAGTAAGGGCTGGGTGAGCATGGGACTCGGCTTGAAGGCCAGGCAGCACAGGGGACCGAGGAACCCCAGCCCCATCACCACCCCTACTCCCACACACAGGCTGCCCCATGGCTCCCTGTAATAGTCACCCGGCGCCTCTGGAGATCCCCCCAGGGCAGCCCCGAGGTCCGGCTCCCTGCTGGAGAGGCATCAGGGAGAGGAGAAGCAGGCGGCGCTCGGGGAGACCCACTGCCGGACATGGGAATGTGGCCGAGCCAGACCTTCCACCTCAGCTGACCCTCCAGCTGAAATTCACTACAGGCGCGAGCCCCGGGTCTACACCGGGGGTCCTAAGGACATCAGCGTCCAGTTGTGTGGACGTGGCCCCACGTCCTCCCGAAGCATCACTGCAGGTTCTGAGGTGGCCGAGGCTCCTGTCACTGTGGATGCGGCCCCCAGCTTCCAGAAGACTCAACTTATGTCCTGAGGGGCCCTTTAGCTCCTGCCGGAGTGGACGTGGCGCCCCATCTTTCAGAAGCCGCCCCACATGTTCTGAGGCGGCCCAGGGGCTCCTGTCAGCGTGGATGGGGGCCCACATCTTACTGAAGCCTCCCCGCGGGTCCTGAGGCAGCCCAGGGGCTCCTGTCAGGGTGGGTGCGGGCCCACAATTTCCTGAAGCCTCCCCGCAGGTCCTGAAGCGGCCCAAGGGCTCCTGTCAGGGTGGATGTGGGCCCACATCTTCCTGAAGCCTCACTGTGTGTCCTGAGGAGACCAGGCTCCTGTCAGCGTGAATTTCAGCGTGAACGCTGCCCAATATCCCCCTGAAGACTCTGCGCAGGTTCTGAGGAGGCTGTGGCTCTTCAGCGTGGACATGTCCCCATGTCTTCCTCAGGCCTCCCCAGCACAGGCTGGCTCCTGTTAGTGCAGGCAGATGAGGCCTACTGCACATGCGTGCCCCTTGGGCGGTGCCTGGGCTTGGGCGCCCCCTGCGGGATCCTCAGGCACTACAGGAGGCTGTGCAGGAGGCCGTGCCCATCCCGGGGCCCACCTCTGCTTCCTTCCAGGCTCCAGCTATGGCCTGTTAGCTTCGGAAACGTCTGACTGAAAAGGAGCCCAACACACAGCTTCACCAAAAATACTTAAGGAGAAGGAATTGGAGCCCAAAGGACGCGAAATGAAATGTGGATCAGACTTTTACCACGTCCTGTAATCTCACTCAACCCTCTTCCACTGTGGGCGGGACTGCGGGCTGGTGCAGACACCATGGAAACAGTGTGGAGGCTCCTCCGGAAGTTACAAATAGAGCCGACCTGCGACCAGCATGTGTAAAGCCTGCAGCTCACTCCGAAGATACAGATGCAGTGAGACGTGGGACAACTGCACCCCAATGTCCACAGCAACCGGGTCCACAGTAGCCACAATGTGGGAGGACCCTCGGTGCCCTCTGCCAGATGATGGATAAAGAGGATGGGAGATAGATGATGGCCATAGAGAGCGGAATGGTACTCAACTATCAAAGAGCAGGAAATCTTGCCATTTGCAATGATGTGGATAGAAGTAGAGGGATCATCTTAAGTGAAATAGGTCAGTCGGAAAAGAGAATGACCATGTGGTGTCATTCATAGGTGGAATTAAAAAAGCAAAGCAGATGAACATCTGTGAAGGGAAGGAAAAACAAATAAGATGAAAACAGATGCAGGAAATACAGACTCTTAATTATAGGAAACAAACTGAGTGTCGCTGCAGGGGAGGGGACGGGGGAGAGGATAACAGGGGACCGGCATGAAGGAAGGCACGTGATGTCACGAGCACTGCGGTTTTCTCCAACTGGTGAATTTCTGAATTCTTCCTCTGAAAGTATAATACACTATACGTTAATTAATTGGGTTTAAATTAAATTAAGTTAAAAAATCAGAGCACGTTTCCTTCTGGACTCTCTGTTCTGCTCCTTCAGCTTAGGCTGGGACCAACCCTCATGGGTCTGGTTTGTTTAAGTAGGCGTCAGGCCTCGTCCATGGACCAGCCCAGGGCTAGAACTCACGAACCCGAGATCAGGACCGATGGTGAGGTCAGGAGTCAGATGCTTAACCGACGGAGGCAGGCGGGGTCCCGAGGACAACACTGCTTTATCCTGTGTCTCTGTGACATCGTTTGAAATAGGAAAGTGCTGCGTCCCACTCTGTCCTGCTTCTCCAATACTGATTTGCTCTCCGGGGTCATTTGTGGGGGCGGATGGATGTTATGGGTTTTTTTTCCTATTTATAGGATCTGCCACCATGATTTGACAAGAATGACATTGAAATAGAGGGTGGCTTCAGGAACTGCGGACATTTTCACAAGATGAGGCTCCCAAACCACGAGCCCAAGATGGCCTCCCAGAGCCTGGTATGGCTCAGTGCACAAGTCTTGTGCTCCTTTGGTTCAGTCTCATTATTTATTCTCTGTGATGCTCCTGAGAAGGGAGTCACATCCGTCATTTCCTTCCTGAGTGCTCATTGTCAGGACACAGCAAGCCCCACAATAGAATAAAAACTGAGCACAGGCCAAATGCAGGAAGCCCCTATTAGAACAGATCTCAATGCCCTTGAAGGCCCCATATCAAAATGTAAACAGAACTTGAGGAATTGCTCCAGCCCTTCGGGAGTTCCCCAAGACCAGCTCTTAAAACGAAGCTAAAACCCACCTCGGGGTCCAAGTCCCTGCTCCACTGTGTCGGGTATACATGGGCACAAGCTCAAGCTTGTAAATAAACCCTCGTGTGTTTGCATCAGTGTCAGCTTCTCGGTGGTTTCTCGGATTCGCAATCTTGGGCACAACAGTCTGAGATAAAAAAACAAAACCAAAAGAAGCTCGGACGCAGGTAGAGTGAACACAGGGTTCTGAGAGAAGCGGCGGAGACCCGGGGGCTTGGGAGCTCTTCTGTGGAGGCCCCAGCAGACTGGGGGGCAGGATGCTCAGCCCCAGAGCCAGAGGACCCAGACACCCCACCCGCATCCTGCCCATCAGGGCCGGGTCTCAGGGAGCAGCACAGCACCGCCTGCTGGAGCCCAGAGGCGCTGACGCCTACCCCGCCTCTGACCCCCACAGGTGCAACTCCCAGGCAGATGTGCACCTGACAATCAGCGCCAAGGCCCATGCCCAGACCCCACACAGACCATTCGCTGCACCAAGTTGTCAAACCAGAGAGGCTGCAGAGCTTCAGCTCTGCCTCGAAAGTAGAGTCTAGATTCCTTTGTAGTTTGTGCTCTTTTTTCATTTATTTTCTTTGATTCTATTTTATTAATTGCCTTATTTTAACTTTTATGTATGTACCTTATATATTTCTTATTTTTACTTTCATGGTACTTTAATTGTGTTTCATATTTTGGGATTTAGAATCTTTTAATGAGCAGGCCAAAATAATCTGGTTTTTTTTTGGGGGGGGGGGTTGGAGGACAGTTGTTACTGTTTTTCTTGGTTTTTCTTTTTCTTCCTTCTTTCTTTTCTGGAATAACTAATGAGATGGAGAAATTCTCCTCCATAAAATAACATGAGGTAGTACTCACAGCCAGGAAGTTCATCAATACACATATATGATGTCTAACTACAGTTTAAAACAATGATATTAAAGATAGCAGCTGGGCTGGAAAAAGAACACAGAAGAAAACTAGAGAATCCCTTACTGTAGAAATAAAAGAACTAAAATCTAGTCAGGCCAACGTTAAAAATGCTATAACTCTGATGCAGTCCCAAGTGGAAGCCTTAAAAACAAGAAACGTTATGGACCATAGAGGCAGATTTTGGGAACTCATCCACTTATTAAAACAATAACATTCAGGGGATCCCTGGGTGGTGCAGCGGTTTGGCGCCTGCCTTTGGCCCAGGGTGCGATCCTGGAGACCCGGGATCGAATCCCACGTCGGGCTCCCGGTGCATGGAGCCTGCTTCTCCCTCTGCCTGTGTCTCTGCCTCTCTCTCTCTCTCTCTCTGTGACTATCATAAATAAATAAAAATTAAAAAAAAAATAAAAACAAAAATAAAAATAAAACAATAACATTCATATCTTAGGAGACTCAGAAGATGAAGAGAGAGAACAGGTGGGCCTTGCTCAGCCATTAGAAACGACAAATAACCACCATTTGCTTCAACATGGATGGAACTGGAAGGTATTATCCTGAGTGATGTAAGTCAATTGGAGAAGGACAAACATTGTATGTTCTCATTCATTTGGGGAATATAGATGATAGTGAAAGGGAATATAAGGGAAGGGAGAAGAAATGAGTGGGAAATATCAGAAAGGGAGACAGAACATAAAGACTCCTAACTCTGGGAAAAGAACTAGGGGTGATTGAAGGGGAAGTGGGCGGTGGGTGGGGGTGAATGGGTGACGGGCACTGAGGGGGCCACTTGACGGGATGAGAACTGGGTGTTATTCTGTATGCTGGCAAATAGAACACTAATAAAAAGTAAATTTATTATTAAAAAAAGAAAGAAACAAAGAGTGGCACCTGGGTTACTCAGTCAGTTAAGCTTCTGTCTTAGGCTCGGATCATGATCCAGGTCCCAAGGCAGGCTCTCTGTTCAGCTGGGAACCTGTTTCTCCCTCTCCCTCTGTCCCGCTCGCTCATGCTTTTTCTCTCCTCTCTCTCTCAAATAAATAAATAACATCTTTGAATAAAAACAATCAAACAAACCTAGAGGGAAGAGAAATCTCCCATGTAGAAGAATTTCAAACAATTTGTGCAGATTCCACCGTCAAGTTCATGAGCATATCTTCCCACTCTTATGTGTGCAATACACATAGTAACTTCCTTCTACAAAATATATTATGAGAAACTTAAAATAATAATGATAAAATTAATAATAATAATAATAATAATAATAAAGAATCAGTTTACTACGGAGAAAGCTGACAAACCGTACTTCAGCAAGATGATCAGAATGATGCCAAGACTGATAAATCATGTAGATGGTATCTATTCTTTATATGATATAATGAAAATGGCAGTATATCTTTGTATATAATCTACAAAAACAGTTCAATCATGAGATAAACAACAGACATGTCCCAACTGAGGGAAATTTTACAAAATACTCTACTTCTCAGAGTGTTCCAGTTCAACAAAAACAAGGAAAGGCTGAAAGACTGTCACAATCCAGAGGAGCCTAAGAAAACAGGAGGACAAATAGAATGTCATATGAGGGGTGGTAACTTAGCAAAAACTAAGGAAATCTGAATAAAGTATGGTCTTTGGTGAATGCGAATATTTTAATATTGGTTCATTAGCTAATATTTGTACCGTACTAATATAAGATATCAATAATTGGAGAAATTGAGTGCAAGTGCATGCAAATGCTCTGTACTATCTTCTCAATTTCCCTATAAATCTTTGTTTTTTTCCTAATAAATAAGATTTATTTTGAAAATTGACTTAAATGAATCAGGCTCCAAGTGTGAAGACATTTTAAGAATCGTTGAATTAACTTTTGCCTTATTCTTAAAGAGTTCCTTCGATGGGAACAAAGTAAGAATTTTATATCAGAAGGAAAGGAAAACACTTAGGAACACGTATAATGCCTCCTCAACCTGAAAAGCAGGAACGGATAATAAATAGCAAAATTCAGATAAAAATAATTCTAGTATAATAGACACCATATTGCTAGTGCATTTAAAATTAGCAATGCATAACATTTATTTCCCTGACATTTGTCTTCCAAAGAGTTCATAGTGTTTCAGTGTCAGTTGAAAAAGGGGAAGAATCTCAGGGAAGAATCCTTCACATAATAATAGGACCATTGGTAAAAATGTCTCTCAGTTCTTTCCAAATCCATAAAGATGATGAGTGACTGAGCTGTGAACTAAGAGAAGACATTCCCTCATCTCTCTGATTTACTTGTGTCAGAATATTTTAACCATAGTACTACGGATAGTAAATTATCCTTATTAACAGGAAATACGTCTCAGATTGGAATCTGAGCAATCAGAAGTGCAGAGAAAAAAACACTTTGACTCGCTCTTCATCTTATAAAGAGAAAGGACAGCTTTTCTATGTACAAAGTCGGTTGTCAAGATAGCCTCAGGGAGTAAGAGTCTGCAGCATCGAATCCCACTACACAGCTGGGACGCCCAGGAGCCAGGTCTTCCTGATTACAAATCCCTGGGCCTGTCCCACAACACACAATGCCAGGCTGAGGTCATTTGCAATTGCTCTCTCAGGAGCTCTGGGGAAGGGGGAAGGAGCTAGATAGGATGGGAATGGATGCAAGGAGGCCGAGAAAATGAAGGCCTTTCCACTTTAAGTTCAGCGTTCGAACACGTCAAGCCATCCCAGAACCCTGTGAAATTTGTTGAAATTTACATTACTTCAGTTACAGGAAAAAAACAAAAGTTTACAGCTTATTGCCCTGGAAAGCCCCACAATAGAATAAGAACTGAGCCCTCGCCAAGGGCTGGAAGCGCCTATTAGAATGAGAACAGAGCTCAATGCCAATGAAGGCCCCATATCAAAATGTAAACAGAACTTGAGGAATTGTTCCAGCCCTTCTGGAGGGCCATGAGACAAGGCCTTAAAACTAAGCTAAAACCCAACTCGGGGTCCAGGTCCCTGCTCCGCTGTGTTGGGTTTGGGGGTACTTGAACGCAAGCTCGAGTTTGGAAATCAACCCTCATGTGTTTGCATTGGTGTCAACTCCGTAGTGGTTTCTCAGATTCGCAATCTTGGGCACAACACCCCATGTCCCCTCCCACCTGGGCTGAACCCCTATGCTCTCCCACCCAGGCTGACCCTCAGTCACCTCCCCGCCCACAACAGCTGGTCACAGGCCCTCACACAGTTCCATGGGCACGGTGGGCACTCCCACCATTCCCGGCCTCCCAGAGGAAGGAAGGAGGTTTCTGCAGGACACACTCCCATGGTTGCCCCAGGGCTCCCTGCCCAGCACAGCAGCTTGAGACAGGTCAGGGTCTGTATCCCTGATGCCTGCTCCTCCTCCCCGGTTTTCCCACAGGAAATAAAGGAGGAGGCCCTGGTCTCCTCCTAGGACATCACGCATGTATACCTGGACGTCAACAGGACATTCAGCAGTCACATCATGTTTTGGTACTACTACAGGGTAGGGTAAGGCTGAGGGGCCAGGGGGGATCAGGCTCCGGGGGAGGACCAGGGGCTTCTGGGTCGGGAACACAGGGCTTCCGAGGCCGGGAGAAGAACAGCAGCCAGCAACACACAGCTGCATGGTAAGGTGCTGGGGATGAACCCCGTGCCCCCTCCCCCGGGGTCTCAGGGATGAGGAGGCCACTAGGATGGGGCCTCCAGGGGTTGCCATGTGAGCTGAACCCCAAAGGTGTGAGGGACGGCCCTCTGAAAAGCAGGGGGCGGGGTTGCGGGCCGTGGGGGGCAGTAAGGGGACCTGGAGGCTGGGTGTATGGCTGTGACTGGAGGAGGACACACATCGATCCGATGAGGGTCGGACGGGTCAGGGTGACACTCCCTCTCAGTGCTTTATATATTTCTAAATTCTATGCATTTAATTTGAGACAATTTGCAATTTGTAAACATACATAGTATGATGACCCGAGATATTGCCCCCAGTCCAGCCAGGGCCCTGCACTGACCACACGGGGCCCCAGGGGAAGGTGTCACAGCAAACCCCAGACTGGGGTCGCTTTTATCTGTAGATGTCTCTCCATGCATCTTAGAGAAAGGGTTTGCCGTGTGTCTACCAGCCCCCCACCCCATCCCCCCATTTCCCAGAAACACATCATCCCCCTACATCATCATCCCCCATGGCATTGCCCCTACACCATCCCCCTCACACACACAAAGCCCCACACAATCCCCACCCACACTATACCTCAACACTATCCCCCCCTACACCAGCCCCCAACCCCACCACCATCATACCCATGCCCCCACACCATCCACCACCACACCATCGGCCCTGAACAAGGACCCGGTGCAGCTGCCCCCTGTGGGACATGCTCAGCCTCCCCGGGGTTCTCTGGATACCCTGCTCCCATCAGAAGCCCGGGTGTCCCATAGAGTACCCAGGGGTTGCAGGGAGGAGGGAAGACAGGGAGCCCCCGACACGGTGTGTGCAGGTGAGTGGTGCAGAGGACCCACTGTGCCCTGCCTCCGCCCACTGTCTCTCCTGGAGCACGGCACACCCTGCACAGGACACCAACCCCTAACCTAGAGGGACTTGGGCTGACTGGGCACCAGGCTCTGGGGAGCTGGGTTGATTTGAGCCCCCAACAGGCCCAACACAAAGACTAATGGGATCCAGCCCCCCATGGCCCTGGCCAGCCCTGGATTCTGGCCCCGGGCTGAGCAAGCCTTCTCACAGTTGAATGTAGCCTCCTGGGCACTGGGCGTGCCCCACAGATCCAGGTCACTGACCTAGGGCAGACCAGGGAATCATGGGACACCCCAGGGTGGGGAGAGCAGGGGTAGGCCGGTGGGCCCCACCCACACCCACACCAAGAGGCAGGCTCCTACAGGTGTTGGGGCCCCAGGGGTCCCGAGGCCGGGGTCCAGCTGCCCTGCAGGGACCCAGCACAGGAGCCCATGAGCTGTAGTTCCAGGTCAGCTCTGCTGTCCTCAGAACCGTCACTCAAGCTGAAACCTCAGGACACACGCCCCCAACCAGAGTCCACACATGCTCCCAGGTGGGGACTCCAGCACTCACCCCCCCACCCTGTGTGATTCTTGCCCTTCCCTAAAGACAAAAAGGTCTCCTTCCCCAGGGGATGGCGCACACCCTCTGCTCTGAGCCCATTTCCTGTACAAATTAAATAAAGTGTTGTGGTGCGAAAATGCACAGCCAGCCCGTTTCTGTGTCTCCCAGAACACTGTGCACGGGGCTTGGAGAGACCCCCAGAGAGGAGGAGGGGGCACCACCGAGGCCCCAACCAGCCCATGCAGGGGCGCCGTTAGGCACACACAGCTGACGTCCCCACGTGCCATCCAGGGGTGTCCGGACACCAGGGTCAGGCCTCACAGACTTTACTGGGACTCAGCCTGTGCCCTGTGGGCCAGAATGGGCGGGACAGAGTGACAGTCAGGGAACCTCAGGTCACCAGGGTCTGTGCAAAGTGACCTGAGAGGTCACTGCTCCCTCTGTCCAGGGGGCCGGACCTGGCAGGATTCCGGGGCACTACCTCCGCTCCCCGCATCCCCGTGCCTGGGTGCCTTGGGCACAGAGGGCCTGCGGGGCGGTCAGCGTGGCCGTGGAAGTGATATCAGGACAGCAGGCCCTTGTGTTGTGCCCAAGATTGCGAATCCAAGAAACCACCAAGGAGCCGACACTGATGAAACTTCTGAGGGTCTCTTTACAAGCTGGAGCTTGGGTCCAAGTGCACCAGACACATTGGAGCAGGGACTTGGACCCCGAGACTAAGAGGTGAGGCAGCTTTATAGGGGCCAGTGGACCATGGGATACGCAGAAAGTTGCACAGTCATGTCGGTCCACATGTAGTTGGCCGACTGAATTACACCTTACCCTATAGTATCCATTTGAGCTGGTCTATTACTTTGGTCAGAATTGGTGCACGATTTTGGCGGGCACAAAGCAGGGTTACATTGTTATGAGCCGATTTCCAATTAGGGTGTGCCCAGTGGCCTGACTAGGGTGGGGCAGCGCCTTAAGCTATAAGTAGGTCATTTGGGGGTCATAGGGGAGGTGGCGGGTGTAGCACAAAATGGAGTGAGTCCTGCTCTGTTTGTCCAGGGGTAGGGGATTTTTGTTAAATTTCCTGGGTCCCACACTTACAGCTCATGCACCTGGGCCACCCTCACCAGGTGGACTCAGTGTGCACACCTTGTGGTGCTGGATCTCTCACACCAACGTGTGGAGGGCACCCTCCTTGCCCGAGTGAGTAGGGGGTGGGTGAGCATGGAGCTCGGCCTGAAGGCCAGTCAGGACAGGGGACCAACAATCCCAGCCCCATCCACACCCTGACTCCCACATACAGGCAGCCCCATGGCTCCCCGCCATGGACAGCCGGCTCCTCAGGAGCTCCCCCCAAGGGTGGCCCAAATGTCTGGCTCCCTGCTGGAGAGGCGTTGGGGAGAAGAGAAGCAGCCAGCGCTTGGCAGGACCCACTGCCGGACATGGGAATGTGGCCGAGCCAGATCTTCCAGCTCAGCTGACCCTCCAGCGGAAAGTCACTGCATGAGCCAGCCCTGGGGTGGACAGGAGAGCCCAGCTGGCAGCCACCCAGCACCAGCACCAGAAATGAAGTTTCGCCAATCATTTTGGGATTTTGGGTTACCCAGCCATAGGATCCAATAGCTGCACGTGATAGCTGCATGTCATAGAGACACACACACCCCAAAACCAACAAAAGTCGTAATCCCCCCAGTGTTGTCTAACAGCAGCCGGATGGTTACATACAAGACGCTGTGATCCCCAATAGGATACATGGAAGACGCTATAAACCATGACTGCAGACGTGCTGGAGGCACGGAGATGTGCCTGCTGGGTTCCAACAAGGAGCACAGAGGGGAAGGAAGCATCCTATGGACAGGGGGCACCTCCTAGGAAAGGACACCAGGTCCCTGTGAAGGCGACAGAGGGTAAAATCTCTCCTCTTCTCTTTCTGCTTCTGGTTTTCCTCCTATATGCCATTTATCTCAATCATATTAGAAAGAATTTATTTTATGTTTTTAAATTTATTTTTATTGGAGTCCAATTTGTATGAATTCTTGCTTCAGCAAGGGTGTCATTCAGGAGAGAAGGAGACATAAAGATTTTCCTAGACAGGCAACATATAAAGGAGTTCATGACCACTTAACCAGTCCAGTAAGGAATTTTAAGAGGGACTCTTCTAGTGGGGGGAAAAAAGAGACCAAAAGAAACAAAGACTAGAAAGGCCCAGAGAACATCACCAGAAACACCAACTCTTCCAGAAACACAAAGGCACAAAGTTCATATCTTTGAATAATCACTCTGAATGCTGATAGACTAAATGCTCCAATCAAAAGATATAGAGTATCAGAGTGGCTTAAAAAACAGGATCTGGGATGCCTGGGTGGCTCAGGGGTTGAGCCTCTGCCTTTGACTCAGGGTGTGATCCTGGAGTCTGGGATCAAGTCCCATATTCTGCTCCTGGTGGGGAGCCTGCTTCTCTCTCTGCCTAATTTTCTGCCTCTCTCTCTCTCTCTCATAAATAAAATCATTATTTAAAAAACAAGATCCATCTGTATGCTGCCTACAAGATGCTCACATTAGACTTATAGACACCAGGAGATTGAAAGTCAGGGGATGGAAAATCATCTATCACGCTAATGGATATCAAAAGAAAGCTGGAGGACCCATACTTATATCAGACAAACGAAATTTGAAACCTAACCCTGGGGGACACCTGGTGGCTCAGTGGTTGAGCATCTGCCTTCGGCTCAGGGTGTGATCCTGGGATCCCAGGATCAAGTCTCACATCGGCCTCCCTTTGCGGAGCCTGCCTTTCCCTCTACCTATGTTTTGCCTCTACTTCTCTGTGTATCTCTCATGAATAAATAAATAAAATATTTAAATTTCAAAAAAGAAAGAACAAATAGTATAAGAAGAGATGAAGAAGGGCATTATTTCATAATTAAAAAGACTATCAAGATCAAACAACTAAATATTTATGCTGCCAACATGGGAGTACCTAAATATAGAAACCAATTAACAGCAAACGTACAGGAACTCACTGATAATAATACAGTGACAGGGGATTTTAACACCCACTTATGGCAATGGACCGATCATCTATACAGAAAATCAACAGGGGAACAATAGCCTTGATACACTGGACCACAGGGACTCAACAGATATAGTCTGAACATTTCATCCTAAAGCAGAATACACATTCCTTTCATTTTTTATTATTTATGATAGTCACAGAGAGAGAGAGAGTGAGAGAGGGGCAGAGACATTGGCAGAGGGAGAAGCAGGCTCCATTCACCTGGAGGCCGACGTGGGATTCGATCCCGGGTCTCCAGGATCGCGACATGGGCCAAAGGCAGGCGCTAAACTGCTGCACCACCCAGGGATCCCTACACATTCCTTTCAACTGCACATGGGACATTCTACAGAACAGATCATATCATGGCCCACAAATCAGCCCTCAACAGGTACAACAGGTACAAGAAGGTTGATATCACACCATGTACATTTTCGGACCACGGCGCTATGAAAATGGAAGTCGACAGTAAGAAAAAAAAATTGGACAGACCAAAAATACTTGGAGATTATGAACATCCTACTAGAGAATGAATGGAGCAACCAAGAAATTAAATAGGAAATTTAAAACAAATGAAAATGAAAACATGTTTCTCAAAACATCTGGGATGTAGCAAAGGCAGTCCTAAGAGGGAAGTACATAGCAATACAGGCCTACCTCAAGAAACAAGAAGTCTCCAATACACAACCTAACCCTACACCTAAATGAGCTGGAAAAGGAATAGCAAACATAGCCTGAGGCCTACAGAATAAGGGAAAAAATAAAGATGAGAGCAGAAATAAACATGCAGAAACAACAAAACAGTAGAATGGAATAACGAAACTAAGATCTGGTTCTTCAAAATAATTAATAAAATAGACAAAGCCCTAGCCAGTCATATCAATGAGAAAAGAGAAAAGACCTACATAAATAAAGTCACAAATGAGAGAAGAGAGATCGCAATCAACACCAGAAAAATAAGACAATTATAAGGGAATACTATGAAAGATTATACGCTAACAAACTGGGAGACCAGGAAGAATTGGAGAGATCCCTAGAAATGTGCAAACAATCAAAACTGAAATAGGAAGAAATAGAAATGTGAACAGACCCATAAGTAGCAAAGGAATTGATTCAGCAAGACACCTGGGTGCCTCAGTGGTTGAGCACCTGCTTTGGCTCAGGTCACGAACCCAGGATCCCGGGGCATCAAGTCCCACATCAGGCTCCACACATGGAGCCCCATTTTCCCTCTGCCTATACCTCTGCCTCTCTGCGTCTCCCATGAATACATAAATAAAATCTTTAAAAAAGAAAAAGATATAAAGATAAGAAAGGACCCAAATAAAATCACAAACGAGAAAAAAGAAATAACAACCAACACTAGAAATACAAACGTTTATAAGAGAACATTATGAAAAATTATATGCCAGCAACCCCAAACCTGGAAGAAATAGATCAATTCCTGGAAATATATAACATAGCAAAAATGATGAAGAAATAAGAAACTTGAACACACAGATAACCAGCAGAGAAATTGAATCAGCAATCAAGAATCTCCCAACAGGAGATGCTTATATCAATAGAATAGAATGGAAAGCCGAAACAAGATACAAACCTGTAACTCTATGGTCCATTAATCGATAACAAGACAGGAAGGAATATCCAATGGCACAAAGAGAGTGTCTTCAACAAACCCTAACCCTGACCGCAGGATAAGAACAAATGGTGTTGGGAAAACCAGGCAGCCACATGCAGAAGAATGAAACTGGACCACTTTCTTACACCATATATATAAAAAATAAATTCAAAATGGATGAAAGACCTAAATGTGAGACCTGAAACCATACAAAGAAGAAAAGATAGGCAGCAACATCTTTGACATTGGCCATTGGATCTTCTTTCCAAATATGCATCTGAGGTGAGCGAAACAAAAGCAAAAATCCTATTGGGAGTTCATCAAATTGAAAAGCTTCTGCAAAGTGAAGGAAACAAGCAACGCTAAAATGCAACATACAAAATGAGAGGAGATATTTGTAAACAACACGTCCAATAAACAGTTAGTATGCAAAATACGTAAAGCAAATATAAATCTAAGCATCCTAAACACAAATTATCCAACTGCAGATGGGCAGAAGACATGAATGGACTTTGTCTCTGTCAAGACATCCAGATGGCCACCAGACACACGGACAGACACTCAGCGTCACCCATCATCAGGGAAATGCAAACCAAAACCACAATGAGATGTCACCTGACAGCCGACAGAATGGCTAAAATTGACAACACAAGAAACAACAGGTGTTGGTGAGGCTATGGGGAAGGGGGAGCCCCCTTACACTCCTCGTGGTCATGTGAACAGGTGCAGCTACTGTGGAAAACAGTGTGGAGGGTCCTCAAGAAGTTAAAAGTAGAAGTACCCTATGATTCCAAAATTGCACAGCTAGGTATTTATCCCGAGGATATAAAAGTAGTCTCTTAGATTCAAAGAGGGACACAGAGCCTAGTGTTTGTAGTGACGTTATCAACAATAGCCAATCTGTGGATACAGCCCAGATGTCCATCGACAGATGAATGGGCAGAGACGATGTGGTAAATATACACACTGCGACATCACTCGGTCATCACAAGGGATGAAATGAAGCCATTTACAATGACGTGGGAGAAGTGGAAAGGACTTATGCTCAAGGAACTCAGTCAGTCAGAGAAAGATACCAAATACCATACAATTGCATTCACATGTGAATTTTAAGAAACCAAACAAACTGGCAAGGGGATCGATGGGGTGGGATGAGAGAAGCAAACCAAGAAACTCACTCTTAACCACAGAGAATAAACTAATAGATACCAGAGGAATGTGGGGGGGATGGGGAATCAGGCGATGGGGATAGTGGAGGGCACCTGTGACCAGTACCAGGCGTTGCATCCAAGGGTTGAATCAGTATGTGGTAAACCTGAAACTATATCATACTGTGTTTACAAACAGGAATTCAATAAAAGTTTAAAATAATAATTGTTAGTATTGATGAAACATGTGTGCACAAGAGATAAAATCAGAAAGGCAACTGAAAATCCAAATAAAGAGTATTTAGAGCCACAAATCCCCTCCTTAGCTCAGCTCGGGAGAAGCCTGCCATGTCTTTTCTGACCGCAGCAGAAGCCTGGATTTTGATTCTCTGGGGAGGCCACTGACTTGTTGGAGTCAAGCTATCTTTGAACCCAAAACCTAAATAGTGTGCATAAAACTAAACTGCCCAAGATACTAGGAGTCCCAGTGCACGCACAGGCCAAGACCCAAACTCTAACCATACACAGACATATCCCTAACCCTACACTTAAGCCTAATGTTAACCTAAACCTTAAACAAGACCTATCACTAATCAAAGACCAAACACAAACCCCAAGACCGAAACACATTCACTGAACCTACAGGCCAAGCTTCACCCTAACTCCTAAACCTATTCTTAGGTTTCCTTAACCCTGACCCCTACCTTAAATCTAACTCTAACCCTAACCTCTAACCCTAACCTTAATGTATTCAAATCCTATTCTTAACCTTATCCTGTACCCTAATCCTAACCCTCTAATACTAACCCTATCTCATACTCCAAACTGTACCCTAACCCGTACCCTAAAACTAAACCCTAACCCACTGCCTAACCCTATCTCTTACCATTTTTCTAAAACCGTACACTGACCCTACCCTGACCCTGACCTGACCATTACCCCTAACCAAACACTAACCCTAATCCTAACCCTACCACTCACCCTAACTCTAAACCTAGCACTAACTTTAACCCTAACCCCTAACCCTAACAACTAACCCTAACTCACTCCCTAACCCCTAACCCTAACTGCAAACCTAATCACAACCCTAACACTAACCATAACCCTAACCACAACTCCTAACATCCTGCCCTAATCCCTAAGCCTAAACCCTAACCCTAACTCTAAATCCTGTCCCTAACACTAACCCTAACCCCTTTCCCTAATCCCTAACCCCCATCCAACTCCTAATCACTCACCCTTACCCTTATCCCTCACGCTATCCTCTAATCCGTAACCATAAGCATAATCACTAACACCTAACATCTAACCTAATGTAACCACCAACTGTCTCCCCTCCCCTGACCCTACCATTCATTCTACCCATTCACTTACCCTGTGGTTCTGAGTAGTCCCTTCTGATGTGGACGTGGCCCCCAATGGCGCCTCCAGAGTCCTCCAGGGGGTCCTGTGGAAGCCAGGATCCTGTGCATGTGGACGTGGCCCCACGTGTTCCTGAGTCATAGTCAGCGGGTCCTGAGGACGCTGGGTCTCCTGTCACTGTGGACTATGCCTCACATCCTCTGGAAGCCTCACAGCAGGTCCTCAGGAGGCCGAGGGCTCCTGTATGCCTGGACATGGCCCCATGTCCCCCAGAAAACTCACCGCGGGTCCTGAGGAGGCTGTGGGCTCCTGTCAGCATACACGCAGCCCCTTATGTCCCGAAGCCAAAGTGCAGGTCCTGAGGAAGACAGGGTACCTGTCAGCATTGACGTGGCCCCACATTTTCCTCAAGCCTCACCATAAGACCTGAGGAGGCTGGGGGCTCCTGTCAGCATGGATGTGGCCCCAAATCTTCCCAAAACTTCACAGTGGGTCCTGAGGAGGCTGGAGACTCCTGTCACTATGGATGCGGCACCCACATTTTTCTTAGGCCTCACCACAGACCCTGACAAAGCTGGGGTCTTCTGTCCCCATGGACGCATCCACACATTTCCCCAAGTCTACACCAGGGGTCCTGAGGAAGTCAGCGTCCTGCTGTGTCCATGTGGCCCCAAATCCTCCCGAAGTGTCGCCGAGGGTTCTGAGGAGGCTGGGGCTCCTGTAACCATGAATGCAGCCCCCAGCTTCCAGAAGCCTCAACTTATGTCCTGAGGGACCCGGGTACTCCTGCCAGAGTGAACGCGTCGCCACATCTTCCTGAAGCCTCCCCACAGGTCCTGAGGCAGCTCAGGGACTCCTGTCAGTGTGGATGCAGGCCCATATCTTCCTGAAGCCTCCCCGGGGGTCGTGAGGCTGCTCAGGGGTGCCTCTCAGCGTGGATGCGGGCCCACAATTTCCTGATACCTCCCTGCGGGTCCTGAGGTGCTCAGGGCTCCCGTCAGCGTGAATGTGGGCCCACAACTTCCAGAAGCCTCCCTGCGGGTCCTGAGGCGGCCCAGGGGCTCCTGTCAGGGTGGATGTGGGCCCACATATTCCTAAAGCCTCATCGCGGGTCCTGAGGAGACCGGGGTTCCTGTCAGCATGAATGTGACCCAATTTCCCCCTGAAGACTCCCCGCGGGTCCTGAGGAGGCTGCAGCTCATCAGCATAGACGCGTCCCCATGTCTTCCGCAGGCCTCCCCAGCACAGGCTGGCTCCTGTTAGTGCAGGCAGAGGAGGCCTACTGCACATGCATGCCCCATGGGAGGGGCCTGGGCTCAGGCGCCCCCTGCGGGATGCTCAGGCGCTACAGGAGACTGTGCAGGAGGCAGCGGGTGCTCTCTGTGCTGCACCTGCCTCCTTTCAGCCTTCATCTGGGGCCTGTTAGCTTTGGAAACATCTCACTGAAAAGGAGCCCAACACCCGGCTTCCCCAGAAATACTTAAGGACAAGGAATTGGAGCCCACAGGACGTGAAAGGAAATGTGGACCAGACTTTTACCACGTCCTGCAAAACTCACTCAACCCTCTTCCACTGTGGGCGGGACCGCGGGTTGGTGCAGCCGCCCTGGAAACAGTGTGGAGGCCCCTCAGGAAGTTACAAATAGAGCCGCCCTGCGACCAGCAGGTGAACGGCCTGGAGCTCACTCCAAAGATACAGATGCAGTGAGACTTGGGACACCTGCACCCCAATGTCCACAGCAGCCGGTCCACAGTAGCCACACTGTGGGAGGACCCTCGGTGTCCGCTGCCAGATGATGGATAAAGAGGATGGGAGATAGATGATGGTCATAGAGAGAGGAATGGAACTCAGCTATCAAAGAGAAGGAAATCTTGCCATTTGCAATGATGTGGATAGAACTAAAGGGATCATGTTAAGTGAAGTAACTCACTCGGAAAAGAGAATGACGTGTGGTTTCATTCATAGGTGGAATTAAAGAAGCAAAGCAGATGAACAACTGTAAAGGGAAGGAAAAACAAATAAGATGAAAACAGATGCAGGAAATACAGACTCTTAATGATAGGAAACAAACTGAGGGTCGCTGGAGGGGGCGGATAACAGGGGACCGGCATGAAGGAGGTCACGTGATGTCACGAGCACTGCTGTTATCTCCAACTGGTGAATCCCTGAATTCTTCCTCTGAAAGTGTAATACGCTATACGTTAATTAATTGGGTTTAAATTAAGTTAAAAAAATCAGTTCTATCAGAGCACATTTCCTTCTGTACTCTCTGTTTTGCTCATTCAGCTTATGCCGGAACCACCCCCGTGGGTCTGGTTTGTCTAAGTAGGCTCCACGCCTCGTCCATGGCCCAACACAGGCCTAGAACTCACGACCCCTGAGATCAGGACTGGAGGTGAGGTCAGGAGTTGGATGCTTAACCGACGGAGCCAGCCGGGGGCCCGAGAACCACACTGCTTTATCCTGTGTCTCTGTGACATCTTTTGAAATAGGAAAGTGCCACGTCCCACTCTGTCATGCTTCTCCAATACTGATTTGACCTCCGGGGTCATTTGTTGTGGGGGTTGGATGTTATGGGTTTTGTTTTTTTTTTCCTATTTCTAAGATCTGCCACCATGATTTTGATAGGAATGACATGAAACTGAGGGTGGCTTCAGGAACTGCGGACATTTTCACAAGACGAGGCTCCGACCCCACGAGCCCAGGACGGCCTCCCAGAGCCTGGTATGGCTCAGTGCACAAGACTTGTGCTCCTTTGGTTCAGTCTCATTATTTATCCTCCTTGATGCTCCTGAGAAGGCCTTCACGTCCTTCCTTTCCTTCCTGAGTGCTCATTGTCGGGACACAGCAAGGCTACTCTGCTTTGTAGGGTCAGTTTGTGTCCCTTTACTTTACTGAGCTCACTCCTTAGTTCTAACAGGTTTTGGTGGAGGCTCTTGGGTTTCCTGTTTCTAGTACCGCGTCTTCAGCAAATAGGGACAGTGTGACGTCCCCCTTCCATGTGTGGAACCTTTGCTGTTTACAGCTTAATGTCCTAGAAAGCCCCACAATTGAATCAAAACTGAGCCCAGGCCAAGGGCAGGAAGCCCCTATTAGAATGAGAACAGAGCTCAATGCCCTTGAAGGCCCCATATCAAAATGTAAACAGAACTTGAGGAATTGCTCCAGCCCTTCTTGAGGTCCCCAAGACCAGCCCTTAAATTTTTTTTTTTAAATTTTTATTTTTTTATGATAGTCACAGAGAGAGAGAGAGAGAGGAGAGAGAGGCAGAGACACAGGCAGAGGGAGAAGCAGGCTCCATGCGCCGGGAGCCTGATGTGGGATTCGATCCCGGGTCTCCAGGATCGTGCCCTGGGCCAAAGGCAGGCGGTAAACAGCTGCGCCACCCAGGGATCCCAAGACCAGCCCTTAAAACTAAGCTAAAACCTACCTCGGGTCCAAGTCCCTGGTCTGCAATGTCGGGTATACTTGGACACAAGATCGAGCTTGTAAATAATCCCTCGTGTGTTTGCATCGGAATCGGCTTCTTGGTGGTTTCTCATATTCGCAATCTTGGGCACAACAGTCTGAGATAAAAAACAAAACCAAAAGAAACTCAGACGCGGGCAGAATGAAAGCAGGGTTCTGAGAGAAGCGGCAGGGAACCGGGGGCTTGGCGGCTCTTCTGTGGTGGGCCTGCAGACTGGGGGGCGGAATCCTCAGTCCTAGAGCTAGAGGACCAGCGTCCCCACCCGCCTCCCCCCCAACAGACCCGAGTCTCAGGGAGCAGCACAGCACTGCCCGCTGGAGGCCAGAGGTGCTGATGCCCACCCCGTCACTGATCCCCGCAGGTGCATCTCCCAGGCAGATGTGCACCTGACAATCAGCACCACATCCCATCGCCAGACACCACACAGACCACTCGCTGCCACCAAGTTGTCAGACCACAGAGGCCCGGAGAGGAGGCCTGGAGACACATTTGCCTCTCGCAAAACTTGCGCCCCTATCGAACGAAATCCTTTCAAGCGAAGCTTACAGAAGGTCTGCATGTGGGATGTTCAAGTCCTAAGCTCAAACCAAAGGAGTGTGCATGCCTTGGAGGCAGCTGTCCGCTGGGAGCCAAATTGACAAGGCAGACACTTGGTTCACACTCCGCCACACTCGCCCATACAATGAAATGCTGTGGAAGCAGAACGTACAGGCAGTCAGGATGGGGGAGGTACAGGCCATAAGCTCAACTCTCAGAAGTGTGTATGCTTTGCATCCGATGACTGCTAGACACTTATAGAGATGAGGAATACCCGAGCTACACTCTAATTGAACAAGGACGTTGGCAATCGCTATATTGAACTCAGATACACGTGTACAGTCCTGACACTTCCACTCGCATTTCTCCAACCTCTTTTAGCACCTAATGTAAGGAAGTTAGCAGCTATGACTATGGGTAGGCAGGATGCGGGAGGGTCCTGCCCTGATCTCAGCTCTCACAAAAGACCATGCCTAGAAGCCCGCTTTCAACTAGCTGCGTTCTAATGGCCGTGAGACCATAGCAGTCTTCTAACTCAGGAGGTTTGAAGAATACCACTCTACTGCACCTGGAGACATCTTCCAGGCCTGCACTATTCCACTTGCTTCTCACAAGCTTCTGACAAACGTCTCTGGTGAAGATGTTCAAAACTCATTCTGCAGGCAGTGTGGAACTGTGAGGGACTAGGTGTGAGCTCAACTCTCGGGAGAGAGATGCTTTTGGACTCAGAGTTCAGCTAGCTTCTCACGTATGGAACTTAGTATGTAGCACCTGTCTAAGACAGGAATTACTAGGAAATCGCTGGATTGAGCTTGGAGGCACTAGTCTTGTATGCGGGGATTTTCCACTTACCTCTCACAACACTTCAGTCACGCATCAAGCCTAGGCCTGTTAGCAGCAAAGTGTACCTGCAGGCAGGATGTGGGAAGTACAGGCCATAAGCTCAACTCTCAAAAGTGTGTACAACTGGGAGGCAAATGTCTGCTACCCACTCGTACATGGGAGTTAGAAACTAGCTACACTCTAATTGAACAAGGACGTTGGCAATCACTGTATTGAACTCAGATACACGTGAGTACCATCCTGACACTTCCACTTGCATTTCTCCAACCTCTCCCAGCACCTAAGATAAGGACGTTAGCAGCTATGACTATGGGCAGGCAGGATGCAGGAGGGTCCTGCCCTGAGCTCAGCTTTCAAAAGGAGACCTGCCTCGAAGCAAGCTTTCTACTTATTGCGTTCTGATGGCCATCAGAACGTGGCAGCATTGTAATTCAGGATGTTCCATGAATACCGCTTTACTGCACCTGGAGACACAACCTTGAAGCCTGCAGCTTGCCCCTTGCGTCCCATGAGCTTCTGACAAACATGTCTAGTGAGGATGTTCGTAACTGTATCTGCAGGCAGTGTGGAACTGGGAAGGACCACGTTTCAGCTCAACTCTGAGAGGGAAGTTCCCCAGAGAGACAGCTTTCAGCTAGCTACTCAGGTTTGGAAGTTAGTATGTAGCTCCCATCTGAGGGAGGAATTCCTCAGAAGTTGCTGGATTGAACTAACACACATTTGCCTCTCGCAAAACTTGCGTCCCGTATCGAACAAAATCCTTTGGAAGCTAAGCGTAAAGGCGGTCAGCATGTGGGAGGTTCAAGTCCTAAGCTCAATCCAAAGGTGTGTGCATGCCTTGCAGGCAGCTGTCCGCTGGGAGCCAAATTAACAAGGCAGACACTTGGTTCTCACTCCGCTACTCTCTCGCATACAACGAAATGCTGTGGAAGCGGAACGCACAGGCAGTCAGATGGGGGAGGTACAGGCCATAAGCTCAAATCTCAGAAGTGTGTATGCTTTGCAGGCCGACGTTGCTAGACACTTATCGAGGCGAGGTATACCCGAGCTACACTCTAATTGAACAAGGACGTTCGTAATCGCTATATTGAACTCAGATACACATGAGTACAGTTCTGACACTTCCACTCGCATTTCTCCAACATCTCCCAGAACCTCACTTAAGGATGTTAGCAGCTATGACAATGGGCAGGCAGGATGCGGGAGGGTCCTGCCCTGAGCTCAGCTCTCACAAGAGAGCATGCCTAGAAGCCAGCTTTCAACTAGCTGCGTTCTAATGGCCGTGAGACCATAGCAGTTCTAACTCAGGAGGTTCGAAGAATACCACTCTACTGCACCTGGAGACACCTTCCAGGCCTGCATGATTCCACTTGTGTCCCACAAGCTTCTGACAAACGTCTCTGGTGAAGACGTTCAAAACTCATTCTACAGGCAGTGTGGAACTGTGAGGGACAGGGTGTGAGCTCAACTCTCGGAAGAGAGATGCTTTTGGACTCGGGGTTCAGCTAGCTTCTCACGTATGGAACTTAGTATGTAGCACCTGTCTACTACAGGAATTACTAGGATATCGCTGGATTGAGCTTGGAGGCACTAGTCTTGTATGCCGGGATTTTCCACTTACCTCTCACAACACTTCTGTCACGCATCGAGCCTAGGACTGTTAGCAGTGAAGTGTACCTGCAGGCAGGATGTGGAAAGTACAGGCCAAAAGCTAAACTCTCAGAAGTGTGTATGCTTTGCAGGCCGATGTCTGCTAGACAGTTATCGAGGCGAGGTATACCCGAGCTATACTCTAATTGAACAAGGACGTTGGCAATCATTGTATTGAACTCAGATAGACGTGAGTACAGGCCTCATGCTTCCACATGCATTTCTCACAACCTCTCCCAGCACCTAATATAAGGATGTTAGCAGCTATGTCTACAGGCCGGCAGGATGCGGGAGGGTCCTGTCTTGAATTCAGCTCTCAAAAGGAAGCATGCCTCGAAGCCGAAAGTCAGGAGGTTCAATGAATACCGCACTACTGCACCTGGAGACACAACCATTGAAGACTTCAACTTGCCCCTTGCGTCCCATGAGCTTCTGGCATACATCTCTAGTGAGGATGTTCAAAACTCTATCTGCAGGCAGTGTGGAACTGTGAGGGACTACGTGGGGTCTCACCTCTCAGAATCAAGTTCCCCTGGACACTGCGTTCAACTAGCTTCTCTTGTATGGAAGTAGTAGCAATGTATGAGAGGAATTCCTCGGTAGTCGCTGGATTGAGTTTCAAGACACATGTCTCCTGGCCTGCACCTTCCAATTGCCTCTCACACAACTTCTGTCCCGCAACAAACCTAGGCCTGTTAGAAGCGAAGTGTACATGCAGTCAGTGTGGGACCCAGGAAATTTCTTTTTATTTATTTATGATAGTCACACAGCGAGAGAGAGATAGAGAGGCAGAGACATAGGCAGAGGGAGAAGCAGGCTCCATGCACCGGGAGCCCGACATGGGATCGATCCCGGGTCTCCAGGATCACGCCCCTGGCCAAAGGCAGACGCTAAACCGCTGCGCCACCCACGGATCCCGAGACCCAGGAAATTTAACAAAAATCCCCTACTCCTGGACAAGCAGAGGAGGACAGATGCCATTTTGTGCTACAGCTGTCACCCTCTGTATGACCCCTACATAACCTGCTTATTGCTTAAGGTGCTGCCCCACCCTAGTCAAGCTTTTGGGCACACGCTACTCAGAAATCGGCCCATAACAATGTAACCCTGCTTTGTGCCAGCCAAAACTGCGCGCCAATTCTGACCAAAGTAATAGGCCAGCTCAAATGGATACTATAGGGTAAGATGTAATTCAATCGGCCACCTGCGTGTGGACCGACATGACTGTGCAACTTTCTGTGTATTCCATGGGCCACTGCCCCTATAAAGCTGCTATGCCTTAGTCTTGGGGTCCAAGTCCCTGCTCCGCTGTGTCAGGTATACTTAGACCCACGCTCCAGCTTGTGAATAAACCCTCTTGTGTTTGCATCGGTGTCGGCTTCTCGGTGGTTTCTAGGATTCACAATCTTGGCCACAACATTTGGGGGCTCGTCCGGGATCTGAGAGACCTCCAGGACCTTATCCGGAGGATTTCACGCGTGGTGAGTGCACTCTTTTTCCACCTTTTGCGTGCATATTCTCTAAGAGCTCTAACCTATAGGAATTCCAATCTGTATTAGGTCAGCATTGACTTAGGCGGATGCGCTGGTGGGCCATCAACCGGGGGTCTTGAGGAGACGTCCCTTGCCCCTGCCTGGAGGATGGAGGTCCTATCTGTAAGGAGGATGGAGGTCCTCATCTGTATGGAGGATGAGCGTCCTCATATGTAAGTAGGATGGGGTCGTCATCTGTATGGATGACGGGGGTCCTCATCTGTAAGGAGGACGGGGCTCCTCATCTGTATGGAGGACGGAGTCCTCATCCGTAAGGAGGACGGGGGTCCTCCTCTGTATGGAGGACGGGGGTCCTCATCTGTAAGGAGGACGGGGGTCCTCATCTGTATGGAGGACGGGGTCCTCATCCGTAAGGAGGACGGGGGTCCTCCTCTGTATGGAGGACGGGGGTCCTCATCTGTAAGGAGGACGGGGGTCCTCATCCGTAAGGAGGACAGGGGGTCCTCATCCGTAAGGAGGATGGGGGTCTTCGTCTGTATGGAGGACGGGGGTCCTCATCTGTAAGGAGGGCTGGCTGCCAGCCCTTCGGATTACTTTCTGTCTTGTCTCCGCAGCTGCACTAGAACGTTTGTCTGTTACTGTGCTCTTCTTACCTCTTTGCACGCTGGTCTGTGTTACCTGTTTGTGTGCTGGTCTGTGTTACTGTGTTCTTGTTAACTGTGTGTTTGACTGTGTTATTTGTAAACTGTCATAACTGTCTGTGCCTTGGTGTGGACGGGGGACATAATGGGACAGATGCAAACCATACCCTTGTCTCTTATGCTCTCCCACTTCTCGGATGTTAGGGAAAGAGCTCTTATTGTGAGCATAGACATACAGAGAGAGAGATTCCAAATTTATTGCATATCAGAATGGCCAACCTTTGACGTGGGATGGCCCCGAGAAGGAAATTTTCACCTACCTATTATCTTACAGGTTAAGGCCGTGAACTTCAGGGACAAACCAGATGGCCACCCTGACCAGATGCCCAACATCCTGGCCTGTCAGGACATGATCGAGAATTCCCCTCCTTGGCTAAAACCCGTTTTTACTCCCCAAAGCACACAACTCGCCTGAAGGTAAGGAGCGACTCCGGGTCCACCGCCAGACTCTAATGGCAGGTCTCCAGGCTGCCACGTGCAAGACTACCAATCTGGCCAAGGTCTATGATGTGAGACAGGGTAAGGATGAGAGTCCAGCAGCCTTCTTAGAGGGAGCAATAGAGGCTTTTAGGCAGTACACCCCTATGAACCCAGAAGCCCCGGAAACAAAGGCCGCAATTATCATGGCTTTTGTTAACCAGGCCGTTCTGAACATTAAAAAGAAATTGCAAAGAGTAGAGAGACCGGGAGAGAAGAGCTTGCAGGACTTAGTGACAATAGCAGAACGAGTCTATAATAGAAAAAGTCCGGAAGAACTGCATGTTACCACCCCACACGCTATTAAAGGGGTACTCAAACAGCCCCCAGACAGCTGGATCAGCAATGCCCATCTGACCCATTATCAGAGCCTACTGCTAAACCCCACCAGAATTTTATTTAAGCCACCGACAACCCTGAATCTGGCAACGCTACTCCCTAACCCAGACTGGGACCCCCCTCTGCATGACTGTCAAGAAATTTTGGCACAGGTGTACGGAATCAGAGCTGATCTCCAGGACCAGCCACTGCCGAACGCCAATGCCACCTGGTACACGGACGACAGCAGTTTTGTCCGAGAAGGAGTCCGATTTGCGGGGGCAGCCATACCATAACCACGGAGACAGAGACCGTCTGGGCGGAGCCATTGACAGCCTAAATGTTGGCTCAATGGGCAGAACTGATCCCACTGGCCAAGGCACTGACCATGGAGGAAGGTAAACGAATAAATATCTACACCGACAGCAGGTACGCCTTTGCCACCGCTCACATTCACGGAGCCCTTTACAGAGAGAGAGAGAGCTTCTGACAGCAGAGGCAAAGACTGTTAAAAACAAAACGGAGATTCTTGAACTCCTGAGGACCCTCTGGCTGCCCAAGGCCCTAGCCATCATCCACTGTCCGGGGCACCAAAAGGCAGACACACCAGTAGCCAGGGGAAACCGGCTAGCCGATTTAAAAGCAAAGGAGGCGTCCCTTTTGGTGACCCAGGTCTTAGCAACCACGCTACCTGATCTGGGGGAACGGAACCTGCCGGACACCCCCAACTATAGTGATGCTGACTTACACTGGATCAAACGCTTGCCTATGACCCAGTGATTGTGTGGCTGGTGGAGGGCCACAGACTCCAGCATCATCTTGCCAGAAGAACTGGGACGGCGAGTCCTATCCAAAACGCATCGGAGTACTCACACGGGAACAAGGAAGATGGAAGACCTCATACGACATGCAAAGATCACTATTAAAGACTCTCGAGCAAAGATCGAGCAGATCGTGGCAAGCTGCCACTCATGCCAGTTAACTAATGCCACCGCCCATGGATCTAACCCAGGCACCTGGCTCCGGGGGGACTGCCCAGGAGCCTACTGGGAAGTGGACTTCACTGAGGTAAAACCTGGAAAATATGGATACAGGTATTTATTAGTGTTTGTAGATACTTTTTCAGGATGCACAGAGGCATTTCCCACCAAACATGAAACGGCACAGACCGTGACCAAGAAACTGCTGGAAGACATCTTACCAAGGTATGGTTTTCCTGTTAAGATTGGGTCAGACAAGGGCCCAGGATTCTTCTCTAAGGTAACACAGGGAGTGGCACTAGTACTTGGGGCAGATTGGAAATTAGATTGTGCATATAGGCCCCAGAGCTCAGGACAGGTAGAGAGGATGAACAGAACACTAAAGGAGACCTTAACTAAATTAGCCCTGGAGGGATCCCTGGGTGGAGCAGCGGTTTGGTGCCTGCCTTTGGCCCAGGGCGCGATCCTGGAGACCCGGGATCGAATCCCACATCGGGCTCCCGGTGCATGGAGCCTGCTTCTCTCTCTGCCTGTGTCTCTGCCTCTCTCTCTCTCTGTAACTATCATAAATAAATAAAAATTAAAAAAAAAAATAAAATAAATTAGCCCTGGAGACTGGCGGGGACTGGGTGACTCTCCTCCCCTTCGCCCTATATCGGGTGAGGAACTCCCCATATAAGATGGGACTGACTCCCTACGAGATCATGTTCGGTCTTCCTCCACCTGTTATCCCCATTTTAAAACTTGAGGTGCTTGCTGAATTTGATGATCACCAACTTCTTTTCTCCCTCCAAATGTCATGAACCCATGAGCAGGTGTGGCCTAAGCTGAGGGCCCTCTATGAGACTGGGCCACCCCCGGATCCCCATCGATATCAGCCAGGTGACTGGGTGTACATGTGTACGTGTGGAGATACCAACACCGGACACTTCAACCTCGCTGCAAGGGACCTACACCCTGATCCTGACCACCCCCAATGCTCTCAAGGTCGACGGGATTACTCCCTGGTCCACTACACCCACGTCCAGCCAGCTGACCCACATACCGTTCTCAAGAACTTTGTTCCAGAATGGAAAAGCCACCCGGACAAGGACAATCCCCTAAAGCTAAGAGTGCACCGTTCTCACTAATTTCACACCTCCAAGACTCCCTAGTCTGAGGTTGTCCTTCAAAATAGAAAGGGATTAGACTTAGTCTTCTTACAACAAAGGGTGTGTGTGTGGTGTGTGGGGGGGGTATGTGCTGCCTTAAACGTAGAATGCTGCTTCTTCGCTGGAATATAAATGGCAGCGAGAACAGCAACAAGGTTGGTTAAAATCCTGGTTTAATCATTCCACCTGGCTCACCCTAAGAGCAACCTGGACCCTTGATTGGATCCTGCATAAGATCCTCTGAAAAAGGGGGGAATGTGGGACCCAGGAAATTTAACAAAAATCCCCTACCCCTGGACAAGCAGAGGAGGACTGATTCCATTTTGTGCTACACCTGCCACCTCCTGTATGACCCCCACATAACCTGCTTATTGCTTAAGGCGCTGCCCCACCCTATTGGAGCCGCTGGGCACACCCTAATCGGAAATCAGCTCAGAACAATGTAACCCTGCTTTGTGCCACCAAAACTGCGCGCCAATTCTGACCAAAGTAATAGGCCAGCTAAAATGGATACTATAGGGTAAGATGTAATTCAATCGGCCACCTGCGTGTGGACCGGCATGACTGTGCACCTTTCTGTTAATCCCATGGGCCACTGGCCCCTATAAAGCTGATACGCCGCCTCTTAGTCTCGGGGTCCAAGTCCCTGCTCCGCAGTGTCGGGTATATTTGGACCCATGCTGGAGCTTGTAAATAAACCCTCGTGTGTTTGCATCGGTGTCAGCTCCTTGGTGGTTTCTCGTATTTGCAATCTTGGGCACAAGACCAGGGCCTGCTGCCCTGACCTCCCTTCCAGGGCCACACTGACCGCCCCACAGGCCCTCTGTGCCCGAGGCACACAGGCACGGGGATGCGGGGAGGGGAGGAAGTGCCCCGGAACCCGGCCAGCCCGGGCCCCCAGGACAGAGGGAGCACAGACCTCCTAGGTCGCTTTGCACAGACCCTGGTGACCTGAGGCTCCCTGACTGTCACTCTGTCCCAGCCCCTCCTGGCCCGGGGGCACGGGCTGAGTCCCAGTAAAGTCCGTGGGGTCCTGACCCTGGTGTCTGGCCGCCCCTGGTAGGCACGTGGGGACGTCAGCTGTGTGTATGCCTGGCGGCGCCCCTGCAGGGGCTGGTTGGGGCCTGGGTGGTGCCCCCTCCTCCTCTCTGGGGGTCTCTCCACGCCCCGTGCACAGAGTTCCTGGAGACACAGAAATGGGCTGGCTGTGCATTTTCGCACCACAACACTTTCTTGACTTGCTACGGCAAACGGGCTCAGAGCCGAGGGTGCCCACCTTCCCCTGGGGAGGGAGCCCTTTCTGTCCTTCAGGCGAGGGCAAGAATCACACGGGGTGGGGGGGCGGGGGCTGGAGTCCCCCACCTGGAAGCATGTGTGGACTCCGTTTGGGGGCGTGTGTCCCCCAAACACAGGTTTCAGCCTGAGAGACGGTTCTGAGGACAGCAGAGCTGACCTGGACCTGCAGCTCATGGGCTCCTGCGCTGGGTCCCTTCAGGGCAGCTGGACCCCGGCCTCGGGCCCCCTGGGGCCCCAGCACCTGGAGGAGCCTGCCTCCTGCTGTGGGTGTTGGTGGGGCCCACCAGCCTACCCCTGTTCTCCCCACCCTCGGGTGTCCCGGGATCCCCAGGGCTGCCCTAGGTCAGCGACCCGGATCTGTGGGGCACGCCCAGGGCCCAGGAGGACACATCCAGCTGTGGGAGGACTCGTTCAGCCTAGAGCCAGAATCCAGGCCCGGCCAGACTAATGGATCCCATTAGTCTTTGTGTTGGGCCTGGGGAGGGCTCAAATCACCCCAGCCCCCACAGAGCCCAGGGCCAGGCCAGCCCAGGTCCCTCTGGGTTAGGGGCTGGTGTCCTGTGCAGGGTGTGCCGCCCTCCAGGACGGACAGTGGGAGGAGGCAGGGCACAGTGCATCCTGTGTTCCATCCACCTGCACCCACCCTGTCGGGGGCTCCCGGCCTTCCCTCTTCCCTGCAACCCCTGGGTACTCTATGGGACACCAGGGCTTCTGATGGGAGTAGGCTGTCCAGAGAACCCCGGGGAGGCTGAGCATGTCCCACAGGGGGCAGCTGCACTGGGTGCTTGCTGGGGGCCGATGGTGTTGGGCAGAGGTATGATGGTGGTGGAGTGTGAGGGATGGTGTAGGGGGGATGGTGTGGGGGTATAGTGTGGTCAGGGATTGTGTGGGGGTGTGAGGGAGATGGTGTAGGGGGGATGGTATGGGGACAATGCCATAGTGGATGATGATGTAGGGGATGGTGTGGGGGTGGGGAATGAGCAGGATGGCTCAGGGTGCCTGCAGACACAGGGCATCCTCTTTCTCTAAGATGCACACGGAGACGTCTACAGATAATGGCGACCCCAGTCTGGGGTTTGCTGTGACACCTGCCCCAGGGGCCCCGTATGGTCAGTGCAGGGCCCTGGCTGGACCGGGGGCATTATCTGGGGGTCATCATACTATGTATGTTTACAAATTGCAAATTGTCTCAAATGAAATGCATAGACTTTAGAAATATATAAAGCATCGAGGGTGGGTGTCACCCTGACCCGTCCGGCCCTCATCGGATCGATGTGTGTCCTGTTCTAGCCACGGCCATGCCGCCTGGCCCCCAGGTCCCCTTACTGCTCCCCACGGCTCCACCCCAGCCCCTTGCCTTTCAGGCGGCTGTCCCTCAACCCTTTGGAGTTCAGCTCACATGGCAACCCCTGGAGGCCCCATCGTAGTGGCCTCCTCATCCCCGAACTCCGGGTGTGGGGGCACGGGGGTCATCCCCAGCACCTTACCATGCGGCGGTGTGTTGTTGGCTGCTGTTGCTACCCCCGGCCTCAGAAGCCCCGTGTTTCCTACCCAGAAGCCCCCAGGCCTCCCCTGGGGCCTGGAACCCCCCCCGGCCCAGGAGCCTCACCCGACCCCATAGCGGGCCCAAAACATGGTGTGGCTGCCGAACGTCCTGTTGACGTCCAGGCCTATCTGCGTGATGTCCCTGGAGGAGACCAGGGCCTCCTCCTTCATTTCCTGCGGGAAAACCGGGGAGGAGGAGCCGGCATCAGGGACACAGACCCCGACCTGTCACCAGCTGCAGTCCTGGGCAGGGAGCCCTGGGGCCACCATGGGAGTGTGTCCTGCCAAAACCTCCTTCCTTCCCCTGGGAGGCCGGGGATGGCGGCAGTGCGCACCATGCCCATGGGACTTCTGTGAGGGCCTGTGCCCAGCTGTTGTGGGCTGGGAGGTGACTGAGGGTCAGCCTGGGTGGGAGGGGACAGGGGGTCAGCCCAGGTGGGGAGGTGACATGGGGGTGTTGTGCTCAAGATTGTGAATCCGAGAAACCACTAAGGAGCCAACACCGATTCAAACACAGGAGGGTTGATTTACCAACTCGAGCTTGCGTCCAAGTATACCCGACAGGGCGGAGCAAGACTTAGACCCCGAGGTGGGTTTTAGCTTAGTTTTGTTTTTTTGTTGTTTTGGTTTTTTTTTAGCTTAGTTTTAAGGGCTGGTCTCAGGTACCTCCAGAAGGGCTGGAGCAATTCCTCAAGTTCTGTTTACATTTTGATATGGGGCCTTGGAGGGCATTGAGCTCTGTTCTTATTCTAATAGGGGCTTCCTGCCCTTGGCTTGGGCTCAGTTTTTATTGTAATGTGGGGCTTTCTAGGACATTAAGCTGTAAACTTTTGTTTTTTTTCCCCGTAACTGAAGTAATGTAAATTTCAGCTCTTATTCACAGGGACCTGGGATGGCTGGACATGTGCTAACGCTGAACATAAAGTGGAATGGCCTTAATTTTCTTGGCCTCCACATGTCCCATCCTATCTAGCTCCTTCCCCCTTCCCCAGAGCTCCTAAGAGAGCAATTGCAAATGACCTCTGGTGCTAGCATGTGTTGGGGGACAGGCCCAGGGATTTGGGATCAAGAAGACCTGGAGCTCGGGCCTCCTGGGTGGCTGTGCAGTGGGATTCCATGCTGCAGACTCTTATTCCCTAAGGCTATCTTGACAACTGACTTTGTACATAGAAAACCTCTCCTTTGTCTTTAAAAGATGAAGAGCCAGTCAAAGCATTTTTTCTCTGCCCATCTGATTGCTCAGATTCCAATGTGAGACGTATTTCCTGTTAATAAGGATAATTTACTATCCGTAGTACTATGGTTAAAATATTCTGACACAAGTAGTTCAGAGGGATGAGGGTTTCTCATCTCTTTCTTCACCGTTGAGTCACTCATAAGGAAATGCATCTTTATGGATTTGGAACGAACTGAGAGACATTATTACCAATGGTCCTATTACTATGTGAAGGATTCTTCCCTGAGATTCTTCCCCTGTTTTAACTGACACTGAAACACTGCGAACTCTTTGGAAGACAAATGTGCAGGAAATAAATGTTATGCATTGCTAATTTTAAATGCACTTGCAATATGGTGTCTAATATAAAAGAAGTATTTTTATCTGATATTTGCTATTTATTATCCTTTCCTGCTTTTCAGGTTGAGGAGGCATTATACGTGCTCATAAGTGTTTTTCTTTCCTTCTGATATAAAATTCTTACTTTGTTCCCATTGAAGGAACTCTTTAAGAATAAGGCAAAAATTAATTAAACTATTCTAAAATCTTCACACTTGGAGCCTGATTCATTTATGTCAATTTTCAAAATAAATCTTATTGATTAGAAAAAAAAAAGATTTATAGGGAAATTGAGAAGATAGTACAGAGAATTCTCATGCACTCGCACTCAATTTCTCCAATTATCGATATCTTATATTAGTACGGTACAAATATTAGCGAATGAATCAATATTAAAATATTCGCATTAACCAAAGACCATACTTTATTCAGATTTCCTTTTTTTTTTTTTTGCTAAGTTACCATCCCTCATATCACATTAAACTTGTCATCATGTTTTCTTAGGCTCCTCTGGATTTTGACAGTTTTTCAGCCTTTTCTTCTTGTTGTTGAACTGGAACACTTTGAGAAGTAGAGTATTTTGTAAAATTTCCCTCAGTTGGGACATGTCTGTTTATCTCATGATTGAACTGTGATTGTGAATCATATACAGAGTTATACTGCCATTTTTATTATATCATATAGGGGATAGATACTATCAACATGATTTATCAGTCTTGGGAGGCAGATGTCTGCTACCCACTCCTACATGGGAGTTAGAACCTAGCTGCACTCTAATTGAAGAAGGCCATTGGAAATCGCTGTATTCAACTCAGATACACGGGAGTATAGGCCTGACGCTTCCACATGCTTTTCTCACAACCTCTCCCAGCACCTACCATCAGGATGTTAGCAGCTAAGTCTACAGGAAGGCAGGATGCGGGTGGGTCCTGCCCTGAGCTCAGCTCTCAAAAGGAAGCATGCCTCGAAGCCAGCTTTCTACTAGCTGCGTTTTTATGGCCATGAGAACATAGCAGCATTGTAAGTCAGGAGGTTCCATGTACACCGCTCTACTGCACCTGGAGACACAAGCATTGAAGCCTGAGCTAGGTAGGCCCTTGTGTCCTATGAGCTTCTGACAAACTTGTCTAGAGAGGAGGTTCGAATTTCCATCTGAAGGCTGTGAGGAACTGTGAGGGACTGGGGGTGAGCTCAAGTCTCAGAAGCAAGTACCCATTGGACACTGAGTTCAACTAGCTTCTCATGTAAGGAACTTAGTATGTAGCACCAAACTAAGAGAGCAGTTCCTCAAATATCTCTGGATTGGGATATGAGACACTAGTCGTGTGGGCCGGCACCTTCCACTAACCTCTCACAACCCTTCTGTCACGCATCAAGGCTAGGCCTGATAGGAGCGAAGTGTATCTGCAGTCAGCATGTGGGAGGTACAGGGCATGAGTTCAACTCTCAGAAGTGTGTATGCTTTGCAGGCAGATGTCTGCTAGACACTTATTGATGGGAGCTAGAAGCCGAGCTACACTCTAATTGAACAAGGACGTTGGCAATCGCTGTATTGAACTGAGATACACGAGAGTACAAGCCTGTCACTTCCACGTGCTTTTCACACAACCTCTGTCAGCACCTAACATAAGGATGCTAGGACCTATGTCTACAGGCAGTTATGATGCGGGAGGGTCCTGCCCTGACCTCAGCTCTCACAACGAAACATGCCTAGAAGCCAGGTTTCAACTAGCTGCATTCTTATGGCAGTGAGAATGTAGCAGTATTCTCAGTCAGGAGGTTCCAAGATTACCACTCTACTGCACCTGGGGACACCTTCCAGGTCGGCATTGTTCCACTTGCGTCTCAGAATCCTCTGACAAACGTCTCTGGTGAAGACGTTCGAAACTCACTCTGCATGCAGTGTACAACTGTGAGGGACTGAGTGTGAGCTCAACTCTCAGAAGTAAGTTGCTTTTGGACAAGGCGTTCAGCTAGCTTCTCACCTATGGAACTTGGTATGTAGCACCAGTCTAAGACAGGAATTACTAGGAAATCGCTGGATTGAGCTTGGAGGCACTACTCTTCTGTGCCGGGACATTCCACTTACCTCTCACAACACTTCAGTCACGCATCGAGCCTAGGCCTTTTAGAAGCGACGTGTACCTGCAGGCAGGATGTGGGAGGTACAGGCCATAAGCTCAACTCTCAGAAGTGTGTATGCCTGGGAGGCAGATGTCTGCTACCCACTCGTACATGGTAGTTAAAACTTACCTACACTCTGAAGAAGGCCATTGAAAATCACTGTATTCAACTCAGATACACGTGAGTTCAGGTCCGACGCTTCCACATGCTTTTCTCACAACCTCTCCCAGCACCTAACATAAGGATGCTAGGACCTATGTCTACAGGCAGTCAGGATGCGGGAGGGTCCTGTCCTGACCTCAGCTCTCACAAGGAAGCATGCCTCGAAGCCAGCTTTCCACTAGCTGCGTTGTTATGGCCGTGAGAACGTAGCAGCAATGTAAGTCAGGACGTTCCGTCAATACCGCTCTACCGCACCTGGAGACGCAACCATTGAAGCCTGCAGCTTGCCCCTTGCGTCCCATGAGCTTCTGACAAACCTGTCTAGTGAGGATGTTCGTTACTCCATGTGCAGGCAGTGTGGAACTGGGAAGGACCGCGTGTCAGCTCACCTCGCAGAAGGAAGTTCCCCAGAGTGACAGCTTTCAACTAGGTACTCAGGTTTGGAAGTTAGTATGTAGCTCCCTTCTGAGGGAGGAATTCCTCTGAAGTCGCTGGATTGAGCTAAGAGACACTTGCCTCTCACAAAACTTGCGTCCCGTATCGAACGAAATCCTTTGGAAGCGAAGCATACAGGCGTTCAGCATGTGGGAGGTACAAGCCATAAGCTCAATCCAAAGGAGTGTGCATGCCTTGGAGGCAGCTGTCCCCTAGCGCGAAATTGACAAGGCAGACAGTTGGTTCTCACTTCGCTACTGTCCCGCATACAACGAAATGCTGTGGAAGTAGACCATACAGGCAGTTAGGATGGGGGAGGTCCAGAGCATAAGCTCAACTCTCAGAAATGTGTATGCCTTGCAGGTGATGGCGCTTGCCACTCGTTCATGGGAGTTAAAACGTAGCATGACTCTAATTGAACAAGGCTGTTGGAAATCCCTGTATTGAACTCAGATACACGTGAGTACAGGCCTGACACTTCCACATGCTTTTCACGCAACCTCTTCCAGCACCTCACTTAAGGATGATAGGAGCTATGTCTACAGGCAGTCAGGATGAGGGAGGGTCCTGCCCTGAGCTCAGCTCTCACAAGAAAGCATCCCTAGAAGCCAGGTTTCAACTAGCTGCATTTTTATGACTGTGGTGTCCTTCTAACCTAATCTATACTTGGTCACTCCAGTCCCCAACGGGCCTCAGCTGGACCTGGTGCCTCTGGTACTTAGTTTGGTCTCACCTGGACCTGGTGACTGTGTTCCCACCTGGTCCTCAACTGGTCTTATGACTTTTGTCCCCACCTGGGCCTCACCCAGACCAGGTGACTGAGTTCCACCTGGGTCTTACCTGGACCTGGTGAATCTGGTGCCCTCCTGGGTATCACCAGGACCTGGTGACTCTGGTCCTCACGTGCGCCCCACCTGGACCTGGTGACTCTTGTACCCACCTGGGCATCATCGGGATATGTTTAGTCTGTTTCCCAAGTGAGACTCTGGAACATTTAACTTTGGTCCTCACCTGGGCCTCACCTGGACCTGGTGACTCTGTTTCCCACATGAACCTCACCTGGACCTGGTGTCTCTGCTGTTCTTCTAGCCTCACCTGTACCTGGTGACTCCAGTCCCACTCCCCCCGGGCCTCACCTGGATTTGGTGACTCTGGTCCTCAGCTTGGTTTCATCTGGACCTGGTGACTGTGGTCCCCACCTTGGCCTCACCCAGACCTGCTGACTCTGGTTCCCACCTGCGCCTCACCTGTACCTGGTGATCTGGTTCTCACATGGACCACACCTAGACCTGGTGTCCGTGCTGTCCTTCTAGACTCACCTTTAACTGGTAACTCTGGTCTCCACCTGGGCCTCACCTGGACCTGGTGAATCTGGTCCCCACTTGGTCCTCAAGAGGACCTGGTGACTCTGGTCCTGAGGTGGATATCATTGGGACATGGTTATTGTGTTCCCCACCTGGGACTCACCTCGACCTGGTAACTCTGGTCCTTACCTGGGCCTCACCTGGACCTGGTGATTCTGGTCGGCACCTGAGACTACCCTGGATCTGGTGACTGTGGTCCCCACCTGGGCCTCACTTGGACCTGGTGACTCTGATCCCCATCTGGGCCTCACCTGGCTCTGTTGACCATGGTCCTCAACTGGGCATAATTGGGACCCGGTGACTGTGTTCCACAACTGGACCTCACCTGGACCAGGTGACTCTGGTTCCCCTCTGGGTCTCACGCTGACCTGGTGACTGTGAACCCCACTTTGGCCTGACTTGGACCTGCTGACTCTGGTTGCCACCTGCGCCTCACCTCGAACTGTTGACTCTGGTTCTTTCAAGGGCCTCCCCTGTACCTGGTGCTTCTGGTCCCCACCTGGGCCTCACTGGGACCTGCTGAGTGTGGTTGCCACCTGCATCTCACCTGGACCTGGTGATTCTGGTCCCCACCGGAGCCTCACCCATACCTGGTGACTTAGGTCCCCATGTGGACCTCACTTGGACCTGGTGATTCTGGTCCTTGCCTGGTCCTCACCCGGACCTGGTGACTCTGTCCGGGTGTTGGGCTCCATTTCAGTGAGACGTTTCCGAAGCTCACAGGCCTCAGCTGGAGCCCGGAAGGAGGCAGGTGCGGCCCTAGAGACGGGGAGGCCGCCTCCTGCATGGCCTCCTGCAGTGCGTAAGTGTCCCGCAGATGGCACCCGACTCCAGGCCCCGCCCAAGGAGCGTGCATGCGCAGTAAGCCTCCTCCGCCTGCACTAACAGGAACCCGCCTGTGCTTGTGAGGCCTGAGGAGGACGTGGGGTCGCGTCCACGCTGATGAGCCCCAGCCTCCTCAGGACCCGCGGTGAGGCTTCAGTAGGACATTGGGCCGTGTTCACGCTGTCAGGAGTCCCGGTCTCCTCAGGACCCGCGGTGAGGCTTCAGGAAGCTGTGGGCCCGCATCCACGTGACAGGAGCCCCTGGGCCTCCTCAGGACCCGCGGGGAGGCTTCAGGAAGATGTGGCGCCGCGTCCACTCTGGCAGGAGCTCCCGGGCTCCTCAGGACCCAAGTTGAGGCTTCTGGAAGATGGGGGCCACATCCATGTTGACAGGAGCCCCGGCCTCCTCAGAACCCACGGTGAGGCTTCGGGAGGATGTGGGGCCACGTCCACACTGACAGGACGCTGACCTCCTCAGGACCCCCGGTGTAGACTTCGGGAAATATGGGGATGTGTCCCTGCCGACAGAAGACCCCAGCCTTGTCAGGGCTCGTGGTGAGGCCTAAGAAAGATGTGGGGACCGCATCCACACTGACAGGTCTCCGGCCTCCTCAGGACCCCCTCTGAAGTTTTGGGAAGCTTTGGGGCCACGTCCATGCTGACAGGAGCCCCCAACCTCCTCAGGTCTTATGGTGAGGCTTGAGGAAAATGTGGGGCCACATCAACACTGACAGGACCCCCGTTCTCCTCAGGACATGCACTTGGCTTCGGGACATATGGGGCTGCGTCTATGCTGCCAGGAGCCCACAGCCTCCTCAGGACCCGCAGTGAGTTTTCGGGGGGACGTGGGGCCATGTCCAGGGTGACAGGAGCCCCCGGCCTCCTGAGGACCTGCTGTGAGGCTTCCAGAGGATGTGAGGCATAGTCCACAGTGACAGGAGTCCCGTCGTCCTCAGGATCCGCTGACTATGACTCAGGAACACATGGGGCCGCGTCCGCACTCACAGGAGCCCGGCTTCCTCAGGACATCCTGGAGGACTCTGGAGGCGCCGTTGGGGGCCACGTCCACATCAGAAGGGACTACTCAGAACCACAGGGTAAGTGAATGGGTAGAATGAATGGTAGGGTCAGGGGAAGGGAGGCAGTTAGTGGTTAGGGTTAAGTTAGATGTTAGGGGTTAGTGATTAGGCTTATGGTTACAGATTAGAGGTTAGGGTGAGGGATAAGGGTAAGAGTCAGTGGTTAGGAGTTAGGATGGGGGTTAGGTATTAGGGAAAGGGGTTAGGGTTAGGACAGGATTTAGAGTTAGGGTTAGGGTTTAGGCTTTAGGGATTAGGGCAGGAGGTTAGGAGTTGGGGTTAGGGTTATGGTTAGAGTTAGGGTTGGGCTTAGGTTTGCAGTTAGGGTTAGGGGTAGAAGCAGGCTCCCCAAAGGGAGGGCAATGTGGGACTCGATCCTGGGATCCCAGGATCACACCCTGAGCCGAAGACAGATGCTCAACCACTGAGCCACCAGGTGTCCCCCAGGGTTTGGTTTCAAATCTAGTTTGTCTGATATAAGTACGGGTCCTCCAGCTTTCTTTTGCTGTCCATTAGCGTGATAGATGATTTTCCATCCCCTGGCTTTCAATCTGCTGGTGTCTATAGGTCTAAGGTGAGCATCTTGTAGGCAGCATACAGATGGATCTTGTTTTTTTAATAAAGATTTTATTTAAGAGAGAGAGAAGCAGAAAATTAGGCAGAGAGAGAAGCAGGCTCCCCACCAGGAGCCCAATATGGGACTCAATCCCAGACTCCAGGATCACACCCTGAGTCAAAGGCAGAGGCTCAACCCCTGAGCCACCCAGGCATCCCGGATCATGTTTTTTAAGCCACTCTGATACCCTATATCTTTTGATTGGAGCATTTAGTCTATCAACATTCAGAGTGATTATTGAAAGATATGAACTTAGTGCCTTTGTGTTACCTGTAGAGTTGGTGTTGCTGGTGATGTTCTCTGGTCCTTTCTAGTTTTTTGCTTTTCGTCTCTTTTTTTCCCCCACTAGAAGAGTCCCTCTTAAAATTCCTTACTGGACTGGTTTAGTGGTCATGAACTCCTTTATTTTTTGCCTGTCTGAGAAACTCTTTATCTCTCCTTCTATGCTGAATGACAGCCTTGCTGGAGAAAGAATTCTTACAAATTGAACTCCAATTTAAAAAAAATTAAAAACATAAAATAAATTTTTGCTATTATGATTGAGGAAAACGGCATTTTATGTTCAGAAATTTTTAATTTCTTCCTAGGGAGATTAAATAAATTTTGATGATTATTCTTAAAAGAAAACAAAAGAAAGGATTCTTGGCTGCATACTTTTCCCATTCAGCATATTGAATATTTCCTTCCACTTCCTTCTGGCTTGCCAAGTTTGTGGACAGATCTGCTGCAAACTGATTCATCTTCCCTTGTAGGTTAAGGACTACCTCCCCCAAGCCCCACCTCCACTGCTTTCAGGATTCTTTTCTTGTCTGTGTATTTTGTGACTTTGACTCTGAGGTGCCTGGGTGATGGTCAGCTTCTGTAGAATTTATTGGGAGTTCTCTGTCTCTCGATTTCAGTGTCTGTGTCCTTCCTCAGGTTATAGAAGTTTACATAATTCATTCAAATAAAACTTCTACCCCCTTTTCTCTCTCTTCATCTTCTGAGTCTCCTATGATATGAATGTTATTGTTTTAATAAGTGGCTGAGTTCCCTCAGTCGGCCTCTGTGGTCCATAACCTTTCTTGTTTTTAAGGCTTCCACTTGGGACTGCATCTCAGTTATAGCATTTTTAACGTTGGCCTGACTAGATTTTAGTTCTTTTAGTTCTACAGTAAGGGATTCTCTAGTTTTCTTCTATGCTCTTTTTCCAGCCCAGCTGCTATCTTTCTTTTTTTTTTTTTTAATTTTTATTTATTTATGATAGTCACAGAGAGAGAAAGAGAGAGAGGCAGAGACATAGGCAGAGGGAGAAGCAGGCTCCATGCACCGGAAGCCCGATGTGGGATTCGATCCCGGGTCTCCAGGATCGTGCCCTAGGCCAAGGGCAGGCCCCAAACAGCTGCGCCACCCAGGGATCCCTAGCTGCTATCTTTCTAATCATTGTTTTAAACTGTAGTTAGACATCATATATGTGTATTGATGAACTTCCTGGCTGTGAGTACTACCTCATGTTATTTTATGGAGGTGAATTTCTCCATCTCATTATTTTTTCCAGAAAAGAAAGAAGGAAGAAAAAGAAAAAACAAGAAAAACAATAACAACTGCCCTCCCCCAAAAAACACCAGATTATTTTGGCCTGGTTGTTAAAAGATTCTAAATCCCAAAATAAGAAACACAATTAAAGTACCATGAAAGTAAAAATAAGAAATATATAAGGTACATAAATAAAAATTAAAATAAAGCAATTAATAAAAAAGAATCAAAGTAAATAAATGAAAATAAAGCACAAAGTGCAAAGGAAGCTAAACCCTACTTTCCAGGCAGAGCTGAAGCTCTGCAGCCTCTGTGGTCCGACAACTTGGTGGCAGCGAGTGGTCTGTGCGGGGTCTGGGGATGGGCCTTGGCGCTGATTCTCAGGTGCACATCTGTGGGCTCAGAGGCGGGGTGGGCGTCAGCGCCTCTGACCTCCAGCGGGTGGCGCTGTGCTGCTCCCTGAGACTCGGCGCTGATGGGCGGGATGCGAGTGGGGACACTGGGTCCTCTGGCTCTGGGGCTGAGCATCCCGCCCCCCCAGTCTGCAGGGGCCTCCACAGAAGAGCCCCCAAGCCCCCGGGTCTCTGCCGCTTCTCTCAGAACCCTGCGTTCACTCTGCCTGCTTCCGAGCTTCTTTTGGTTTTGTTTTTTTTACTCAGACTGTTGTGCCCAAGATTGCGAATCCGAGAAACCACTGAGAAGCCGACACCGATGCAAACGCACCAGGGTTTATTTACAAGCTCAAGCTTGCGTCCAAGTACACCCGACACAACGGAGCAGGGACTTGGACCCCGAAGTGGGTTTTAGCTGAGTTTTAAGGGCTGGTCTCAGGGACCTCCAGAAGGGCTGGAGCAATTCCTCAAGTTCTGTTTACATTTTGATATGGGGCCTTCAAGGGCATTGAGCTCTGTTCTCATTCTAATAGGGGCTTCCTGCCCTAGGCCTGGGCTCAGTTCTTATGCTAATGTGGGGCTTTCAAAGACATTAAGCTGTAAACTTTTGTTTTTTTGCTGTAACTGAAGTAATGGAAATTTCAGCTCTTCTTTGCAGGGGCGTGGGATGGCTGGACGTGTGCTAACACTGGACTTAAAGTGGAATGGCCTTAATTTTCTCGGCCTCCACGCATCCCGTCTTCCTATCTAGCTCCTTCCCCCTTCCCTGGAGCTCCTAAGAGAGCAATTGCAAATGACCTCTGGTGGCAGCCTGTGTTGGGGGACAGGCCCAGGGATTTGGGATCAGGAAGACCTGGAGCTCAGGCATCCAGGCTGTGCAGCCAGATTCGATGCTGCAGACTCTTATTCCCTAAGGCTATCTTGACAACTGACTTCGTACATAGAAAAGCTCTCCTTTGTCTTTAAAAGATGAAAAGCAAGTCAAAGCAGTTTTTCTCTGCCCATCTGATTGCTCAGATTCCAAACTGAGACATATTTCCTGTTAATAAGGATAATTTACTATCCATAGTATATGGTTAAAATATTCTGACACGAGTAATTCAGAGGGATGAGGGTTTCTCATCTCTTTCTTCACAGCTCAGTCACTCATCAGGAAATGCATCTTTATGGATATGGAAAGAACCAAGAGACATTATTACCAATGGTCATATTATTAGATTAAGGATTCTTCCCTGAGATCCCAAGAAGGCAATTTTTCCTCGGGCTTGAGGAGGCCTCTTGGAGTGAGGTTAAAATCAGAAATTGTGAGTTTGGGTTTCAGATAATGAACTGGTTAGCTACATAAACACGGACAAGCACTTAGGTTCTTTTTGAATTTCAATTCCCTTAAAAGCTATAGAATAATTTCTAAACACCTCATTAGACTCTTGTAGGATTTCTTTATTGCTAATATAGGTTAACATTCATATGGCACATATTATTTGCCAAGAATTGTGTCATGTTTCACATAAAAGAACTCATGGGATCCTCCAACAACCCTATGGGCAGATACTGTTGTCTTGATGGGCCAACTAAAGGATTCGAACTCAGGAAGCCTGGCTCCAGGCCGTTATGGCCACCAGAAAATATTTATTAAGTACTTACTAACGTCCTAGGTATTGTACAAATAAAGTCCAACTCTTTACTCATTAGAGCTCTATGGCACAGGCATTATTACTGTCACAGTTTTGCAGAGAAAGAAGTAGGTTCAGAGCCTAAGCTCAAGGGACTTGTCCAGAGCCCTACAATTCAGAGGCAGAAACCTTCCTTTTCCTCATAATATTCTCCTTCCACCACTTACCTTCTCCTTTCTCTAAGTCTTAATATAAATGTTGCTTCTTCTGGTCATCTTCTCTGAGGCCCCAGTTAGACTAAGCCTTCTTATATATGTACTTGTAGTAAGCTGTATATTTACCTTTATATTGGCTACTATAATCTTGTTTAGGGATCCCTGGGTGGCGCAGCGGTTTGGCGCCTGCCTTTGGCCCAGGGCGCGATCCTGGAGACCCAGGATCGAGTCCCATGTCGGGCTCCCGGTGCATGGAGCCTGCTTCTCCCTCTGCCTGTGTCTCTGCCTCTCTCTCTCTCTCTCTCTCTGTATGACTATCATAAATAAAATAAAAAGTTTAAAAAAAAAAAATCTTGTTTAGTTGTCTTTCGGTCACTTTTTGGTTAGTATCCGTCTCTCCCACCAGCATGGCCTGGAGGGAGCTAGGGACTGCATCTATGTCTGGTTAACTTGGTATTCCTAGCACCTTGCACATAGTAGCTATGCACCAAATACTTAATAAATTAATGGATCCCTAACCTTCTTGAGTTGATGTTGATAAACATTAGAACATGAAATGGACAAAGATAAGAATGAAATTGCTGAATGAAATGATAAAAAGCAATTTTATCCATTCACTCATTCAGTATTTTATCAGGTGCCTACTGTGTGCCATATCTGAGCGAAGGAAAACGATACGTGATTCCATTAGAGTATTATAATAGCAACTTAAAAATTGGCCTTCTAAGGCATTTGCTATAGTTGAAAGCTCTAACGAAAAGGCTCAGTGATTAGGAAGGAACTCAATAAAATCAAAATAAAGTATTATCTGGGCAGTGATTTCCCAGTAAATTTGGTTTAATAAAAATTTCACATGAATCATTTCTTAACTGACACTGAAGCACTGTGAACTCTTTGGAAGACAAATGTCAAGAAAATAAATGTTATGCATTGCTAATTTTAAATGCACTTGCAATATGGTGTCTAATATAAAAGAAGTATTTTTATCTGATTTTTGCTATTTATTATCCTTTCCTGCTTTTCAGGTTGAGGAGGCATTATTCGTGTTCATAAGTGTTTTTCTTTCCTTCTGATATAAAATTCTTACTTTGTTCTCATCTAAGGAACTCTTTAAGAATAAGGCAAAAATTAATTAAACTATTCTAAAAATGTTTTCACACTTGGAGCCTGATTCATTTAAGTCAATTTTCAAAATAAATCTTATTTATTAGAAAAAAAAAAGATTTATAGGGAAATTGAGAAGATAGTACAGAGAATTCTCATGGACTCGCACTCAGTTTCTCCAATTATCAATATCTTATATTAGTATGGTACAAATATTAGCTAATGAATCAATATTAAAATATTCGCATTAACCAAAGACCATACTTTATTCAGATGTCCTTAGTTTTTGCTAAGTTACCATCCCTCACATCACATTACACTTGTCCTCATGTTTTCTTAGGCTCCTCTGGATTTTGACAGTTTTTCAGTCTTTCCTTATTGTTGTTGAACTGGAACACTTTGAGAAGTAGAGTATTTTGTAAAATTTCCCTCAGTTGGGACATGTCTGTTTATCTCATGATTGAACTGTGATTGTGAATCATATACAGAGTTATACTGCCATTTTTATTATATCATATAGGGGATAGATACTATCAACATGATTTATCAGTCTTGGGAGGCAGATGTCTGCTACCCACTCCTACATGGGAGTTAGAACCTAGCTGCACTCTAATTGAAGAAGGCCATTGGAAATCGCTGTATTCAACTCAGATACACGGGAGTATAGGCCTGACGCTTCCACATGCTTTTCTCACAACCTCTCCCAGCACCTACCATCAGGATGTTAGCAGCTAAGTCTACAGGAAGGCAGGATGCGGGTGGGTCCTGCCCTGAGCTCAGCTCTCAAAAGGAAGCATGCCTCGAAGCCAGCTTTCTACTAGCTGCGTTTTTATGGCCATGAGAACATAGCAGCATTGTAAGTCAGGAGGTTCCATGTACACCGCTCTACTGCACCTGGAGACACAAGCATTGAAGCCTGAGCTAGGCCCTTGTGTCCTATGAGCTTCTGACAAACTTGTCTAGTGAGGAGGTTCGAAATTCCATCTGAAGGCTGTGTGGAACTGTAGGGACTGGGGGTGAGCTCAAGTCTCAGAAGCAAGTACCCATTGGACACTGAGTTCAACTAGCTTCTCATGTAAGGAACTTAGTATGTAGCACCAAACTAAGAGAGCAGTTCCTCAAATATCTCTGGATTGGGATATGAGACACTAGTCGTGTGGGCCGGCACCTTCCACTAACCTCTCACAACCCTTCTGTCACGCATCAAGGCTAGGCCTGATAGGAGCGAAGTGTATCTGCAGTCAGCATGTGGGAGGTACAGGGCATGAGTTCAACTCTCAGAAGTGTGTATGCTTTGCAGGCAGATGTCTGCTAGACACTTATTGATGGGAGCTAGAAGCCGAGCTACACTCTAATTGAACAAGGACGTTGGCAATCGCTGTATTGAACTGAGATACACGAGAGTACAAACCCGTCACTTCCACATGCTTTTCACACAACCTCTGCCAACACCTAACATAAGGATGCTAGGACCTATGTCTACAGGCAGTTATGATGCGGGAGGGTCATGCCCTGACCTCAGCTCTCACAACGAAGCATGTCTAGAAGCCAGGTTACAACTAGCTGCGTTCTTATGGCAGTGAGAACATAGCAGCTTTCTGAGTCAGGAGGTTCCAAGAATACCACTCTACTGCACCTGGAGACACTTTCCAGGCCTGCATTATTCCACTTGCGTCTCACCAGCTTCTGACAAACGTCTCTGGTCAAGATGTTCGAAACTCATTCTGCAGGCAGTGTGGAACTGTGGGACTGGGTGTGAGCTGAACTCTCAGAAGTAAGTTGCCTTTGGACACGGGGTTCAGATAGCTTCTGACGTATGGAACTTAGTATGTAGCACCAGTCTAAGACAGGAATTACTAGGAAATCGCTGGATTGAGCTTGGAGGGACTAGTCTTGTGGGCCGGCACCTTCCACTTAACCTCTCACAACACTTCAGTCATGCATCGAGCCTAGGCTTGTAAAGAGCGAAGTGTACCTGCAGGCAAGATGTGGGAGGTACAGGCCATAGGCCCAACTCTCATAAGTGTGTATGCCTGGGAGGCAGATGTCTGCTACCCACTCATACATGGGAGTTAGAACCTAGCTACAGGGATCCCTGGGTGGCACAGTGGTTTAGCGCCTGCCTTTGGCCCAGGGTGGGATCCTGGAGACCCGGGATCAAATCCCACATCGGGCTCCCAGTGCATGGAGCCTGCTTCTCCCTCTGCATATGTCTCTGCCTCTCTCTCTCTCTCTCTGTGTGTGTGTATGTGTGTGTATGTGTGTGTGTGTGACTATCATAAATTAATTAATTAAAAAAAAAAGAACCTAGCTACACTCTGATTGAAGAAGGCCGTTGGACATCGCCGTATTCAACGCAGATACACGTGAGTACAGGCCTGTCGCTTCCACATGCTTTTCTCACAACCGCTCCCAGCACCTAACATTAGGAGGTTAGCAGCTACATCTACAGGCAGGCAGGATGTGGGAGGGTCCTGTCTTGAGCTCAGGTCTCAAAAGGAAGCATGGCTCAAAGCTGTAGTTCAGGAGGTTCAATGAATACTGCTCTACTGCACCTGGAGACACAACCACTGAAGCCTTCGACTTGCCCCCTGCGTACCATGAGCTTCTGGCATACATCTCTAGTGAGGATGTTCGAAACTGTATCTGCAGTCAGTGTGGAACTGTGAGTGACTGCGTGTGGTCTCACCTCTCAGAATCAAGTTCCCCTGGACACTGCTTTCAACTAGCTTCTCTTGTATAGAAGTTAGTATGTAGTGCCAATGTATGAGAGGAATTCCTCGGTAGTCGCTGGATTGAGCTTCAAGACACTTGTCCCCTGGCCTGCACCTTCCAATTGCCTCTCACACCACTTCTGTCATGCAACGAACCTAGGCCTCTTAGAAGCGCAGTGTACATGCAGTGTGGGACCCAGGAAATTTCTTTTTATTTATGATAGTCACACAGCAAGAGAGATATAGAGAGGCAGAGACATAGGCAGAGGGAGAAGCAGGCTCCATGCACCGGGAGCCCGACATGGGATCGATCCCGGGTCTCCAGGATCACGCCCCTGGCCAAAGGCAGGCGCTAAACCGCTGCGCCACCCACGGATCCCGGGACCCAGGAAATTTAACGAAAATCCCCTACTCCTGGGGATTAGCAGAGGAGGACAGATGTCATTTTGTGCTACACCTGTCACCCCCTGTATGACCCCTACATAAACTGCTTATTGCTTAAGGTGCTGCCCCACCCTAGTCAAGCTTTTGGGCACACGCTACTCAGAAATCGGCCCATAACAACGTAACCCTGCTTTGTGCCCGCCAAAACTGCGCGCCAATTCTGACCAAAGTAATAGGCCAGCTCAAATGGATACTATAGGGTAAGATGTAATTCAATCGGCCACCTGCGTGTGGACCGACATGTCTGAGCAACTTTCTGTGTATCCCATGGGCCACTGGACCCTATAAAGCTGCTATGCCTCTTAGTCTCAGGGTCCAAGTCCTTGCTCCGCTGTGTCAGGTATACTTAGACCCACGCTCCAGCTTGTAAATAAACCCTCTTGTGTTTGCATCGGTGTCGGCTTCTCGGTGGTTTCTAGGATTCACAATCTTGGCCACAACATTTGGGGGCTCGTCCGGGATCTGAGAGACCTCCAGGACCTTATCCGGAGGATTTCACGCGTGGTGAGTGCACTCAACTTTTTCCACCTTTTGCATGTATATTCTCTGAGAGCTCCAACCTGTAGGAATTCCAATCTGTATTAGGTCAGCATTGGCTTAGGCGGACGCGCTGGTGGGCCATCAACCGGGGGTCTTGAGGAGACGTCCCTTCCCCTGCCTGGAGGATGGAGGTCCTATCTGTAAGGAGGACGGAGGTCCACATCTGTATGGAAGACGGGGGTCCTCATCTGTAAGGAGGACGGGGGTCCTCATCTGTATGGAGGATGGGGTCCTCATCTGTAAGGAGGACGGGGGTCCTCATCCATAAGGAGGATGTGGTCCTCATCCGTAATGACGACAGGGGTCCTCATCCATAAGGAGGTCTGGGGGTCCTCATCCGTAAGGAGGATGGGGGTCCTCGTCTGTATGGAGGACGGGGGTCCTCATCTGTAAGGAGGGCTGGCTGCCAGCCCTTCGGATTACTTTCTGTCTTGTCTCCGCAGCCGCACTAGAACGTTTGTCTGTTACTGTGCTCTTCTTACCTCTTTGCACGCTGGTCTGTTACCTGTTTGTGTGCTGGTCTGTGTTACTGTGTTCTTGTTAACTGTGTGTTTGACTGTGTTACTTGTGAACTGTCGTAACTGTCTGTGCCTTGGTGTGGACAGGGGACATAATGAGGCAGATGCAAACCATACCCTTGTCTCTTATGCTCTCCCACTTCTCGGATGTTAGGGAAAGAGCTCTTATTGTGAGCATAGACATACAGAGAGAGAGATTCCAAATTTATTGCATATCAGAATGGCCAACCTTTGACGTGGGATGGCCCCGAGAAGGAAATTTTCACCTACCTATTATCTTACAGGTTAAGGCCGTGAACTTCAGGGACAAACCAGATGGCCACCCTGACCAGATGCCCAACATCCTTGCCTGTCAGGACATGATCGAGAATTCCCCTCCTTGGCTAAAACCCGTTTTTACTCCCCAAAGCACACAACTCGCCTGAAGGTAAGGAGCGACTCCGGGTCCACCGCCAGACTCTAATGGCAGGTCTCCAGGCTGCCGCGTGCAAGACTACCAATCTGGCCAAGGTCTATGATGTGAGACAGGGTAAGGATGAGAGTCCAGCAGCCTTCTTAGAGGGAGCAATAGAGGCTTTTAGGCAGTACACCCCTATGAACCCAGAAGCCCCGGAAACAAAGGCCGCAATTATCATGGCTTTTGTTAACCAGGCCGTTCTGAACATTAAAAAGAAATTGCAAAGAGTAGAGAGACCGGGAGAGAAGAGCTTGCAGGACTTAGTGACAATAGCAGAACGAGTCTATAATAGAAAAAGTCCGGAAGAACTGCATGTTACCACCCCACACGCTATTAAAGGGGTACTCAAACAGCCCCCAGACAGCTGGATCAGCAATGCCCATCTGACCCATTATCAGAGCCTACTGCTAAACCCCACCAGAATTTTATTTAAGCCACCGACAACCCTGAATCTGGCAACGCTACTCCCTAACCCAGACTGGGACCCCCCTCTGCATGACTGTCAAGAAATTTTGGCACAGGTGTACGGAATCAGAGCTGATCTCCAGGACCAGCCACTGCCGAACGCCAATGCCACCTGGTACACGGACGACAGCAGTTTTGTCCGAGAAGGAGTCCGATTTGCGGGGGCAGCCATACCATAACCACGGAGACAGAGACCGTCTGGGCGGAGCCATTGACAGCCTAAATGTTGGCTCAATGGGCAGAACTGATCCCACTGGCCAAGGCACTGACCATGGAGGAAGGTAAACGAATAAATATCTACACCGACAGCAGGTACGCCTTTGCCACCGCTCACATTCACGGAGCCCTTTACAGAGAGAGAGAGAGCTTCTGACAGCAGAGGCAAAGACTGTTAAAAACAAAACGGAGATTCTTGAACTTCTGAGGACCCTCTGGCTGCCCAAGACCCTAGCCATCATCCACTGTCCGGGGCACCAAAAGGCAGACACACCAGTAGCCAGGGGAAACCGGCTAGCCGATTTAAAAGCAAAGGAGGTGTCCCTTTTGGTGACCCAGGTCTTAGCAACCACGCTACCTGATCTGGGGGAACGGAACCTGCCGGACACCCCCAACTATAGTGATGCTGACTTACACTGGATCAAACGCTTGCCTATGACCCAGTGATTGTGTGGCTGGTGGAGGGCCACAGACTCCAGCATCATCTTGCCAGAAGAACTGGGACGGCGAGTCCTATCCAAAACGCATCGGAGTACTCACACGGGAACAAGGAAGATGGAAGACCTCATACGACATGCAAAGATCACTATTAAAGACTCTCGAGCAAAGATCGAGCAGATCGTGGCAAGCTGCCACTCATGCCAGTTAACTAATGCCACCGCCCATGGATCTAACCCAGGCACCTGGCTCCGGGGGGACTGCCCAGGAGCCTACTGGGAAGTGGACTTCACTGAGGTAAAACCTGGAAAATATGGATACAGGTATTTATTAGTGTTTGTAGATACTTTTTCAGGATGCACAGAGGCATTTCCCACCAAACATGAAACGGCACAGACCGTGACCAAGAAACTGCTGGAAGACATCTTACCAAGGTATGGTTTTCCTGTTAAGATTGGGTCAGACAAGGGCCCAGGATTCTTCTCTAAGGTAACACAGGGAGTGGCACTAGTACTTGGGGCAGATTGGAAATTAGATTGTGCATATAGGCCCCAGAGCTCAGGACAGGTAGAGAGGATGAACAGAACACTAAAGGAGACCTTAACTAAATTAGCCCTGGAGGGATCCCTGGGTGGAGCAGCGGTTTGGTGCCTGCCTTTGGCCCAGGGCGCGATCCTGGAGACCCGGGATCGAATCCCACATCGGGCTCCCGGTGCATGGAGCCTGCTTCTCCCTCTGCCTGTGTCTCTGCCTCTCTCTCTCTCTGTAACTATCATAAATAAATAAAAATTAAAAAAAAATAAAATAAATTAGCCCTGGAGACTGGCGGGGACTGGGTGACTCTCCTCCCCTTCGCCCTATATCGGGTGAGGAACTCCCCATATAAGATGGGACTGACTCCCTACGAGATCATGTTCGGTCTTCCTCCACCTGTTATCCCCATTTTAAAACTTGAGGTGCTTGCTGAATTTGATGATCACCAACTTCTTTTCTCCCTCCAAATGTCATGAACCCATGAGCAGGTGTGGCCTAAGCTGAGGGCCCTCTATGAGACTGGGCCACCCCCGGATCCCCATCGATATCAGCCAGGTGACTGGGTGTACATGTGTACGTGTGGAGATACCAACACCGGACACTTCAACCTCGCTGCAAGGGACCTACACCCTGATCCTGACCACTCCCAATGCTCTCAAGGTCGACGGGATTACTCCCTGGTCCACTACACCCACGTCCAGCCAGCTGACCCACATACCGTTCTCAAGAACTTTGTTCCAGAATGGAAAAGCCACCCGGACAAGGACAATCCCCTAAAGCTAAGAGTGCACCGTTCTCACTAATTTCACACCTCCAAGACTCCCTAGTCTGAGGTTGTCCTTCAAAATAGAAAGGGATTAGACTTAGTCTTCTTACAACAAAGGGTGTGTGAGTGGTGTGTGGGGGGGGTATGTGCTGCCTTAAACGTAGAATGCTGCTTCTTCGCTGGAATATAAATGGCAGCGAGAACAGCAACAAGGTTGGTTAAAATCCTGGTTTAATCATTCCACCTGGCTCACCCTAAGAGCAACCTGGACCCTTGATTGGATCCTGCATAAGATCCTCTGAAAAAGGGGGGAATGTGGGACCCAGGAAATTTAACAAAAATCCCCTACCCCTGGACAAGCAGAGGAGGACTGATTCCATTTTGTGCTACACCTGCCACCTCCTGTATGACCCCCACATAACCTGCTTATTGCTTAAGGCGCTGCCCCACCCTATTGGAGCCGCTGGGCACACCCTAATCGGAAATCAGCTCAGAACAATGTAACCCTGCTTTGTGCCACCAAAACTGCGCGCCAATTCTGACCAAAGTAATAGGCCAGCTAAAATGGATACTATAGGGTAAGATGTAATTCAATCGGCCACCTGCGTGTGGACCGGCATGACTGTGCACCTTTCTGTTAATCCCATGGGCCACTGGCCCCTATAAAGCTGATACGCCGCCTCTTAGTCTCGGGGTCCAAGTCCCTGCTCCGCAGTGTCGGGTATATTTGGACCCATGCTGGAGCTTGTAAATAAACCCTCGTGTGTTTGCATCGGTGTCAGCTCCTTGGTGGTTTCTCGTATTTGCAATCTTGGGCACAAGACCAGGGCCTGCTGCCCTGACCTCCCTTCCAGGGCCACACTGACCGCCCCACAGGCCCTCTGTGCCCGAGGCACACAGGCACGGGGATGCGGGGAGGGGAGGAAGTGCCCCGGAACCCGGCCAGCCCGGGCCCCCAGGACAGAGGGAGCACAGACCTCCTAGGTCGCTTTGCACAGACCCTGGTGACCTGAGGCTCCCTGACTGTCACTCTGTCCCAGCCCCTCCTGGCCCGGGGGCACGGGCTGAGGCCCAGTAAAGTCCGTGGGGTCCTGACCCTGGTGTCTGGCCGCCCCTGGTAGGCACGTGGGGACGTCAGCTGTGTGTATGCCTGGCGGCGCCCCTGCAGGGGCTGGTTGGGGCCTGGGTGGTGCCCCCTCCTCCTCTCTGGGGGTCTCTCCACGCCCCGTGCACAGAGTTCCTGGAGACACAGAAATGGGCTGGCTGTGCATTTTCGCACCACAACACTTTCTTGACTTGCTACGGCAAACGGGCTCAGAGCCGAGGGTGCCCACCTTCCCCTGGGGAGGGAGCCCTTTCTGTCCTTCAGGCGAGGGCAAGAATCACACGGGGTGGGGGGGCGGGGGCTGGAGTCCCCCACCTGGAAGCATGTGTGGACTCCGTTTGGGGGCGTGTGTCCCCCAAACACAGGTTTCAGCCTGAGAGACGGTTCTGAGGACAGCAGAGCTGACCTGGACCTGCAGCTCATGGGCTCCTGCGCTGGGTCCCCGCAGGGCAGCTGGACCCTGGCCTTGGGCCCCCTGGGGCCCCAACACCTGCAGGAGCCTGCCTCCTGCTGTGGGTGTTGGTGGGGCCAACCGGCCTATCCCTGTTCTCCCCACCCTGGGCTGTCCCGGGATCCCCAGGGCTGCCCTAGGTCAGCGACCTGGATCTGTGGGGCACACCCAGGAGGTCACATCCAGCTGTGAGAGGGCTCCCTCAGCCCAGAGCCAGAATCCAGGCCCAGCCAGGGCCGGGGGGGCTGGATCCCATTAGTCTTTGTGTTGGGCCTGGGGGGGGCTCAAATCACCCCAGCCCTCACAGAGCCCGGGGCCAGGCCAGCCCAGGTCCCTCTGGGTTAGGGGCTGGTGTCCTGTGCAGGGTGTGCCGCCCTCCAGGACGGACAGTGGGAGGAGGCAGGGCACAGTGCATCCTGTGCTCCACCCACCTGCACCCACCCTGTTGGGGGCTCCCGGCATTCCCTCCTCCTTGCAACCCCTCGGTACTCTATGGGACACCAGGGCTTCTGATGGGAGCAGGCTGTCCAGAGAACCCCGGGGAGGCTTAGCATGTCCCACATGGGGCAGCTGCACCGGGTCCTTGCTGGGAGCCGATGGTGTTGGGCAGAGGTATGATGGTGGTGGAGTGTGGGGGATGTACACACCCATAGTGTGGGTGGGGATTGTGTGGGGTGTGAGGGAGATGGTGTAGGGGGGATGGTATGGGGGCGATGCTATGGGGGATGATGATGTAGGGGGATGGTGTGGAGGTGGGGTATGAGGGGGATGGCGTGGGGGGCCTGCGGACACAAGGCATCCCTTTCTCTAAGATGCACACGGAGACGTGTACAGATAAAGGCGACCCCAGTCTGGGGTTTGCTGTGACACCTGCCCCTCGGGCCCCGCGTGGTCAGTGCAGGGCCCTGGCTGGACCGGGGGCATTATCTGGGGGTCATCATACTATGTATGTATACAAATTGCAAATTGTCTCAAATGAAATGCATAGACTTTAGAAATATATAAAGCATCGAGGGTGGGTGTCACCCTGAGCCGTCTGGCCCTCATCGGATCGATGTGTGTCCTGCTCCAGCCACGGCCATGCTGCCTGGCCCCCAGGTCCCCTTACTGCCCCCTACGGACCCCACCCCAGCCCCTTGCCTTTCAGGCGGCTGTCCCTCAACCCTTTGGAGTTCAGCTCACATGGCAACCCTTGGAGGCCCCATCCTAGTGGCCTCCTCATCCCCGAACTCCGGGTGTGGGGGCACGGGGGTCATCCCCAGCACCTTACCATGCGGCGGTGTGTTGTTGGCTGCTGTTGCTACCCCCGGCCTCAGAAGCCCCGTGTTTCCTACCCAGAAGCTACCGGGCCTCCCCTCGGGCCCCAACCCCCCCCCCCGGCCCAGGAGCCTCACCGACCCCATAGCGGGCCCAAAACATGGTGTGGCTGCCGAACGTCCTGTTGACGTCCAGGCCTATCTGCGTGATGTCCCTGGAGGAGACCAGGGCCTCCTCCTTCATTTCCTGCGCGAAAACTGGGGAGGAGGAGCCGGCATCAGGGACACAGACCCCGACCTGTCACCAGCTGCCGTCCTGGGCAGGGAGCCCTGGGGTCACCATGGGAGTGTGTCCTGCCAAAACCTCCTTCCTTCCCCTGGGAGGCCGGGGATGGCGGCAGTGCGCACCATGCCCAGAGGTCCCATGGGCCTCTGCCCAGCTGTTGTGGGCTGGGAGGTGACTGAGGGTCAACCTGGGTGGGAGGGGACAGGGGGTCAGCCCAGGTGGGGAGGGGACATGGGGGTGTTGTGCTCAAGATTGTGAATCCGAGAAACCACTAAGGAACCGACACCGATTCAAACACAGGAGGGTTGATTTACCAACTCGAGCTTGCCTCCAAGTATACCCGACAGGGCAGAGCAGAGACTTAGACCCCGAGGTGGGTTTTAGCTTAGTTTTGTTTTTTGTTTTTTGTTTTTTGTTTTTAGCTTAGTTTTAAGGGCTGGTCTCAGGTACCTCCAGAAGGGCTGGAGCAATTCCTCAAGTTCTGTTTACATTTTGATATGGGGCCTTGGAGGGCATTGAGCTCTGTTCTTATTCTAATAGGGGCTTCCTGCCCTTGGCTTGGGCTCAGATTTTATTGTAATGTGGGGCTTTCTAGGACATTAAGCTGTAAACTTTTTTTTTTTTTCCTGTAACTGAAGTAATGTAAATTTCAGCTCTTATTCACAGGGGCCTGGGATGGCTGTACATGTGCTAACACTGAACATAAAGTGAAATGGCCTTAATTTTCTTGGCCTCCACATGTCCCATCCTATCTAGCTCCTTCCCCCTTCCCCAGAGCTCCTAAGAGAGCAATTGCAAATGACCTCTGGTGCTAGCATATGTTGGGGGACAGGCCCAGGGATTTGGGATCAAGAAGACCTGGGTGGTTGTGCAGTGGGATTCCATGCTGCAGACTCTTATTCCCTAAGGCTATCTTGAAAACTGACTTTGTACATAGAACAGCTCTCCTTTGTATTTAAAAGATGAAGAGCCAGTCAAAGCGGTTTTTCTCTGCCCATCTGATTGCTCAGATTCCAATGTGAGACGTATTTCCTGTTAATAAGGATAATTTACTATCCGTAGTACTATGGTTAAAATATTCTGACACAAGTAATTCTGATGGATGAGGGTTTCTCATCTCTTTCTTCACAGCTCAGTCACTCATCAAGAAATGCATCTGTATGGATTTGGAAAGAACTGAGACACACTATTACCTATGATCATGTTATTATGTAAAGGATTCTTCCTTGAGATTCTTCCCCTGGTTTAACTGACCCTGAAACACTGTGAACTCTTTGGAAGACAATTGTCAGGAAATAAATGTTATGCATTGCTAATTTTAAATGCACTTGCAATATGGTGTCTAATATAAAAGAAGTATTTTTATCTGATATTTGCTATTTATTATCCTTTCCTGCTTTTCAGGTTGAGGAGGCATTATACGTGTTCATAATCGCTGTATTGAAATGAGATACAGGAGAGTACAAGCCTGTCACTTCCACATGCTTTTCACACATCCTCTGCCAACACCTAACATAAGGATGCTAGGACTTATGTCTACAGGCAGTTATGATGCAGGAGGGTCATGCCCTGACCTCAGTTCTCACAACGAAACATGCCTAGAAGCCAGGTATCAAATAGCTGCGTTCTTATGGCAGTGAGAACATAGCAGCATTCTGAGTCAGGAGGTTCCAAGATTACCACTCTACTGCACCGGGAGACACTTTCCATGCCTGCATTATTCCACTTGCGTCTCTCCAGTATCTGACAAACGTCTCTGGTCAAGATGTTTGAAACTCATTCTGCAGGCAGTGGGTATGAGTTCAACTCTCAGAAGTAAGTTGCCTTTGGACACGGGGTTCAGATAGCTTCTGACGTATGGAACTTAGTATGTAAGCACCAGTCTAAGACAGGAATTACTAGGAAATCGCTGGATTGAGCTTGGAGGCACTAGTCTTGTGGGCCAGCACCTTCCACTTACCTCTCACAACTCTTCAGTAACGCATCGAGCCTAGACTTGTTAAGAGCGAAGTGTACCTTCAGGCAGGATGTGGGAGATACAGGCCATAAGCTCAACGATCAGAAGTCTGTAAGCCTGGGAGGTAGATGTCTGCTATCCACACATATATGGGAGTTAGAACCTAGCTACAAGGATCCCTGGGTGATGCAGGGGTTTAGCGCCTGACTTTGGCCCAGGGCGCACTCCTGGAGACCCGGGATCGAATCCCACATCGGGCTCCCGGTGCATGGAGCCTGCTTCTCCCTTTGCCTATGTCTCTGCCTCTCTCTCTCTCTCTCTCTCTCTCTCTCTCTCTCGGTGACTATCATAAATAAATAAAAAATTAAAAAAAAAAAAGAAGGCCATAGGACATCGCCATATTCAACACAGATAGACACGAGTACAGGCTTGTGGCTTCCACATGCGTTTCTCACAACTTCTCCCAGCACCTAACATTAGGATATTAGCAGCTACATCTACAGGCAGGCAGAATGCGGGAGAGTTCTGCCCTGTCCTCAGCTGTCACAAGGAATCATGCCTAGAAGCCAGCTTTCAACTAGCTGCGTTCTTACGGCAATGAGAAGGTAGCAGTATTCTGAGTCAGGAGGTTCCAAGATTACCACTCTACTGCACCTGGAGATACCGTCAGGTCTGCATTGTTCCACTTGTGACTCAGAAGCCTCTGGCAAACGTCTCTGGTGAAGATGTGCGAAACTCACTCTGCAGGCAGTGTGGAACTGTGAGGGACTGAGGGTGAGCTCAACTCTCAGAAATATGTTGATTTTGGACAAGGCGTTCAGCTACTTTCTCACGTATGGAACATAGTATGTAGCACCAGTATACCACAGGAATTACTAGGAAATCGCTGGATTGAGCTTGGACGCACTAGTCTTGTGTGCCGGGACATTCCAGTTACCTCTCCCAACACTTCCGTCACACAGTGAGACTAGGCCTTTTAGAAGCAAAGGGTACCTGAAGGCAGGATGTGGGGATACAGGACATAAGTTCAACTCTCAGAAGTTGGTCCGTTTTGCAGGCAGATGTCTGCCAGACACATACTCAGGGGAGCTAGAACCGAGCTACTCTCTGATTGAACAAGGATGTTAGCAATCGCTATATTGACCTAGGATACACGTGAGAACGGGCCTGTCACTTCGACAGGCTTTTCACACAACCTCTTCCAGCACCTAACATAACGATGCCAGGACGAATGTCTACAGTCAGTATGCGGGAGGGTCCTGCCCTAACCTCAGCTCTCACAGGGAAGCATGCCTGGAAGCCAACTCTCAACTAGCTGCGTTCTTATGGCAGTGAGAAGGTAGCAGTATTCTGAGTCAGGAGATACCAAGATTACCACTCTACTGCACCTGGAGATACCGACCAGGTTTTCATTGTTCCACTTGCGTCTCAAAAAACTCTGGCAAACGTCTCTGGTGAAGACGTGCGAAACTCACTCTGCAGGCAGTGTGGAACTGTGAGGGACTGAGGGTGGGCTCAACTCTCAGAAGTAAGGTGTTTATGGACCAGGCTTTGAACTACCTTCTCACATATGGAACTTAGTATGTAGCACCAGTCTACCACAGGAATTACTAGGAAATCGCTGGATTGAGCTTGGAGGCACTGGTTTTGTGTGCCCGGAGATTCCAATTACCTCTCCGAACACTTCCGTCAAGCAGCGAGCCTAGGCCATTTAGAAGCGAAGGGTACCAGCAGGCTGGATGTGGAGGAACAGGCCATAAGCTCAACTCTCAGAACAGTGTATTCATTGGAGGCAGAAGTCTGCTACCCACTCGTACATGTGAGTTGGAACCTAGCTACACTATGATTGAAGAAGGTCTTTGGAAATCGCTGTATTCAACTCAGATACACGTAAGGACAGGAACAACGATTCCACATGCTTTTCTCACAACTTCTCCCAGCCACTACCATGAGGATGTTAGCAGCCACTTCTACAGTCAGGCACGATGCGAGAGGGTTCTGCCCTGAACTCAGCTCTCACAGGGAAGCATGCCTGGAAGCCAGCTGTCAACTAGCTGCGTTCTTATGGCAGAAAGAAGGTAACAGTATTCTGAGTCAGGAGGTTCCAAGATTACCACTCTACTGCACCTGGAGATACCGCCCAGGTCTGCATTGTTAACTTGTGCTCAGAAGCCTCTATCAAACGTCTCTGGTGAAGACCTTCGAAACTCACTCTGCAGGCACTGTGGAACTGTGAGGGACTGAGGGTGAGGTCTACTCTCAGAAGTAAGATGCTTTTGGACAAGGTGTTCAACTACCTTCTCACGTATGCAACTTAGTATGTAGCACCCGTCTACCACAGGAATTACTAGGAAATCGCTGGATTGAGCTTGGAGGCACTAATCTTGTGTTCCGCGATATTCCAATTACCACTCCCAATACTTCCGTCAAGCAGCAAGCCTAGGCCTTTTAGAAGCGAAGGGTACCAGCAGGCTGTATGGGGAGGTACAAGCCATAAGCTCAACTCTCAGAACTGTGTATTCCTGGGAGGCAGAAGTCTACTACCCACTCGTACATGCGAGTTGGAACTTACCTACACTCTGATTGAAGAAGGTCTTTGGAAATCGCTGTATTCAACTCAGATACACGTAAGGTCAGGAACAACGATTCCACATGCTTTTCTCACAACCTCTCCCAGTCACTAATATGAGGATGTTAGCAGCTACGTCTACAGTCAGGCAGGATGCGGGAGGGTTCTGCCCTGAACTCAGCTCTCACAGGGAAGCATGCCTGGAAGCCAGCTCTCAACTAGCTGCGTTATTATGGCAGAGAGAAGGTAGCAGTATTCTGAGTCAGGAGGTTCCAAGATTACCACTCTACTGCACCTGGAGATACCGTACAGGTCTGCATTGTTAACTTGCATCTCAGAGGCCTCTGGCAACTTCTCTGGTGAAGACCTTCGAAACTCACTCTGCAGGAAGTGTGGAACATGTGAGGGACTGAGGGTGAGCTCAACTCTCAGAAGGAAGATGCTTTTGGACAAGGTGTTCAGCTACCTTCTCACGTATGGAACCTAGGATGTAGCACCCGTCTACCAAAGGAATTACTAGGAAATCGCTGGATTGAGCTTGGAGGCACTAGTCTTGTGTGCCCGGAGATTCCAATTACCTCTCCCAACACTTCCGTCAAGCAGCGAGCCTAGGCCTCTTAGAAGCGAAGGGTACCAGCAGGCTGGATGTGGAGGTACAGGCCATAAGCTCAACTGTCAGAACTGTGTATTCCTGGGAGGCAGAAGTCTGCTACCCACTCGTACATGTGAGTTGGAACCTAGCAACACTCTGATTGAAGAAGGTCTTTGGAAATCGCTGTATTCAACTCATATACACGTAAGGTAAGAAACAACGATTCCATATGATTTCTCACAACCTCTCCCAGCAACTAACATGAGGGTGTTAGCTACGTCTACACTCAGACAGGATGCGGGTGGGTTCTTCCCTGAACACAGCTCTCAAAGGGAAGCATGCCTAGAAGCCAGGTCTCAACTAGCTGCGTTACTATGGCAGAGAGAAGGTAGCAGTATTCTGAGTCAGGAGGTTCCAAGATTACCACTCTTGGGCACCTGGAGATAACTTCCAGGTCTGCATTGTTAACTTGTGCTCAGAAGCCTCTATCAAACGTCTCTGGTGAAGACCTTCGAAACTCACTCTGCAGGCAGTGTGGAACTCTGAGGGACTGAGGGTGAGCACAACTCTCAGAAGGAAGATGCTTTTGGACAAGGCATTCAACTACCTTCTCACGTATGGAACATAGTATGTAGCACCCGTCTACCACAGGAATTACTAGGAAATCGCTGGATTGAGCTTGGAGGCACTAGTCTTGTGTGCCGGGAGATTCCAATTACCTCTCCCAACACTTCCGTCAAACAGCGAGCCTAGGCCTTTTAGAAGCGAAGGCTACCAGCACGCTGGATGTGGAGGTCAGGCCATAAGCTCAACTGTCAGAACTGTGTATTCCTGGGAGGCAGATGTCTGCTACCCACTCGTACATGTGAGTTGGAACCTAGCTACACTCTGATTGAAGAAGGTCTTTGGAAAACGCTGTATGCAACTCAGATACACGTAGTTCAGGAACAACAATTCCAGGTGCTTTTCTCACAACCTCTCCCAGCCACTAACATGAGGTTGTTAGCAGCTACGTCTACAGTCAGGCACGATGCGGGAGGGTTCTGCCCTGAACTCCGCAGTCACAGGGAAGCATGCCTGGAAGCCAGCTCTCAACTAGCTGCGTTCTTATGGCAGAGAGAAGGTAGCAGTATTCTGAGACAGGAGGTTCCAGGCTTACCACTCTACTGCACCTGGAGATATCCTCCAGGTCTGCATTGTTAACTTGCGCTCAGAAGCCTCTGGCAAACTTCTCTGGTGAAGACCTTCGAAACTAACTCTGCAGGCACTGTGGAACATGTGAGGGACTGAGGGTGAGCTCAACTCTCAGAAGGAAGATGCTTTTGGACAAGGCGTTCAGCTACCTTCTCACATATGGAACTTAGTATGTAGCACCTGTCTACCACAAGAATTACTGGGAAATCGTGAATTGAGCTCGGAGGCACTCGTCTTGTGTGCCAGGAGATTCCAATTACCTCTCCCAGCACTTCCGTCAAACAGCGAACCTAGGCCTTTTAGAAGCCAAGGGTACCAGCATGCTAGATGTGGAGGTACAGGCCATAAGCTCAACTCTCAGAAGTGTGTATGCATGGGAGGCAGATGTCTGCTACCCGCTCGTACATGGGATTTGGAACCTAGCTACACTCTGGTTGAGGAAAGCCGTTGGAAATCGCTGTATTCAACTCCGATACACGGGAGTTCAGGCCCCGTGCTCACACATGCTTTTCCCGCAACCTCTCCCAGCCACTAACATAAGGATGTTAGCAGCTACTCCTACAGTCAGGCAGGATGTGGGAGGGTTCTGCCCTGTCCTCAGCTCTCACAGGGAAGCATGTCTTGAAGCTAGCTGTCAACTAGCTGCATTCCTATGGCAGTGAGAAGGTAGCAGTATTCTGAGTCAGGAGGTTCCAAGATTACCAGTCTACTGCACCTGGGGATACCCTCCAGGTCTGCATTGTTACCCTGCGTCTCAGAAGCCTCTGGCAAACGTCTCTGGTGAAGACATGCGAAACTCACTCTGCAGGCAGTGTGGAACTGTGAGGGACTGAGGCTGAGCTCAACTCTCAGAAGTAAGATGCTTTTGGACAAAGCGTTCAGCTACCCTCTCACATATGGAACTTAGTATGTAGCACCAGTCTACCGCAGGATTACTCGGAAATCGCTGGACTGAGCTTGGAGGCACTAGTCTTGTGTGCCGGGTGATTCCAATTACCTCTCCCAGCACTTCCGTCAAACAGCGAGCCTCGGCCTTTTAGAAGCCAAGGGTACCAGCATGCTGGATGTGGTGGTACAGGCCATAAGCTCAACTCTCAGAAGTGTGTATGCATGGGAGGCAGATGTCTGCTACCCACTCGGACATGGGATATGGAACCTGGCTACACACTGATTGATGAAAGTCGTTGGAAATCGCTGTATTCAACTCCGATACACAGGAGTTCAGGCCCAGTGCTCACACATGCTTTTCCCGAAACCTCTCCCAGCCACTAACATAAGGATGTTAGCAGCTACTCCTACAGTCAGACAGGATGCAGGAGGGTTCTGCCCTGTCCTCAGCTCTCACAGGGAAGCATGTCTTGAAGCCAGCTGTCAACTAGCTACATTCCGATGGCAGTGAGAAGTTAGCAATATTCTGAGTCAGGAGGTTCCAAGATTACCAGTCTACTGCACCTGGGGATACCCTCCAGGTCTGCATTGTTACCCTGCGTCTCAGAAGACTCTGGCAAACGTCTCTGGTGAAGACCTGCGAAACTCACTCTGCAGGCAGTGTGGAACTGTGAGGGACTGAGGCTGAGCTCAACTCTCAGAAGTAAGATGCTTTTGGACAGGGCGTTCAGCTACCCTCTCACGTATGGAACTTAGTATGTAGCACCAGTCTACCACAGGAATTACTAGGAAATCGCTGGACTGAGCGTGGAGGCACTAGTCCTGTGTTCCGGGAGATTCCAGTTCCTCTCCCAACACTTCGGTGAAGCAGCGATTCTAGGCCTTTTGGAAGCGAAAGGTTGCTGCAGGCAGGAGGTAGGGTTACAGGCCATAAGCTCAACTCTCAGAATTGGGTATGCATGGGAGGCAGATGTCTGCTACCCACTCGTACATGCGAGTGGGAACCTAGCTACACTCTGATGAAGAAGGACATTGGAAATCGCTGTATTCAGCTCAGATACACGTGGGTTCAGGCACAACGATTCCACATGCTTTTCTCACAACCTTTCCCTGCCACTAACATGAGGACGTTAGCAGCTCCTTCTACAGTCAAGCAGGATCCGGGAGGGTTGTACCCTGTCCTTAGCTCTCACAGGGAAGCATGCCTTGAAGCCAGCTGTCAACTAGCTGCATTCTTATGACAGTGTGAAGGTAGCAGTATTCTGAGACAGGACGTTCCCAGATTACCACTCTACTGCACCTGGAGATACCCTCCAGGTCTGCATTGTTAACTTGCGTCTCAGAAGCCTCTGGCAAAATCTCTGGTGAAGACCTGGGAAACTCACTCTGCAGGCAGTGTGGAACTGTGAGGGACTGAGGGTGAGCTCAACTCTCAGCAGTAAGATGATTTTGGACAAGGCGTTCAGCTACCTTCTCACATATGGAACTTAGTATGTAGCACCAGTCTACCCCAGGAATTACTGGGAAATCGCTGGATTGAGCTTGGAGGCACTAGTCTTGTGTGCCGGGAGATTCCAGTTACCTCTCCCAACACTTCAGTGAAGCAGCGAGCCTAGGCCTTTTGGAAGCCAAAGGTAGCTGCAGGCAGGAGGTAGGGTTACAGGCCATAAGCTCAAGGCTCAGAAGTGTGTATGCATGGGAGGCAGATGTCTGCTACCCACTCGGACATGCGAGTGGGAACCTAGCTACACTCCTATTGAAGAAGGATGTTGGAAATCGCTGTATTCAACTCAGATACACGGGAGTTCAGGCCCAATGCTTACACATGCTTTTCCCACAACCTATCCCAGCCACTAACAGAAGGAGGTTAGCAGGTACGTCTACAGTCAGGCAGGATGCGGGAGGGTTCTACCCTGTTTTGAGCTCTCACAGGGAAGCATGCCTAGAAGCCAGCTCTCAACTAGCTGCATTCTTATGACAGTGTGAAGGTAGCAGTATTCTGAGTAAGGAGGTTCCCAGATTACCACTCTACTGCACCTGGAGATACCGTCCAGGTCTGCAATGTTAACTTGCGTCTCAGAGGCCTCTGGCAAAAGTCTCTGGTGAAGACGTGGGAAACTCACTCTGCAGGCAGTGTGGAACTGTGAGGGACTGAGGGTGAGCTCAACTCTCAGCAGTAAGATGATTTTGGACAAGGCGTTCAGCTACCTTCTCACATATGGAACTTAGTATGTAGCACCAGTCTACCCCAGGAATTACTGGGAAATCGCTGGATTGAGCTTGGAGGCACTAGTCTTGTGTGCCGGGAGATTCCAGTTACCTCTCCCAACACTTCGGTGAAGCAGCGAGCCTAGGCCTTTTGGAAGCGAAAGGTAGCTGCAGGCAGGAGGTAGGGTTACAGGCCATAAGCTCAACTCTCAGAAGTGGGTATGCATGGGAGGCAGATGTCTGCTACCCACTCGGACATGCGAGTGGGAAAATAGCTACACTCTGATGGAGAAGGACTTTGGAAATCGCTGTATTCAACTCAGATACACGTGGGTTCAGGCACAACGATTCCACATGCTTTTCTCACAACCTTTCCCTGCCACTAACATGAGGACGTTAGCAGCTCCTTCTACAGTCAAGCAGGATGCGGGAGGGTTGTGCCCTGTCCTTAGCTCTCACAGGGAAGCAGGCCTGGAAGCCAGCTGTCAACTAGCTGCATTCTTATGGCAGGGTGAAGGTAGCAGTATTCTGAGACAGGAGGTTCCGGGATTACCACTCTACTGCACCTGGAGATACCCTCCAGGTCTGCATTGTTAACTTTCGTCTCAGAAGCCTCTGGCAAACGTCTCTGGTGAAGACGTGCGAAACTCACTCTGCAGGCAGTGTGGAACTGTGAGGGACTGAGGGTGAGCTCAACTCTCAGAAGTAAGATGTTTTTGGGCAAGGCGTTCAACTACCTACTCACGTATGGAACTTAGTATGTAGCACCCGTCTACCCCAGGAATTACTAGGAAATCGCTTGATTGAGTTTGGAGGCACTCGTCTTGTGTGCCGGTAGATTCCATTTACCTCTCCAAACACTTGCGTCAAGCAGCGAGCCTAGGCCTTTTGGAAGCGAAATGTAGCGGCAGGCAGGATGTAGGGTTACAGGCCATAAGCTCAACTCTGAGAAGTGTGTATGCATGGGAGGCAGATGTCTACTACCCACTCGGACATGGGAGTTGGAACCTAGCTACACTCCTATTGAAGAAGGATGTTGGAAATCGCTGTATTCAACTCAGATAAACGGGAGTTCAGGCCGAATGCTTACACATGCTTTTCCCACAACCTACCCCAGCCACTAACATAAGGAGGTTAGCAGGTACGTCTACAGTCAGGCAGGATGCGGGAGGGTTCTGCCCTGTCCTCAGCTGTCACAGGGAAGCATGCCTAGAAGCCAGCTCTCAACTACCTGCATTCTTATGACAGTGGAAGGTAGCAGTATTCTGAGTAAGGAGGTTCCCAGATTACCACTCTACTGCACCTGGAGATACCGTCCAGGTGTGCATTGTTAACTTGCGTCTCAGAAGCCTCTGGCAAAAGTCTCTGGTGAAGACGTGGGAAACTCACTCTGCAGGCAGTGTGGAACTGTGAGGGACTGAGGGTGAGCTCAACTCTCAGCAGTAAGATGACTTTGGACAAGGCGTTCAGCTACCTTCTCACATATGGAACTTAGTATGTAGCACCAGTCTACCCCAGGAATTACTAGGAAATCGCTTGATTGAGCTTGGAGGCACTCGTCTTGTGTGCCGGGAGATTCCAGTTACCTCTCCCAACACTTGCGTCAAGCAGCGAGCCTAGGCCTTTTGGAAGCGAAAGGTAGCGGCAGGCAGGATGTAGGGTTACAGGCCATAAGCTCAACTCTGAGAAGTGTGTATGCATGGGAGGCAGATGTCTGATACCCACTCGGACATGGGAGTTGGATCCTAGCTACACTCCTATTGAAGAAGGATGTTGGAAATCGCTGTATTCAACTCAGATACACGGGAGTTCAGGCCCAATGCTTACACATGCTTTTCCCACAACCCATTCCAGCCACTAACATAAGGAGGTTAGCAGGTACGTCTACAGTCAGGCAGGATGCGGGAGGGTTCTGCCCTGTCCTCAGCTCTCACAGGGAAGCATGCCTTGAAGCCAGCTGTCAACTAGCTGCATTCTTATGGCAGGGTGAAGGTAGCAGTACTCTGAGACAGGAGGTTCCCAGATTACCACTCTACTGCACCTGGAGATACCCTCCAGGTCTGCATTGTTAACTTGCGTCTCAGAAGCCTCTGGCAAACGACTCTGGTGAAGACATGCGAAACTCACTCTGCAGGCAGTGTGGAACTGTGAGGGACTGAGGGTGAGCTCAACTCTCAGAAGTAAGATGTTTTTGGGCAAGGCGTTCAACTACCTACTCACGTATGGAACTTAGTATGTAGCACCAGTCTACCCCAGGAATTACTAGGAAATCGCTTGATTGAGCTTGGAGGCACTCGTCTTGTGTGCCGGGAGATTCCAGTTACCTCTCCCAACACTGGCGTCAAGCAGCGAGCCTAGGCCTTTTGGAAGCGAAAGGTAGCGGCAGGCAGGATGTAGGGTTACAGGCCATAAGCTCAACTCTCAGAAGTGTGTATGCATGGGAGGCAGATGTCTGCTACCCACTTGGACATGGGAGTTGGATCCTAGCTACACTCCTATTGAAGAAGGATGTTGGAAATCGCTGTATTCAACTCAGAGACACGGGAGTTCAGGCCCAATGCTTACACATGCTTTTCCCACAACCCATCCCAGCCACTAACATAAGGAAGTTAGCAGGTACGTCTACAGTGGCAGGATGCGGGAGGGTTCTGCCCTGTCCTCAGCTCTCACAGGGAAGCATGCCTAGAACCCAGCTCTCAACTAGCTGCATTCTTATGACAGTGTGAAGGTAGCAGTATTCTGAGTAAAGAGGTTCCCAGATTACCACTCTACTGCACCTGGAGTTACCGTCCAGGTGTGCATTGTTAACTTGCGTCTCAGAAGCCTCTGGCAAAAGTCTCTGGTGAAGACGTGGGAAACTCACTCTGCAGGCAGTGTGGAACTGTGAGGGACTGAGGGTGAGCTCAACTCTCAGCAGTAAGATGATTTTGGCAAGGCGTTCAGCTACCTTCTCACATATGGAACTTACTATGTAGCACCAGTCTATCCCAGGAATTACTGGGAAATCGCTGGATTGAGCTTGGTGGCAATAGTCTTGTGTGCCGGGAGATTCCAGTTACCTCTCCCAACACTTCGGTGAAGCAGCGAACCTAGGACTTTTGGAAGCGAAAGGTAGCTGCAGGCAGGAGGTAGGGTTACAGGCCATAAGCTCAACTCTCAGAAGTGTGTATACATGGGAGGCAGATGTCTGCTACCCACTCGGACATGCGAGTGGGAACCTAGCTACACTCTGATGAAGAAGGACTTTGGAAATCGCTGTATTCAACTCAGATACACGTGGGTTCAGGCACAACGATTCCACATGCTTTTCCCACAACGTTTCCCTGCCACTAACTTGAGGACGTTAGCAGCTCCTTCTACAGTCAAGCAGGATGCGGGAGGGTTGTGCCCTGTCCTTAGCTCTCACAGGGAAGCAGGCCTTGAAGCCAGCTGTCAACTAGCTGTATTCTTATGGCAGGGTGAAGGTAGCAGTATTCTGAGACAGGAGGTTCCCAGATTACCACTCTACTGCACCTGGAGATACCCTCCAGGTCTGCATTGTTAACTTGCGTCTCAAAAGACTCTGGCAAACGACTCTGGTGAAGACGTGGGAAACTCACTCTGCAGGCAGTGTGGAACTGTGAGGGACTGAGGGTGAGCGCAACTCTCAGAAGTAAGATGTTTTTGGGCAAGGCGTTCAACTACCTACTCACGTATGGAACTTAGTATGTAGCACCAGTCTACCCCAGGAATTACTAGGAAATCGCTTGATTGAGCTTGGAGGCACTCGTCTTGTGAGCCGGGAGATTCCAGTTACCTCTCCCAACACTTGCGTCAAGCAGCGAGCCTAGGCCTTTTGGAAGCGAAAGGTAGCGGCAGGCAGGATGTAGGGTTACAGGCCATAAGCTCAACTCTCAGAAGTGTGTATGCATGGGAGGCAGATGTCTGCTACCCACTCGGACATGGTAGTTGGATCCTAGCTACACTCCTATTGAAGAAGGATGTTGGAAATCGCTGTATTCAACTCAGAGACACGGGAGTTCAGCCCCAATGCTTACACATGCTTTTCCCACAACCCATCCCAGCCACTAACATAAGGAGGTTAGCAGGTACGTCTACAGTGGCAGGATGCGGGAGGGTTCTGCCCTGTCCTCAGCTTTCACAGGGAAGCATGCCCAGAAGCCAGCTCTCAACTAGCTGCATTCTTATGACAGTGTGAAGGTAGCAGTATTCTGAGTAAAGACGTTCCCAGATTACCACTCTACTGCACCTGGAGTTACCGTCCAGGTGTGCATTGTTAACTTGCGTCTCAGAAGCCTCTGGCAAAAGTCTCTGGTGAAGACGTGGGAAACTCACTCTGCAGGCAGTGTGGAACTGTGAGGGACTGAGGGTGAGCTCAACTCTCAGCAGTAAGATGATTTTGGACAAGGCGTTCAGCTACCTTCTCACATATGGAACTTAGTATATAGCACCAGTCTACCCCAGGAATTACTCGGAAATTGCTGGATTGAGCTTGGTGGCACTAGTCTTGTGTGCCGGGAGATTCCAGTTAACTCTCCCAACACTTCGGTGAAGCAGCGAGCCTAGGCCTTTTGGAAGCGAAAGGAAGCTGCAGGCAGGAGGTAGGGTTACAGGCCATAAGCTCAACTCTCAGAAGTGTGTATGCATGGGAGGCAGATGTCTGCTACCCACTCGGACATGCGAGTGGGAACCTAGCTACACTCTGATGAAGAAGGACTTTGGAAATCGCTGTATTCAACTCAGATACACGTGGGTTCAGGCACAACGATTCCACATGCTTTTCTCACAACGTTTCCCTGCCACTAACATGAGGACGTTAGCTGCTCCTTCTACAGTCAAGCAGGATGCGGGAGGGCTGTGCCCTGTCCTTAGCTCTCACAGGGAAGCATGCCTTGAAGCCAGCTGTCAACTAGCTGCATTCTTATGGCAGGGTGAAGGTAGCAGTATTCTGAGACAGGAGGTTCCCAGATTACCACTCTACTGCACCTGGAGATACCCTCCAGGTCTGCATTGTTAACTTGCGTCTCAGAAGCCTCTGGCAAACGTCTCTGTTGAAGACGTGCGAACCTCACTCTGCAGGCAGTGTGGAACTGTGAGGGACTGAGGGTGAGCTCAACTCTCAGAAGGAAGATGTTTTTGGGCAAGGCGTTCAACTACCTACTCACGTATGGAACTTAGTATGAGCACCAGTCTACCCCAGGAATTACGAGGAAATCGCTTGATTGAGCTTGGAGGCACTCGTCTTGTGTGCCGGGAGATTCCAGTTACCTCTCCCAACACTTGCGTCAAGCAGCGAGCCTAGGCCTTTTGGAAGCGAAAGGTAGCGGCAGGCAGGATGTAGGGTTACAGGCCATAAGCTCAACTCTCAGAAGTGTGTATGCATGGGAGGCAGATGTCTGATACCCACTCGGACATGGGAGTTGGATCCTAGCTACACTCCTATTGAAGAAGGATGTTGGAAATCGCTGTATTCAACTCAGATACACGGGAGTTCAGGCCCAATGCTTACACATGCTTTTCCCACAACCCATTCCAGCCACTAACATAAGGAGGTTAGCAGGTACGTCTACAGTCAGGCAGGATGCGGGAGGGTTCTGCCCTGTCCTCAGCTCTCACAGGGAAGCATGCCTAGAAGCCAGCTCTCAACTAGCTGCATTCTTATGACAGTGTGAAGGTAGCAGTATTCTGAGTCAGGAGGTTCCCAGATTACCACTCTAGCACACCTGGAGTTACCGTCCAGGTGTGCATTGTTAACTTGCGTCTCAGAAGCCTCTGGCAAAAGTCTCTGGTGAAGACGTGGGAAACTCACTCTGCAGGCAGTGTGGAACTGTGAGGGACTGAGGGTGAGTTCAACTCTCAGCAGTAAGATGATTTTGCACAAGGCGTTCAGCTACCTTCTCACATATGGAACTTAGTATGTAGCACCAGTCTACCCCAGGAATTACTGGGAAATCGCTGGATTGAGCTTGGAGGCACTAGTCTTGTGTGCCGGGAGATTCCAGTTACCTCTCCCAACACTTGCGTTAGCAGCGACCCTAGGCCTTTTGGAAGCGAAAGGTAGCTGCAGGCAGGAGGTAGGGTTACAGGCCATAAGCTCAACTCTCAGAAGTGGGTATGCATGGGAGGCAGATGTCTGCTACCCACTCGGACATGCGAGTGGGAACCTAGCTACACTCTGATGAAGAAGGACTTTGGAAATCGCTGTATTCAACTCAGATACACGTGGGTTCAGGCACAACGATTCCACATGCTTTTCTCACAACCTTTCCCTGCCAGTAACATGAGGACGTTAGCAGCTCCTTCTACAGTCAAGCAGGATGCGGGAGGGTTGTGCCCTGTCCTTAGCTCTCACAGGGAAGCAGGCCTTGAAGCCAGCTGTCAACTAGTTGCATTCTTATGGCAGGGTAAAGGTAGCAGTATTCTGAGAGAGGAGGTTCCCAGATTACCACTCTACTGCACCTGGAGATACCCTCCAGGTCTGCATTGTTAACTTGCGTCTCAGAAGCCTCTGGCAAACGTCTCTGGTGAAGACGTGCGAAACTCACTCTGCAGGCAGTGTGGAACTGTGAGGGACTGAGGGTGAGCTCAACTCTCAGAAGTAAGATGTTTTTGGGCAAGGCGTTCAACTACCTACTCACGTATGGAACTTAGTATGTAGCACCAGTCTACCCCAGGAATTACTAGGAAATCGCTTGATTGAGTTTGGAGGCACTCGTCTTGTGTGCCGGAAGATTCCAGTTACCTCTCCAAACACTTGCGTCAAGCAGCGAGCCTAGGCCTTTTGGAAGCGAAAGGTAGCGGCAGGCAGGATGTAGGGTTACAGGCCATAAGCTCAACTCTGAGAAGTGTGTATGCATGGGAGGCAGATGTCTACTACCCACTCGGACATGGGAGTTGGAACCTAGCTACACTCCTATTGAAGAAGGATGTTGGAAATCGCTGTATTCAACTCAGATAAACGTGAGTTCAGGCCCAATGCTTACACATGCTTTTCCCACAACCTATCCCAGCCACTAACATAAGGAGGTTAGCTGGTACGTCTACAGTCAGGCAGGATGCGGGAGGGTTCTGCCCTGTCCTCAGCTCTCACAGGGAAGCATGCCTAAAAGCGAGCTCTCAACTAGCTGCATTCTTATGACAGTGTGAAGGTAGCAGTATTCTGAGTAAGGAGGTTCCCAGATTACCACTCTACTGCACCTGGAGATACCGTCCAGGTGTGCATTGTTAACTTGCGTCTCAGAAGCCTCTGGCAAAAGTCTCTGGTGAAGACGTGGGAAACTCACTCTGCAGGCAGTGTGGAACTGTGAGGGACTGAGGGTGAGCTCAACTCTCAGCAGTAAGATGATTTTGGACAAGGCGTTCAGCTACCTTCTCACATATGGAACTTACTATGTAGCACCAGTCTATCCCAGGAATTACTGGGAAATCGCTGGATTGAGCTTGGTGGCAATAGTCTTGTGTGCCGGGAGATTCCAGTTACCTCTCCCAACACTTCGGTGAAGCAGCGAACCTAGGACTTTTGGAAGCGAAAGGTAGCTGCAGGCAGGAGGTAGGGTTACAGGCCATAAGCTCAACTCTCAGAAGTGTGTATGCATGGGAGGCAGATGTCTGCTACCCACTCGGACATGCGAGTGGGAACCTAGCTACCCTCTGATGAAGAAGGACTTTGGAAATCGCTGTATTCAACTCAGATACACGTGGGTTCAGGCACAACGATTCCACATGCTTTTCTCACAACCTTTCCCTGCCACTAACTTGAGGACGTTAGCAGCTCCTTCTACAGTCAAGCAGGATGCGGGAGGGTTGTGCCCTGTCCTTAGCTCTCACAGGGAAGCAGGCCTTGAAGCCAGCTGTCAACTAGCTGTATTCTTATGGCAGGGTGAAGGTAGCAGTATTCTGAGACAGGAGGTTCCCAGATTACCACTCTACTGCACCTGGAGATACCCTCCAGGTCTGCATTGTTAACTTGCGTCTCAGAAGCCTCTGGCAAACGTCTCTGGTGAAGACGTGCGAACCTCACTCTGCAGGCAGTGTGGAACTGTGAGGGACTGAGGGTGAGCTCAACTCTCAGAAGGAAGATGTTTTTGGGCAAGGCGTTCAACTACCTACTCACGTATGGAACTTAGTATGTAGCACCAGTCTACCCCAGGAATTACGAGGAAATCGCTTGATTGAGCTTGGAGGCACTCGTCTTGTGTGCCGGGAGATTCCAGTTACCTCTCCCAACACTTGCGTCAAGCAGCGAGCCTAGACCTTTTGGAAGCGAAAGGTAGCGGCAGGCAGGATGTAGGGTTACAGGCCATAAGCTCAACTCTCAGAAGTGTGTATGCATGGGAGGCAGATGTCTGCTACCCACTCGGACATGGGAGTTGGAACCTAGCTACACTCCTATTGAAGAAGGATGTTGGAAATCGCTGTATTCAACTCAGATACACAGGAGTTCAGGCCCAATGCTTACACATGCTTTTCCCACAACCCATCCCAGCCACTAACATAAGGAGGTTAGCAGGTACGTCTACAGTCAGGCAGGATGGGGGAGGGTTCTGCCCTGTCCTCAGCTCTCACAGGGAAGCTTGCCTAGAAGCCAGCTCTCAACTAGCTGCATTCTTATGACAGTGTGAAGGTAGCAGTATTCTGAGTAAGGAGGTTCCCAGATTACCACTCTACTGCATCTGGAGATACCGTCCAGGTGTGCATTGTTAACTTGGGTCTCAGAAGCCTCTGGCAAAAGTCTCTGGTGAAGACGTGGGAAACTCACTCTGCAGGCAGGGTGGAACTGTGAGGGACTGAGGATGAGCTCAACTCTCAGCAGTAAGATGATTTTGGACAAGGCGTTCAGCTACCTTCTCACATATGGCACTTAGTATGTAGCACCAGTCTACCCCAGGAATTACTGGGAAATCGCTGGATTGAGCTTGGTGGCACTAGTCTTGTGTGCCGGGAGATTCCAGTTACCTCTCCCAACACTTCGGTGAAGCAGCGAGCCTAGGGCTTTTGGAAGCGAAAGGTAGCCGCAGGCAGGAGGTAGGCTTACAGGCCATAAGCTCAACTCTCAGAAGTGTGTATACATGGGAGGCAGATGTCTGCTACCCACTCGGACATGTGAGCGGGAACCTAGCTACACTCTGATGAAGAAGGACTTTGGAAATCGCTGTATTCAACTCAGATACACGTGGGTTCAGGCACAACGATTCCACATGCTTTTCTCACAACGTTTCCCTGCCACTAACATGAGGACGTTAGCAGCTCCTTCTACAGTCAAGCAGGATGCGGGAGGGTTGTGCCCTGTCCTTAGCTCTCACAGGGAAGCAGGCCTTGAAGCCAGCAGTCAACTAGCTGCATTCTTATGGCAGGGTGAAGGTAGGAGTATTCTGAGACAGGAGGTTCCCAGGTTACCACTCTACTGCACCTGGAGATACCCTCCAGGTCTGCATTGTTAACTTGCATCTCAGAAGCCTCTGGCAAACGTCTCTGGTGAAGACTTGCGAAACTCACTCTGCAGGCAGTGTGGAACTGTGAGGGACGGAGGGTGAGCTCAACTCTCAGAAGTAAGATGTTTTTGGACAAGGCGTTCAATTACAACTCACGTATGGAACTTAGTATGTAGCACCAGTCTACCCCAGGAATTACTAGGAAATCTCTTGATTGAGCTTGGAGGCACTCGTCTTGTGTGCCGGGAGATTCCAGTTACCTCTCCCAACACTTGCGTCAAGCAGCGAGCCTAGGCCTTTTGGAAGCGAAAGGTAGCGGCAGGCAGGATGTAGGGTTACAGGCCATAAGCTCAACTCTCAGAAGTGTGTATGCATGGGAGGCAGATGTTTGCTACCCACTCGGACATGGGAGTTGGAACCTAGCTACACTCCTATTGAAGAAGGATGTTGGAAATCGCTGTATTCAACTCAGATACACGGGAGTTCAGGCCCAATGCTTACACATGCTTTTCCCACAACCTATCCCAGCCACTAACATAAGGAGGTTAGCAGGTACGTCTACAGTCAGGCAGGATGCGGGAGGGTTCTGCCCTGTCCTGAGCTCTCACAGGGAAGCATGCCTAGAAGCCAGCTCTCAACTAGCTACATTCTTATGACAGTGTGAAGGAGCAGTATTCTGAGTAAGGAGGTTCCCAGATTACCACTCTTCTGCACCTGGCGATACCGTCCAGGTGTGCATTGTTAACTTGCGTCTCAGAAGCCTCTGGCAAAAGTCTCTGGTGAAGACGTGGGAAACTCACTCTGCAGGCAGTGTGGAACTGTGAGGGACTGAGGGTGAGCTCAACTCTCAGCAGTAAGATGATTTTGGACAAGGCGTTCAGCTACCTTCTCACATATGGAACTTAGTATGTAGCACCAGTCTACCCCAGGAATTACTCGGAAATTGCTGGATTGAGCTTGGTGGCACTAGTCTTGTGTGCCGGGAGATTCCAGTTACCTCTCCCAACACTTCGGTGAAGCAGCGAGCCTAGGCCTTTTGGAAGCGAAAGGTAGCTGCAAGCAGGAGGTAGGCTTACAGGCCATAAGCTCAACTCTCAGAAGTGTGTATGCATGGGAGGCAGATGTCTGCTACCCACTCGGACATGCGAGTGGGAACCTAGCTACACTCTGATGAAGAAGGACTTTGGAAATCGCTGTATTCAACTCAGATACACGTGGGTTCAGGCACAACGATTCCACATGCTTTTCTCACAACCTTTCCCTGCCACTAACATGAGGACGTTAGCAGCTCCTTCTACAGTCAAGCAGGATGCGGGAGGGTTGTGCCCTGTCCTTAGGTCTCACAGGGAAGCAGGCCTTGAAGCCAGCTGTCAACTAGCTGCATTCTTATGGCAGGGTGAAGGTAGCAGTATTCTGAGACAGGAGGTTCCCAGTTTACCACTCTCCTGCACCTGGAGATACCCTCCAGGTCTGCATTGTTAACTTGCGTCTCAGAAGCCTCTGGCAAACGTCTCTGGTGAAGACGTTTGAAACTCACTCTGCAGGCAGTGTGGAACTGTGAGGGACTGAGGGTGAGCTCAACTCTCAGAAGTAAGATGTTTTTGGGCAAGGCGTTCAACTACCTACTCACGTATGGAACTTAATATGTAGCACCCGTCTACCCCAGGAATTACTAGGAAATCGCTTGATTGAGCTTGGAGGCACTCGTCTTGTGTGCCGGGAGATTCCAGTTACCTCTCCCAACACTTGCGTCAAGCAGCGAGCCTAGGCCTTTTGGAAGCGAAAGGTAGTGGCAGGCAAGATGTAGGGTTACAGGCCATAAGCTCAACTCTCAGAAGTGTGTATGCATGGGAGGCAGATGTCTGCTGCCCACTCGGACATGGGAGTTGGAACCTAGCTACACTCCTATTGAAGAAGGATGTTGGAAATCGCTGTATTCAACTCAGATACACGGGAGTTCAGGCCCAATGCTTACACATGCTTTTCCCACAACCTATCCCAGCCACTAACATAAGGAGGTTAGCAGGTACGTCTACAGTCAGGCAGGATGCGGGAGGGTTCTGCCCTGTCCTCAGCTCTCACAGGGAAGCATGCCTAGAAGCCAGCTCTCAACTAGCTGCATTCTTATGGCAGTGTGAAGGTAGCAGTATTCTGAGTAAGGAGGTTCCCAGATTACCACTCTACTGCACCTGGAGATACCGTCCAGGTGTGCATTGTTAACTTGCGTCTCAGAAGCCTCTGGCAAACGTCTCTGGTGAAGACGTGGGAAACTCACTCTGCAGGCAGTGTGGAACTGTGAGGGACTGAGGGTGAGCTCAACTCTCAGCAGTAATATGATTTTGGACAAGGCGTTCAGCTAACTTCTCACATATGGAACTTAGTATGTAGCACCAGTCTACCCCAGGAATTACTAGGAAATCCCTGGATTGAGCTTGGTGGCACTAGTCTTGTGTGCCGGGAGATTCCAGTTACCTCTCCAAACACTTCGGTGAAGCAGCGAGCCTAGGCCTTTTGGAAGCGAAAGATAGCTGCAGGCAGGAGGTAGGCTTACAGGCCATAAGCTCAACTCTCAGAAGTGTGTATACATGGGAGGCAGATGTCTGCTACCCACTCGGACATGCGAGTGGGAACCTAGCTACACTCTGATGAAGAAGGACTTTGTAAATCGCTGTATTCAACTCAGATACACGTGGGTTCAGGCACAACGATTCCACATGCTTTTCTCACAACGTTTCCCTGCCACTAACATGAGGACGTTAGCAGCTCCTTCTACAGTCAAGCAGGATGCGGGAGGGTTGTGCCCTGTCCTTAGCTCTCACAGGGAAGCAGGCCTTGAAGCCAGCTGTCAACTAGCTGCATTATTATGGCAGGGTGAAGGTAGGAGTATTCTGAGACAGGAGGTTCCCAGATTACCACTCTACTGCACCTGGAGATACCGTCCAGGTCTGCATTGTTAACTTGCGTCTCAGAAGCCTCTGGCAAACGTCTCTGGTGAAGACGTGCGAAACTCACTCTGCAGGCAGTGTGGAACTGTGAGGGACGGAGGGTGAGCTCAACTCTCAGAAGTAAGATGTTTTTGGGCAAGGCGTTCAACTACCTACTCACGTATGGAACTTAGTATGTAGCACCAGTCTACCCCAGGAATTACTAGGAAATCGCTTGATTGAGCTTGGAGGCACTCGTCTTGTGAGCCGGGAGATTCCAGTTACCTCTCCCAACACTTGCGTCAAGCAGCGAGCCTAGGCCTTTTGGAAGCGAAAGGTAGCGGCAGGCAGGATGTAGGGTTACAGGCCATAAGCTCAACTCTCAGAAGTGTGTATGCATGGGAGGCAGATGTCTGCTACCCACTCGGACATGGTAGTTGGATCCTAGCTACACTCCTATTGAAGAAGGATGTTGGAAATCGCTGTATTCAACTCAGAGACACGGGAGTTCAGCCCCAATGCTTACACATGCTTTTCCCACAACCCATCCCAGCCACTAACATAAGGAGGTTAGCAGGTACGTCTACAGTGGCAGGATGCGGGAGGGTTCTGCCCTGTCCTCAGCTTTCACAGGGAAGCATGCCCAGAAGCCAGCTCTCAACTAGCTGCATTCTTATGACAGTGTGAAGGTAGCAGTATTCTGAGTAAAGACGTTCCCAGATTACCACTCTACTGCACCTGGAGTTACCGTCCAGGTGTGCATTGTTAACTTGCGTCTCAGAAGCCTCTGGCAAAAGTCTCTGGTGAAGACGTGGGAAACTCACTCTGCAGGCAGTGTGGAACTGTGAGGGACTGAGGGTGAGCTCAACTCTCAGCAGTAAGATGATTTTGGACAAGGCGTTCAGCTACCTTCTCACATATGGAACTTAGTATATAGCACCAGTCTACCCCAGGAATTACTCGGAAATTGCTGGATTGAGCTTGGTGGCACTAGTCTTGTGTGCCGGGAGATTCCAGTTAACTCTCCCAACACTTCGGTGAAGCAGCGAGCCTAGGCCTTTTGGAAGCGAAAGGAAGCTGCAGGCAGGAGGTAGGGTTACAGGCCATAAGCTCAACTCTCAGAAGTGTGTATGCATGGGAGGCAGATGTCTGCTACCCACTCGGACATGCGAGTGGGAACCTAGCTACACTCTGATGAAGAAGGACTTTGGAAATCGCTGTATTCAACTCAGATACACGTGGGTTCAGGCACAACGATTCCACATGCTTTTCTCACAACGTTTCCCTGCCACTAACATGAGGACGTTAGCTGCTCCTTCTACAGTCAAGCAGGATGCGGGAGGGCTGTGCCCTGTCCTTAGCTCTCACAGGGAAGCATGCCTTGAAGCCAGCTGTCAACTAGCTGCATTCTTATGGCAGGGTGAAGGTAGCAGTATTCTGAGACAGGAGGTTCCCAGATTACCACTCTACTGCACCTGGAGATACCCTCCAGGTCTGCATTGTTAACTTGCGTCTCAGAAGCCTCTGGCAAACGTCTCTGTTGAAGACGTGCGAACCTCACTCTGCAGGCAGTGTGGAACTGTGAGGGACTGAGGGTGAGCTCAACTCTCAGAAGGAAGATGTTTTTGGGCAAGGCGTTCAACTACCTACTCACGTATGGAACTTAGTATGTAGCACCAGTCTACCCCAGGAATTACGAGGAAATCGCTTGATTGAGCTTGGAGGCACTCGTCTTGTGTGCCGGGAGATTCCAGTTACCTCTCCCAACACTTGCGTCAAGCAGCGAGCCTAGGCCTTTTGGAAGCGAAAGGTAGCGGCAGGCAGGATGTAGGGTTACAGGCCATAAGCTCAACTCTCAGAAGTGTGTATGCATGGGAGGCAGATGTCTGATACCCACTCGGACATGGGAGTTGGATCCTAGCTACACTCCTATTGAAGAAGGATGTTGGAAATCGCTGTATTCAACTCAGATACACGGGAGTTCAGGCCCAATGCTTACACATGCTTTTCCCACAACCCATTCCAGCCACTAACATAAGGAGGTTAGCAGGTACGTCTACAGTCAGGCAGGATGCGGGAGGGTTCTGCCCTGTCCTCAGCTCTCACAGGGAAGCATGCCTAGAAGCCAGCTCTCAACTAGCTGCATTCTTATGACAGTGTGAAGGTAGCAGTATTCTGAGTCAGGAGGTTCCCAGATTACCACTCTAGCACACCTGGAGTTACCGTCCAGGTGTGCATTGTTAACTTGCGTCTCAGAAGCCTCTGGCAAAAGTCTCTGGTGAAGACGTGGGAAACTCACTCTGCAGGCAGTGTGGAACTGTGAGGGACTGAGGGTGAGCTCAACTCTCAGCAGTAAGATGATTTTGGACAAGGCGTTCAGCTACCTTCTCACATATGGAACTTACTATGTAGCACCAGTCTATCCCAGGAATTACTGGGAAATCGCTGGATTGAGCTTGGTGGCAATAGTCTTGTGTGCCGGGAGATTCCAGTTACCTCTCCCAACACTTCGGTGAAGCAGCGAACCTAGGACTTTTGGAAGCGAAAAGTAGCTGCAGGCAGGAGGTAGGGTTACAGGCCATAAGCTCAACTCTCAGAAGTGTGTATACATGGGAGGCAGATGTCTGCTACCCACTCGGACATGCGAGTGGGAACCTAGCTACACTCTGATGAAGAAGGACTTTGGAAATCGCTGTATTCAACTCAGATACACGTGGGTTCAGGCACAACGATTCCACATGCTTTTCCCACAACGTTTCCCTGCCACTAACTTGAGGACGTTAGCAGCTCCTTCTACAGTCAAGCAGGAGGCGGGAGGGTTGTGCCCTGTCCTTAGCTCTCACAGGGAAGCATGCCTTGAAGCCAGCTGTCAACTAGCTGTATTCTTATGGCAGGGTGAAGGTAGCAGTATTCTGAGACAGGAGGTTCCCAGATTACCACTCTACTGCACCTGGAGATACCCTCCAGGTCTGCATTGTTAACTTGCGTCTCAGAAGACTCTGGCAAACGACTCTGGTGAAGACGTGGGAAACTCACTCTGCAGGCAGTGTGGAACTGTGAGGGACTGAGGGTGAGCTCAACTCTCAGAAGTAAGATGTTTTTGGGCAAGGCGTTCAACTACCTACTCACGTATGGAACTTAGTATGTAGCACCAGTCTACCCCAGGAATTACTAGGAAATCGCTTGATTGAGCTTGGAGGCACTCGTCTTGTGTGCCGGGAGATTCCAGTTACCTCTCCCAACACTTGCGTCAAGCAGCGAGCCTAGGCCTTTTGGAAGCGAAAGGTAGCGGCAGGCAGGATGTAGGGTTACAGGCCATAAGCTCAACTCTCAGAAGTGTGTATGCATGGGAGGCAGATGTCTGCTACCCACTCGGACATGGTAGTTGGATCCTAGCTACACTCCTATTGAAGAAGGATGTTGGAAATCGCTGTATTCAACTCAGAGACACGGGAGTTCAGCCCCAATGCTTACACATGCTTTTCCCACAACCCATCCCAGCCACTAACATAAGGAGGTTAGCAGGTACGTCTACAGTGGCAGGATGCGGGAGGGTTCTGCCCTGTCCTCAGCTTTCACAGGGAAGCATGCCCAGAAGCCAGCTCTCAACTAGCTGCATTCTTATGACAGTGTGAAGGTAGCAGTATTCTGAGTAAAGAGGTTCCCAGATTACCACTCTACTGCACCTGGAGTTACCGTCCAGGTGTGCATTGTTAACTTGCGTCTCAGAAGCCTCTGGCAAAAGTCTCTGGTGAAGACGTGGGAAACTCACTCTGCAGGCAGTGTGGAACTGTGAGGGACTGAGGGTGAGCTCAACTCTCAGCAGTAAGATGATTTTGGACAAGGCGTTCAGCTACCTTCTCACATATGGAACTTAGTATATAGCACCAGTCTACCCCAGGAATTACTCGGAAATTGCTGGATTGAGCTTGGTGGCACTAGTCTTGTGTGCCGGGAGATTCCAGTTAACTCTCCCAACACTTCGGTGAAGCAGCGAGCCTAGGCCTTTTGGAAGCGAAAGGAAGCTGCAGGCAGGAGGTAGGGTTACAGGCCATAAGCTCAACTCTCAGAAGTGTGTATGCATGGGAGGCAGATGTCTGCTACCCACTCGGACATGCGAGTGGGAACCTAGCTACACTCTGATGAAGAAGGACTTTGGAAATCGCTGTATTCAACTCAGATACACGTGGGTTCAGGCACAACGATTCCACATGCTTTTCTCACAACGTTTCCCTGCCACTAACATGAGGACGTTAGCTGCTCCTTCTACAGTCAAGCAGGATGCGGGAGGGCTGTGCCCTGTCCTTAGCTCTCACAGGGAAGCATGCCTTGAAGCCAGCTGTCAACTAGCTGCATTCTTATGGCAGGGTGAAGGTAGCAGTATTCTGAGACAGGAGGTTCCCAGATTACCACTCTACTGCACCTGGAGATACCCTCCAGGTCTGCATTGTTAACTTGCGTCTCAGAAGCCTCTGGCAAACGTCTCTGTTGAAGACGTGCGAACCTCACTCTGCAGGCAGTGTGGAACTGTGAGGGACTGAGGGTGAGCTCAACTCTCAGAAGGAAGATGTTTTTGGGCAAGGCGTTCAACTACCTACTCACGTATGGAACTTAGTATGAGCACCAGTCTACCCCAGGAATTACGAGGAAATCGCTTGATTGAGCTTGGAGGCACTCGTCTTGTGTGCCGGGAGATTCCAGTTACCTCTCCCAACACTTGCGTCAAGCAGCGAGCCTAGGCCTTTTGGAAGCGAAAGGTAGCGGCAGGCAGGATGTAGGGTTACAGGCCATAAGCTCAACTCTCAGAAGTGTGTATGCATGGGAGGCAGATGTCTGATACCCACTCGGACATGGGAGTTGGATCCTAGCTACACTCCTATTGAAGAAGGATGTTGGAAATCGCTGTATTCAACTCAGATACACGGGAGTTCAGGCCCAATGCTTACACATGCTTTTCCCACAACCCATTCCAGCCACTAACATAAGGAGGTTAGCAGGTACGTCTACAGTCAGGCAGGATGCGGGAGGGTTCTGCCCTGTCCTCAGCTCTCACAGGGAAGCATGCCTAGAAGCCAGCTCTCAACTAGCTGCATTCTTATGACAGTGTGAAGGTAGCAGTATTCTGAGTCAGGAGGTTCCCAGATTACCACTCTAGCACACCTGGAGTTACCGTCCAGGTGTGCATTGTTAACTTGCGTCTCAGAAGCCTCTGGCAAAAGTCTCTGGTGAAGACGTGGGAAACTCACTCTGCAGGCAGTGTGGAACTGTGAGGGACTGAGGGTGAGTTCAACTCTCAGCAGTAAGATGATTTTGCACAAGGCGTTCAGCTACCTTCTCACATATGGAACTTAGTATGTAGCACCAGTCTACCCCAGGAATTACTGGGAAATCGCTGGATTGAGCTTGGAGGCACTAGTCTTGTGTGCCGGGAGATTCCAGTTACCTCTCCCAACACTTGCGTTAGCAGCGACCCTAGGCCTTTTGGAAGCGAAAGGTAGCTGCAGGCAGGAGGTAGGGTTACAGGCCATAAGCTCAACTCTCAGAAGTGGGTATGCATGGGAGGCAGATGTCTGCTACCCACTCGGACATGCGAGTGGGAACCTAGCTACACTCTGATGAAGAAGGACTTTGGAAATCGCTGTATTCAACTCAGATACACGTGGGTTCAGGCACAACGATTCCACATGCTTTTCTCACAACCTTTCCCTGCCAGTAACATGAGGACGTTAGCAGCTCCTTCTACAGTCAAGCAGGATGCGGGAGGGTTGTGCCCTGTCCTTAGCTCTCACAGGGAAGCATGCCTTGAAGCCAGCTGTCAACTAGTTGCATTCTTATGGCAGGGTAAAGGTAGCAGTATTCTGAGAGAGGAGGTTCCCAGATTACCACTCTACTGCACCTGGAGATACCCTCCAGGTCTGCATTGTTAACTTGCGTCTCAGAAGCCTCTGGCAAACGTCTCTGGTGAAGACGTGCGAAACTCACTCTGCAGGCAGTGTGGAACTGTGAGGGACTGAGGGTGAGCTCAACTCTCAGAAGTAAGATGTTTTTGGGCAAGGCGTTCAACTACCTACTCACGTATGGAACTTAGTATGTAGCACCAGTCTACCCCAGGAATTACTAGGAAATCGCTTGATTGAGTTTGGAGGCACTCGTCTTGTGTGCCGGAAGATTCCAGTTACCTCTCCAAACACTTGCGTCAAGCAGCGAGCCTAGGCCTTTTGGAAGCGAAAGGTAGCGGCAGGCAGGATGTAGGGTTACAGGCCATAAGCTCAACTCTGAGAAGTGTGTATGCATGGGAGGCAGATGTCTACTACCCACTCGGACATGGGAGTTGGAACCTAGCTACACTCCTATTGAAGAAGGATGTTGGAAATCGCTGTATTCAACTCAGATAAACGTGAGTTCAGGCCCAATGCTTACACATGCTTTTCCCACAACCTATCCCAGCCACTAACATAAGGAGGTTAGCTGGTACGTCTACAGTCAGGCAGGATGCGGGAGGGTTCTGCCCTGTCCTCAGCTCTCACAGGGAAGCATGCCTAGAAGCGAGCTCTCAACTAGCTGCATTCTTATGACAGTGTGAAGGTAGCAGTATTCTGAGTAAGGAGGTTCCCAGATTACCATTCTACTGCACCTGGAGATACCGTCCAGGTGTGCATTGTTAACTTGCGTCTCAGAAGCCTCTGGCAAAAGTCTCTGGTGAAGACGTGGGAAACTCACTCTGCAGGCAGTGTGGAACTGTGAGGGACTGAGGGTGAGCTCAACTCTCAGCAGTAAGATGATTTTGGACAAGGCGTTCAGCTACCTTCTCACATATGGAACTTACTATGTAGCACCAGTCTATCCCAGGAATTACTGGGAAATCGCTGGATTGAGCTTGGTGGCACTAGTCTTGTGTGCCGGGAGATTCCAGTTACCTCTCCCAACACTTCGATGAAGCAGCGAACCTAGGACTTTTGGAAGCGAAAGGTAGCTGCAGGCAGGAGGTAGGGTTACAGGCCATAAGCTCAACTCTCAGAAGTGTGTATGCATGGGAGGCAGATGTCTGCTACCCACTCGGACATGCGAGTGGGAACCTAGCTACCCTCTGATGAAGAAGGACTTTGGAAATCGCTGTATTCAACTCAGATACACGTGGGTTCAGGCACAACGATTCCACATGCTTTTCTCACAACCTTTCCCTGCCACTAACTTGAGGACGTTAGCAGCTCCTTCTACAGTCAAGCAGGATGCGGGAGGGTTGTGCCCTGTCCTTAGCTCTCACAGGGAAGCAGGCCTTGAAGCCAGCTGTCAACTAGCTGTATTCTTATGGCAGGGTGAAGGTAGCAGTATTCTGAGACAGGAGGTTCCCAGATTACCACTCTACTGCACCTGGAGATACCCTCCAGGTCTGCATTGTTAACTTGCGTCTCAGAAGCCTCTGGCAAACGTCTCTGGTGAAGACGTGCGAACCTCACTCTGCAGGCAGTGTGGAACTGTGAGGGACTGAGGGTGAGCTCAACTCTCAGAAGGAAGATGTTTTTGGGCAAGGCGTTCAACTACCTACTCACGTATGGAACTTAGTATGTAGCACCAGTCTACCCCAGGAATTACGAGGAAATCGCTTGATTGAGCTTGGAGGCACTCGTCTTGTGTGCCGGGAGATTCCAGTTACCTCTCCCAACACTTGCGTCAAGCAGCGAGCCTAGACCTTTTGGAAGCGAAAGGTAGTGGCAGGCAGGATGTAGGGTTACAGGCCATAAGCTCAACTCTCAGAAGTGTGTATGCATGGGAGGCAGATGTCTGCTACCCACTCGGACATGGGAGTTGGAACCTAGCTACACTCCTATTGAAGAAGGATGTTGGAAATCGCTGTATTCAACTCAGATACACAGGAGTTCAGACCCAATGCTTACACATGCTTTTCCCACAACCCATCCCAGCCACTAACATAAGGAGGTTAGCAGGTACGTCTACAGTCAGGCAGGATGGGGGAGGGTTCTGCCCTGTCCTCAGCTCTCACAGGGAAGCTTGCCTAGAAGCCAGCTCTCAACTAGCTGCATTCTTATGACAGTGTGAAGGTAGCAGTATTCTGAGTAAGGAGGTTCCCAGATTACCACTCTACTGCATCTGGAGATACCGTCCAGGTGTGCATTGTTAACTTGGGTCTCAGAAGCCTCTGGCAAAAGTCTCTGGTGAAGACGTGGGAAACTCACTCTGCAGGCAGGGTGGAACTGTGAGGGACTGAGGATGAGCTCAACTCTCAGCAGTAAGATGATTTTGGACAAGGCGTTCAGCTACCTTCTCACATATGGCACTTAGTATGTAGCACCAGTCTACCCCAGGAATTACTGGGAAATCGCTGGATTGAGCTTGGTGGCACTAGTCTTGTGTGCCGGGAGATTCCAGTTACCTCTCCCAACACTTCGGTGAAGCAGCGAGCCTAGGGCTTTTGGAAGCGAAAGGTAGCTGCAGGCAGGAGGTAGGCTTACAGGCCATAAGCTCAACTCTCAGAAGTGTGTATACATGGGAGGCAGATGTCTGCTACCCACTCGGACATGTGAGCGGGAACCTAGCTACACTCTGATGAAGAAGGACTTTGGAAATCGCTGTATTCAACTCAGATACACGTGGGTTCAGGCACAACGATTCCACATGCTTTTCTCACAACGTTTCCCTGCCACTAACATGAGGACGTTAGCAGCTCCTTCTACAGTCAAGCAGGATGCGGGAGGGTTGTGCCCTGTCCTTAGCTCTCACAGGGAAGCAGGCCTTGAAGCCAGCAGTCAACTAGCTGCATTCTTATGGCAGGGTGAAGGTAGCAGTATTCTGAGACAGGAGGTTCCCAGGTTACCACTCTACTGCACCTGGAGATACCCTCCAGGTCTGCATTGTTAACTTGCATCTCAGAAGCCTCTGGCAAACGTCTCTGGTGAAGACTTGCGAAACTCACTCTGCAGGCAGTGTGGAACTGTGAGGGACGGAGGGTGAGCTCAACTCTCAGAAGTAAGATGTTTTTGGACAAGGCGTTCAATTACAACTCACGTATGGAACTTAGTATGTAGCACCAGTCTACCCCAGGAATTACTAGGAAATCTCTTGATTGAGCTTGGAGGCACTCGTCTTGTGTGCCGGGAGATTCCAGTTACCTCTCCCAACACTTGCGTCAAGCAGCGAGCCTAGGCCTTTTGGAAGCGAAAGGTAGCGGCAGGCAGGATGTAGGGTTACAGGCCATAAGCTCAACTCTCAGAAGTGTGTATGCATGGGAGGCAGATGTTTGCTACCCACTCGGACATGGGAGTTGGAACCTAGCTACACTCCTATTGAAGAAGGATGTTGGAAATCGCTGTATTCAACTCAGATACACGGGAGTTCAGGCCCAATGCTTACACATGCTTTTCCCACAACCTATCCCAGCCACTAACATAAGGAGGTTAGCAGGTACGTCTACAGTCAGGCAGGATGCGGGAGGGTTCTGCCCTGTCCTGAGCTCTCACAGGGAAGCATGCCTAGAAGCCAGCTCTCAACTAGCTGCATTCTTATGACAGTGTGAAGGAGCAGTATTCTGAGTAAGGAGGTTCCCAGATTACCACTCTTCTGCACCTGGCGATACCGTCCAGGTGTGCATTGTTAACTTGCGTCTCAGAAGCCTCTGGCAAAAGTCTCTGGTGAAGACGTGGGAAACTCACTCTGCAGGCAGTGTGGAACTGTGAGGGACTGAGGGTGAGCTCAACTCTCAGCAGTAAGATGATTTTGGACAAGGCGTTCAGCTACCTTCTCACATATGGAACTTAGTATGTAGCACCAGTCTACCCCAGGAATTACTCGGAAATTGCTGGATTGAGCTTGGTGGCACTAGTCTTGTGTGCCGGGAGATTCCAGTTACCTCTCCCAACACTTCGGTGAAGCAGCGAGCCTAGGCCTTTTGGAAGCGAAAGGTAGCTGCAAGCAGGAGGTAGGCTTACAGGCCATAAGCTCAACTCTCAGAAGTGTGTATGCATGGGAGGCAGATGTCTGCTACCCACTCGGACATGCGAGTGGGAACCTAGCTACACTCTGATGAAGAAGGACTTTGGAAATCGCTGTATTCAACTCAGATACACGTGGGTTCAGGCACAACGATTCCACATGCTTTTCTCACAACCTTTCCCTGCCACTAACATGAGGACGTTAGCAGCTCCTTCTACAGTCAAGCAGGATGCGGGAGGGTTGTGCCCTGTCCTTAGGTCTCACAGGGAAGCAGGCCTTGAAGCCAGCTGTCAACTAGCTGCATTCTTATGGCAGGGTGAAGGTAGCAGTATTCTGAGACAGGAGGTTCCCAGTTTACCACTCTCCTGCACCTGGAGATACCCTCCAGGTCTGCATTGTTAACTTGCGTCTCAGAAGCCTCTGGCAAACGTCTCTGGTGAAGACGTTTGAAACTCACTCTGCAGGCAGTGTGGAACTGTGAGGGACTGAGGGTGAGCTCAACTCTCAGAAGTAAGATGTTTTTGGGCAAGGCGTTCAACTACCTACTCACGTATGGAACTTAGTATGTAGCACCCGTCTACCCCAGGAATTACTAGGAAATCGCTTGATTGAGCTTGGAGGCACTCGTCTTGTGTGCCGGGAGATTCCAGTTACCTCTCCCAACACTTGCGTCAAGCAGCGAGCCTAGGCCTTTTGGAAGCGAAAGGTAGTGGCAGGCAAGATGTAGGGTTACAGGCCATAAGCTCAACTCTCAGAAGTGTGTATGCATGGGAGGCAGATGTCTGCTGCCCACTCGGACATGGGAGTTGGAACCTAGCTACACTCCTATTGAAGAAGGATGTTGGAAATCGCTGTATTCAACTCAGATACACGGGAGTTCAGGCCCAATGCTTACACATGCTTTTCCCACAACCTATCCCAGCCACTAACATAAGGAGGTTAGCAGGTACGTCTACAGTCAGGCAGGATGCGGGAGGGTTCTGCCCTGTCCTCAGCTCTCACAGGGAAGCATGCCTAGAAGCCAGCTCTCAACTAGCTGCATTCTTATGGCAGTGTGAAGGTAGCAGTATTCTGAGTAAGGAGGTTCCCAGATTACCACTCTACTGCACCTGGAGATACCGTCCAGGTGTGCATTGTTAACTTGCGTCTCAGAAGCCTCTGGCAAACGTCTCTGGTGAAGACGTGGGAAACTCACTCTGCAGGCAGTGTGGAACTGTGAGGGACTGAGGGTGAGCTCAACTCTCAGCAGTAATATGATTTTGGACAAGGCGTTCAGCTAACTTCTCACATATGGAACTTAGTATGTAGCACCAGTCTACCCCAGGAATTACTAGGAAATCCCTGGATTGAGCTTGGTGGCACTAGTCTTGTGTGCCGGGAGATTCCAGTTACCTCTCCAAACACTTCGGTGAAGCAGCGAGCCTAGGCCTTTTGGAAGCGAAAGATAGCTGCAGGCAGGAGGTAGGCTTACAGGCCATAAGCTCAACTCTCAGAAGTGTGTATACATGGGAGGCAGATGTCTGCTACCCACTCGGACATGCGAGTGGGAACCTAGCTACACTCTGATGAAGAAGGACTTTGTAAATCGCTGTATTCAACTCAGATACACGTGGGTTCAGGCACAACGATTCCACATGCTTTTCTCACAACGTTTCCCTGCCACTAACATGAGGACGTTAGCAGCTCCTTCTACAGTCAAGCAGGATGCGGGAGGGTTGTGCCCTGTCCTTAGCTCTCACAGGGAAGCAGGCCTTGAAGCCAGCTGTCAACTAGCTGCATTATTATGGCAGGGTGAAGGTAGGAGTATTCTGAGACAGGAGGTTCCCAGATTACCACTCTACTGCACCTGGAGATACCGTCCAGGTGTGCATTGTTAACTTGCGTCTCAGAAGCCTCTGGCAAAAGTCTCTGGTAAAGACGTGGGAAACTCACTCTGCAGGCAGTGTGGAACTGTGAGGGACTGAGGGTGAGCTCAACTCTCAGCAGTAAGATGATTTTGGACAAGGCGTTCAGCTACCTTCTCACATATGGAATTTAGTATGTAGCACCAGTCTACCCCAGGAATTACTGGGAAATCGCTGGATTGAGCTTGGAGGCACTAGTCTTGTGTGCCGGGAGATTCCAGTTACCTCTACCAACACTTCGGTGAAGCAGCGAGCCTAGGGCTTTTGGAAGCGAAAGGTAGCTGCAGGCAGGAGGTAGGGTTACAGGCCATAAGCTCAACTCTCAGAAGTGTGTATGCATGGGAGGCCGATGTCTGCTAACCACTCGGACATGCGAGTGGGAACCTAGCTACACTCTGATGAAGAAGGACTTTGGAAATCGCTATATTCAACTCAGATACAAGTGGGTTCAGGCACAACGATTCCACATGCTTTTCTCACAACGTTTCCCTGCCACTAACATGAGGACGTTAGCAGCTCCTTCTACAGTCAAGCAGGGTGCGGGACGGTTGTGCCCTGTCCTTAGCTCTCACAGGGAAGCATGCCTTGAAGCCAGCTGTCAACTAGCTGCATTCGTATGCCAGGGTGAAGGTAGCAGTACTCTGAGACAGGAGGTTCCCAGATTACCACTCTACTGCACCTGGAGATACCCTCCAGGTCTGCACTGTTAACTTGCCTCTCAGAAGCCTCTGGCAAACGTCTCTGGTGAAGACGTGCGAAACTCTCTCTGCAGGCAGTGTGGAACTGTGAGGGACTGAGGGTGAGCTCAACTCTCAGAAGGAAGATGTTTTTGGGCAAGGCGTTCAAGTACCTACTCACGTATGGAACTTAGTACGTAGCACCAGTCTACCCCAGGAATTACTAGGAAATCGCTTGATTGAGCTTGGAGGCACTCGTCTTGTGTGCCGGGAGATTCCAGTTACCTCTCCCAACACTTGTGTCAAGCAGCGAGCCTAGGCCTTTTGGAAGCGAAAGGTAGCGGCAGGCAGGATGTAGGGTTCCAGGCCATAAACTCAACTCTCAGAAGTGTGTATGCATGGGAGGCAGATGTCTGCTACCCACTCGGACATGGGAGTTGGAACCTAGCTACACTCCTATTGAAGAAGGATGTTGGAAATCGCTCTATTCAACTCAGATACACGGGAGTTCAGGCCCAATGGTTTCACATGCTTTTCCCACAACTTATCCCAGCCACTAACATAAGGAGGTTAGCAGGTACGTCTACAGTCAGGCAGGGTGCGGGAGGGTTCTGCCCTGTCCTCAGCTCTCACAGGAAAGCATGCCTAGAAGCCAGCTCTCAACTAGCTGCATTCTTATGACAGTGTGAAGGTAGCAGTATTCTGAGTAAGGAGGTTCCCAGATTACCACTCTACTGCACCTGGAGATACACTCCAGGTCTGCATTGTTAACTTGCGTCTCAGAAACCTCTGGCAAAAGTCTCTGGTGAAGACGTGGGAAACTCACTCTGCAGGCAGTGTGGAACTGTGAGGGACTGAGGGTGAGCTCAACTCTCAGCAGTAAGATGATTTTGGACAAGGCGTTCAGCTACCTTCTCACATATGGAACTTAGTATGTAGCACCAGTCTACCCCAGGAATTACTGGGAAATCGCTGGATTGAGCTTGGAGGCACTAGTCTTGTGTGCCGGGAGATTCCAGTTACCTCTCCCAACACTTCGGTGAAGCAGCTAGCCTAGGCCTTTTGGAAGCGAAAGGTAGTTGCAGGCAGGAGGTAGGGTTACAGGCCATAAGCTCAACTCTCAGAAGTGGGTATGCATGGGAGGCAGATGTCTGCTACCCACTCGTACATGCGAGTGGGAACCTAGCTACACTCTGATGAAGAAGGACTTTGGAAATCGCTGTATTCAACTCAGATACAAGTGGGTTCAGGCACAACGATTCCACATGCCTTTCGTACAACCTTTCCCTGCCACTAACATGAGGACGTTAGCAGCTCCTTCTACAGTCAAGCAGGATGCGGGAGGGTTGTGCCCTGTCCTTAGCTCTCACAGGGAAGCATGCCTTGAAGCCAGCTGTCAACTAGCTGCATTCTTATGGCAGGGTGAAGGTAGCAGTATTCTGAGACAGGAGGTTCCCAGATTACCATTGTACTGCACCTGGAGATACCCTCCAGGTCTGCATTGTTAACTTGCGTCTCAGAAGCCTCTGGCAAACGTCTCTGGTGAAGACGTGCGAAACTCACTCTGCAGGCAGTGTGGAACTGTGAGGGACTGAGGGTGACCTCAACTCTCAGAAGTAAGATGTTTTTGGACAAGGCGTTCAACTACCTACTCACGTATGGAACTTAGTACGTAGCACCAGTCTTCCCCAGGAATTACTAGGAAATCGCTTGATTGAGCTTGGAGGCACTCGTCTTGTGTGCCGGGAGATTCCAGTTACCTCTCCCAACACTTGCGTCAAGCAGCGAGCCTAGGCCTTTTGGAAGCGAAAGGTAGCGGCAGGCAGGATGTAGGGTTACAGGCCATAAGCTCAACTCTCAGAAGTGTGTATGCATGGGAGGCAGATGTCTGCTACCCACTCGTACATGCGAGTGGGAACCTAGCTACACTCTGATGAAGAAGGACTTTGGAAATCGCTGTATTCAACTCAGATACACGTGGCTTCAGGCACAACGATTCCACATGCTTTTCTCACAACCTTTCCCTGTCAGTAACCTGAGGACGTTAGCAGCTCCTTCTACAGTCAAGCAGGATGCGGGAGGGTTGTGCCCTGTCCTCAGCTCTCACAGGGAAGCATGCCTAGAAGCCAGCTCTCAACTAGCTGCATTCTTATGACAGTGTGAAGGTAGCAGTATTCTGAGTAAGGAGGTTCCCGGATTACCACTCTACTGCACCTGGAGATACTCTCCAGGTCTGCATTGTTAACTTGCGTCTCAGAAGCCTCTGGCAAAAGTCTCTGGTGAAGACGTGGGAAACCTACTCTGCAGGCAGTGTGGAACTGTGAGGGACTGAGGGTGAGCTCAACTCTCAGCAGTAAGATGATTTTGGACAAGGCGTTCAGCTACCTTCTCACATATGGAACTTAGTATGTAGCACCAGTCTACCCCAGGAATTACTGGGAAAGCGCTGGATTGAGCTTGGAGGCACTAGTCTTGTGTGCCGGGAGATTCCAGTTACCTCTCGCAACACTTCGGTGAAGCAGCGAGCCTAGGCCTTTTGGAAGCGAAAGGTAGCTGCAGGCAGGAGGTAGGGTTACAGGCCATAAGCTCAACTCTCAGAAGTGGGTATGCATGGGAGGCAGATGTCTGCTACCCACTCGGACATGCGAGTGGGAACCTAGCTACACTCTGATGAAGAAGGACTTTGGAAATCGCTGTATTCAACTCAGATACACGTGGGTTCAGGCACAACGATTCCACATGCTTTTCGCACAACCTTTCCCTGCCACTAACAAGAGGACGTTAGCAGCTCCTTGTACAGTCAAGCAGGATGCGGGAGGGTTGTGCCCTGTCCTTAGCTCTCACAGGGAAGCATGCCTTGAAGCCAGCTGTCAACTAGCTGCATTCTTATGGCAGGGTGAAGGTAGCAGTATTCTGAGACAGGAGGTTCCCAGATTACCACTCTACTGCACCTGGAGATACCCTCCAGGTCTGCATTGTTAACTTGCGTCTCAGAAGCCTCTGGCAAACGTCTCTGGTGAAGACGTGCGAAACTCACTCTGCAGGCAGTGTGGAACTGTGAGGGACTGAGGGTGAGCTCAACTCTCAGAAGTAAGATGTTTTTGGACAAGGCGTTCAACTACCTACTCACGTATGGAACTTAGTACGTAGCACCAGTCTACCCCAGGAATTACTAGGAAATCGCTTGATTGAGCTTGGAGGCACTCGTCTTCTGTGCCGGGAGATTCCAGTTACCTCTCCCAACACTTGCGTCAAGCAGCGAGCCTAGGCCTTTTGGAAGCGAAAGGTAGCGGCAGGCAGGATGTTGGGTTACAGGCCATAAGCTCAACTCTCAGAAGTGTGTATGCATGGGAGGCAGATATCTGCTACCCACTCGGACATGGGAGTTGGAACCTAGCTACACTCCTATTGAAGAAGGATGTTGGAAATCGCTGTATTCAACTCAGATACACGGGAGTTCAGGCCCAATTGTTTCACATGCTTTTCCCACAACCTATCCCAGCCACTAACATAAGGAGGTTAGCAGGTACGTCTACAGTCAGGCAGGGTGCGGGAGGGTTCTGCCCTGTCCTCAGCTCTCACAGGGAAGCATGCCTAGAAGCCAGCTCTCAACTAGCTGCATTCTTATGACAGTGTGAAGGTAGCAGTATTCTGAGTAAGGAGGTTCCCAGATTACCACTCTACTGCACCTGGAGATACTCTCCAGGTCTGCATTGTTAACTTGCGTCTCAGAGGCCTCTGGCAAAAGTCTCTGGTGAAGACGTGGGAAACCTACTCTGCAGGCAGTGTGGAACTGTGAGGGACTGAGGGTGAGCTCAACTCTCAGCAGTAAGATGATTTTGGACAAGGCGTTCAGCTACCTTCTCACATATGGAACTTAGTATGTAGCACCAGTCTACCCCAGGAATTACTGGGAAATCGCTGGATTGAGCTTGGAGGCACTAGTCTTGTGTGCCGGGAGATTCCAGTTACCTCTCCCAACACTTCGGTGAAGCAGCGAGCCTAGGCCTTTTGGAAGCGAAAGGTAGCTGCAGGCAGGAGGTAGGGTTACAGGCCATAAGCTCAACTCTCAGAAGTGGGTATGCATGGGAGGCAGATGTCTGCTACCCACTCGGACATGGGAGTTGGATACTAGCTACACTCCTATTGAAGAAGGATGTTGGAAATCGCTGTATTCAACTCAGATACACGGGAGTTCAGGCCCAACGCTTACACATGCTTTTCCCACAACCCATCCCAGCCACTAACATAAGGAGGTTAGCAGGTACGTCTACAGTCAGGCAGGATGCGGGAGGGTGCTGCCCTGTCCTCAGCTCTCACAGGGAAGTATGCCTAGAAGCCAGCTCTCAACTAGCTGCATTCTTATGACAGTGTGAAGGTAGCAGTATTCTGAGTAAGGAGGTTCCCAGATTACCACTCTACTGCACCTGGAGTTACCGTCCAGGTGTGCATTGTTAACTTGCGTCTCAGAAGCCTCTGGCAAAAGTCTCTGGTAAAGACGTGGGAAACTCACTCTGCAGGCAGTGTGGAACTGTGAGGGACTGAGGGTGAGCTCAACTCTCAGCAGTAAGATGATTTTGGACAAGGCGTTCAGCTACCTTCTCACATATGGAATTTAGTATGTAGCACCAGTCTACCCCAGGAATTACTGGGAAATCGCTGGATTGAGCTTGGAGGCACTAGTCTTGTGTGCCGGGAGATTCCAGTTACCTCTACCAACACTTCGGTGAAGCAGCGAGCCTAGGGCTTTTGGAAGCGAAAGGTAGCTGCAGGCAGGAGGTAGGGTTACAGGCCATAAGCTCAACTCTCAGAAGTGTGTATGCATGGGAGGCCGATGTCTGCTAACCACTCGGACATGCGAGTGGGAACCTAGCTACACTCTGATGAAGAAGGACTTTGGAAATCGCTATATTCAACTCAGATACAAGTGGGTTCAGGCACAACGATTCCACATGCTTTTCTCACAACGTTTCCCTGCCACTAACATGAGGACGTTAGCAGCTCCTTCTACAGTCAAGCAGGGTGCGGGACGGTTGTGCCCTGTCCTTAGCTCTCACAGGGAAGCATGCCTTGAAGCCAGCTGTCAACTAGCTGCATTCGTATGCCAGGGTGAAGGTAGCAGTACTCTGAGACAGGAGGTTCCCAGATTACCACTCTACTGCACCTGGAGATACCCTCCAGGTCTGCACTGTTAACTTGCCTCTCAGAAGCCTCTGGCAAACGTCTCTGGTGAAGACGTGCGAAACTCACTCTGCAGGCAGTGTGGAACTGTGAGGGACTGAGGGTGAGCTCAACTCTCAGAAGGAAGATGTTTTTGGGCAAGGCTTTCAACTACCTACTCACGTATGGAACTTAGTATGTAGCACCAGTCTACCCCAGGAATTACGAGGAAATCGCTTGATTGAGCTTGGAGGCACTCGTCTTGTGTGCCGGGAGATTCCAGTTACCTCTCCCAACACTTGCGTCAAGCAGCGAGCCTAGGCCTTTTGGAAGCGAAAGGTAGCGGCAGGCAGGATGTAGGGTTACAGGCCATAAGCTCAACTCTCAGAAGTGTGTATGCATGGGAGGCAGATGTCTGCTACCCACTCGGACATGGGAGTTGGAACCTAGCTACTCTCCTATTGAAGAAGGATGTTGGAAATCGCTGTATTCAACTCAGATACACGGGAGTTCAGGCCCAATGCTTACACATGCTTTTCCCACAACCTATCCCAGCCACTAACATAAGGAGGTTAGCAGGTACGTCTACAGTCAGGCAGGGTGCGGGAGGGTTCTGCCCTGTCCTCAGCTCTCACAGGGAAGCATGCCTAGAAGCCAGCTCTCAACTAGCTGCATTCTTATGACAGTGTGAAGGTAGCAGTATTCTGAGTAAGGAGGTTCCCAGATTACCACTCTATTGCACCTGGAGATACTCTCCAGGTCTGCATTGTTAACTTGCGTCTCAGAGGCCTCTGGCAAAAGTCTCTGGTGAAGACGTGGGAAACCTACTCTGCAGGCAGTGTGAAACTGTGAGGGACTGAGGGTAAGCTCAACTCTCAGCAGTAAGATGATTTTGGACAAGGCGTTCAGCTACCTTCTCACATATCGAACTTAGTATGTAGCACCAGTCTACCCCAGGAATTACTGGGAAATCGCTGGATTGAGCTTGGAGGCACTCGTCTTGTGTGCCGGGAGATTTCAGTTACCTCTCCCAACACTTCGGTGAAGCAGCGAGCCTAGGCCTTTTGGAAGCGAAAGGTAGCTGCAGGCAGGAGGTAGGGTTACAGGCCATAAGCTCAACTCTCAGAAGTGGGTATGCATGGGAGGCAGATGTCTGCTACCCACTCGTACATGCGAGTGGGAACCTAGCTACACTCTGATGAAGAAGGACTTTGGAAATCGCTGTATTCAACTCAGATACACGTGGCTTCAGGTACAACGATTCCACATGCTTTTCTCACAACCTTTCCCTGCCAGTAACATGAGGACGTTAGCAGCTCCTTCTACAGTCAAGCAGGATGCGGGAGGGTTGTGCCCTGTCCTTAGCTCTCACAGGGAAGCATGCCTTGAAGCCAGCTGTCAACTAGCTGCATTCTTATGGCAGGGTGAAGGTAGCAGTATTCTGAGATAGGAGGTTCCCAGATTACCACTCTACTGCACCTGGAGATACCCTCCAGTTCTACGTTGTTAACTTGCGTCTCAGAAGCCTCTGGCAAACGTCTCTGGTGAAGACGTGCGAACCTCACTCTGCAGGCAGTGTGGAACTGTGAGGGACTGAGGGTGAGCTCAACTCTCAGAAGTAAGATGTTTTTGGACAAGGCGTTCAAGTACCTACTCACGTATGGAACTTAGTACGTAGCACCAGTCTACCCCAGGAATTACTAGGAAATCGCTTGATTGAGCTTGGAGGCACTCGTCTTGTGTGCCGGGAGATTCCAGTTACCTCTCCCAACACTTGCGTCAAGCAGCGAGCCTAGGCCTTTTGGAAGCGAAAGGTAGTGGCAGGCAGGATGTAGGGTTACAGGCCATAAACTCAACTCTCAGAAGTGTGTATGCATGGGAGGCAGATGTCTGCTACCCACTCGGACATGGGAGTTGGAACCTAGCTACACTCCTATTGAAGAAGGATGTTGGAAATCGCTCTATTCAACTCAGATACACGGGAGTTCAGGCCCAATGGTTTCACATGCTTTTCCCACAACTTATCCCAGCCACTAACATAAGGAGGTTAGCAGGTACGTCTACAGTCAGGCAGGGTGCGGGAGGGTTCTGCCCTGTCCTCAGCTCTCACAGGAAAGCATGCCTAGAAGCCAGCTCTCAACTAGCTGCATTCTTATGACAGTGTGAAGGTAGCAGTATTCTGAGTAAGGAGGTTCCCAGATTACCACTCTACTGCACCTGGAGATACACTCCAGGTCTGCATTGTTAACTTGCGTCTCAGAAACCTCTGGCAAAAGTCTCTGGTGAAGACGTGGGAAACTCACTCTGCAGGCAGTGTGGAACTGTGAGGGACTGAGGGTGAGCTCAACTCTCAGCAGTAAGATGATTTTGGACAAGGCGTTCAGCTACCTTCTCACATATGGAACTTAGTATGTAGCACCAGTCTACCCCAGGAATTACTGGGAAATCGCTGGATTGAGCTTGGAGGCACTAGTCTTGTGTGCCGGGAGATTCCAGTTACCTCTCCCAACACTTCGGTGAAGCAGCGAGCCTAAGCCTTTTGGAAGCGAAAGGTAGCTGCAGGCAGGAGGTAGGGTTACAGGCCATAAGCTCAACTCTCAGAAGTGGGTATGCATGGGAGGCAGATGTCTGCTACCCACTCGTACATGCGAGTGGGAACCTAGCTACACTCTGATGAAGAAGGACTTTGGAAATCGCTGTATTCAACTCAGATACACGTGGCTTCAGGCACAACGATTCCACATGCTTTTCTCACAACCTTTCCCTGCCAGTAACATGAGGACGTTAGCAGCTCCTTCTACAGTCAAGCAGGATGCGGGAGGGTTGTGCCCTGTCCTTAGCTCTCACAGGGAAGCATGCCTTGAAGCCAGCTGTCAACTAGCTGCATTCTTATGGCAGGGTGAAGGTAGCAGTATTCTGAGACAGGAGGTTCCCAGATTACCACTCTACTGCACCTGGAGATACCCTCCAGGTCTACGTTGTTAACTTGCGTCTCAGAAGCCTCTGGCAAACGTCTCTGGTGAAGACGTGCGAACCTCACTCTGCAGGCAGTGTGGAACTGTGAGGGACTGAGGGTGAGCTCAACTCTCAGAAGTAAGATGATTTTGGACAAGGCGTTCAAGTACCTACTCACGTATGGAACTTAGTACGTAGCACCAGTCTACCCCAAGAATTACTAGGATATCGCTTGATTGAGCTTCGAGGCACTGGTCTTGTGTGCCGGGAGATTCCAGTTACCTCTCCCAACACTTGCGTCAAGCAGCGAGCCTAGGCCTTTTGGAAGCGAAAGGTAGCGGCAGGCAGGATGTAGGGTTACAGGCCACAAGCTCAACTCTCAGAAGTGTGTATGCATGGGAGGCAGATGTCTGCTACCCACTCGGACATGGGAATTGGAACCTAGCTACACTCCTATTGAAGAAGGATGTTGGAAATCGCTGTATTCAACTCAGATACACGGGAGTTCAAGCCCAATGTTTTAACATGCTTTTCCCACAACCTATCCCAGCCACTAACATAAGGAGGTTAGCAGGTACGTCTACAGTCAGGCAGGGTGCGGGAGGGTTCTGCCCTGTCCTCAGCTCTCACAGGGAAGCATGCCTAGAAGCCAGCTCTCAACTAGCTGCATTCTTATGACAGTGTGAAGGTAGCAGTATTCTGAGTAAGGAGGTTCCCAGATTACCACTCTACTGCACCTGGAGATACTCTCCAGGTCTGCATTGTTAACTTGCGTCTCAGAGGCCTCTGGCAAAAGTCTCTGGTGAAGACGTGGGAAACCTACTCTGCAGGCAGTGTGGAACTGTGAGGGACTGAGGGTGAGCTCAACTCTCAGCAGTAAGATGATTTTGGACAAGGCGTTCAGCTACCTTCTCACATATGGAACTTAGTATGTAGCACCAGTCTACCCCAGGAATTACTGGGAAAGCGCTGGATTGAGCTTGGAGGCACTAGTCTTGTGTGCCGGGAGATTCCAGTTACCTCTCCCAACACTTCGGTGAAGCAGCGAGCCTAGGCCTTTTGGAAGCGAAAGGTAGCTGCAGGCAGGAGGTAGGGTTACAGGCCATAAGCTCAACTCTCAGAAGTGGGTATGCATGGGAGGCAGATGTCTGCTACCCACTCGGACATGCGAGTGGGAACCTAGCTACACTCTGATGAAGAAGGACTTTGGAAATCGCTGTATTCAACTCAGATACACGTGGGTTCAGGCACAACGATTCCACATGCTTTTCGCACAACCTTTCCCTGCCACTAACATGAGGACGTTAGCAGCTCCTTCTACAGTCAAGCAGGATGCGGGAGGGTTGTGGTCTGTCCTTAGCTCTCACAGGGAAGCATGCCTTGAAGCCAGCTGTCAACTAGCTGCATTCTTATGGCAGGGTGAAGGTAGCAGTATTCTGAGACAGGAGGTTCCCAGATTACCACTCGACTGCACCTGGAGATACCCTCCAGGTCTGCATTGTTAACTTGCGTCTCAGAAGCCTCTGGCAAACGTCTCTGGTGAAGACGTGCGAAACTCACTCTGCAGGCAGTGTGGAACTGTGAGGGACTGAGGGTGAGCTCAACTCTCAGAAGTAAGATGTTTTTGGACAAGGCGTTCAAGTACCTACTCACGTATGGAACTTAGTACGTAGCACCAGTCTACCCCAGGAATTACTAGGAAATCGCTTGATTGAGCTTCGAGGCACTGGTCTTGTGTGCCGGGAGATTCCAGTTACCTCTCCCAACACTTGCGTCAAGCAGCGAGCCTAGGCCTTTTGGAAGCGAAAGGTAGCGGCAGGCAGGATGTAGGGTTACAGGCCATAAGCTCAACTCTCAGAAGTGTGTATGCATGGGAGGCAGATGTCTGCTACCCACTCGGACATGGGAGTTGGAACCTAGCTACACTCCTATTGAAGAAGGATGTTGGAAATCGCTGTATTCAACTCAGATACACGGGAGTTCAGGCCCAATGGTTTCACATGCTTTTCCCACAACCTATCCCAGCCACTAACATAAGGAGGTTAGCAGGTACGTCTACAGTCAGGCAGGGTGCGGGAGGGTTCTGCCTTGTCCTCAGCTCTCACAGGGAAGCATGCCTAGAAGCCAGCTCTCAACTAGGTGCATTCTTATGACAGTGTGAAGGTAGCAGTATTCTGAGTAAGGAGGTTCCCAGATTACCACTCTACTGCACCTGGAGATACCCTCCAGGTCTGCATTGTTAACTTGCGTCTCAGAAACCTCTGGCAAAAGTCTCTGGTGAAGACGTGGGAAACCTACTCTGCAGGCAGTGTGGAACTGTGAGGGACTGAGGGTGAGCTCAACTCTCAGCAGTAAGATGATTTTGGACAAGGCGTTCAGCTACCTTCTCACATATGGAACTTAGTATGTAGCACCAGTCTACCCCAGGAATTACTCGGAAATCGCTGGATTGAGCTTGGAGGCACTAGTCTTGTGTGCCGGGAGATTCCAGTTACCTCTCCCAACACTTCGGTGAAGCAGCGAGCCTAGGCCTTTTGGAAGCGAAAGGTAGCTGCAGGCAGGAGGTAGGGTTACAGGCCATAAGCTCAACTCTCAGAAGTGGGTATGCATGGGAGGCAGATGTCTGCTACCCACTCGTACATGCGAGTGGGAACCTAGCTACACTCTGATGAAGAAGGACTTTGGAAATCGCTGTATTCAACTCAGATACACGTGGGTTCAGGCACAACGATTCCACATGCTTTTCGCACAACCTTTCCCTGCCACTAACATGAGGACGTTAGCAGCTCCTTCTACAGTCAAGCAGGATGCGGGAGGGTTGTGCCCTGTCCTTAGCTCTCACAGGGAAGCATGCCTTGAAGCCAGCTGTCAACTAGCTGCATTCTTATGGCAGGGTGAAGGTAGCAGTATTCTGAGACAGGAGGTTCCCAGATTACCACTCTACTGCACCTGGAGATACCCTCCAGGTCTGCATTGTTAACTTGCGTCTCAGAAGCCTCTGGCAAACGTCTCTGGTGAAGACGTGCGAAACTCACTCTGCAGGCAGTGTGGAACTGTGAGGGACTGAGGGTGAGCTCAACTCTCAGAAGTAAGATGTTTTTGGACAAGGCGTTCAGCTACCTACTCACGTATGGAACTTAGTACGTAGACCAGTCTACCCCAGGAATTACTAGGAAATCGCTTGATTGAGCTTGGAGGCACTCGTCTTGTGTGCCGGGAGATTCCAGTTACCTCTCCCAACACTTGCGTCAAGCAGCGAGTCTAGGCCTTTTGGAAGCGAAAGGTAGTGGCAGGCAGGATGTAGGGTTACAGGCCATAAGCTCAACTCTCAGAAGTGTGTATGCATGGGAGGCAGATGTCTGCTACCCACTCGGACATGCGAGTGGGAACCTAGCTACACTCTGATGAAGAAGGACTTTGGAAGTCGCTGTATTCAACTCAGATACACGTGGGTTAAGGCACAACGATTCCACATGCCTTTCGCACAACCTTTCCCTGCCACTAACATGAGGACGTTAGCAGCTCCTTCTACAGTCAAGCAGGATGCGGGAGGGTTGTGCCCTGTCCTTAGCTCTCACAGGGAAGCATGCCTTGAAGCCAGCTGTCAACTAGCTGCATTCTTATGGCAGGGTGAAGGTAGCAGTATTCTGAGACAGGAGGTTCCCAGATTACCACTCTACTGCACCTGGAGATACCCTCCAGGTCTGCATTGTTAACTTGCGTCTCAGAAGCCTCTGGCAAAAGTCTCTGGTGAAGACGTGGGAAACCTACTCTGCAGGCAGTGTGGAACTGTGAGGGACTGAGGGTGAGCTCAACTCTCAGCACTAAGATGATTTTGGACAAGGCGTTCAGCTACCTTCTCACGTATGGAACTTAGTATGTAGCATCAGTCTACCCCAGGAATTACTGGGAAATCGCTGGATTGAGCTTGGAGGCACTAGTCTTGTGTGCCGGGAGATTCCAGTTACCTCTCCCAACACTTCGGTGAAGCAGCGAGCCTAGGCCTTTTGGAAGCGAAAGGTAGCTGCAGGCAGGAGGTAGGGTTACAGGCCATAAGCTAAACTCTCAGAAGTGGGTATGCATGGGAGGCAGATGTCTGCTACCCACTCGTACATGTGAGTTGGAACCTAGCTACACTCCTATTGAAGAAGGATGTTGGAAATCGCTGTATTCAACTCAGATACACGTGGGTTCAGGCACAACGATTCCACATGCTTTTCGCACAACCTTTCCCTGCCACTAACATGAGGACGTTAGCAGCTCCTTCTACAGTCAAGCAGGATGCGGGAGGGTTGTGCCCTGTCCTTAGCTCTCACAGGGAAGCATGCCTTGAAGCCAGCTGTCAACTAGCTGCATTCTTATGGCAGGGTGAAGGTAGCAGTATTCTGAGACAGGAGGTTCCCAGATTACCACTCGACTGCACCTGGAGATACCCTCCAGGTCTGCATTGTTAACTTGCGTCTCAGAAGCCTCTGGCAAACGTCTCTGGTGAAGACCTGCGAAACTCACTCTGCAGGCAGTGTGGAACTGTGAGGGACTGAGGGTGAGCTCAACTCTCAGAAGTAAGATGTTTTTGGACAAGGCGTTCAACTACCTACTCACGTATGGAACTTAGTACGTAGCACCAGTCTACCCCAGGAATTACTGGGAAAGCGCTGGATTGAGCTTGGAGGCACTAGTCTTGTGTGCCGGGAGATTCCAGTTACCTCTCCCAACACTTCGGTGAAGCAGCGAGCCTAGGCCTTTTGGAAGCGAAAGGTAGCTGCAGGCAGGAGCTAGGGTTACAGGCCATAAGCTCAACTCTCAGAAGTGGGTATGCATGGGAGGCAGATGTCTGCTACCCACTCGTACATGCGAGTGGGAACCTAGCTACACTCTGATGAAGAAGGACTTTGGAAATCGCTGTATTCAACTCAGATACACGTGGGTTCAGGCACAACGATTCCACATGCTTTTCGCACAACCTTTCCCTGCCACTAACATGAGGACGTTAGCAGCTCCTTCTACAGTCAAGCAGGATGCGGGAGGGTTGTGCCCTGTCCTTAGCTCTCACAGGGAAGCATGCCTTGAAGCCAGCTGTCAACTAGCTGCATTCTTATGGCAGGGTGAAGGTAGCAGTATTCTGAGACAGGAGGTTCCCAGATTACCACTCTACTGCACCTGGAGATACCCTCCAGGTCTGCATTGTTAACTTGCGTCTCAGAAGCCTCTGGCAAACGTCTCTGGTGAAGACGTGCGAAACTCACTCTGCAGGCAGTGTGGAACTGTGAGGGACTGAGGGTCAGCTCAACTCTCAGAAGTAAGATGTTTTTGGACAAGGCGTTCAACTACCTACTCACGTATGGAACTTAGTACGTAGCACCAGTCTACCCCTGGAATTACTAGGAAATCGCTTGATTGAGCTTGGAGGCACTCGTCTTGTGTGCCGGGAGATTCCAGTTACCTCTCCCAACACTTGCGTCAAGCAGCGAGCCTAGGCCTTTTGGAGCGAAAGGTAGCGACAGGCAGGATGTAGGGTTACAGGCCATAAGCTCAACTCTCAGAAGTGTGTATGCATGGGAGGCAGATGTCTGCTACCCACTCGGACATGGGAGTTGGAACCTAGCTACACTCCTATTGAAGAAGGATGTTGGAAATCGCTGTATTCAACTCAGATACACGGGAGTTCAGGCCCAATGGTTTCACACGCTTTTCCCACAACCTATCCCAGCCACTAACATAAGGAGGTTAGCAGGTACATCTACAGTCAGGAAGGGTGCGGGAGGGTTCTGCCCTGTCCTCAGCTCTCACAGGGAAGCATGCCTAGAAGCCAGCTCTCAACTAGCTGCATTCTTAGGACAGTGTGAAGGTAGCAGTATTCTGAGTAAGGAGGTTCCCAGATTACCACTCTACTGCACCTGGAAATACCCTCCAGGTCTGCATTGTTAACTTGCGTCTCAGAAACCTCTGGCAAAAGTCTCTGGTGAAAACGTGGGAAACCTACTCTGCAGGCAGTGTGGAACTGTGAGGGACTGAGGGTGAGCTCAACTCTCAGCAGTAAGATGATTTTGGACAAGGCGTTCAGCTACCTTCTCACATATGGAACTTAGTATGTAGCACCAGTCTACCCCAGGAATTACTGGGAAATCGCTGGATTGAGCTTGGAGGCACTAGTCTTGTGTGCCGGGAGATTCCAGTTACCTCTCCCAACACTTCGGTGAAGCAGCGAGCCTAGGCCTTTTGGAAGCGAAAGGTAGCTGCAGGCAGGAGGTAGGGTTACAGGCCATAAGCTCAACTCTCAGAAGTGGGTATGCATGGGAGGCAGATGTCTGCTACCCACTCGTACATGCGAGTGGGAACCTAGCTACACTCTGATGAAGAAGGACTTTGGAAATCGCTGTATTCAACTCAGATACACGTGGCTTCAGGCACAACGATTCCACATGCTTTTCGCACAACCTTTCCCTGCCAGTAACATGAGGACGTTAGCAGCTCCTTCTACAGTCAAGCAGGATGCGGGAGGGTTGTGCCCTGTCCTTAGCTCTCACAGGGAAGCATGCCTTGAAGCCAGCTGTCAACTAGCTGCATTCTTATGGCAGGGTGAAGGTAGCAGTACTCTGAGACAGGAGGTTCCCAGATTACCACTCTACTGCACCTGGAGATACACTCCAGGTCTGCATTGTTAACTTGCGTCTCAGAAGCCTCTGGCAAACGTCTCTGGTGAAGACGTGCGAAACTCACTCTGCAGGCAGTGTGGAACTGTGAGGGACTGAGGGTGAGCTCAACTCTCAGAAGTAAGATGTTTTTGGACAAGGCGTTCAAGTACCTACTCACGTATGGAACTTAGTACGTAGCACCAGTCTACCCCAGGAATTACTAGGAAATCGCTTGATTGAGCTTGGAGGCACTCGTCTTGTGTGCCGGGAGATTCCAGTTACCTCTCCCAACACTTGCGTCAAGCAGCGAGCCTAGGCCTTTTGGAAGCGAAAGGTAGCGGCAGGCAGGATGTAGGGTTACAGGCCATAAGCTCAACTCTCAGAAGTGTGTATGCATGGGAGGCAGATGTCTGCTACCCACTCGCACATGGGAGTTGGAACCTAGCTACACTCCTATTGAAGAAGGATGTTGGAAATCGCTGTATTCAACTCAGATACACGGGAGTTCAGGCCCAATGGTTTCACATGCTTTTTCCACAACCTATCCCAGCCACTAACATAAGGATGTTAGCAGGTACATCTACAGTCAGGCAGGGTGCGGGAGGGTTCTGCCCTGTCGTCAGCTCTCACAGGGAAGCATGCCTAGAAGCCAGCTCTCAACTAGCTGCATTCTTATGACAGTGTGAAGGTAGCAGTATTCTGAGTAAGGAGGTTCCCAGATTACCACTCTACTGCACCTGGAGATACCCTCCAGGTCTGCATTGTTAACTTGCGTCTCAGAAACCTCTGGCAAAAGTCTCTGGTGAAGACGTGGGAAACCTACTCTGCAGGCAGTGTGGAACTGTGAGGGACTGAGGGTGAGCTCAACTCTCAGCAGTAAGATGATTTTGGACAAGGCGTTCAGCTACCTTCTCACATATGGAACTTAGTATGTAGCACCAGTCTACCCCAGGAATTACTCGGAAATCGCTGGATTGAGCTTGGAGGCACTAGTCTTGTGTGCCGGGAGATTCCAGTTACCTCTCCCAACACTTCGGTGAAGCAGCGAGCCTAGGCCTTTTGGAAGCGAAAGGTAGCTGCAGGCAGGAGGTAGGGTTACAGGCCATAAGCTCAACTCTCAGAAGTTGGTATGCATGGGAGGCAGATGTCTGCTACCCACTCGTACATGCGAGTGGGAACCTAGCTACACTCTGATGAAGAAGGACTTTGGAAATCGCTGTATTCAACTCAGATACACGTGGGTTCAGGCACAACGATTCCACATGCTTTTCGCACAACCTTTCCCTGCCACTAACATGAGGACGTTAGCAGCTCCTTCTACAGTCAAGCAGGATGCGGGAGGGTTGTGCCCTGTCCTTAGCTCTCACAGGGAAGCATGCCTTGAAGCCAGCTGTCAACTAGCTGCATTCTTATGGCAGGGTGAAGGTAGCAGTATTCTGAGACAGGAGGTTCCCAGATTACCACTCTACTGCACCTGGAGATACCCTCCAGGTCTGCATTGTTAACTTGCGTCTCAGAAGCCTCTGGCAAACGTCTCTGGTGAAGACGTGCGAAACTCACTCTGCAGGCAGTGTGGAACTGTGAGGGACTGAGGGTGAGCTCAACTCTCAGAAGTAAGATGTTTTTGGACAAGGCGTTCAGCTACCTACTCACGTATGGAACTTAGTACGTAGACCAGTCTACCCCAGGAATTACTAGGAAATCGCTTGATTGAGCTTGGAGGCACTCGTCTTGTGTGCCGGGAGATTCCAGTTACCTCTCCCAACACTTGCGTCAAGCAGCGAGTCTAGGCCTTTTGGAAGCGAAAGGTAGCGGCAGGCAGGATGTAGGGTTACAGGCCATAAGCTCAACTCTCAGAAGTGTGTATGCATGGGAGGCAGATGTCTGCTACCCACTCGGACATGCGAGTGGGAACCTAGCTACACTCTGATGAAGAAGGACTTTGGAAGTCGCTGTATTCAACTCAGATACACGTGGGTTAAGGCACAACGATTCCACATGCCTTTCGCACAACCTTTCCCTGCCACTAACATGAGGAAGTTAGCAGCTCCTTCTACAGTCAAGCAGGATGCGGGAGGGTTGTGCCCTGTCCTTAGCTCTCACAGGGAAGCATGCCTTGAAGCCAGCTGTCAACTAGCTGCATTCTTATGGCAGGGTGAAGGTAGCAGTATTCTGAGACAGGAGGTTCCCAGATTACCACTCTACTGCACCTGGAGATACCCTCCAGGTCTGCATTGTTAACTTGCGTCTCAGAAGCCTCTGGCAAAAGTCTCTGGTGAAGACGTGGGAAACCTACTCTGCAGGCAGTGTGGAACTGTGAGGGACTGAGGGTGAGCTCAACTCTCAGCACTAAGATGATTTTGGACAAGGCGTTCAGCTACCTTCTCACGTATGGAACTTAGTATGTAGCATCAGTCTACCCCAGGAATTACTGGGAAATCGCTGGATTGAGCTTGGAGGCACTAGTCTTGTGTGCCGGGAGATTCCAGTTACCTCTCCCAACACTTCGGTGAAGCAGCGAGCCTAGGCCTTTTGGAAGCGAAAGGTAGCTGCAGGCAGGAGGTAGGGTTACAGGCCATAAGCTAAACTCTCAGAAGTGGGTATGCATGGGAGGCAGATGTCTGCTACCCACTCGTACATGTGAGTTGGAACCTAGCTACACTCCTATTGAAGAAGGATGTTGGAAATCGCTGTATTCAACTCAGATACACGTGGGTTCAGGCACAACGATTCCACATGCTTTTCGCACAACCTTTCCCTGCCACTAACATGAGGACGTTAGCAGCTCCTTCTACAGTCAAGCAGGATGCGGGAGGGTTGTGCCCTGTCCTTAGCTCTCACAGGGAAGCATGCCTTGAAGCCAGCTGTCAACTAGCTGCATTCTTATGGCAGGGTGAAGGTAGCAGTATTCTGAGACAGGAGGTTCCCAGATTACCACTCGACTGCACCTGGAGATACCCTCCAGGTCTGCATTGTTAACTTGCGTCTCAGAAGCCTCTGGCAAACGTCTCTGGTGAAGACGTGCGAAACTCACTCTGCAGGCAGTGTGGAACTGTGAGGGACTGAGGGTGAGCTCAACTCTCAGAAGTAAGATGTTTTTGGACAAGGCGTTCAACTACCTACTCACGTATGGAACTTAGTACGTAGCACCAGTCTACCCCAGGAATTACTGGGAAAGCGCTGGATTGAGCTTGGAGGCACTAGTCTTGTGTGCCGGGAGATTCCAGTTACCTCTCCCAACACTTCGGTGAAGCAGCGAGCCTAGGCCTTTTGGAAGCGAAAGGTAGCTGCAGGCAGGAGCTAGGGTTACAGGCCATAAGCTCAACTCTCAGAAGTGGGTATGCATGGGAGGCAGATGTCTGCTACCCACTCGTACATGCGAGTGGGAACCTAGCTACACTCTGATGAAGAAGGACTTTGGAAATCGCTGTATTCAACTCAGATACACGTGGGTTCAGGCACAACGATTCCACATGCTTTTCGCACAACCTTTCCCTGCCACTAACATGAGGACGTTAGCAGCTCCTTCTACAGTCAAGCAGGATGCGGGAGGGTTGTGCCCTGTCCTTAGCTCTCACAGGGAAGCATGCCTTGAAGCCAGCTGTCAACTAGCTGCATTCTTATGGCAGGGTGAAGGTAGCAGTATTCTGAGACAGGAGGTTCCCAGATTACCACTCTACTGCACCTGGAGATACCCTCCAGGTCTGCATTGTTAACTTGCGTCTCAGAAGCCTCTGGCAAACGTCTCTGGTGAAGACGTGCGAAACTCACTCTGCAGGCAGTGTGGAACTGTGAGGGACTGAGGGTGAGCTCAACTCTCAGAAGTAAGATGTTTTTGGGCAAGGCGTTCAACTACCTACTCACGTATGGAACTTAGTACGTAGCACCAGTCTACCCCAGGAATTACTAGGAAATCGCTTGATGGAGCTTGTAGGCACTCGTCTTGTGTGTCGGGAGATTCCAGTTACCTCTCCCAACACTTGCGTCAAGCAGCGAGCCTAGGCCTTTTGGAAGCGAAAGGTAGCGACAGGCAGGATGTAGGGTTACAGGCCATAAGCTCAACTCTCAGAAGTGTGTATGCATGGGAGGCAGATGTCTGCTACCCACTCGGACATGAGAGTTGGAACCTAGCTACACTCCTATTGAAGAAGGATGTTGGAAATCGCTGTATTCAACTCAGATACACGGGAGTTCAGGCCCAATGGTTTCACATGCTTTTCCCACAACCTATCCCAGCCACTAACATAAGGAGGTTAGCAGGTACGTCTACAGTCAGGCAGGGTGCGGGAGGGTTCTGCCCTGTCCTCAGCTCTCACAGGGAAGCATGCCTAGAAGCCAGCTCTCAACTAGCTGCATTCTTATGACAGTGTGAAGGTAGCAGTATTCTGAGTAAGGAGGTTCCCAGATTACCACTCTACTGCACCTGGAGATACCCTCCAGGTCTGCATTGTTAACTTGCGTCTCAGAAACCTCTGGCAAAAGTCTCTGGTGAAGAAGTGGGAAACCTACTCTGCAGGCAGTGTGGAACTGTGAGGGACTGAGGGTGAGCTCAACTCTCAGCAGTAAGATGATTTTGGACAAGGCGTTCAGCTACCTTCTCACATATGGAACTTTGTATGTAGCACCAGTCTACCCCAGGAATTACTGGGAAATCCCTGGATTGAGCTTGGAGACACTAGTCTTGTGTGCCGGGAGATTCCAGTTACCTCTCCCAACACTTCGGTGAAGCAGCGAGCCTAGGCCTTTTGGAAGCGAAAGGTAGCTGCAGGCAGGAGCTAGGGTTACAGGCCAAGCTCAACTCTCAGAAGTGGGTATGCATGGGAGGCAGATGTCTGCTACCCACTCGGACATGCGAGTGGGAACCTAGCTACACTCTGATGAAGAAGGACTTTGGAAGTCGCTATATTCAACTCAGATACACGTGGGTTAAGGCACAACGATTCCACATGCCTTTCGCACAACCTTTCCCTGCCACTAACATGAGGACGTTAGCAGCTCCTTGTACAGTCAAGCAGGATGCGGGAGGGTTGTGCCCTGTCCTTAGCTCTCACAGGGAAGCATGCCTTGAAGCCAGCTGTCAACTAGCTGCATTCTTATGGCAGGGTGAAGGTAGCAGTATTCTGAGACAGGAGGTTCCCAGATTACCACTCTACTGCACCTGGAGATACCCTCCAGGTCTGCATTGTTAACTTGCGTCTCAGAAGCCTCTGGCAAACGTCTCTGGTGAAGACGTGCGAAACTCACTCTGCAGGCAGTGTGGAACTGTGAGGGACTGAGGGTGAGCTCAACTCTCAGCAGTAAGATGATTTTGGACAAGGCGTTCAGCTACCTTCTCACATATGGAACTTAGTATGTAGCACCAGACTACCCCAGGAATTACTAGGAAATCGCTTGATTGAGCTTGGAGGCACTCGTCTTGTGTGTCGGGAGATTCCAGTTACCTCTCCCAACACTTGCGTCAAGCAGCGAGCCTAGGCCTTTTGGAAGCGAAAGGTAGCGGCAGGCAGGATGTAGGGTTACAGGCCATAAGCTCAACTCTCAGAAGTGTGTATGCATGGGAGGCAGATATCTGCTCCCCACTCGGACATGGGAGTTGGAACCTAGCTACACTCCTATTGAAGAAGGATGTTGGAAATCGCTGTATTCAACTCACATACACGGGAGTTCAGGCCCAATGCTTACACATGCTTTTCCCACAACCTATCCCAGCCACTAACATAAGGAGGTTAGCAGGTACGTCTACAGTCAGGCAGGGTGCGGGAGGGTTCTGCCCTGTCCTCAGCTCTCACAGGGAAGCATGCCTAGAAGCCAGCTCTCAACTAGCTGCATTCTTATGACAGTGTGAAGGTAGCAGTATTCTGAGTAAGGAGGTTCCCAGATTACCACTCTACTGCACCTGGAGATACTGTCCAGGTCTGCATTGTTAACTTGCGTCTCAGAGGCCTCTGGCAAAAGTCTCTGGTGAAGACGTGGGAAACCTACTCTGCAGGCAATGTGGATCTGTGAGGGACTGAGGGTGAGCTCAACTCTCAGCAGTAAGATGATTTTGGACAAGGCGTTCAGCTACCTTCTCACATATGGAACTTAGTATGTAGCACCAGTCTACCCCAGGAATTACTGGGAAAGCGCTGGATTGAGCTTGGAGGCACTAGTCTTGTGTGCCGGGAGATTCCAGTTACCTCTCCCAACACTTCGGTGAAGCAGCGAGCCTAGGCCTTTTGGAAGCGAAAGGTAGCTGCAGGCAGTAGGTAGGGTTACAGGCCATAAGCTCAACTCTCAGAAGTGGGTATGCATGGGAGGCAGATGTCTGCTACCCACTCGGACATGCGAGTGGGAACCTAGCTACACTCTGATGAAGAAGGACTTTGGAAATCGCTGTATTCAACTCAGATACACGTGGGTTCAGGCACAACGATTCCACATGCTTTTCGCACAACCTTTCCCTGCCACTAACATGAGGACGTTAGCAGCTCCTTCTACAGTCAAGCAGGATGCGGGAGGGTTGTGCCCTGTCCTTAGCTCTCACAGGGAAGCATGCCTTGAAGCCAGCTGTCATCTAGCTGCATTCTTATGGCAGGGTGAAGGTAGCAGTATCCTGAGACAGGAGTTTCCCAGATTACCACTCTACTGCACCTGGAGGTACACTCCAGGTCTGCATTGTTAACTTGCGTCTCAGAAGCCTCTGGCAAACGTCTCTGGTGAAGACCTGCGAACCTCACTCTGCAGGCAGTGTGGAACTGTGAGGGACTGAGGGTGAGCTCAACTCTCAGAAGTAAGATGTTTTTGGACAAGGCGTTCAAGTACCTACTCACGTATGGAACTTAGTACGTAGCACCAGTCTACCCCAGGAATTACTAGGAAATCGCTTGATTGAGCTTGGAGGCACTCGTCTTGTGTGCCGGGAGATTCCAGTTACCTCTCCCAACACTTGCGTCAAGCAGCGAGCCTAGGCCTTTTGGAAGCGAAAGGTAGGGGCAGGCAGGATGTAGGGTTACAGGCCATAAGCTCAACTCTCAGAAGTGTGTATGCATGGGAGGCAGATGTCTGCTACCCACTCGGACATAGGAGTTGGAACCTTGCTACACTCCTATTGAAGAAGTATGTTGGAAATCGCTGTATTCAACTCACATACACGGGAGTTCAGGCCCAATGGTTTCACATGCTTTTCCCACAACCTATCTCAGCCACTAACATAAGGAGGTTAGCAGGTACGTCTACAGTCAGGCAGGGTGCGGGAGGGTTCTGCCCTGTCCTCAGCTCTCACAGGGAAGCATGCCTAGAAGCCAGCTCTCAACTAGCTGCATTCTTATGACAGTGTGAAGGTAGCAGTATTCTGAGTAAGGAGGTTCCCAGATTACCACTCTACTGCACCTGGAGATACCCTCCAGGTCTGCATTGTTAACTTGCGTCTCAGAATCCTCTGGCAAAAGTCTCTGGTGAAGACGTGGGAAACTTACTCTGCAGGCAGTGTGGAACTGTGAGGGACTGAGGGTGAGCTCAACTCTCAGCAGTAAGATGATTTTGGACAAGGCGTTCAGCTACCTTCTCACATATGGAACTTAGTATGTAGCACCAGTCTACCCCAGGAATTACTGGGAAAGCGCTGGATTGAGCTTGGAGGCACTAGTCTTGTGTGCCGGGAGATTCCAGTTACCTCTCCCAACACTTCGGTGAAGCAGCGAGCCTAGGCCTTTTGGAAGCGAAAGGCAGCTGCAGGCAGGAGGTAGGGTTACAGGCCATAAGCTCAACTCTCAGAAGTGGGTATGCATGGGAGGCAGATGTCTGCTACCCACTCGGACATGCGCTTGGGAACCTAGCTACACTCTGATGAAGAAGGACTTTGGAAATCGCTGTATTCAACTCAGATACACATGGCTTCAGGCACAACGATTCCACATGCTTTTCTCACAACCTTTCCCTGCCAGTAACATGAGGACGTTAGCAGCTCCTTCTACAGTCAAGCAGGATGCGGGAGGGTTGTGCCAAGTCCTTAGCTCTCACAGGGAAGCATGCCTTGAAGCCAGCTGTCAACTAGCTGCATTCTTATGGCAGGGTGAAGGTAGCAGTATTCTGAGACAGGAGGTTCCCAGATTACCAATCTACTGCACCTAGAGATACCCTCCAGGTCTACGTTGTTAACTTGCGTCTCAGAAGCCTCTGGCAAACGTCTCTGGTGAAGACGTGCGAACCTCACTCTGCAGGCAGTGTGGAACTGTGAGGGACTGAGGGTGAGCTCAACTCTCAGAAGTAAGATGTTTTTGGACAAGGCGTTCAAGTACCTACTCACGTATGGAACTTAGTACGTAGCACCAGTCTACCCCAGGAATTACTAGGAAATCGCTTGATTGAGCTTGGAGGCACTCGTCTTGTGTGCCGGGAGATTCCAGTTACCTCTCCCAACACTTGCGTCAAGCAGCGAGCCTAGGCCTTTTGGAAGCGAAAGGTAGCGGCAGGCAGGATGTAGGGTTACAGGCCATAAGCTCAACTCCCAGAAGTGTGTATGCATGGGAGGCAGATGTCTGCTACCCACTCGGACATGGGAGTTGGAACCTAGCTACACTCCTATTGAAGAAGGATGTTGGAAATCGCTGTATTCAACTCACATACACGGGAGTTCAGGCCCAATGCTTACACATGCTTTTCCCACAACCTATCCCAGCCACTAACATAAGGAGGTTAGCAGGTACGTCTACAGTCAGGCAGGGTGCGGGAGGGTTCTGCCCTGTCCTCAGCTCTCACAGGGAAGCATGCCTAGAAGCCAGCTCTCAACTAGCTGCATTCTTATGACAGTGTGAAGGTAGCAGTATTCTGAGTAAGGAGGTTCCCAGATTACCACTCTACTGCACCTGGAGATACTCTCCAGGTCTGCATTGTTAACTTGCGTCTCAGAGGCCTCTGGCAAAAGTCTCTGGTGAAGACGTGGGAAACCTACTCTGCAGGCAGTGTGGATCTGTGAGGGACTGAGGGTGAGCTCAACTCTCAGCAGTAAGATGATTTTGGACAAGGCGTTCAGCTACCTTCTCACATATGGAACTTAGTATGTAGCACCAGTCTACCCCAGGAATTACTGGGAAAGCGCTGGATTGAGCTTGGAGGCACTAGTCTTGTGTGCCGGGAGATTCCAGTTACCTCTCCCAACACTTCGGTGAAGCAGCGAGCCTAGGCCTTTTGGAAGCGAAAGGTAGCTGCAGGCAGGAGGTAGGGTTACAGGCCATAAGCTCAACTCTCAGAAGTGGGTATGCATGGGAGGCAGATGTCTGCTACCCACTCGGACATGCGAGTGGGAACCTAGCTACACTCTGATGAAGAAGGACTTTGGAAATCGCTGTATTCAACTCAGATACACGTGGGTTCAGGCACAACGATTCCACATGCTTTTCGCACAACCTTTCCCTGCCACTAACATGAGGACGTTAGCAGCTCCTTCTACAGTCAAGCAGGATGCGGGAGGGTTGTGCCCTGTCCTTAGCTCTCACAGGGAAGCATGCCTTGAAGCCAGCTGTCATCTAGCTGCATTCTTATGGCAGGGTGAAGGTAGCAGTATCCTGAGACAGGAGTTTCCCAGATTACCACTCTACTGCACCTGGAGGTACACTCCAGGTCTGCATTGTTAACTTGCGTCTCAGAAGCCTCTGGCAAACGTCTCTGGTGAAGACCTGCGAACCTCACTCTGCAGGCAGTGTGGAACTGTGAGGGACTGAGGGTGAGCTCAACTCTCAGAAGTAAGATGTTTTTGGACAAGGCGTTCAAGTACCTACTCACGTATGGAACTTAGTACGTAGCACCAGTCTACCCCAGGAATTACTAGGAAATCGCTTGATTGAGCTTGGAGGCACTCGTCTTGTGTGCCGGGAGATTCCAGTTACCTCTCCCAACACTTGCGTCAAGCAGCGAGCCTAGGCCTTTTGGAAGCGAAAGGTAGGGGCAGGCAGGATGTAGGGTTACAGGCCATAAGCTCAACTCTCAGAAGTGTGTATGCATGGGAGGCAGATGTCTGCTACCCACTCGGACATAGGAGTTGGAACCTTGCTACACTCCTATTGAAGAAGGATGTTGGAAATCGCTGTATTCAACTCAGATACACGGGAGTTCAGGCCCAATGGTTTCACATGCTTTTCCACAACCTATCTCAGCCACTAACATAAGGAGGTTAGCAGGTACGTCTACAGTCAGGCAGGGTGCGGGAGGGTTCTGCCCTGTCCTCAGCTCTCACAGGGAAGCATGCCTAGAAGCCAGCTCTCAACTAGCTGCATTCTTTTGACAGTGTGAAGGTAGCAGTATTCTGAGTAAGGAGGTTCCCAGATTACCACTCTACTGCACCTGGAGATACCCTCCAGGTCTGCATTGTTAACTTGCGTCTCAGAATCCTCTGGCAAAAGTCTCTGGTGAAGACGTGGGAAACTTACTCTGCAGGCAGTGTGGAACTGTGAGGGACTGAGGGTGAGCTCAACTCTCAGCAGTAAGATGATTTTGGACAAGGCGTTCAGCTACCTTCTCACATATGGAACTTAGTATGTAGCACCAGTCTACCCCAGGAATTACTGGGAAAGCGCTGGATTGAGCTTGGAAGCACTAGTCTTGTGTGCCGGGAGATTCCAGTTACCTCTCCCAACACTTCGGTGAAGCAGCGAGCCTAGGCCTTTTGGAAGCGAAAGGCAGCTGCAGGCAGGAGGTAGGGTTACAGGCCATAAGCTCAACTCTCAGAAGTGGGTATGCATGGGAGGCAGATGTCTGCTACCCACTCGGACATGCGCTTGGGAACCTAGCTACACTCTGATGAAGAAGGACTTTGGAAATCGCTGTATTCAACTCAGATACACATGGCTTCAGGCACAAGGATTCCACATGCTTTTCTCACAACCTTTCCCTGCCAGTAACATGAGGACGTTAGCAGCTCCTTCTACAGTCAAGCAGGATGCGGGAGGGTTGTGCCAAGTCCTTAGCTCTCACAGGGAAGCATGCCTTGAAGCCAGCTGTCAACTAGCTGCATTCTTATGGCAGGGTGAAGGTAGCAGTATTCTGAGACAGGAGGTTCCCAGATTACCACTCTACTGCACCTAGAGATACCCTCCAGGTCTACGTTGTTAACTTGCGTCTCAGAAGCCTCTGGCAAACGTCTCTGGTGAAGACGTGCGAACCTCACTCTGCAGGCAGTGTGGAACTGTGAGGGACTGAGGGTGAGCTCAACTCTCAGAAGTAAGATGTTTTTGGACAAGGCGTTCAAGTACCTACTCACGTATGGAACTTAGTACGTAGCACCAGTCTACCCCAGGAATTACTAGGAAATCGCTTGATTGAGCTTGGAGGCACTCGTCTTGTGTGCCGGAAGATTCCAGTTACCTCTCCCAACACTTGCGTCAAGCAGCGAGCCTAGGCCTTTTGGAAGCGAAAGGTAGCGGCAGGCAGGATGTAGGGTTACAGGCCATAAGCTCAACTCTCAGAAGTGTGTATGCATGGGAGGCAGATGTCTGCTACCCACTCGGACATGGGAGTTGGAACCTAGCTACACTCCTATTGAAGAAGGATGTTGGAAATCGCTGTATTCAACTCAGATACACGGGAGTTCAGGCCCAATGGTTTCACATGCTTTTCCCACAACCTATCCCAGCCACTAACATAAGGAGGTTAGCAGGTACGTCTACAGTCAGGCAGGGTGCGGGAGGGTTCTGCCCTGTCCTCAGCTCTCACAGGGAAGCATGCCTAGAAGCCAGCTCTCAACTAGCTGCATTCTTATGACAGTGTGAAGGTAGCAGTATTCTGAGTAAGGAGGTTCCCAGATTACCACTCTACTGCACCTGGAGATACCCTCCAGGTCTGCATTGTTAACTTGCGTCTCAGAGGCCTCTGGCAAAAGTCTCTGGTGAAGACGTGGGAAACCTACTCTGCAGGCAGTGTGGAACTGTGAGGGACTGAGGGTGAGCTCAACTCTCAGCAGTAAGATGATTTTGGACAAGGCGTTCAGCTACCTTCTCACATATGGAACTTAGTATGTAGCACCAGTCTACCCCAGGAATTACTGGGAAAGCGCTGGATTGAGCTTGGAGGCACTAGTCTTGTGTGCCGGGAGATTCCAGTTACCTCTCCCAACACTTCGGTGAAGCAGCGAGCCTAGGCCTTTTGGAAGCGAAAGGCAGCTGCAGGCAGGAGGTAGGGTTACAGGCCATAAGCTCAACTCTCAGAAGTGGGTATGCATGGGAGGCAGATGTCTGCTACCCACTCGGACATGCGAGTGGGAACCTAGCTACACTCTGATGAAGAAGGACTTTGGAAATCGCTGTATTCAACTCAGATACACGTGGCTTCAGGCACAACGATTCCACATGCTTTTCTCACAACCTTTCCCTGCCACTAACATGAGGACGTTAGCAGCTCCTTCTACAGTCAAGCAGGAGGCGGGAGGGTTGTGCCAAGTCCTTAGCTCTCACAGGGAAGCATGCCTTGAAGCCAGCTGTCAACTAGCTGCATTCTTATGGCAGGGTGAAGGTAGCAGTATTCTGAGACAGGAGGTTCCCAGATTACCACTCTACTGCACCTAGAGATACCCTCCAGGTCTACGTTGTTAACCTGCGTCTCAGAAGCCTCTGGCAAACGTCTCTGGTGAAGACGTGCGAACCTCACTCTGCAGGCAGTGTGGAACTGTGAGGGACTGAGGGTGAGCTCAGCTCTCAGAAGTAAGATGTTTTTGGACAAGGCGTTCAAGTACCTACTCACGTATGGAACTTAGTACGTAGCACCAGTCTACCCCAGGAATTACTAGGAAATCGCTTGATTGAGCTTGGAGGCACTCGTCTTGTGTGCCGGGAGATTCCAGTTACCTCTCCCAACACTTGCGTCAAGCAGCGAGCCTAGGCCTTTTGGAAGCGAAAGGTAGCGGCAGGCAGGATGTAGGGTTACAGGCCATAAGCTCAACTCTCAGAAGTGTGTATGCATGGGAGGCAGATGTCTGCTACCCACTCGGACATGGGAGTTGGAACCTAGCTACACTCCTATTGAAGAAGGATGTTGGAAATCGCTGTATTCAACTCAGATACACGGGAGTTCAGGCCCAATGGTTTCACATGCTTTTCCCACAACCTATCCCAGCCACTAACATAAGGAGGTTAGCAGGTACGTCTACAGTCAGGCAGGGTGCGGGAGGGTTCTGCCCTGTCCTCAGCTCTAACAGGGAAGCATGCCTAGAAGCCAGCTCTCAACTAGCTGCATTCTTATGACAGTGTGAAGGTAGCAGTATTCTGAGTAAGGAGGTTCCCAGATTACCACTCTACTGCACCTGGAGATACCCTCCAGGTCTGCATTGTTAACTTCCGTCTCAGAGGCCTCTGGCAAAAGTCTCTGGTGAAGACGTGGGAAACTTACACTGCAGGCAGTGTGGAACTGTGAGGGACTGAGGGTGAGCTCAACTCTCAGCAGTAAGATGATTTTGGACAAGGCGTTCAGCTACCTTCTCACATATGGAACTTAGTATGTAGCACCAGTCTACCCCAGGAATTACTGGGAAAGCGCTGGATTGAGCTTGGAGGCACTAGTCTTGTGTGCCGGGAGATTCCAGTTACCTCTCCCAACACTTCGGTGAAGCAGCGAGCCTAGGCCTTTTGGAAGCGAAAGGCAGCTGCAGGCAGGAGGTAGGGTTACAGGCCATAAGCTCAACTCTCAGAAGTGGGTATGCATGGGAGGCAGATGTCTGCTACCCACTCGGACATGCGAGTGGGAACCTAGCTACACTCTGATGAAGAAGGACTTTGGAAATCGCTGTATTCAACTCAGATACACATGGCTTCAGGCACAACGATTCCACATGCTTTTCTCACAACCTTTCCCTGCCAGTAACATGAGGACGTTAGCAGCTCCTTCTACAGTCAAGCAGGATGCAGGAGGGTTGTGCCCTGTCCTTAGCTCTCACAGGGAAGCATGCCTTGAAGCCAGCTGTCAACAGGCTGCATTCTTATGGCAGGGTGAAGGTAGCAGTATTCTGAGACAGGAGGTTCCCAGATTACCACTCTACTGCACCTAGAGATACCCTCCAGGTCTACGTTGTTAACTTGCGTCTCAGAAGCCTCTGGCAAACGTCTCTGGTGAAGACGTGCGAACCTCACTCTGCAGGCAGTGTGGAACTGTGAGGGACTGAGGGTGAGCTCAACTCTCAGAAGTAAGATGTTTTTGGACAAGGCGTTCAAGTACCTACTCACGTATGGAACTTAGTACGTAGCACCAGTCTACCCCAGGAATTACTAGGAAATCGCTTGATTGAGCTTGGAGGCACTCGTCTTGTGTGCCGGGAGATTCCAGTTACCTCTCCCAACACTTGCGTCAAGCAGCGAGCCTAGGCCTTTTGGAAGCGAAAGGTAGCGGCAGGCAGGATGTAGGGTTACAGGTCATAAGCTCAACTCTCAGAAGTGTGTATGCATGGGAGGCAGATGTCTGCTACCCACTCGGACATGGGAGTTGGAACCTAGCTACACTCCTATTGAAGAAGGATGTTGGAAATCGCTGTATTCAACTCAGATACACGGGAGTTCAGGCCCAATGGTTTCACATGCTTTTCCCACAACCTATCCCAGCCACTAACATAAGGAGGTTAGCAGGTACGTCTACAGTCAGGCAGGGTGCGGGAGGGTTCTGCCCTGTCCTCAGCTCTCACAGGGAAGCATGCCTAGAAGCCAGCTCTCAACTAGCTGCATTCTTATGACAGTGTGAAGGTAGCAGTATTCTGAGTAAGGAGGTTCCCAGATTACCACTCTACTGCACCTGGAGATACCCTCCAGGTCTGCATTGTTAACTTGCGTCTCAGAGGCCTCTGGCAAAAGTCTCTGGTGAAGACGTGGGAAACCTACTCTGCAGGCAGTGTGGAACTGTGAGGGACTGAGGGTGAGCTCAACTCTCAGCAGTAAGATGATTTTGGACAAGGCGTTCAGCTACCTTCTCACATATGGAACTTAGTATGTAGCACCAGTCTACCCCAGGAATTACTGGGAAAGCGCTGGATTGAGCTTGGAGGCACTAGTCTTGTGTGCCGGGAGATTCGTTACCTCTCCCAACACTTCGGTGAAGCAGCGAGCCTAGGCCTTTTGGAAGCGAAAGGCAGCTGCAGGCAGGAGGTAGGGTTACAGGCCATAAGCTCAACTCTCAGAAGTGGGTATGCATGGGAGGCAGATGTCTGCTACCCACTCGGACATGCGAGTGGGAACCTAGCTACACTCTTATGAAGAAGGACTTTGGAAATCGCTGTATTCAACTCAGATACACGTGGCTTCAGGCACAACGATTGCACATGCTTTTCTCACAACCTTTCCCTGCCAGTAACATGAGGACGTTAGCAGCTCCTTCTACAGTCAAGCAGGATGCGGGAGGGTTGTGCCCTGTCCTTAGCTCTCACAGGGAAGCATGCCTTGAAGCCAGCTGTCAACTAGCTGCATTCTTATGGCAGGGTGAAGGTAGCAGTATTCTGAGACAGGAGGTTCCCAGATTACCACTCTACTGCACCTAGAGATACCCTCCAGGTCTACGTTGTTAACTTGCGTCTCAGAAGCCTCTGGCAAACGTCTCTGGTGAAGACGTGCGAACCTCACTCTGCAGGCAGTGTGGAACTGTGAGGGACTGAGGGTGAGCTCAACTCTCAGAAGTAAGATGTTTTTGGACAAGGCGTTCAAGTACCTACTCACGTATGGAACTTAGTACGTAGCACCAGTCTACCCCAGGAATTACTAGGAAATCGCTTGATTGAGCTTGGAGGCACTCGTCTTGTGTGCCGGGAGATTCCAGTTACCTCTCCCAACACTTGCGTCAAGCAGCGAGCCTAGGCCTTTTGGAAGCGAAAGGTAGCGGCAGGCAGGATGTAGGGTTACAGGTCATAAGCTCAACTCTCAGAAGTGTGTATGCATGGGAGGCAGATGTCTGCTACCCACTCGGACATGGGAGTTGGAACCTAGCTACACTCCTATTGAAGAAGGATGTTGGAAATCGCTGTATTCAACTCAGATACACGGGAGTTCAGGCCCAATGGTTTCACATGCTTTTCCCACAACCTATCCCAGCCACTAACATAAGGAGGTTAGCAGGTACGTCTACAGTCAGGCAGGGTGCGGGAGGGTTCTGCCCTGTCCTCAGCTCTCACAGGGAAGCATGCCTAGAAGCCAGCTCTCAACTAGCTGCATTCTTATGACAGTGTGAAGGTAGCAGTATTCTGAGTAAGGAGGTTCCCAGATTACCACTCTACTGCACCTGGAGATACCCTCCAGGTCTGCATTGTTAACTTGCGTCTCAGAGGCCTCTGGCAAAAGTCTCTGGTGAAGACGTGGGAAACCTACTCTGCAGGCAGTGTGGAACTGTGAGGGACTGAGGGTGAGCTCAACTCTCAGCAGTAAGATGATTTTGGACAAGGCGTTCAGCTACCTTCTCACATATGGAACTTAGTATGTAGCACCAGTCTACCCCAGGAATTACTGGGAAAGCGCTGGATTGAGCTTGGAGGCACTAGTCTTGTGTGCCGGGAGATTCCAGTTACCTCTCCCAACACTTCGGTGAAGCAGCGAGCCTAGGCCTTTTGGAAGCGAAAGGCAGCTGCAGGCAGGAGGTAGGGTTACAGGCCATAAGCTCAACTCTCAGAAGTGGGTATGCATGGGAGGCAGATGTCTGCTACCCACTCGGACATGCGAGTGGGAACCTAGCTACACTCTGATGAAGAAGGACTTTGGAAATCGCTGTATTCAACTCAGATACACGTGGCTTCAGGCACAACGATTCCACATGCTTTTCTCACAACCTTTCCCTGCCAGTAACATGAGGACGTTAGCAGCTCCTTCTACAGTCAAGCAGGATGCGGGAGGGTTGTGCCCTGTCCTTAGCTCTCACAGGGAAGCATGCCTTGAAGCCAGCTGTCAACTAGCTGCATTCTTATGGCAGGGTGAAGGTAGCAGTATTCTGAGACAGGAGGTTCCCAGATTACCACTCTACTGCACCTAGAGATACCCTCCAGGTCTACGTTGTTAACTTGCGTCTCAGAAGCCTCTGGCAAACGTCTCTGGTGAAGACGTGCGAACCTCACTCTGCAGGCAGTGTGGAACTGTGAGGGACTGAGGGTGAGCTCAACTCTCAGAAGTAAGATGTTTTTGGACAAGGCGTTCAAGTACCTACTGACGTATGGAACTTAGTACGTAGCACCAGTCTACCCCAGGAATTACTGGGAAATCGCTTGATTGAGCTTGGAGGCACTCGTCTTGTGTGCCGGGAGATTCCAGTTACCTCTCCCAACACTTGCGTCAAGCAGCGAGCCTAGGCCTTTTGGAAGCGAAAGGTAGCGGCAGGCAGGATGTAGGGTTACAGGTCATAAGCTCAACTCTCAGAAGTGTGTATGCATGGGAGGCAGATGTCTGCTACCCACTCGGACATGGGAGTTGGAACCTAGCTACACTCCTATTGAAGAAGGATGTTGGAAATCGCTGTATTCAACTCAGATACACGGGAGTTCAGGCCCAATGGTTTCACATGCTTTTCCCACAACCTATCCCAGCCACTAACATAAGGAGGTTAGCAGGTACGTCTACAGTCAGGCAGGGTGCGGGAGGGTTCTGCCCTGTCCTCAGCTCTCACAGGGAAGCATGCCTAGAAGCCAGCTCTCAACTAGCAACATTCTTATGACAGTGTGAAGGTAGCAGTATTCTGAGTAAGGAGGTTCCCAGATTACCACTCTACTGCACCTGGAGATACCCTCCAGGTCTGCATTGTTAACTTGCGTCTCAGAGGCCTCTGGCAAAAGTCTCTGGTGAAGACGTGGGAAACCTACTCTGCAGGCAGTGTGGAACTGTGAGGGACTGAGGGTGAGCTCAACTCTCAGCAGTAAGATGATTTTGGACAAGGCGTTCAGCTACCTTCTCACATATGGAACTTAGTATGTAGCACCAGTCTACCCCAGGAATTACTGGGAAAGCGCTGGATTGAGCTTGGAGGCACTAGTCTTGTGTGCCGGGAGATTCCAGTTACCTCTCCCAACACTTCGGTGAAGCAGCGAGCCTAGGCCTTTTGGAAGCGAAAGGCAGCTGCAGGCAGGAGGTAGGGTTACAGGCCATAAGCTCAACTCTCAGAAGTGGGTATGCATGGGAGGCAGATGTCTGCTACCCACTCGGACATGCGAGTGGGAACCTAGCTACACTCTGATGAAGAAGGACTTTGGAAATCGCTGTATTCAACTCAGATACACGTGGCTTCAGGCACAACGATTCCACATGCTTTTCTCACAACCTTTCCCTGCCAGTAACATGAGGACGTTAGCAGCTCCTTCTACAGTCAAGCAGGATGCGGGAGGGTTGTGCCCTGTCCTTAGCTCTCACAGGGAAGCATGCCTTGAAGCCAGCTGTCAACTAGCTGCATTCTTATGGCAGGGTGAAGGTAGCAGTATTCTGAGACAGGAGGTTCCCAGATTACCACTCTACTGCACCTAGAGATACCCTCCAGGTCTACGTTGTTAACTTGCGTCTCAGAAGCCTCTGGCAAACGTCTCTGGTGAAGACGTGCGAACCTCACTCTGCAGGCAGTGTGGAACTGTGAGGGACTGAGGGTGAGCTCAACTCTCAGAAGTAAGATGTTTTTGGACAAGGCGTTCAAGTACCTACTCACGTATGGAACTTAGTACGTAGCACCAGTCTACCCCAGGAATTACTAGGAAATCGCTTGATTGAGCTTGGAGGCACTCGTCTTGTGTGCCGGGAGATTCCAGTTACCTCTCCCAACACTTGCGTCAAGCAGCGAGCCTAGGCCTTTTGGAAGCGAAAGGTAGCGGCAGGCAGGATGTAGGGTTACAGGCCATAAGCTCAACTCTCAGAAGTGTGTATGCATGGGAGGCAGATGTCTGCTACCCACTCGGACATGGGAGTTGGAACCTAGCTACACTCCTATTGAAGAAGGATGTTGGAAATCGCTGTATTCAACTCAGATACACGGGAGTTCAGGCCCAATGCTTACACATACTTTTCCCACAACCTATCCCAGCCACTAACATAAGGAGGTTAGCAGGTACGTCTACAGTCAGGCAGGGTGCGGGAGGGTTCTGCCCTGTCCTCAGCTCTCACAGGGAAGCATGCCTAGAAGCCAGCTCTCAACTAGCTGCATTCTTATGACAGTGTGAAGGTAGCAGTATTCTGAGTAAGGAGGTTCCCAGATTACCACTCTACTGCACCTGGAGATACCCTCCAGGTCTGCATTGTTAACTTGCGTCTCAGAAACCTCTGGCAAAAGTCTCTGGTGAAGACGTGGGAAACCTACTCTGCAGGCAGTGTGGAACTGTGAGGGACTGAGGGTGAGCTCAACTCTCAGCAGTAAGATGATTTTGGACAAGGCGTTCAGCTACCTTCTCACATATGGAACTTTGTATGTAGCACCAGTCTACCCCAGGAATTACTGGGAAATCCCTGGATTGAGCTTGGAGACACTAGTCTTCTGTGCCGGGAGATTCCAGTTACCTCTCCCAACACTTCGGTGAAGCAGCGAGCCTAGGCCTTTTGGAAGCGAAAGGTAGCTGCAGGCAGGAGCTAGGGTTACAGGCCATAAGCTCAACTCTCAGAAGTGGGTATGCATGGGAGGCAGATGTCTGCTACCCACTCGTACATGCGAGTGGGAACCTAGCTACACTCTGATGAAGAAGGACTTTGGAAATCGCTGTATTCAACTCAGATACACGTGGGTTCAGGCACAACGATTCCACATGCTTTTCGCACAACCTTTCCCTGCCACTAACATGAGGACGTTAGCAGCTCCTTCTACAGTCAAGCAGGATGCGGGAGGGTTGTGCCCTGTCCTTAGCTCTCACAGGTAACCATGCCTTGAAGCCAGCTGTCAACTAGCTGCATTCTTATGGCAGGGTGAAGGTAGCAGTATTCTGAGACAGGAGGTTCCCAGATTACCACTCTACTGCACCTGGAGATACCCTCCAGGTCTGCATTGTTAACTTGCGTCTCAGAAGCCTCTGGCAAACGTCTCTGGTGAAGACGTGCGAACCTCACTCTGCAGGCAGTGTGGAACTGTGAGGGACTGAGGGTGAGCTCAACTCTCAGAAGTAAGATGTTTTTGGACAAGGCGTTCAACTACCTACTCACGTATGGAACTTAGTACGTAGCACCAGTCTACCCCAGGAATTACTAGGAAATCGCTTGATTGAGCTTGGAGGCACTCGTCTTGTGTGCCGGGAGATTCCAGTTACCTCTCCCAACACTTGCGTCAAGCAGCGAGCCTAGGCCTTTTGGAAGCGAAAGGTAGCGGCAGGCAGGAGGTAGGGTTACAGGCCATAAGCTCAACTCTCAGAAGTGTGTATGCATGGGAGGCAGATATCTGCTCCCCACTCGGACATGGGAGTTGGAACCTAGCTACACTCCTATTGAAGAAGGATGTTGGAAATCGCTGTATTCAACTCAGATACACGGGAGTTCAGGCCCAATGCTTACACATGCTTTTCCCACAACCTATCCCAGCCACTAACATAAGGAGGTTAGCAGGTACGTCTACAGTCAGGCAGGGTGCGGGAGGGTTCTGCCCTGTCCTCAGCTCTCACAGGGAAGCATGCCTAGAAGCCAGCTCTCAACTAGCTGCATTCTTATGACAGTGTGAAGGTAGCAGTATTCTGAGTAAGGAGGTTCCCAGATTACCACTCTACTGCACCTGGAGATACCCTCCAGGTCTGCATTGTTAACTTGCGTCTCAGAAGCCTCTGGCAAAAGTCGCTGGTGAAGACGTGGGAAACCTACTCTGCAGGCAGTGTGGAACTGTGAGGGACTGAGGGTGAGCTCAACTCTCAGCAGTAAGATGATTTTGGACAAGGCGTTCAGCTACCTTCTCACATATGGAACTTAGTATGTAGCACCAGTCTACCCCAGGAATTACTGGGAAATCGCTGGATTGAGCTTGGAGGCACTAGTCTTGTGTGCCGGGAGATTCCAGTTACCTCTCCCAACACTTCGGTGAAGCAGCGAGCCTAGGCCTTTTGGAAGCGAAAGGTAGCTGCAGGCAGGAGCTAGGGTTACAGGCCATAAGCTCAACTCTCAGAAGTGGGTATGCATGGGAGGCAGATGTCTGCTACCCACTCGTACATGCGAGTGGGAACCTAGCTACACTCTGATGAAGAAGGACTTTGGAAATCGCTGTATTCAACTCAGATACACGTGGGTTCAGGCACAACGATTCCACATGCTTTTCGCACAACCTTTCCCTGCCACTAACATGAGGACGTTAGCAGCTCCTTCTACAGTCAAGCAGGATGCGGGAGGGTTGTGCCCTGTCCTTAGCTCTCACAGGTAACCATGCCTTGAAGCCAGCTGTCAACTAGCTGCATTCTTATGGCAGGGTGAAGGTAGCAGTATTCTGAGACAGGAGGTTCCCAGATTACCACTCTACTGCACCTGGAGATACCCTCCAGGTCTGCATTGTTAACTTGCGTCTCAGAAGCCTCTGGCAAAAGTCTCTGGTGAAGACGTGGGAAACCTACTCTGCAGGCAGTGTGGAACTGTGAGGGACTGAGGGTGAGCTCAACTCTCAGCAGTAAGATGATTTTGGACAAGGCGTTCAGCTACCTTCTCACATATGGAACTTAGTATGTAGCACCAGTCTACCCCAGGAATTACTGGGAAAGCGCTGGATTGAGCTTGGAGGCACTAGTCTTGTGTGCCGGGAGATTCCAGTTACCTCTCCCAACACTTCGGTGAAGCAGCGAGCCTAGGCCTTTTGGAAGCGAAAGGCAGCTGCAGGCAGGAGGTAGGGTTACAGGCCATAAGCTCAACTCTCAGAAGTGGGTATGCATGGGAGGCAGATGTCTGCTACCCACTCGGACATGCGAGTGGGAACCTAGCTACACTCTGATGAAGAAGGACTTTGGAAATCGCTGTATTCAACTCAGATACACGTGGCTTCAGGCACAACGATTCCACATGCTTTTCTCACAACCTTTCCCTGCCAGTAACATGAGGACGTTAGCAGCTCCTTCTACAGTCAAGCAGGATGCGGGAGGGTTGTGCCCTGTCCTTAGCTCTCACAGGGAAGCATGCCTTGAAGCCAGCTGTCAACTAGCTGCATTCTTATGGCAGGGTGAAGGTAGCAGTATTCTGAGACAGGAGGTTCCCAGATTACCACTCTACTGCACCTAGAGATACCCTCCAGGTCTACGTTGTTAACTTGCGTCTCAGAAGCCTCTGGCAAACGTCTCTGGTGAAGACGTGCGAACCTCACTCTGCAGGCAGTGTGGAACTGTGAGGGACTGAGGGTGAGCTCAACTCTCAGAAGTAAGATGTTTTTGGACAAGGCGTTCAAGTACCTACTCACGTATGGAACTTAGTACGTAGCACCAGTCTACCCCAGGAATTACTGGGAAATCGCTTGATTGAGCTTGGAGGCACTCGTCTTGTGTGCCGGGAGATTCCAGTTACCTCTCCCAACACTTGGGTCAAGCAGCGAGCCTAGGCCTTTTGGAAGCGAAAGGTAGCGGCAGGCAGGATGTAGGGTTACAGGTCATAAGCTCAACTCTCAGAAGTGTGTATGCATGGGAGGCAGATGTCTGCTACCCACTCGGACATGGGAGTTGGAACCTAGCTACACTCCTATTGAAGAAGGATGTTGGAAATCGCTGTATTCAACTCAGATACACGGGAGTTCAGGCCCAATGGTTTCACATGCTTTTCCCACAACCTATCCCAGCCACTAACATAAGGAGGTTAGCAGGTACGTCTACAGTCAGGCAGGGTGCGGGAGGGTTCTGCCCTGTCCTCAGCTCTCACAGGGAAGCATGCCTAGAAGCCAGCTCTCAACTAGCTGCATTCTTATGACAGTGTGAAGGTAGCAGTATTCTGAGTAAGGAGGTTCCCAGATTACCACTCTACTGCACCTGGAGATACCCTCCAGGTCTGCATTGTTAACTTGCGTCTCAGAGGCCTCTGGCAAAAGTCTCTGGTGAAGACGTGGGAAACCTACTCTGCAGGCAGTGTGGAACTGTGAGGGACTGAGGGTGAGCTCAACTCTCAGCAGTAAGATGATTTTGGACAAGGCGTTCAGCTACCTTCTCACATATGGAACTTAGTATGTAGCACCAGTCTACCCCAGGAATTACTGGGAAAGCGCTGGATTGAGCTTGGAGGCACTAGTCTTGTGTGCCGGGAGATTCCAGTTACCTCTCCCAACACTTCGGTGAAGCAGCGAGCCTAGGCCTTTTGGAAGCGAAAGGCAGCTGCAGGCAGGAGGTAGGGTTACAGGCCATAAGCTCAACTCTCAGAAGTGGGTATGCATGGGAGGCAGATGTCTGCTACCCACTCGGACATGCGAGTGGGAACCTAGCTACACTCTGATGAAGAAGGACTTTGGAAATCGCTGTATTCAACTCAGATACACGTGGCTTCAGGCACAACGATTCCACATGCTTTTCTCACAACCTTTCCCTGCCAGTAACATGAGGACGTTAGCAGCTCCTTCTACAGTCAAGCAGGATGCGGGAGGGTTGTGCCCTGTCCTTAGCTCTCACAGGGAAGCATGCCTTGAAGCCAGCTGTCAACTAGCTGCATTCTTATGGCAGGGTGAAGGTAGCAGTATTCTGAGACAGGAGGTTCCCAGATTACCACTCTACTGCACCTAGAGATACCCTCCAGGTCTACGTTGTTAACTTGCGTCTCAGAAGCCTCTGGCAAACGTCTCTGGTGAAGACGTGCGAACCTCACTCTGCAGGCAGTGTGGAACTGTGAGGGACTGAGGGTGAGCTCAACTCTCAGAAGTAAGATGTTTTTGGACAAGGCGTTCAAGTACCTACTCACGTATGGAACTTAGTACGTAGCACCAGTCTACCCCAGGAATTACTAGGAAATCGCTTGATTGAGCTTGGAGGCACTCGTCTTGTGTGCCGGGAGATTCCAGTTACCTCTCCCAACACTTGCGTCAAGCAGCGAGCCTAGGCCTTTTGGAAGCGAAAGGTAACGGCAGGCAGGATGTAGGGTTACAGGCCATAAGCTCAACTCTCAGAAGTGTGTATGCATGGGAGGCAGATGTCTGCTACCCACTCGGACATGGGAGTTGGAACCTAGCTACACTCCTATTGAAGAAGGATGTTGGAAATCGCTGTATTCAACTCAGATACACGGGAGTTCAGGCCCAATGGTTTCACATGCTTTTCTCACAACCTATCCCAGCCACTAACATAAGGAGGTTAGCAGGTACGTCTACAGTCAGGCAGGGTGCGGGAGGGTTCTGCCCTGTCCTCAGCTCTCACAGGGAAGCATGCCTAGAAGCCAGCTCTCAACTAGCTGCATTCTTATGACAGTGTGAAGGTAGCAGTATTCTGAGTAAGGAGGTTCCCAGATTACCACTCTACTGCACCTGGAGATACCCTCCAGGTCTGCATTGTTAACTTGCGTCTCAGAGGCCTCTGGCAAAAGTCTCTGGTGAAGACGTGGGAAACCTACTCTGCAGGCAGTGTGGAACTGTGAGGGACTGAGGGTGAGCTCAACTCTCAGCAGTAAGATGATTTTGGACAAGGCGTTCAGCTACCTTCTCACATATGGAACTTAGTATGTAGCACCAGTCTACCCCAGGAATTACTGGGAAAGCGCTGGATTGAGCTTGGAGGCACTAGTCTTGTGTGCCGGGAGATTCCAGTTACCTCTCCCAACACTTCGGTGAAGCAGCGAGCCTAGGCCTTTTGGAAGCGAAAGGCAGCTGCAGGCAGGAGGTAGGGTTACAGGCCATAAGCTCAACTCTCAGAAATGGGTATGCATGGGAGGCAGATGTCTGCTACCCACTCGGACATGCGAGTGGGAACCTAGCTACACTCTGATGAAGAAGGACTTTGGAAATCGCTGTATTCAACTCAGATACACGTGGCTTCAGGCACAACGATTCCACATGCTTTTCGCACAACCTTTCCCTGCCACTAACATGAGGACGTTAGCAGCTCCTTCTACAGTCAAGCAGGATGCGGGAGGGTTGTGCCCTGTCCTTAGCTCTCACAGGGAAGCATGCCTTGAAGCCAGCTGTCAACTAGCTGCATTCTTATGGCAGGGTGAAGGTAGCAGTATTCTGAGACAGGAGGTTCCCAGATTACCACTCTACTGCACCTGGAGATACCCTCCAGGTCTACGTTGTTAACTTGCGTCTCAGAAGCCTCTGGCAAACGTCTCTGGTGAAGACGTGCGAACCTCACTCTGCAGGCAGTGTGGAACTGTGAGGGACTGAGGGTGAGCTCAACTCTCAGAAGTAAGATGTTTTTGGACAAGGCGTTCAAGTACCTACTCACGTATGGAACTTATTATGTAGCACCAGTCTACCCCAGGAATTACTAGGAAATCGCTTGATTGAGCTTGGAGGCACTCGTCTTGTGTGCCGGGAGATTCCAGTTACCTCTCCCAACACTTGCGTCAAGCAGCGAGCCTAGGCCTTTTGGAAGCGAAAGGTAGCGGCAGGCAGGATGTAGCGTTACAGGCCATAAGCTCAACTCTCAGAAGTGTGTATGCATGGGAGGCAGATGTCTGCTACCCACTCGGACATGGGAGTTGGAACCTAGCTACACTCCTATTGAAGAAGGATGTTGGAAATCGCTGTATTCAACTCAGATACACGGGAGTTCAGGCCCAATGCTTACACATGCTTTTCCCACAACCTATCCCAGCCACTAACATAAGGAGGTTAGCAGGTACGTCTACAGTCAGGCAGGGTGCGGGAGGGTTCTGCCCTGTCCTCAGCTCTCACAGGGAAGCATGCCTAGAAGCCAGCTCTCAACTAGCTGCATTCTTATGACAGTGTGAAGGTAGCAGTATTCTGAGTAAGGAGGTTCCCAGATTACCACTCCACTGCACCTGGAGATACCCTCCAGGTCTGCATTGTTAACTTGCGTCTCAGAAACCTCTGGCAAAAGTCTCTGGTGAAGACGTGGGAAACCTACTCTGCAGGCAGTGTGGAACTGTGAGGGACTGAGGGTGAGCTCAACTCTCAGCAGTAAGATGATTTTGGACAAGGCGTTCAGCTACCTTCTCACCTATGGAACTTTGTATGTAGCACCAGTCTACCCCAGGAATTACTGGGAAATCCCTGGATTGAGCTTGGAGACACTAGTCTTGTGTGCCGGGAGATTCCAGTTACCTCTCCCAACACTTCGGTGAAGCAGCGAGCCTAGGCCTTTTGGAAGCGAAAGGCAGCTGCAGGCAGGAGGTAGGGTTACAGGCCATAAGCTCAACTCTCAGAAGTGGGTATGCATGGGAGGCAGATGTCTGCTACCCACTCGGACATGCGAGTGGGAACCTAGCTACACTCTGATGAAGAAGGACTTTGGAAATCGCTGTATTCAACTCAGATACACGTGGCTTCAGGCACAACGATTCCACATGCTTTTCTCACAACCTTTCCCTGCCAGTAACATGAGGACGTTAGCAGCTCCTTCTACAGTCAAGCAGGATGCGGGAGGGTTGTGCCCTGTCCTTAGCTCTCACAGGGAAGCATGCCTTGAAGCCAGCTGTCAACTAGCTGCATTCTTATGGCAGGGTGAAGGTAGCAGTATTCTGAGACAGGAGGTTCCCAGATTACCACTCTACTGCACCTAGAGATACCCTCCAGGTCTACGTTGTTAACTTGCGTCTCAGAAGCCTCTGGCAAACGTCTCTGGTGAAGACGTGCGAACCTCACTCTGCAGGCAGTGTGGAACTGTGAGGGACTGAGGGTGAGCTCAACTCTCAGAAGTAAGATGTTTTTGGACAAGGCGTTCAAGTACCTACTCACGTATGGAACTTAGTACGTAGCACCAGTCTACCCCAGGAATTACTAGGAAATCGCTTGATTGAGCTTGGAGGCACTCGTCTTGTGTGCCGGGAGATTCCAGTTACCTCTCCCAACACTTGCGTCAAGCAGCGAGCCTAGGCCTTTTGGAAGCGAAAGGTAACGGCAGGCAGGATGTAGGGTTACAGGCCATAAGCTCAACTCTCAGAAGTGTGTATGCATGGGAGGCAGATGTCTGCTACCCACTCGGACATGGGAGTTGGAACCTAGCTACACTCCTATTGAAGAAGGATGTTGGAAATCGCTGTATTCAACTCAGATACACGGGAGTTCAGGCCCAATGGTTTCACATGCTTTTCTCACAACCTATCCCAGCCACTAACATAAGGAGGTTAGCAGGTACGTCTACAGTCAGGCAGGGTGCGGGAGGGTTCTGCCCTGTCCTCAGCTCTCACAGGGAAGCATGCCTAGAAGCCAGCTCTCAACTAGCTGCATTCTTATGACAGTGTGAAGGTAGCAGTATTCTGAGTAAGGAGGTTCCCAGATTACCACTCTACTGCACCTGGAGATACCCTCCAGGTCTGCATTGTTAACTTGCGTCTCAGAGGCCTCTGGCAAAAGTCTCTGGTGAAGACGTGGGAAACCTACTCTGCAGGCAGTGTGGAACTGTGAGGGACTGAGGGTGAGCTCAACTCTCAGCAGTAAGATGATTTTGGACAAGGCGTTCAGCTACCTTCTCACATATGGAACTTAGTATGTAGCACCAGTCTACCCCAGGAATTACTGGGAAAGCGCTGGATTGAGCTTGGAGGCACTAGTCTTGTGTGCCGGGAGATTCCAGTTACCTCTCCCAACACTTCGGTGAAGCAGCGAGCCTAGGCCTTTTGGAAGCGAAAGGCAGCTGCAGGCAGGAGGTAGGGTTACAGGCCATAAGCTCAACTCTCAGAAATGGGTATGCATGGGAGGCAGATGTCTGCTACCCACTCGGACATGCGAGTGGGAACCTAGCTACACTCTGATGAAGAAGGACTTTGGAAATCGCTGTATTCAACTCAGATACACGTGGCTTCAGGCACAACGATTCCACATGCTTTTCGCACAACCTTTCCCTGCCACTAACATGAGGACGTTAGCAGCTCCTTCTACAGTCAAGCAGGATGCGGGAGGGTTGTGCCCTGTCCTTAGCTCTCACAGGGAAGCATGCCTTGAAGCCAGCTGTCAACTAGCTGCATTCTTATGGCAGGGTGAAGGTAGCAGTATTCTGAGACAGGAGGTTCCCAGATTACCACTCTACTGCACCTGGAGATACCCTCCAGGTCTACGTTGTTAACTTGCGTCTCAGAAGCCTCTGGCAAACGTCTCTGGTGAAGACGTGCGAACCTCACTCTGCAGGCAGTGTGGAACTGTGAGGGACTGAGGGTGAGCTCAACTCTCAGAAGTAAGATGTTTTTGGACAAGGCGTTCAAGTACCTACTCACGTATGGAACTTAGTATGTAGCACCAGTCTACCCCAGGAATTACTAGGAAATCGCTTGATTGAGCTTGGAGGCACTCGTCTTGTGTGCCGGGAGATTCCAGTTACCTCTCCCAACACTTGCGTCAAGCAGCGAGCCTAGGCCTTTTGGAAGCGAAAGGTAGCGGCAGGCAGGATGTAGCGTTACAGGCCATAAGCTCAACTCTCAGAAGTGTGTATGCATGGGAGGCAGATGTCTGCTACCCACTCGGACATGGGAGTTGGAACCTAGCTACACTCCTATTGAAGAAGGATGTTGGAAATCGCTGTATTCAACTCAGATACACGGGAGTTCAGGCCCAATGCTTACACATGCTTTTCCCACAACCTATCCCAGCCACTAACATAAGGAGGTTAGCAGGTACGTCTACAGTCAGGCAGGGTGCGGGAGGGTTCTGCCCTGTCCTCAGCTCTCACAGGGAAGCATGCCTAGAAGCCAGCTCTCAACTAGCTGCATTCTTATGACAGTGTGAAGGTAGCAGTATTCTGAGTAAGGAGGTTCCCAGATTACCACTCCACTGCACCTGGAGATACCCTCCAGGTCTGCATTGTTAACTTGCGTCTCAGAAACCTCTGGCAAAAGTCTCTGGTGAAGACGTGGGAAACCTACTCTGCAGGCAGTGTGGAACTGTGAGGGACTGAGGGTGAGCTCAACTCTCAGCAGTAAGATGATTTTGGACAAGGCGTTCAGCTACCTTCTCACCTATGGAACTTTGTATGTAGCACCAGTCTACCCCAGGAATTACTGGGAAATCCCTGGATTGAGCTTGGAGACACTAGTCTTGTGTGCCGGGAGATTCCAGTTACCTCTCCCAACACTTCGGTGAAGCAGCGAGCCTAGGCCTTTTGGAAGCGAAAGGTAGCTGCAGGCAGGAGCTAGGGTTACAGGCCATAAGCTCAACTCTCAGAAGTGGGTATGCATGGGAGGCAGATGTCTGCTACCCACTCGTACATGCGAGTGGGAACCTAGCTACACTCTGATGAAGAAGGACTTTGGAAATCGCTGTATTCAACTCAGATACACGTGGGTTCAGGCACAACGATTCCACATGCTTTTCGCACAACCTTTCCCTGCCACTAACATGAGGACCTTAGCAGCTCCTTCTACAGTCAAGCAGGATGCGGGAGGGTTGTGCCCTGTCCTTAGCTCTCACAGGGAAGCATGCCTTGAAGCCAGCTGTCAACTAGCTGCATTCTTATGGCAGGGTGAAGGTAGCAGTATTCTGAGACAGGAGGTTCCCAGATTACCACTCTACTGCACCTGGAGATACCCTCCAGGTCTGCATTGTTAACTTGCGTCTCAGAAGCCTCTGGCAAACGTCTCTGGTGAATACGTGCGAAACTCACTCTGCAGGCAGTGTGGAACTGTGAGGGACTGAGGGTGAGCTCAACTCTCAGAAGTAAGATGTTTTTGGGCAAGGCGTTCAACTACCTACTCACGTATGGAACTTAGTACGTAGCACCAGTCTACCCCAGGAATTACTAGGAAATCGCTTGATTGAGCTTGGAGGCACTCGTCTTGTGTGTCGGGAGATTCCAGTTACCTCTCCCAACACTTGCGTCAAGCAGCGAGCCTAGGCCTTTTGGAAGCGAAAGGTAGCGACAGGCAGGATGTAGGGTTACAGGCCATAAGCTCAACTCTGAGAAGTGTGTATGCATGGGAGGCAGATGTCTGCTACCCACTCGGACATGGGAGTTGGAACCTAGCTACACTCCTATTGAAGAAGGATGTTGGAAATCGCTGTATTCAATTCAGATACACGGGAGTTCAGGCCCAATGGTTTCACATGCTTTTCCCACAACCTATCCCAGCCACTAACATAAGGAGGTTAGCAGGTACGTCTACAGTCAGGGAGGGTGCGGGAGGGTTCTGCCCTGTCCTCAGCTCTCACAGGGAAGCATGCCTAGAAGCCAGCTCTCAACTAGCTGCATTCTTATGACAGTGTGAAGGTAGCAGTATTCTGAGTAAGGAGGTTCCCAGATTACCACTCTACTGCACCTGGAGATACCCTCCAGGTCTGCATTGTTAACTTGCGTCTCAGAAACCTCTGGCAAAAGTCTCTGGTGAAGACGTGGGAAACCTACTCTGCAGGCAGTGTGGAACTGTGAGGGACTGAGGGTGAGCTCAACTCTCAGCAGTAAGATGATTTTGGACAAGGCGTTCAGCTACCTTCTCACATATGGAACTTTGTATGTAGCACCAGTCTACCCCAGGAATTACTGGGAAATCGCTGGATTGAGCTTGGAGGCACTAGTCTTGTGTGCCGGGAGATTCCAGTTACCTCTCCCAACACTTCGGTGAAGCAGCGAGCCTAGGCCTTTTGGAAGCGAAAGGTAGCTGCAGGCAGGAGGTAGGGTTACAGGCCAAGCTCAACACTCAGAAGTGGGTATGCATGGGAGGCAGATGTCTGCTACCCACTCGGACATGCGAGTGGGAACCTAGCTACACTCTGATGAAGAAGGACTTTGGAAGTCGCTGTATTCAACTCAGATACACGTGGGTTAAGGCACAACGATTCCACATGCCTTTCGCACAACCTTTCCCTGCCACTAACATGAGGACGTTAGCAGCTCCTTCTACAGTCAAGCAGGATGCGGGAGGGTTGTGCCCTGTCCTTAGCTCTCACAGGGAAGCATGCCTTGAAGCCAGCTGTCAACTAGCTGCATTCTTATGGCAGGGTGAAGGTAGCAGTATTCTGAGACAGGAGGTTCCCAGATTACCACTCGACTGCACCTGGAGATACCCTCCAGGTCTGCATTGTTAACTTGCGTCTCAGAAGCCTCTGGCAAACGTCTCTGGTGAAGACGTGCGAAACTCACTCTGCAGGCAGTGTGGACCTGTGAGGGACTGAGGGTGAGCTCAACTCTCAGAAGTAAGATGTTTTTGGACAAGACGTTCAACTACCTACTCACGTATGGAACTTAGTACGTAGCACCAGTCTACCCCAGGAATTACTAGGAAATCGCTTGATTGAGCTTGGAGGCACTCGTCTTGTGTGCCGGGAGATTCCAGTTACCTCTCCCAACACTTGCGTCAAGCAGCGAGCCTAGGCCTTTTGGAAGCGAAAGGTAGCGGCAGGCAGGAGGTAGGGTTACAGGCCATAAGCTCAACTCTCAGAAGTGTGTATGCATGGGAGGCAGATGTCTGCTACCCACTCGGACATGCGAGTGGGAACCTAGCTACACTCCTATTGAAGAAGGATGTTGGAAAACGCTGTATTCAACTCAGATACACGTGGGTTCAGGCACAACGTTTCCACATGCTTTTCGCACAACCTTTCCCTGCCACTAACATGAGGACGTTAGCAGCTCCTTCTACAGTCAAGCAGGATGCGGGAGGGTTGTGCCCTGTCCTTAGCTCTCACAGGGAAGCAGGCCTTGAAGCCAGCTGTCAACTAGCTGCATTCTTATGGCAGGGTGAAGGTAGCAGTATTCTGAGACAGGAGGTTCCCAGATTACCACTCTACTGCACCTGGAGATACCCTCCAGGTCTGCATTGTTAACTTGCGTCTCAGAAGCCTCTGGCAAACGTCTCTGGTGAAGACGTGCGAAACTCACTCTGCAGGCAGTGTGGAACTGTGAGGGACTGAGGGTGAGCTCAACTCTCAGAAGTAAGATGTCTTTGGACTGGCGTTCAACTACCTACTCACGTATGGAACTTAGTACGTAGCACCAGTCTACCCCAGGAATTACTAGGAAATCGCTTGATTGAGCTTGGAGGCACTCGTCTTGTGTGTCGGGAGATTCCAGTTACCTCTCCCAACACTTGCGTCAAGCAGCGAGCCTAGGCCTTTTGGAAGCGAAAGGTAGCGGCAGGCAGGATGTAGGGTTACAGGCCATAAGCTCAACTCTCAGAAGTGTGTATGCATGGGAGGCAGATATCTGCTCCCCACTCGGACATGGGAGTTGGAACCTAGCTACACTCCTATTGAAGAAGGATGTTGGAAATCGCTGTATTCAACTCAGATACACGGGAGTTCAGGCCCAATGGTTTCACATGCTTTTCCCACAACCTATCCCAGCCACTAACATAAGGAGGTTAGCAGGTACATCTACAGTCAGGAAGGGTGCGGGAGGGTTCTGCCCTGTCCTCAGCTCTCACAGGGAAGCATTCCTAGAAGCCAGCTCTCAACTAGCTGCATTCTTAGGACAGTGTGAAGGTAGCAGTATTCTGAGTAAGGAGGTTCCCAGATTACCACTCTACTGCACCTGGAAATACCCTCCAGGTCTGCATTGTTAACTTGCGTCTCAGAAATCTCTGGCAAAAGTCTCTGGTGAAGACGTGGGAAACCTACTCTGCAGGCAGTGTGGAACTGTGAGGGACTGAGGGTGAGCTCAACTCTCAGCAGTAAGATGATTTTGGACAAGGCGTTCAGCTACCTTCTCACATATGGAACTTAGTATGTAGCACCAGTCTACCCCAGGAATTACTGGGAAATCGCTGGATTGAGCTTGGAGGCACTAGTCTTGTGTGCCGGGAGATTCCAGTTACCTCTCCCAACACTTCGGTGAAGCAGCGAGCCTAGGCCTTTTGGAAGCGAAAGGTAGCTGCAGGCAGGAGGTAGGGTTACAGGCCATAAGCTCAACTCTCAGAAGTGGGTATGCATGGGAGGCAGATGTCTGCTACCCACTCGTACATGCGAGTGGGAACCTAGCTACACTCTGATGAAGAAGGACTTTGGAAATCGCTGTATTCAACTCAGATACACGTGGCTTCAGGCACAACGATTCCACATGCTTTTCGCACAACCTTTCCCTGCCAGTAACATGAGGACGTTAGCAGCTCCTTCTACAGTCAAGCAGGATGCGGGAGGGTTGTGCCCTGTCCTTAGCTCTCACAGGGAAGCATGCCTTGAAGCCAGCTGTCAACTAGCTGCATTCTTATGGCAGGGTGAAGGTAGCAGTACTCTGAGACAGGAGGTTCCCAGATTACCACTCTACTGCACCTGGAGATACACTCCAGGTCTGCATTGTTAACTTGCGTCTCAGAAGCCTCTGGCAAACGTCTCTGGTGAAGACGTGCGAAACTCACTCTGCAGGCAGTGTGGAACTGTGAGGGACTGAGGGTGAGCTCAACTCTCAGAAGTAAGATGTTTTTGGACAAGGCGTTCAAGTACCTACTCACGTATGGAACTTAGTACGTAGCACCAGTCTACCCCAGGAATTACTATGAAATCGCTTGATTGAGCTTGGAGGCACTCGTCTTGTGTGCCGGGAGATTCCAGTTACCTCTCCCAACACTTGCGTCAAGCAGCGTGCCTAGGCCTTTTGGAAGCGAAAGGTAGCGGCAGGCAGGATGTAGGGTTACAGGCCATAAGCTCAACTCTCAGAAGTGTGTATGCATGGGAGGCAGATGTCTGCTACCCACTCGCACATGGGAGTTGGAACCTAGCTACACTCCTATTGAAGAAGGATGTTGGAAATCGCTGTATTCAACTCAGATACACGGGAGTTCAGGCCCAATGGTTTCACATGCTTTTTCCACAACCTATCCCAGCCACTAACATAAGGATGTTAGCAGGTACATCTACAGTCAGGCAGGGTGCGGGAGGGTTCTGCCCTGTCGTCAGCTCTCACAGGGAAGCATGCCTAGAAGCCAGCTCTCAACTAGCTGCATTCTTATGACAGTGTGAAGGTAGCAGTATTCTGAGTAAGGAGGTTCCCAGATTACCACTCTACTGCACCTGGAGATACCCTCCAGGTCTGCATTGTTAACTTGCGTCTCAGAAACCTCTGGCAAAAGTCTCTGGTGAAGACGTGGGAAACCTACTCTGCAGGCAGTGTGGAACTGTGAGGGACTGAGGGTGAGCTCAACTCTCAGCAGTAAGATGATTTTGGACAAGGCGTTCAGCTACCTTCTCACATATGGAACTTAGTATGTAGCACCAGTCTACCCCAGGAATTACTCGGAAATCGCTGGATTGAGCTTGGAGGCACTAGTCTTGTGTGCCGGGAGATTCCAGTTACCTCTCCCAACACTTCGGTGAAGCAGCGAGCCTAGGCCTTTTGGAAGCGAAAGGTAGCTGCAGGCAGGAGGTAGGGTTACAGGCCATAAGCTCAACTCTCAGAAGTGGGTATGCATGGGAGGCAGATGTCTGCTACCCACTCGTACATGCGAGTGGGAACCTAGCTACACTCTGATGAAGAAGGACTTTGGAAATCGCTGTATTCAACTCAGATACACGTGGGTTCAGGCACAACGATTCCACATGCTTTTCGCACAACCTTTCCCTGCCACTAACATGAGGACGTTAGCAGCTCCTTCTACAGTCAAGCAGGATGCGGGAGGGTTGTGCCCTGTCCTTAGCTCTCACAGGGAAGCATGCCTTGAAGCCAGCTGTCAACTAGCTGCATTCTTATGGCAGGGTGAAGGTAGCAGTATTCTGAGACAGGAGGTTCCCAGATTACCACTCTACTGCACCTGGAGATACCCTCCAGGTCTGCATTGTTAACTTGCGTCTCAGAAGCCTCTGGCAAACGTCTCTGGTGAAGACGTGCGAAACTCACTCTGCAGGCAGTGTGGAACTGTGAGGGACTGAGGGTGAGCTCAACTCTCAGAAGTAAGATGTTTTTGGACAAGGCGTTCAGCTACCTACTCACGTATGGAACTTAGTACGTAGACCAGTCTACCCCAGGAATTACTAGGAAATCGCTTGATTGAGCTTGGAGGCACTCGTCTTGTGTGCCGGGAGATTCCAGTTACCTCTCCCAACACTTGCGTCAAGCAGCGAGTCTAGGCCTTTTGGAAGCGAAAGGTAGCGGCAGGCAGGATGTAGGGTTACAGGCCATAAGCTCAACTCTCAGAAGTGTGTATGCATGGGAGGCAGATGTCTGCTACCCACTCGGACATGCGAGTGGGAACCTAGCTACACTCTGATGAAGAAGGACTTTGGAAGTCGCTGTATTCAACTCAGATACACGTGGGTTAAGGCACAACGATTCCACATGCCTTTCGCACAACCTTTCCCTGCCACTAACATGAGGACGTTAGCAGCTCCTTCTACAGTCAAGCAGGATGTGGGAGGGTTGTGCCCTGTCCTTAGCTCTCACAGGGAAGCATGCCTTGAAGCCAGCTGTCAACTAGCTGCATTCTTATGGCAGGGTGAAGGTAGCAGTATTCTGAGACAGGAGGTTCCCAGATTACCACTCTACTGCACATGGAGATACCCTCCAGGTCTGCATTGTTAACTTGCGTCTCAGAAGCCTCTGGCAAAAGTCTCTGGTGAAGACGTGGGAAACCTACTCTGCAGGCAGTGTGGAACTGTGAGGGACTGAGGGTGAGCTCAACTCTCAGCACTAAGATGATTTTGGACAAGGCGTTCAGCTACCTTCTCACGTATGGAACTTAGTATGTAGCATCAGTCTACCCCAGGAATTACTGGGAAATCGCTGGATTGAGCTTGGAGGCACTAGTCTTGTGTGCCGGGAGATTCCAGTTACCTCTCCCAACACTTCGGTGAAGCAGCGAGCCTAGGCCTTTTGGAAGCGAAAGGTAGCTGCAGGCAGGAGGTAGGGTTACAGGCCATAAGCTAAACTCTCAGAAGTGGGTATGCATGGGAGGCAGATGTCTGCTACCCACTCGTACATGTGAGTTGGAACCTAGCTACACTCCTATTGAAGAAGGATGTTGGAAATCGCTGTATTCAACTCAGATACACGTGGGTTCAGGCACAACGATTCCACATGCTTTTCGCACAAACTTTCCCTGCCACTAACATGAGGACGTTAGCAGCTCCTTCTACAGTCAAGCAGGATGCGGGAGGGTTGGCCCTGTCCTTAGCTCTCACAGGGAAGCATGCCTTGAAGCCAGCTGTCAACTAGCTGCATTCTTATGGCAGGGTGAAGGTAGCAGTATTCTGAGACAGGAGGTTCCCAGATTACCACTCGACTGCACCTGGAGATACCCTCCAGGTCTGCATTGTTAACTTGCGTCTCAGAAGCCTCTGGCAAACGTCTCTGGTGAAGACGTGCGAAACTCACTCTGCAGGCAGTGTGGAACTGTGAGGGACTGAGGGTGAGCTCAACTCTCAGAAGTAAGATGTTTTTGGACAAGGCGTTCAACTACCTACTCACGTATGGAACTTAGTACGTAGCACCAGTCTACCCCAGGAATTACTAGGAAATCGCTTGATTGAGCTTGGAGGCACTCGTCTTGTGTGCCGGGAGATTCCAGTTACCTCTCCCAACACTTGCGTCAAGCAGCGAGCCTAGGCCTTTTGGAAGCGAAAGGTAGCGGCAGGCAGGATGTAGGGTTACAGGCCATAAGCTCAACTCTCAGAAGTGTGTATGCATGGGAGGCAGATGTCTGCTACCCACTCGGACATGGGAGTTGGAACCTAGCTACACTCCTATTGAAGAAGGATGTTGGAAATCGCTGTATTCAACTCAGATACACGGGAGTTCAGGCCCAATGGTTTCACATGCTTTTCCCACAACCTATCCCAGCCACTAACATAAGGAGGTTAGCAGGTACGTCTACAGTCAGGCAGGGTGCGGGAGGGTTCTGCCCTGTCCTCAGCTCTCACAGGGAAGCATGCCTAGAAGCCAGCTCTCAACTAGCTGCATTCTTATGACAGTGTGAAGGTAGCAGTATTCTGAGTAAGGAGGTTCCCAGATTACCACTCTACTGCACCTGGAGATACCCTCCAGGTCTGCATTGTTAACTTGCGTCTCAGAGGCCTCTGGCAAAAGTCTCTGGTGAAGACGTGGGAAACCTACTCTGCAGGCAGTGTGGAACTGTGAGGGACTGAGGGTGAGCTCAACTCTCAGCAGTAAGATGATTTTGGACAAGGCGTTCAGCTACCTTCTCACATATGGAACTTAGTATGTAGCACCAGTCTACCCCAGGAATTACTGGGAAAGCGCTGGATTGAGCTTGGAGGCACTAGTCTTGTGTGCCGGGAGATTCCAGTTACCTCTCCCAACACTTCGGTGAAGCAGCGAGCCTAGGCCTTTTGGAAGCGAAAGGCAGCTGCAGGCAGGAGGTAGGGTTACAGGCCATAAGCTCAACTCTCAGAAGTGGGTATGCATGGGAGGCAGATGTCTGCTACCCACTCGGACATGCGAGTGGGAACCTAGCTACACTCTGATGAAGAAGGACTTTGGAAATCGCTGTATTCAACTCAGATACACGTGGCTTCAGGCACAACGATTCCACATGCTTTTCTCACAACCTTTCCCTGCCAGTAACATGAGGACGTTAGCAGCTCCTTCTACAGTCAAGCAGGATGCGGGAGGGTTGTGCCCTGTCCTTAGCTCTCACAGGGAAGCATGCCTTGAAGCCAGCTGTCAACTAGCTGCATTCTTATGGCAGGGTGAAGGTAGCAGTATTCTGAGACAGGAGGTTCCCAGATTACCACTCTACTGCACCTAGAGATACCCTCCAGGTCTACGTTGTTAACTTGCGTCTCAGAAGCCTCTGGCAAACGTCTCTGGTGAAGACGTGCGAACCTCACTCTGCAGGCAGTGTGGAACTGTGAGGGACTGAGGGTGAGCTCAACTCTCAGAAGTAAGATGTTTTTGGACAAGGCGTTCAAGTACCTACTCACGTATGGAACTTAGTACGTAGCACCAGTCTACCCCAGGAATTACTAGGAAATCGCTTGATTGAGCTTGGAGGCACTCGTCTTGTGTGCCGGGAGATTCCAGTTACCTCTCCCAACACTTGCGTCAAGCAGCGAGCCTAGGCCTTTTGGAAGCGAAAGGTAGCGGCAGGCAGGATGTAGCGTTACAGGCCATAAGCTCAACTCTCAGAAGTGTGTATGCATGGGAGGCAGATGTCTGCTACCCACTCGGACATGGGAGTTGGAACCTAGCTACACTCCTATTGAAGAAGGATGTTGGAAATCGCTGTATTCAACTCAGATACACGGGAGTTCAGGCCCAATGCTTACACATACTTTTCCCACAACCTATCCCAGCCACTAACATAAGGAGGTTAGCAGGTACGTCTACAGTCAGGCAGGGTGCGGGAGGGTTCTGCCCTGTCCTCAGCTCTCACAGGGAAGCATGCCTAGAAGCCATCTCTCAACTAGCTGCATTCTTATGACAGTGTGAAGGTAGCAGTATTCTGAGTAAGGAGGTTCCCAGATTACCACTCTACTGCACCTGGAGATACCCTCCAGGTCTGCATTGTTAACTTGCGTCTCAGAAACCTCTGGCAAAAGTCTCTGGTGAAGACGTGGGAAACCTACTCTGCAGGCAGTGTGGAACTGTGAGGGACTGAGGGTGAGCTCAACTCTCAGCAGTAAGATGATTTTGGACAAGGCGTTCAGCTACCTTCTCACATATGGAACTTTGTATGTAGCACCAGTCTACCCCAGGAATTACTGGGAAATCCCTGGATTGAGCTTGGAGACACTAGTCTTGTGTGCCGGGAGATTCCAGTTACCTCTCCCAACACTTCGGTGAAGCAGCGAGCCTAGGCCTTTTGGAAGCGAAAGGTAGCTGCAGGCAGGAGCTAGGGTTACAGGCCATAAGCTCAACTCTCAGAAGTGGGTATGCATGGGAGGCAGATGTCTGCTACCCACTCGTACATGCGAGTGGTAACCTAGCTACACTCTGATGAAGAAGGACTTTGGAAATCGCTGTATTCAACTCAGATACACGTGGGTTCAGGCACAACGATTCCACATGCTTTTCGCACAACCTTTCCCTGCCACTAACATGAGGACGTTAGCAGCTCCTTCTACAGTCAAGCAGGATGCGGGAGGGTTGTGCCCTGTCCTTAGCTCTCACAGGGAAGCATGCCTTGAAGCCAGCTGTCAACTAGCTGCATTCTTATGGCAGGGTGAAGGTAGCAGTATTCTGAGACAGGAGGTTCCCAGATTACCACTCTACTGCACCTGGAGATACCCTCCAGGTCTGCATTGTTAACTTGCGTCTCAGAAGCCTCTGGCAAACGTCTCTGGTGAAGACGTGCGAACCTCACTCTGCAGGCAGTGTGGAACTGTGAGGGACTGAGGGTGAGCTCAACTCTCAGAAGTAAGATGTTTTTGGACAAGGCGTTCAACTACCTACTCACGTATGGAACTTAGTACGTAGCACCAGTCTACCCCAGGAATTACTAGGAAATCGCTTGATTGAGCTTGGAGGCACTCGTCTTGTGTGCCGGGAGATTCCAGTTACCTCTCCCAACACTTGCGTCAAGCAGCGAGCCTAGGCCTTTTGGAAGCGAAAGGTAGCGGCAGGCAGGAGGTAGGGTTACAGGCCATAAGCTCAACTCTCAGAAGTGTGTATGCATGGGAGGCAGATATCTGCTCCCCACTCGGACATGGGAGTTGGAACCTAGCTACACTCCTATTGAAGAAGGATGTTGGAAATCGCTGTATTCAACTCAGATACACGGGAGTTCAGGCCCAATGCTTACACATGCTTTTCCCACAACCTATCCCAGCCACTAACATAAGGAGGTTAGCAGGTACGTCTACAGTCAGGCAGGGTGCGGGAGGGTTCTGCCCTGTCCTCAGCTCTCACAGGGAAGCATGCCTAGAAGCCAGCTCTCAACTAGCTGCATTCTTATGACAGTGTGAAGGTAGCAGTATTCTGAGTAAGGAGGTTCCCAGATTACCACTCTACTGCACCTGGAGATACCCTCCAGGTCTGCATTGTTAACTTGCGTCTCAGAAGCCTCTGGCAAAAGTCGCTGGTGAAGACGTGGGAAACCTACTCTGCAGGCAGTGTGGAACTGTGAGGGACTGAGGGTGAGCTCAACTCTCAGCAGTAAGATGATTTTGGACAAGGCGTTCAGCTACCTTCTCACATATGGAACTTAGTATGTAGCACCAGTCTACCCCAGGAATTACTGGGAAATCGCTGGATTGAGCTTGGAGGCACTAGTCTTGTGTGCCGGGAGATTCCAGTTACCTCTCCCAACACTTCGGTGAAGCAGCGAGCCTAGGCCTTTTGGAAGCGAAAGGTAGCTGCAGGCAGGAGGTAGGGTTACAGGCCATAAGCTCAACTCTCAGAAGTGGGTATGCATGGGAGGCAGATGTCTGCTACCCACTCGTACATGCGAGTGGGAACCTAGCTACACTCTGATGAAGAAGGACTTTGGAAATCGCTGTATTCAACTCAGATACACGTGGCTTCAGGCACAACGATTCCACATGCTTTTCTCACAACCTTTCCCTGCCAGTAACATGAGGACGTTAGCAGCTCCTTCTACAGTCAAGCAGGAGGCGGGAGGGTTGTGCCAAGTCCTTAGCTCTCACAGGGAAGCATGCCTTGAAGCCAGCTGTCAACTAGCTGCATTCTTATGGCAGGGTGAAGGTAGCAGTATTCTGAGACAGGAGGTTCCCAGATTACCACTCTACTGCACCTAGAGATACCCTCCAGGTCTACGTTGTTAACTTGCGTCTCAGAAGCCTCTGGCAAACGTCTCTGGTGAAGACGTGCGAACCTCACTCTGCAGGCAGTGTGGAACTGTGAGGGACTGAGGGTGAGCTCAACTCTCAGAAGTAAGATGTTTTTGGACAAGGCGTTCAAGTACCTACTCACGTATGGAACTTAGTACGTAGCACCAGTCTACCCCAGGAATTACTGGGAAATCGCTTGATTGAGCTTGGAGGCACTCGTCTTGTGTGCCGGGAGATTCCAGTTACCTCTCCCAACACTTGCGTCAAGCAGCGAGCCTAGGCCTTTTGGAAGCGAAAGGTAGCGGCAGGCAGGATGTAGGGTTACAGGTCATAAGCTCAACTCTCAGAAGTGTGTATGCATGGGAGGCAGATGTCTGCTACCCACTCGGACATGGGAGTTGGAACCTAGCTACACTCCTATTGAAGAAGGATGTTGGAAATCGCTGTATTCAACTCAGATACACGGGAGTTCAGGCCCAATGGTTTCACATGCTTTTCCCACAACCTATCCCAGCCAGTAACATAAGGAGGTTAGCAGGTACGTCTACAGTCAGGCAGGGTGCGGGAGGGTTCTGCCCTGTCCTCAGCTCTCACAGGGAAGCATGCCTAGAAGCCAGCTCTCAACTAGCTGCATTCTTATGACAGTGTGAAGGTAGCAGTATTCTGAGTAAGGAGGTTCCCAGATTACCACTCTACTGCACCTGGAGATACCCTCCAGGTCTGCATTGTTAACTTGCGTCTCAGAGGCCTCTGGCAAAAGTCTCTGGTGAAGACGTGGGAAACCTACTCTGCAGGCAGTGTGGAACTGTGAGGGACTGAGGGTGAGCTCAACTCTCAGCAGTAAGATGATTTTGGACAAGGCGTTCAGCTACCTTCTCACATATGGAACTTAGTATGTAACACCAGTCTACCCCAGGAATTACTGGGAAAGCGCTGGATTGAGCTTGGAGGCACTAGTCTTGTGTGCCGGGAGATTCCAGTTACCTCTCCCAACACTTCGGTGAAGCAGCGAGCCTAGGCCTTTTGGAAGCGAAAGGCAGCTGCAGGCAGGAGGTAGGGTTACAGGCCATAAGCTCAACTCTCAGAAGTGGGTATGCATGGGAGGCAGATGTCTGCTACCCACTCGGACATGCGAGTGGGAACCTAGCTACACTCTGATGAAGAAGGACTTTGGAAATCGCTGTATTCAACTCAGATACACGTGGCTTCAGGCACAACGATTCCACATGCTTTTCTCACAACCTTTCCCTGCCAGTAACATGAGGACGTTAGCAGCTCCTTCTACAGTCAAGCAGGATGCGGGAGGGTTGTGCCCTGTCCTTAGCTCTCACAGGGAAGCATGCCTTGAAGCCAGCTGTCAACTAGCTGCATTCTTATGGCAGGGTGAAGGTAGCAGTATTCTGAGACAGGAGGTTCCCAGATTACCACTCTACTGCACCTAGAGATACCCTCCAGGTCTACGTTGTTAACTTGCGTCTCAGAAGCCTCTGGCAAACGTCTCTGGTGAAGACGTGCGAACCTCACTCTGCAGGCAGTGTGGAACTGTGAGGGACTGAGGGTGAGCTCAACTCTCAGAAGTAAGATGTTTTTGGACAAGGCGTTCAAGTACCTACTCACGTATGGAACTTAGTACGTAGCACCAGTCTACCCCAGGAATTACTAGGAAATCGCTTGATTGAGCTTGGAGGCACTCGTCTTGTGTGCCGGGAGATTCCAGTTACCTCTCCCAACACTTGCGTCAAGCAGCGAGCCTAGGCCTTTTGGAAGCGAAAGGTAGCGGCAGGCAGGATGTAGGGTTACAGGCCATAAGCTCAACTCTCAGAAGTGTGTATGCATGGGAGGCAGATGTCTGCTACCCACTCGGACATGGGAGTTGGAACCTAGCTACACTCCTATTGAAGAAGGATGTTGGAAATCGCTGTATTCAACTCAGATACACGGGAGTTCAGGCCCAATGGTTTCACATGCTTTTCCCACAACCTATCCCAGCCACTAACATAAGGAGGTTAGCAGGTACGTCTACAGTCAGGCAGGGTGCGGGAGGGTTCTGCCCTGTCCTCAGCTCTCACAGGGAAGCATGCCTAGAAGCCAGCTCTCAACTAGCTGCATTCTTATGACAGTGTGAAGGTAGCAGTATTCTGAGTAAGGAGGTTCCCAGATTACCACTCTACTGCACCTGGAGATACCCTCCAGGTCTGCATTGTTAACTTGCGTCTCAGAGGCCTCTGGCAAAAGTCTCTGGTGAAGACGTGGGAAACCTACTCTGCAGGCAGTGTGGAACTGTGAGGGACTGAGGGTGAGCTCAACTCTCAGCAGTAAGATGATTTTGGACAAGGCGTTCAGCTACCTTCTCACATATGGAACTTAGTATGTAGCACCAGTCTACCCCAGGAATTACTGGGAAAGCGCTGGATTGAGCTTGGAGGCACTAGTCTTGTGTGCCGGGAGATTCCAGTTACCTCTCCCAACACTTCGGTGAAGCAGCGAGCCTAGGCCTTTTGGAAGCGAAAGGCAGCTGCAGGCAGGAGGTAGGGTTACAGGCCATAAGCTCAACTCTCAGAAATGGGTATGCATGGGAGGCAGATGTCTGCTACCCACTCGGACATGCGAGTGGGAACCTAGCTACACTCTGATGAAGAAGGACTTTGGAAATCGCTGTATTCAACTCAGATACACGTGGCTTCAGGCACAACGATTCCACATGCTTTTCTCACAACCTTTCCCTGCCAGTAACATGAGGACGTTAGCAGCTCCTTCTACAGTCAAGCAGGATGCGGGAGGGTTGTGCCCTGTCCTTAGCTCTCACAGGGAAGCATGCCTTGAAGCCAGCTGTCAACTAGCTGCATTCTTATGGCAGGGTGAAGGTAGCAGTATTCTGAGACAGGAGGTTCCCAGATTACCACTCTACTGCACCTAGAGATACCCTCCAGGTCTACGTTGTTAACTTGCGTCTCAGAAGCCTCTGGCAAACGTCTCTGGTGAAGACGTGCGAACCTCACTCTGCAGGCAGTGTGGAACTGTGAGGGACTGAGGGTAAGCTCAACTCTCAGAAGTAAGATGTTTTTGGACAAGGCGTTCAAGTACCTACTCACGTATGGAACTTAGTACGTAGCACCAGTCTACCCCAGGAATTACTAGGAAATCGCTTGATTGAGCTTGGAGGCACTCGTCTTGTGTGCCGGGAGATTCCAGTTACCTCTCCCAACACTTGCGTCAAGCAGCGAGCCTAGGCCTTTTGGAAGCGAAAGGTAGCGGCAGGCAGGATGTAGCGTTACAGGCCATAAGCTCAACTCTCAGAAGTGTGTATGCATGGGAGGCAGATGTCTGCTACCCACTCGGACATGGGAGTTGGAACCTAGCTACACTCCTATTGAAGAAGGATGTTGGAAATCGCTGTATTCAACTCAGATACACGGGAGTTCAGGCCCAATGCTTACACATACTTTTCCCACAACCTATCCCAGCCACTAACATAAGGAGGTTAGCAGGTACGTCTACAGTCAGGCAGGGTGCGGGAGGGTTCTGCCCTGTCCTCAGCTCTCACAGGGAAGCATGCCTAGAAGCCAGCTCTCAACTAGCTGCATTCTTATGACAGTGTGAAGGTAGCAGTATTCTGAGTAAGGAGGTTCCCAGATTACCACTCTACTGCACCTGGAGATACCCTCCAGGTCTGCATTGTTAACTTGCGTCTCAGAAACCTCTGGCAAAAGTCTCTGGTGAAGACGTGGGAAACCTACTCTGCAGGCAGTGTGGAACTGTGAGGGACTGAGGGTGAGCTCAACTCTCAGCAGTAAGATGATTTTGGACAAGGCGTTCAGCTACCTTCTCACATATGGAACTTTGTATGTAGCACCAGTCTACCCCAGGAATTACTGGGAAATCCCTGGATTGAGCTTGGAGACACTAGTCTTGTGTGCCGGGAGATTCCAGTTACCTCTCCCAACACTTCGGTGAAGCAGCGAGCCTAGGCCTTTTGGAAGCGAAAGGTAGCTGCAGGCAGGAGGTAGGGTTACAGGCGAAGCTCAACACTCAGAAGTGGGTATGCATGGGAGGCAGATGTCTGCTACCCACTCGGACATGCGAGTGGGAACCTAGCTACACTCTGATGAAGAAGGACTTTGGAAATCGCTGTATTCAACTCAGATACACGTGGGTTCAGGCACAACGATTCCACATGCTTTTCGCACAACCTTTCCCTGCCACTAACATGAGGACGTTAGCAGCTCCTTCTACAGTCAAGCAGGATGCGGGAGGGTTGTGCCCTGTCCTTAGCTCTCACAGGGAAGCATGCCTTGAAGCCAGCTGTCAACTAGCTGCATTCTTATGGCAGGGTGAAGGTAGCAGTATTCTGAGACAGGAGGTTCCCAGATTACCACTCTACTGCACCTGGAGATACCCTCCAGGTCTGCATTGTTAACTTGCGTCTCAGAAGCCTCTGGCAAAAGTCTCTGGTGAAGACGTGGGAAACCTACTCTGCAGGCAGTGTGGAACTGTGAGGGACTGAGGGTGAGCTCAACTCTCAGCAGTAAGATGATTTTGGACAAGGCGTTCAGCTACCTTCTCACATATGGAACTTAGTATGTAGCACCAGTCTACCCCAGGAATTACTGGGAAAGCGCTGGATTGAGCTTGGAGGCACTAGTCTTGTGTGCCGGGAGATTCCAGTTACCTCTCCCAACACTTTGGTGAAGCAGCGAGCCTAGGCCTTTTGGAAGCGAAAGGTAGCTGCAGGCAGGAGCTAGGGTTACAGGCCATAAGCTCAACTCTCAGAAGTGGGTATGCATGGGAGGCAGATGTCTGCTACCCACTCGTACATGCGAGTGGGAACCTAGCTACACTCTGATGAAGAAGGACTTTGGAAATCGCTGTATTCAACTCAGATACACGTGGGTTCAGGCACAACGATTCCACATGCTTTTCGCACAACCTTTCCCTGCCAGTAACATGAGGACGTAAGCAGCTCCTTCTACAGTCAAGCAGGATGCGGGAGGGTTGTGCCCTGTCCTTAGCTCTCACAGGGAAGCATGCCTTGAAGCCAGCTGTCAACTAGCTGCATTCTTATGGCAGGGTGAAGGTAGCAGTATTCTGAGACAGGAGGTTCCCAGATTACCACTCTACTGCACCTGGAGATACCCTCCAGGTCTGCATTGTTAACTTGCGTCTCAGAAGCCTCTGGCAAAAGTCTCTGGTGAAGACGTGGGAAACCTACTCTGCAGGCAGTGTGGAACTGTGAGGGACTGAGGGTGAGCTCAACTCTCAGCAGTAAGATGATTTTGGACAAGGCGTTCAGCTACCTTCTCACATATGGAACTTAGTATGTAGCACCAGTCTACCCCAGGAATTACTGGGAAAGCGCTGGATTGAGCTTGGAGGCACTAGTCTTGTGTGCCGGGAGATTCCAGTTACCTCTCCCAACACTTCGGTGAAGCAGCGAGCCTAGGCCTTTTGGAAGCGAAAGGTAGCTGCAGGCAGGAGGTAGTGTTACAGGCCATAAGCTCAACTCTCAGAAGTGGGTATGCATGGGAGGCAGATGTCTGCTACCCACTCGGACATGCGAGTGGGAACCTAGCTACACTCTGATGAAGAAGGACTTTGGAAATCGCTGTATTCAACTCAGATACACGTGGGTTCAGGCACAACGATTCCACATGCCTTTCGCACAACCTTTCCCTGCCACTAACATGAGGACGTTAGCAGCTCCTTCTACAGTCAAGCAGGATGCGGGAGGGTTGTGCCCTGTCCTTAGCTCTCACAGGGAAGCATGCCTTGAAGCCAGCTGTCAACTAGCTGCATTCTTATGGCAGGGTGAAGGTAGCAGTATTCTGAGACAGGAGGTTCCCAGATTACCACTCTACTGCACCTGGAGATACCCTCCAGGTCTGCATTGTTAACTTGCGTCTCAGAAGCCTCTGGCAAACGTCTCTGGTGAAGACGTGCGAAACTCACTCTGCAGGCAGTGTGGAACTGTGAGGGACTGAGGGTGAGCTCAACTCTCAGAAGTAAGATGTTTTTGGACAAGGCGTTCAACTACCTACTCACGTATGGAACTTAGTACGTAGCACCAGTCTACCCCAGGAATTACTAGGAAATCGCTTGATTGAGCTTGGAGGCACTCGTCTTGTGTGTCGGGAGATTCCAGTTACCTCTCCCAACACTTGCGTCAAGCAGCGAGCCTAGGCCTTTTGGAAGCGAAAGGTAGCGGCAGGCAGGATGTAGGGTTACAGGCCATAAGCTCAACTCTCAGAAGTGTGTATGCATGGGAGGCAGATATCTGCTCCCCACTCGGACATGGGAGTTGGAACCTAGCTACACTCCTATTGAAGAAGGATGTTGGAAATCGCTGTATTCAACTCAGATACACGGGAGTTCAGGCCCAATGCTTACACATGCTTTTCCCACAACCTATCCCAGCCACTAACATAAGGAGGTTAGCAGGTACGTCTACAGTCAGGCAGGGTGCGGGAGGGTTCTGCCCTGTCCTCAGCTCTCACAGGGAAGCATGCCTAGAAGCCAGCTCTCAACTAGCTGCATTCTTATGACAGTGTGAAGGTAGCAGTATTCTGAGTAAGGAGGTTCCCAGATTACCACTCTACTGCACCTGGAGATACCCTCCAGGTCTGCATTGTTAACTTGCGTCTCAGAAGCCTCTGGCAAAAGTCTCTGGTGAAGACGTGGGAAACCTACTCTGCAGGCAGTGTGGAACTGTGAGGGACTGAGGGTGAGCTCAACTCTCAGCAGTAAGATGATTTTGGACAAGGCGTTCAGCTACCTTCTCACATATGGAACTTAGTATGTAGCACCAGTCTACCCCAGGAATTACTGGGAAATCGCTGGATTGAGCTTGGAGGCACTAGTCTTGTGTGCCGGGAGATTCCAGTTACCTCTCCCAACACTTCGGTGAAGCAGCGAGCCTAGGCCTTTTGGAAGCGAAAGGTAGCTGCAGGCAGGAGGTAGTGTTACAGGCCATAAGCTCAACTCTCAGAAGTGGGTATGCATGGGAGGCAGATGTCTGCTACCCACTCGGACATGCGAGTGGGAACCTAGCTACACTCTGATGAAGAAGGACTTTGGAAATCGCTGTATTCAACTCAGATACACGTGGGTTCAGGCACAACGATTCCACATGCCTTTCGCACAACCTTTCCCTGCCACTAACATGAGGACGTTAGCAGCTCCTTCTACAGTCAAGCAGGATGCGGGAGGGTTGTGCCCTGTCCTTAGCTCTCACAGGGAAGCATGCCTTGAAGCCAGCTGTCAACTAGCTGCATTCTTATGGCAGGGTGAAGGTAGCAGTATTCTGAGACAGGAGGTTCCCAGATTACCACTCTACTGCACCTGGAGATACCCTCCAGGTCTGCATTGTTAACTTGCGTCTCAGAAGCCTCTGGCAAACGTCTCTGGTGAAGACGTGCGAAACTCACTCTGCAGGCAGTGTGGAACTGTGAGGGACTGAGGGTGAGCTCAACTCTCAGAAGTAAGATGTTTTTGGACAAGGCGTTCAACTACCTACTCACGTATGGAACTTAGTACGTAGCACCAGTCTACCCCAGGAATTACTAGGAAATCGCTTGATTGAGCTTGGAGGCACTCGTCTTGTGTGTCGGGAGATTCCAGTTACCTCTCCCAACACTTCGGTGAAGCAGCGAGCCTAGGCCTTTTGGAAGCGAAAGGTAGCTGCAGGCAGGAGGTAGTGTTACAGGCCATAAGCTCAACTCTCAGAAGTGGGTATGCATGGGAGGCAGATGTCTGCTACCCACTCGGACATGCGAGTGGGAACCTAGCTACACTCTGATGAAGAAGGACTTTGGAAATCGCTGTATTCAACTCAGATACACGTGGGTTCAGGCACAACGATTCCACATGCCTTTCGCACAACCTTTCCCTGCCACTAACATGAGGACGTTAGCAGCTCCTTCTACAGTCAAGCAGGATGCGGGAGGGTTGTGCCCTGTCCTTAGCTCTCACAGGGAAGCATGCCTTGAAGCCAGCTGTCAACTAGCTGCATTCTTATGGCAGGGTGAAGGTAGCAGTATTCTGAGACAGGAGGTTCCCAGATTACCACTCTACTGCACCTGGAGATACCCTCCAGGTCTGCATTGTTAACTTGCGTCTCAGAAGCCTCTGGCAAACGTCTCTGGTGAAGACGTGCGAAACTCACTCTGCAGGCAGTGTGGAACTGTGAGGGACTGAGGGTGAGCTCAACTCTCAGAAGTAAGATGTTTTTGGACAAGGCGTTCAACTACCTACTCACGTATGGAACTTAGTACGTAGCACCAGTCTACCCCAGGAATTACTAGGAAATCGCTTGATTGAGCTTGGAGGCACTCGTCTTGTGTGTCGGGAGATTCCAGTTACCTCTCCCAACACTTGCGTCAAGCAGCGAGCCTAGGCCTTTTGGAAGCGAAAGGTAGCGGCAGGCAGGATGTAGGGTTACAGGCCATAAGCTCAACTCTCAGAAGTGTGTATGCATGGGAGGCAGATATCTGCTCCCCACTCGGACATGGGAGTTGGAACCTAGCTACACTCCTATTGAAGAAGGATGTTGGAAATCGCTGTATTCAACTCAGATACACGGGAGTTCAGGCCCAATGCTTACACATGCTTTTCCCACAACCTATCCCAGCCACTAACATAAGGAGGTTAGCAGGTACGTCTACAGTCAGGCAGGGTGCGGGAGGGTTCTGCCCTGTCCTCAGCTCTCACAGGGAAGCATGCCTAGAAGCCAGCTCTCAACTAGCTGCATTCTTATGACAGTGTGAAGGTAGCAGTATTCTGAGTAAGGAGGTTCCCAGATTACCACTCTACTGCACCTGGAGATACCCTCCAGGTCTGCATTGTTAACTTGCGTCTCAGAAGCCTCTGGCAAAAGTCTCTGGTGAAGACGTGGGAAACCTACTCTGCAGGCAGTGTGGAACTGTGAGGGACTGAGGGTGAGCTCAACTCTCAGCAGTAAGATGATTTTGGACAAGGCGTTCAGCTACCTTCTCACATATGGAACTTAGTATGTAGCACCAGTCTACCCCAGGAATTACTGGGAAATCGCTGGATTGAGCTTGGAGGCACTAGTCTTGTGTGCCGGGAGATTCCAGTTACCTCTCCCAACACTTCGGTGAAGCAGCGAGCCTAGGCCTTTTGGAAGCGAAAGGTAGCTGCAGGCAGGAGGTAGTGTTACAGGCCATAAGCTCAACTCTCAGAAGTGGGTATGCATGGGAGGCAGATGTCTGCTACCCACTCGGACATGCGAGTGGGAACCTAGCTACACTCTGATGAAGAAGGACTTTGGAAATCGCTGTATTCAACTCAGATACACGTGGGTTCAGGCACAACGATTCCACATGCCTTTCGCACAACCTTTCCCTGCCACTAACATGAGGACGTTAGCAGCTCCTTCTACAGTCAAGCAGGATGCGGGAGGGTTGTGCCCTGTCCTTAGCTCTCACAGGGAAGCATGCCTTGAAGCCAGCTGTCAACTAGCTGCATTCTTATGGCAGGGTGAAGGTAGCAGTATTCTGAGACAGGAGGTTCCCAGATTACCACTCTACTGCACCTGGAGATACCCTCCAGGTCTGCATTGTTAACTTGCGTCTCAGAAGCCTCTGGCAAACGTCTCTGGTGAAGACGTGCGAAACTCACTCTGCAGGCAGTGTGGAACTGTGAGGGACTGAGGGTGAGCTCAACTCTCAGAAGTAAGATGTTTTTGGACAAGGCGTTCAACTACCTACTCACGTATGGAACTTAGTACGTAGCACCAGTCTACCCCAGGAATTACTAGGAAATCGCTTGATTGAGCTTGGAGGCACTCGTCTTGTGTGTCGGGAGATTCCAGTTACCTCTCCCAACACTTGCGTCAAGCAGCGAGCCTAGGCCTTTTGGAAGCGAAAGGTAGCGGCAGGCAGGATGTAGGGTTACAGGCCATAAGCTCAACTCTCAGAAGTGTGTATGCATGGGAGGCAGATATCTGCTCCCCACTCGGACATGGGAGTTGGAACCTAGCTACACTCCTATTGAAGAAGGATGTTGGAAATCGCTGTATTCAACTCAGATACACGGGAGTTCAGGCCCAATGCTTACACATGCTTTTCCCACAACCTATCCCAGCCACTAACATAAGGAGGTTAGCAGGTACTTCTACAGTCAGGCAGGGTGCGGGAGGGTTCTGCCCTGTCCTCAGCTCTCACAGGGAAGCATGCCTAGAAGCCAGCTCTCAACTAGCTGCATTCTTATGACAGTGTGAAGGTAGCAGTATTCTGAGTAAGGAGGTTCCCAGATTACCACTCTACTGCACCTGGAAATACCCTCCAGGTCTGCATTGTTAACTTGCGTCTCAGAAGCCTCTGGCAAAAGTCTCTGGTGAAGACGTGGGAAACCTACTCTGCAGGCAGTGTGGAACTGTGAGGGACTGAGGGTGAGCTCAACTCTCAGCAGTAAGATGATTTTGGACAAGGCGTTCAGCTACCTTCTCACATATGGAACTTAGTATGTAGCACCAGTCTACCCCAGGAATTACTGGGAAATCGCTGGATTGAGCTTGGAGGCACTAGTCTTGTGTGCCGGGAGATTCCAGTTACCTCTCCCAACACTTCGGTGAAGCAGCGAGCCTAGGCCTTTTGGAAGCGAAAGGTAGCTGCAGGCAGGAGGTAGGGTTACAGGCCATAAGCTCAACTCTCAGAAGTGGGTATGCATGGGAGGCAGATGTCTGCTACCCACTCGGACATGCGAGTGGGAACCTAGCTACACTCTGATGAAGAAGGACTTTGGAAATCGCTGTATTCAACTCAGATACACGTGGTTTCAGGCACAACGATTCCACATGCCTTTCGCACAACCTTTCCCTGCCAGTAACATGAGGACGTTAGCAGCTCCTTCTACAGTCAAGCAGGATGCGGGAGGGTTGTGCCCTGTCCTTAGCTCTCACAGGGAAGCATGCCTTGAATCCAGCTGTCAACTAGCTGCATTCTTATGGCAGGGTGAAGGTAGCAGTATTCTGAGACAGGAGGTTCCCAGATTACCACTCTACTGCACCTGGAGATACCCTCCAGGTCTGCATTGTTAACTTGCGTCTCAGAAGCCTCTGGCAAACGTCTCTGGTGAAGACGTGCGAAACTCACTCTGCAGGCAGTGTGGAACTGTGAGGGACTGAGGGTGAGCTCAACTCTCAGAAGTAAGATGTTTTTGGACAAGGCGTTCAACTACCTACTCACGTATGGAACTTAGTACGTAGCACCAGTCTACCCCAGGAATTACTAGGAAATCGCTTGATTGAGCTTGGAGGCACTCGTCTTGTGTGTCGGGAGATTCCAGTTACCTCTCCCAACACTTGCGTCAAGCAGCGAGCCTAGGCCTTTTGGAAGCGAAAGGTAGCGGCAGGCAGGATGTAGGGTTACAGGCCATAAGCTCAACTCTCAGAAGTGTGTATGCATGGGAGGCAGATATCTGCTCCCCACTCGGACATGGGAGTTGGAACCTAGCTACACTCCTATTGAAGAAGGATGTTGGAAATCGCTGTATTCAACTCAGATATACGGGAGTTCAGGCCCAATGCTTACACATGCTTTTCCCACAACCTATCCCAGCCACTAACATAAGGAGGTTAGCAGGTACGTCTACAGTCAGGCAGGGTGCGGGAGGGTTCTGCCCTGTCCTCAGCTCTCACAGGGAAGCATGCCTAGAAGCCAGCTCTCAACTAGCTGCATTCTTATGACAGTGTGAAGGTAGCAGTATTCTGAGTAAGGAGGTTCCCAGATTACCACTCTACTGCACCTGGGGATACCCTCCAGGTCTGCATTGTTAACTTGCGTCTCAGAAACCTCTGGCAAAAGTCTCTGGTGAAGATGTGGGAAACCTACTCTGCAGGCAGTGTGGAACTGTGATGGACTGAGGGTGAGCTCAACTCTCAGCAGTAAGATGATTTTGGACAAGGCGTTCAGCTACCTTCTCACATATGGAACTTAGTATGTAGCACCAGTCTACCACAGGAATTACTGGGAAAGCGCTGGATTGAGCTTGGAGGCACTAGTCTTGTGTGCCGGGAGATTCCAGTTACCTCTCCCAACACTTCGGTGAAGCAGCGAGCCTAGGCCTTTTGGAAGCGAAAGTTAGCTGCAGGCAGGAGGTAGGGTTACAGGCCATAAGCTCAACTCTCAGAAGTGGGTATGCATGGGAGGCAGATGTCTGCTACCCACTCGGACATGCGAGTGGGAACCTAGCTACACTCTGATGAAGAAGGACTTTGGAAGTCGCTGTATTCAACTCAGATACACGTGGGTTAAGGCACAACGATTCCACATGCCTTTCGCACAACCTTTCCCTGCCACTAACATGAGGACGTTAGCAGCTCCTTCTACAGTCAAGCAGGATGCGGGAGGGTTGTGCCCTGTCCTTAGCTCTCACAGGGAAGCATGCCTTGAAGCCAGCTGTCAACTAGCTGCATTCTTATGGCAGGGTGAAGGTAGCAGTATTCTGAGACAGGAGGTTCCCAGATTACCACTCTACTGCACCTGGAGATACCCTCCAGGTCTGCATTGTTAACTTGCGTCTCAGAAGCCTCTGGCAAACGTCTCTGGTGAAGACGTGCGAAACTCACTCTGCAGGCAGTGTGGAACTGTGAGGGACTGAGGGTGAGCTCAACTCTCAGAAGTAAGATGTTTTTGGACAAGGCGTTCAACTACCTACTCACGTATGGAACTTAGTACGTAGCACCAGTCTACCCCAGGAATTACTAGGAAATCGCTTGATTGAGCTTGGAGGCACTCGTCTTGTGTGTCGGGAGATTCCAGTTACCTCTCCCAACACTTGCGTCAAGCAGCGAGCCTAGGCCTTTTGGAAGCGAAAGGTAGCGGCAGGCAGGATGTAGGGTTACAGGCCATAAGCTCAACTCTCAGAAGTGTGTATGCATGGGAGGCAGATATCTGCTCCCCACTCGGACATGGGAGTTGGAACCTAGCTACACTCCTATTGAAGAAGGATGTTGGAAATCGCTGTATTCAACTCAGATACACGGGAGTTCAGGCCCAATGCTTACACATGCTTTTCCCACAACCTATCCCAGCCACTAACATAAGGAGGTTAGCAGGTACTTCTACAGTCAGGCAGGGTGCGGGAGGGTTCTGCCCTGTCCTCAGCTCTCACAGGGAAGCATGCCTAGAAGCCAGCTCTCAACTAGCTGCATTCTTATGACAGTGTGAAGGTAGCAGTATTCTGAGTAAGGAGGTTCCCAGATTACCACTCTACTGCACCTGGAAATACCCTCCAGGTCTGCATTGTTAACTTGCGTCTCAGAAGCCTCTGGCAAAAGTCTCTGGTGAAGACGTGGGAAACCTACTCTGCAGGCAGTGTGGAACTGTGAGGGACTGAGGGTGAGCTCAACTCTCAGCAGTAAGATGATTTTGGACAAGGCGTTCAGCTACCTTCTCACATATGGAACTTAGTATGTAGCACCAGTCTACCCCAGGAATTACTGGGAAATCGCTGGATTGAGCTTGGAGGCACTAGTCTTGTGTGCCGGGAGATTCCAGTTACCTCTCCCAACACTTCGGTGAAGCAGCGAGCCTAGGCCTTTTGGAAGCGAAAGGTAGCTGCAGGCAGGAGGTAGGGTTACAGGCCATAAGCTCAACTCTCAGAAGTGGGTATGCATGGGAGGCAGATGTCTGCTACCCACTCGGACATGCGAGTGGGAACCTAGCTACACTCTGATGAAGAAGGACTTTGGAAATCGCTGTATTCAACTCAGATACACGTGGTTTCAGGCACAACGATTCCACATGCCTTTCGCACAACCTTTCCCTGCCAGTAACATGAGGACGTTAGCAGCTCCTTCTACAGTCAAGCAGGATGCGGGAGGGTTGTGCCCTGTCCTTAGCTCTCACAGGGAAGCATGCCTTGAATCCAGCTGTCAACTAGCTGCATTCTTATGGCAGGGTGAAGGTAGCAGTATTCTGAGACAGGAGGTTCCCAGATTACCACTCTACTGCACCTGGAGATACCCTCCAGGTCTGCATTGTTAACTTGCGTCTCAGAAGCCTCTGGCAAACGTCTCTGGTGAAGACGTGCGAAACTCACTCTGCAGGCAGTGTGGAACTGTGAGGGACTGAGGGTGAGCTCAACTCTCAGAAGTAAGATGTTTTTGGACAAGGCGTTCAACTACCTACTCACGTATGGAACTTAGTACGTAGCACCAGTCTACCCCAGGAATTACTAGGAAATCGCTTGATTGAGCTTGGAGGCACTCGTCTTGTGTGTCGGGAGATTCCAGTTACCTCTCCCAACACTTGCGTCAAGCAGCGAGCCTAGGCCTTTTGGAAGCGAAAGGTAGCGGCAGGCAGGATGTAGGGTTACAGGCCATAAGCTCAACTCTCAGAAGTGTGTATGCATGGGAGGCAGATATCTGCTCCCCACTCGGACATGGGAGTTGGAACCTAGCTACACTCCTATTGAAGAAGGATGTTGGAAATCGCTGTATTCAACTCAGATATACGGGAGTTCAGGCCCAATGCTTACACATGCTTTTCCCACAACCTATCCCAGCCACTAACATAAGGAGGTTAGCAGGTACGTCTACAGTCAGGCAGGGTGCGGGAGGGTTCTGCCCTGTCCTCAGCTCTCACAGGGAAGCATGCCTAGAAGCCAGCTCTCAACTAGCTGCATTCTTATGACAGTGTGAAGGTAGCAGTATTCTGAGTAAGGAGGTTCCCAGATTACCACTCTACTGCACCTGGGGATACCCTCCAGGTCTGCATTGTTAACTTGCGTCTCAGAAACCTCTGGCAAAAGTCTCTGGTGAAGATGTGGGAAACCTACTCTGCAGGCAGTGTGGAACTGTGATGGACTGAGGGTGAGCTCAACTCTCAGCAGTAAGATGATTTTGGACAAGGCGTTCAGCTACCTTCTCACATATGGAACTTAGTATGTAGCACCAGTCTACCCCAGGAATTACTGGGAAAGCGCTGGATTGAGCTTGGAGGCACTAGTCTTGTGTGCCGGGAGATTCCAGTTACCTCTCCCAACACTTCGGTGAAGCAGCGAGCCTAGGCCTTTTGGAAGCGAAAGTTAGCTGCAGGCAGGAGGTAGGGTTACAGGCCATAAGCTCAACTCTCAGAAGTGGGTATGCATGGGAGGCAGATGTCTGCTACCCACTCGGACATGCGAGTGGGAACCTAGCTACACTCTGATGAAGAAGGACTTTGGAAGTCGCTGTATTCAACTCAGATACACGTGGGTTAAGGCACAACGATTCCACATGCCTTTCGCACAACCTTTCCCTGCCACTAACATGAGGACGTTAGCAGCTCCTTCTACAGTCAAGCAGGATGCGGGAGGGTTGTGCCCTGTCCTTAGCTCTCACAGGGAAGCATGCCTTGAAGCCAGCTGTCAACTAGCTGCATTCTTATGGCAGGGTGAAGGTAGCAGTATTCTGAGACAGGAGGTTCCCAGATTACCACTCTACTGCACCTGGAGATACTCTCCAGGTCTGCATTGTTAACTTGCGTCTCAGAAGCCTCTGGCAAACGTCTCTGGTGAAGACGTGCGAAACTCACTCTGCAGGCAGTGTGGACCTGTGAGGGACTGAGGGTGAGCTCAACTCTCAGAAGTAAGATGTTTTTGGACAAGGCGTTCAACTACCTACTCACGTATGGAACTTAGTACGTATCACCAGTCTACCCCAGGAATTACTAGGAAATCGCTTGATTGAGCTTGGAGGCACTCGTCTTGTGTGCCGGGAGATTCCAGTTACCTCTCCCAACACTTCGGTGAAGCAGCGAGCCTAGGCCTTTTGGAAGCGAAAGGTAGCTGCAGGCAGGAGGTAGGGTTACAGGCCATAAGCTCAACTCTCAGAAGTGGGTATGCATGGGAGGCAGATGTCTGCTACCCACTCGGACATGCGAGTGGGAACCTAGCTACACTCTGATGAAGAAGGACTTTGGAAATCGCTGTATTCAACTCAGATACACGTGGGCTCAGGCACAACGATTCCACATGCCTTTCGCACAACCTTTCCCTGCCACTAACATGAGGACGTTAGCAGCTCCTTCTACAGTCAAGCAGGATGCGGGAGGGTTGTGCCCTGTCCTTAGCTCTCACAGGGAAGCATGCCTTGAAGCCAGCTGTCAACTAGCTGCATTCTTATGGCAGGGTGAAGGTAGCAGTATTCTGAGACAGGAGGTTCCCAGATTACCACTCTACTGCACCTGGAGATACCCTCCAGGTCTGCATTGTTAACTTGCGTCTCAGAAGCCTCTGGCAAACGTCTCTGGTGAAGACGTGCGAAACTCACTCTGCAGGCAGTGTGGAACTGTGAGGGACTGAGGGTGAGCTCAACTCTCAGAAGTAAGATGTTTTTGGACAAGGCGTTCAACTACCTACTCACGTATGGAACTTAGTACGTAGCACCAGTCTACCCCAGGAATTACTAGGAAATCGCTTGATTGAGCTTGGAGGCACTCGTCTTGTGTGTCGGGAGATTCCAGTTACCTCTCCCAACACTTGCGTCAAGCAGCGAGCCTAGGCCTTTTGGAAGCGAAAGGTAGCGGCAGGCAGGATGTAGGGTTACAGGCCATAAGCTCAACTCTCAGAAGTGTGTATGCATGGGAGGCAGATATCTGCTCCCCACTCGGACATGGGAGTTGGAACCTAGCTACACTCCTATTGAAGAAGGATGTTGGAAATCGCTGTATTCAACTCAGATATACGGGAGTTCAGGCCCAATGCTTACACATGCTTTTCCCACAACCTATCCCAGCCACTAACATAAGGAGGTTAGCAGGTACGTCTACAGTCAGGCAGGGTGCGGGAGGGTTCTGCCCTGTCCTCAGCTCTCACAGGGAAGCATGCCTAGAAGCCAGCTCTCAACTAGCTGCATTCTTATGACAGTGTGAAGGTAGCAGTATTCTGAGTAAGGAGGTTCCCAGATTACCACTCTACTGCACCTGGGGATACCCTCCAGGTCTGCATTGTTAACTTGCGTCTCAGAAACCTCTGGCAAAAGTCTCTGGTGAAGATGTGGGAAACCTACTCTGCAGGCAGTGTGGAACTGTGATGGACTGAGGGTGAGCTCAACTCTCAGCAGTAAGATGATTTTGGACAAGGCGTTCAGCTACCTTCTCACATATGGAACTTAGTATGTAGCACCAGTCTACCCCAGGAATTACTGGGAAAGCGCTGGATTGAGCTTGGAGGCACTAGTCTTGTGTGCCGGGAGATTCCAGTTACCTCTCCCAACACTTCGGTGAAGCAGCGAGCCTAGGCCTTTTGGAAGCGAAAGTTAGCTGCAGGCAGGAGGTAGGGTTACAGGCCATAAGCTCAACTCTCAGAAGTGGGTATGCATGGGAGGCAGATGTCTGCTACCCACTCGGACATGCGAGTGGGAACCTAGCTACACTCTGATGAAGAAGGACTTTGGAAGTCGCTGTATTCAACTCAGATACACGTGGGTTAAGGCACAACGATTCCACATGCCTTTCGCACAACCTTTCCCTGCCACTAACATGAGGACGTTAGCAGCTCCTTCTACAGTCAAGCAGGATGCGGGAGGGTTGTGCCCTGTCCTTAGCTCTCACAGGGAAGCATGCCTTGAAGCCAGCTGTCAACTAGCTGCATTCTTATGGCAGGGTGAAGGTAGCAGTATTCTGAGACAGGAGGTTCCCAGATTACCACTCTACTGCACCTGGAGATACTCTCCAGGTCTGCATTGTTAACTTGCGTCTCAGAAGCCTCTGGCAAACGTCTCTGGTGAAGACGTGCGAAACTCACTCTGCAGGCAGTGTGGACCTGTGAGGGACTGAGGGTGAGCTCAACTCTCAGAAGTAAGATGTTTTTGGACAAGGCGTTCAACTACCTACTCACGTATGGAACTTAGTACGTATCACCAGTCTACCCCAGGAATTACTAGGAAATCGCTTGATTGAGCTTGGAGGCACTCGTCTTGTGTGCCGGGAGATTCCAGTTACCTCTCCCAACACTTCGGTGAAGCAGCGAGCCTAGGCCTTTTGGAAGCGAAAGGTAGCTGCAGGCAGGAGGTAGGGTTACAGGCCATAAGCTCAACTCTCAGAAGTGGGTATGCATGGGAGGCAGATGTCTGCTACCCACTCGGACATGCGAGTGGGAACCTAGCTACACTCTGATGAAGAAGGACTTTGGAAATCGCTGTATTCAACTCAGATACACGTGGGCTCAGGCACAACGATTCCACATGCCTTTCGCACAACCTTTCCCTGCCACTAACATGAGGACGTTAGCAGCTCCTTCTACAGTCAAGCAGGATGCGGGAGGGTTGTGCCCTGTCCTTAGCTCTCACAGGGAAGCATGCCTTGAAGCCAGCTGTCAACTAGCTGCATTCTTATGGCAGGGTGAAGGTAGCAGTATTCTGAGACAGGAGGTTCCCAGATTACCACTCTACTGCACCTGGAGATACCCTCCAGGTCTGCATTGTTAACTTGCGTCTCAGAAGCCTCTGGCAAACGTCTCTGGTGAAGACGTGCGAAACTCACTCTGCAGGCAGTGTGGAACTGTGAGGGACTGAGGGTGAGCTCAACTCTCAGAAGTAAGATGTTTTTGGACAAGGCGTTCAACTACCTACTCACGTATGGAACTTAGTACGTAGCACCAGTCTACCCCAGGAATTACTAGGAAATCGCTTGATTGAGCTTGGAGGCACTCGTCTTGTGTGTCGGGAGATTCCAGTTACCTCTCCCAACACTTGCGTCAAGCAGCGAGCCTAGGCCTTTTGGAAGCGAAAGGTAGCGGCAGGCAGGATGTAGGGTTACAGGCCATAAGCTCAACTCTCAGAAGTGTGTATGCATGGGAGGCAGATATCTGCTCCCCACTCGGACATGGGAGTTGGAACCTAGCTACACTCCTATTGAAGAAGGATGTTGGAAATCGCTGTATTCAACTCAGATACACGGGAGTTCAGGCCCAATGCTTACACATGCTTTTCCCACAACCTATCCCAGCCACTAACATAAGGAGGTTAGCAGGTACGTCTACAGTCAGGCAGGGTGCGGGAGGGTTCTGCCCTGTCCTCAGCTCTCACAGGGAAGCATGCCTAGAAGCCAGCTCTCAACTAGCTGCATTCTTATGACAGTGTGAAGGTAGCAGTATTCTGAGTAAGGAGGTTCCCAGATTACCACTCTACTGCACCTGGGGATACCCTCCAGGTCTGCATTGTTAACTTGCGTCTCAGAAACCTCTGGCAAAAGTCTCTGGTGAAGATGTGGGAAACCTACTCTGCAGGCAGTGTGGAACTGTGATGGACTGAGGGTGAGCTCAACTCTCAGCAGTAAGATGATTTTGGACAAGGCGTTCAGCTACCTTCTCACATATGGAACTTAGTATGTAGCACCAGTCTACCCCAGGAATTACTGGGAAATCGCTGGATTGAGCTTGGAGGCACTAGTCTTGTGTGCCGGGAGATTCCAGTTACCTCTCCCAACACTTCGGTGAAGCAGCGAGCCTAGGCCTTTTGGAAGCGAAAGTTAGCTGCAGGCAGGAGGTAGGGTTACAGGCCATAAGCTCAACTCTCAGAAGTGGGTATGCATGGGAGGCAGATGTCTGCTACCCACTCGTACATGCGAGTGGGAACCTAGCTACACTCTGATGAAGAAGGACTTTGGAAATCGCTGTATTCAACTCAGATACACGTGGGTTCAGGCACAACGATTACACATGCTTTTCGCACAACCTTTCCCTGCCAGTAACTTGAGGACGTAAGCAGCTCCTTCTACAGTCAAGCAGGATGCGGGAGGGTTGTGCCCTGTCCTTAGCTCTCACAGGGAAGCATGCCTTGAAGCCAGCTGTCAACTAGCTGCATTCTTATGGCAGGGTGAAGGTAGCAGTATTCTGAGACAGGAGGTTCCCAGATTACCACTCTACTGCACCTGGAGATACCCTCCAGGTCTGCATTGTTAACTTGCGTCTCAGAAGCCTCTGGCAAAAGTCTCTGGTGAAGACGTGGGAAACCTACTCTGCAGGCAGTGTGGAACTGTGAGGGACTGAGGGTGAGCTCAACTCTCAGCAGTAAGTTGATTTTGGACAAGGCGTTCAGCTACCTTCTCACATATGGAACTTAGTATGTAGCACCAGTCTACCCCAGGAATTACTGGGAAATCGCTGGATTGAGCTTGGAGGCACTAGTCTTGTGTGCCGGGAGATTCCAGTTACCTCTCCCAACACTTCGGTGAAGCAGCGAGCCTAGGCCTTTTGGAAGCGAAAGGTAGCTGCAGGCAGGAGGTAGGGTTACAGGCCATAAGCTCAACTCTCAGAAGTGGGTATGCATGGGAGGCAGATGTCTGCTACCCACTCGTACATGCGAGTGGGAACCTAGCTACACTCTGATGAAGAAGGACTTTGGAAATCGCTGTATTCAACTCAGATACACGTGGGTTCAGGCACAACGATTCCACATGCTTTTCGCACAACCTTTCCCTGCCACTAACATGAGGACCTTAGCAGCTCCTTCTACAGTCAAGCAGGATGCGGGAGGGTTGTGCCCTGTCCTTAGCTCTCACAGGGAAGCATGCCTTGAAGCCAGCTGTCAACTAGCTGCATTGTTATGGCAGGGTGAAGGTAGCAGTATTCTGAGACAGGAGGTTCCCAGATTACCACTCTACTGCACCTGGAGATACCCTCCAGGTCTGCATTGTTAACTTGCGTCTCAGAAGCCTCTGGCAAACGTCTCTGGTGAAGACGTGCGAAACTCACTCTGCAGGCAGTGTGGAACTGTGAGGGACTGAGGGTGAGCTCAACTCTCAGAAGTAAGATGTTTTTGGGCAAGGCGTTCAACTACCTACTCACGTATGGAACTTAGTACGTAGCACCAGTCTACCCCAGGAATTACTAGGAAATCGCTTGATTGAGCTTGGAGGCACTCGTCTTGTGTGTCGGGAGATTCCAGTTACCTCTCCCAACACTTGCGTCAAGCAGCGAGCCTAGGCCTTTTGGAAGCGAAAGGTAGCGGCAGGCAGGATGTAGGGTTACAGGCCATAAGCTCAACTCTGAGAAGTGTGTATGCATGGGAGGCAGATGTCTGCTACCCACTCGGACATGGGAGTTGGAACCTAGCTACACTCCTATTGAAGAAGGATGTTGGAAATCGCTGTATTCAATTCAGATACACGGGAGTTCAGGCCCAATGGTTTCACATGCTTTTCCCACAACCTATCCCAGCCACTAACATAAGGAGGTTAGCAGGTACGTCTACAGTCAGGCAGGGTGCGGGAGGGTTCTGCCCTGTCCTCAGCTCTCACAGGGAAGCATGCCTAGAAGCCAGCTCTCAACTAGCTGCATTCTTATGACAGTGTGAAGGTAGCAGTATTCTGAGTAAGGAGGTTCCCAGATTACCACTCTACTGCACCTGGAGATACCCTCCAGGTCTGCATTGTTAACTTGCGTCTCAGAAACCTCTGGCAAAAGTCTCTGGTGAAGACGTGGGAAACCTACTCTGCAGGCAGTGTGGAACTGTGAGGGACTGAGGGTGAGCTCAACTCTCAGCAGTAAGATGATTTTGGACAAGGCGTTCAGCTACCTTCTCACATATGGAACTTTGTATGTAGCACCAGTCTACCCCAGGAATTACTGGGAAATCGCTGGATTGAGCTTGGAGGCACTAGTCTTGTGTGCCGGGAGATTCCAGTTACCTCTCCCAACACTTCGGTGAAGCAGCGAGCCTAGGCCTTTTGGAAGCGAAAGGTAGCTGCAGGCAGGAGGTAGGGTTACAGGCCAAGCTCAACACTCAGAAGTGGGTATGCATGGGAGGCAGATGTCTGCTACCCACTCGGACATGCGAGTGGGAACCTAGCTACACTCTGATGAAGAAGGACTTTGGAAGTCGCTGTATTCAACTCAGATACACGAGGTTAAGGCACAACGATTCCACATGCCTTTCGCACAACCTTTCCCTGCCACTAACATGAGGACGTTAGCAGCTCCTTCTACAGTCAAGCAGGATGCGGGAGGGTTGTGCCCTGTCCTTAGCTCTCACAGGGAAGCATGCCTTGAAGCCAGCTGTCAACTAGCTGCATTCTTATGGCAGGGTGAAGGTAGCAGTATTCTGAGACAGGAGGTTCCCAGATTACCACTCTACTGCACCTGGAGATACCCTCCAGGACTGCATTGTTAACTTGCGTCTCAGAAGCCTCTGGCAAACGTCTCTGGTGAAGACGTGCGAAACTCACTCTGCAGGCAGTGTGGAACTGTGAGGGACTGAGGGTGAGCTCAACTCTCAGAAGTAAGATGTTTTTGGACAAGGCGTTCAACTACCTACTCACGTATGGAACTTAGTACGTAGCACCAGTCTACCCCAGGAATTACTAGGAAATCGCTTGATTGAGCTTGGAGGCACTCGTCTTGTGTGTCGGGAGATTCCAGTTACCTCTCCCAACACTTGCGTCAAGCAGCGAGCCTAGGCCTTTTGGAAGCGAAAGGTAGCGGCAGGCAGGATGTAGGGTTACAGGCCATAAGCTCAACTCTCAGAAGTGTGTATGCATGGGAGGCAGATATCTGCTCCCCACTCGGACATGGGAGTTGGAACCTAGCTACACTCCTATTGAAGAAGGATGTTGGAAATCGCTGTATTCAACTCAGATACACGGGAGTTCAGGCCCAATGCTTACACATGCTTTTCCCACAACCTATCCCAGCCACTAACATAAGGAGGTTAGCAGGTACGTCTACAGTCAGGCAGGGTGCGGGAGGGTTCTGCCCTGTCCTCAGCTCTCACAGGGAAGCATGCCTAGAAGCCAGCTCTCAACTAGCTGCATTCTTTTTTTTTTTTTTTTTTTTTTTTTTTTTTTATTTTTTTTTTTTTATTTTTTTTTTTTATTGGTGTTCAATTTACTAACATACAGAATAACACCCAGTGCCCGTCACCCATTCACTCCCACCCCCCGCCCTCCTCCCCTTCTACCACCCCTAGTTCGTTTCCCAGAGTTAGCAGTCTTTATGTTCTGTCTCCCTTTCTGATATTTCCCACACATTTCTTCTCCCTTCCCTTATTTTCCCTTTCACTATTATTTATATTCCCCAAATGAATGAGAACATATAATGTTTGTCCTTCTCCGACTGACTTACTTCACTCAGCATAATACCCTCCAGTTCCATCCACGTTGAAGCAAATGGTGGGTATTTGTCATTTCTAATAGCTGAGTAATATTCCATTGTATACATAAACCACATCTTCTTTATCCATTCATCTTTCGTTGGACACCGAGGCTCCTTCCACAGTTTGGCTATCGTGGCCATTGCTGCTAGAAACATCGGGGTGCAGGTGTCCCGGCGTTTCATTGCATTTGTATCTTTGGGGTAAATCCCCAACAGTGCAATTGCTGGGTCGTAGGGCAGGTATATTTTTAACTGTTTGAGGAACCTCCACACAGTTTTCCACAGTGGCTGCACCAGTTCACATTCCCACCAACAGTGTAAGAGGGTTCCCTTTTCTCCACATCCTCTCCAACATTTGTTGTTTCCTGCCTTGTTAATTTTTCCCATTCTCACTGGTGTGAGGTGGTATCTCATTGTGGTTTTGATTTGTATTTCCCTGATGGCAAGTGATGCAGAGCATTTTCTCATGTGCATGTTGGCCATGTCTATGTCTTCTTCTGTGAGATTTCTGTTCATGTCTTTTGCCCATTTCATGATTGGATTGTTTGTTTCTTTGGTGTTGAGTTTAATAAGTTCTTTATAGATCTTGGAAACTAGCCCTTTATCTGATATGTCATTTGCAAATATCTTCTCCCATTCTGTAGGTTGTCTTTGAGTTTTGTTGACTGTATCCTTTGCTGTGCAAAAGCTTCTTATCTTGATGAAGTCCCAATAGTTCATTTTTGCTTTTGTTTCTTTTGCCTTCGTGGATGTATCTTGCAAGAAGTTACTATGGCCGAGTTCAAAAAGGGTGTTGCCTGTGTTCTTCTCTAGGATTTTGATGGAATCTTGTCTCACATTTAGATCTTTCATCCATTTTGAGTTTATCTTTGTGTATGGTGAAAGAGAGTGGTCTAGTTTCATTCTTCTGCATGTGGATGTCCAATTTTCCCAGCACCATTTATTGAAGAGACTGTCTTTCTTCCAATGGATAGTCTTTCCTCCTTTATCGAATATTAGTTGCCCATAAAGTTCAGGGTCCACTTCTGGATTCTCTATTCTGTTCCACTGATCTATGCGTCTGTTTTTGTGCCAGTACCACACTGTCTTGATGACCACAGCTTTGTAGTACAACCTGAAATCTGGCATTGTGATGCCCCCAGATATGGTTTCCTTTTTTAAAATTCCCCTGGCTATTCGGGGTCTTTTCTGATTCCACACAAATCTTAAAATAATTTGTTCTAACTCTCTGAAGAAAGTCCATGGTATTTTGATAGGGATTGCATTAAACGTGTATATTGCCCTGGGTAACATTGACATTTTCACAATATTAATTCTGCCAATCCATGAGCATGGAATATTTTTCCATCTCTTTGTGTCTTCCTCAATTTCTTTCAGAAGTGTTCTATAGTTTTGAGGGTATAGATCCTTTACATCTTTGGTGAGGTTTATTCCTAGGTATCTTATGCTTTTGGGTGCAATTGTAAATGGGATTGACTCCTTAATTTCTCTTTCTTCAGTCTCATTGTTAGTGTATAGAAATGCCACTGACTTCTGGGCATTGATTTTGTATCCTGCCACGCTACCGAATTGCTGTATGAGTTCTAGCAATCTTGGGGTGGAGACTTTTGGGTTTTCTATGTAGAGTATCATGTCATCGGCGAAGAGGGAGAGTTTGACTTCTTCTTTGCCAATTTGAATGCCTTTAATGTCTTTTTGTTGTCTGATTGCTGAGGCTAGGACTTCCAGTACTATGTTGAATAGCAGTGGTGAGAGTGGACATCCCTGTCTTGTTCCTGATCTTAGGGGAAAGGCTCCCAGTGCTTCCCCATTGAGAATGATATTTGCTGTGGGCTTTTCATAGATGGCTTTTAAGATGTCGAGGAATGTTCCCTCTATCCCTACACTCTGAAGAGTTTTGATCAGGAATGGATGCTGTATTTTGTCAAATGCTTTCTCTGCATCCAATGAGAGGATCATATGGTTCTTGGTTTTTCTCTTGCTGATATGATGAATCACATTGATTGTTTTACGGGTGTTGAACCAGCCTTGTGTCCCAGGGATAAATCCTACTTGGTCATGGTGAATAATTTTCTTAATGTACTGTTGGATCCTATTGGCCAGTATCTTGTTGAGAATTTTTGCATCCATGTTCATCAGGGATATTGGTCTGTAATTCTCCTTTTTGGCGGGGTCTTTGTCTGGCTTTGGAATTAAGGTGATGCTGGCTTCATAGAACGAATTTGGAAGTACTCCATCTCTTTCTATCTTTCCAAACAGCTTTAGGAGAATAGGTATGATTTCTTCTTTAAACGTTTGATAAAATTCTCCTGGGAAGCCATCTGGCCCTGGACTCTTGTGTCTTGGGAGGTTTTTGATGACTGCTTCAATTTCCTCCCTGGTTATTGGCCTGTTCAGGTTTTCTATTTCTTCCTGTTCCAGTTTTGGTAGTTTGTGGCTTTCCAGGAATGCGTCCATTTCTTCTAGATTGCCTAATTTATTGGCGTATAGCTGTTCATAATATGTTTTTAAAATCGTTTGTATTTCCTTGGTGTTGGTAGTGATCTCTCCTTTCTCATTCATGATTTTATTAATTTGAGTCTTCTCTCTCTTCTTTTTAATAAGGCTGGCTAATGGTTTATCTATCTTATTAATTCTTTCAAAGAACCAACTCCTGGTTCTGTTGATCTGTTCCACAGTTCTTCTGGTCTCGATTTCGTTGAGTTCTGCTCGAATCTTTATTAGCTCCCTTCTTCTCTTGGGTGTAGGATCTATTTGCTGTTTTTTCTCTAGCTCCTTTATGTGTAAGGTTAGCTTTTGTATTTGAGTTCTTTCCAGTTTTTGAATGGATGCTTGTATTGCGATGTATTTCCCCCTTAGGACTGCTTTTGCTGCATCCCAAAGATTTTGAACGGTTGTATCTTCATTCTCATTAGTTTCCATGAATCTTTTTAATTCTTCCTTAATTTCCTGGTTGACCCTTTTATCTTTTAGCAGGATGGTCCTTAACCTCCATGTGTTTGAGGTCCTTCCAAACTTCTTGTTGTGATTTAGTTCTAATTTCAAGGCATTATGGTCCGAGAATATGCAGGGGACAATCCCAATCTTTTGGTATCGGTTCAGACCCGATTTGTGACCCAATATGTGGTCTATTCTGGAGAAAGTTCCATGTGCGCTTGAGAAGAATGTGTATTCAGTTGAGTTTGGATGTAAAGTTCTGTAGATATCTGTGAAATCCATCTGGTCCAGTGTATCATTTAAAGCTCTCGTTTCTTTGGAGATGTTTTGCTTAGAAGACCTATCAAGTATAGAAAGAGCTAGATTGAAGTCACCAAGTATAAGTGTATTATTATCTAAGTATTTCTTCACTTTGGTTAATAATTGATTTATATATTTGGCAGCTCCCACATTCGGAGCATATATATTGAGGATTGTTAAGTCCTCTTGTTGAATGGATCCTTTAAGTATGATATAGTGTCCCTCTTCATCTCTCACTACAGTCTTTGGGGTAAATTTTAGTTTATCTGATATAAGGATGGCTACCCCTGCTTTCTTTTGAGGACCATTCGAATGGTAAATGGTTCTCCAACCTTTTATTTTCAGGCTGTAGGTGTCCTTCTGTCTAAAATGAGTCTCTTGTAGACAGCAAATAGATGGGTCCTGCTTTTTTATCCAGTCTGAAACCCTGCGCCTTTTGATGGGGTCATTAAGCCCGTTCACGTTCAGAGTTACTATTGAGAGATATGAGTTTAGTGTCATCATGATATCTATTCAGTCTTTGTTTTTGTGGACTGTTCCACTGAACTTCTTCTTAAAGGGGAATTTTAAGAGGCCCCCTTAAAATTTCTTGCAGAGCTGGTTTGGAGGTCACATATTCTTTTAGTTGCTGCCTGTCTTGGAAGCTCTTTATCTCTCCTTCCATTTTGAATGAGAGCCTTGCTGGATAAAGTATTCTTGGTTGCATGTTCTTTTCATTTAGGACCCTGAATATATCCTGCCAGCCCTTTCTGGCCTGCCAGGTCTCTGTGGAGAGGTCTGCTGTTACCCTAATACTCCTCCCCATAAAAGTCAGGGATTTCTTGTCTCTTGCTGCTTTAAGGATCTTCTCCTTATCTTTGGAATTTGCAAGCTTCACAATTAAATGTCGAGGTGTTGAACGGTTTTTATTGATTTTAGGGGGGGATCTCTCTATTTCCTGGATCTGAATGCCTGTTTCCCTTCCCAGATTAGGAAAGTTTTCAGCTAGAATTTGTTCAAATACATATTCTGGCCCTCTGTCCCTTTCGGCGCCCTCGGGAACCCCAATTAAACGTAGGTTTTTCTTCCTCAGGCTGTCGTTTATTTCCCTTAATCTATCTTCATGGTCTTTTAATTGTTTGTCTCTTTTTTCCTCAGTTTCCCTCTTTGCTGTCAACTTGTCTTCTAGGTCACTCACTCGTTCTTCCACCTCGTTAACCCTCGTCGTTAGGACTTCTAGTTTGGATTGCATCTCATTCAATTGGTTTTTAATTTCTGCCTGATTAGCTCTAAATTCTGCAGTCATGAAGTCTCTTGAGTCCTTTATACTTTTTTCTAGAGCCACCAGTAGCTGTATAATAGTGCTTCTGAATTGGCTTTCTGACATTGAATTGTAATCCAGATTTTGTAACTCTGTGGGAGAGAGGACTGTTTCTGATTCTTTCTTTTGAGGTGAGGTTTTCCTTCTAGTCATTTTGCTCAGTGCAGAGTGGCCAAAAGCAAGTTGTATTGGGAAAAAGAGAAAAAGAGAGGAGAGAAAGAAGGAAAGAAAAGAGAAAGAGAAAAAAAAAGGGAAGAAAAAGAAAAAAAAAACGAAAAAAAAAAAAAAAAAGAAGAAAAAGAGAAAGAAAAAGAAAGGAGAAAAAAAGGGGGTGGGGGAAGGAAACAAATCAAAAAGCAAAACAAAACAAAAACAAAAACAAAAACAAAAACAAAAACAAACAAACAAAAAAAGAACCACCGGGGAGTATCTTCTGATTCTGTGTTCTTTAAGTCCCTTGGCTTCTCCTGGAAGTTGTCAGTCTAGCTGGTGTTCTGGGGGAGGGGCCTGTTGTGCTGATTTTCAGGTGTTAGCAGTTGGGGGAGCTGCTGTGCCCCTGCCTGGTGCAGGGCTCAGTGGGGGTTGTTTACCCCGTGAGGCCGCAGGAGGAACAGCCCCAGTGGCGGGGCAGCTCTGGAAACCTGGAGTCAGCTCCGGCAGGAACTCCGTCTGCAGGGCCTGGAGGCTCCGGGGCGGGGCCGCTGATCTGCTCAGCTGGGGCAGGAGCGTCCTCGCTGTCCTGGGCCCTCCCGGCCTCTGCCTGTCCCGGGGGAGGCGGGATCCTGGGCTGTGTCCCGGCGCCCTGTGCTCCGGAGCCTGCGCTGGTGGATTCGCGCTCCCGGGCCGCGCAACCCCCTCCGCGGAGCTGCCGCCCGAGCCCCTCCGAGCTGCTCCTGGAACCGCGCAGCCCCCTCCGCACGGAGCCTCTTCCTCTGCCCGAGCCCCTCCGAGCTGCTCCCGGGGCCGCGCAGCCCTCTCCGCGGAGCCGCCGCCCGAGCCCCTTCAGCTGCTCCGGGTCCCGCCGGGTCCCGCCGTGCGCGCTGCAACTAGCTGCATTCTTATGACAGTGTGAAGGTAGCAGTATTCTGAGTAAGGAGGTTCCCAGATTACCACTCTACTGCACCTGGAGATACTCTCCAGGTCTGCATTGTTAACTTGCGTCTCAGAGGCCTCTGGCAAAAGTCTCTGGTGAAGACGTGGGAAACCTACTCTGCAGGCAATGGTAAATGTGAGGGACTGAGGGTGAGCTCAACTCTCAGCAGTAAGATGATTTGGGACAAGGCTTTCAGCTACCTTCTCACATATGGAACTTAGTATGTAGCACCAGTCTACCCCAGGAATTACTGGGAAATCGCTGGATTGAGCTTGGAGGCACCAGTCTTGAGTGCCGGGAGATTCCAGTTACCTCTCCCAACACTTCGGTGAAGCAGCGAGCCTAGGCCTTTTGGAAGCGAAAGGTAGCTGCAGGCAGGAGGTAGGGTTACAGGCCATAAGCTCAACTCTCAGAAGTGGGTATGCATGGGAGGCAGATGTCTGCTACCCACTCGTACATGCGAGTGGGAACCTAGCTACACTCTGATGAAGAAGGACTTTGGAAATCGCTGTATTCAACTCAGATACACGTGGGTTCAGGCACAACGATTCCACATGCTTTTCTCACAACCTTTCCTTGCCACTAACATGAGGACGTTAGCAGCTCCTTCTACAGTCAAGCAGGATGCGGGAGGGTTGTGCCCTGTCCATAGCTCTCACAGGGAAGCATGCCTTGAAGCCAGCTGTCAACTAGCTGCATTCTTATGGCAGGGTGAAGGTAGCAGTATTCTGAGACAGGAGGTTCCCAGATTACCACTCTACTGCACCTGGAGATACCCTCCAGGTCTGCATTGTTAACTTGCGTCTCAGAAGGCTCTGGCAAAAGTCTCTGGTGAAGACGTGGGAAACCTACTCTGCAGGCAGTGTGGAACTGTGAGGGACTGAGGGTGAGCTCAACTCTCAGCAGTAAGATGATTTTGGACAAGGCGTTCAGCTACCTTCTCACATATGGAACTTAGTATGTAGCACCAGTCTACCCCAGGAATTACTGGGAAATCGCTTGATTGAGCTTGGAGGCACTCGTCTTGTGTGCCGGGAGATTCCAGTTACCTCTCCCAACACTTGCGTCAAGCAGCGAGTCTAGGCCTTTTGGAAGCGAAAGGTAGCGGCAGGCAGGATGTAGGGTTACAGGCCATAAGCTCAACTCTCAGAAGTGTGTATGCATGGGAGGCAGATGTCTGCTACCCACTCGGACATGGGAGTTGGAACCTAGCTACACTCCTATTGAAGAAGGATGTTGGAAATCGCTGTATTCAACTCAGATACACGGGAGTTCAGGCCCAATGCTTACACATGCTTTTCCCACAACCTATCCCAGCCACTAAAATAAGGAGGTTATCAGGTACGTCTACAGTCAGGCAGGGTGCGGGAGGGTTCTGCCCTGTCCTCAGCTCTCACAGGGAAGCATGCCTAGAAGCCAGCTCTCAACTAGCTGCATTCTTATGACAGTGTGAAGGTAGCAGTATTCTGAGTAAGGAGGTTCCCAGATTACCACTCTACTGCACCTGGAGATACCGTCCAGCTCTGCATTGTTAACTTGCGTCTCAGAAGCCTCTGGCAAAAGTCTCTGGTGAAGACGTAGGAAACCTACTCTGCAGGCAGTGTGGAAATGTGAGGGACTGAGGGTGAGCTCAACTCTCAGCAGTAAGATGATTTTGGACAAGGCGTTCAGCTACCTTCTCACATATGGAACTTAGTATGTAGCAGCAGTCTACCCCAGGAATTACTGGGAAATCGCTGGATTGAGCTTGGTGGCACTAGTCTTGTGTGCCGGGAGATTCCAGTTACCTCTCCCAACACTTCGGTGAAGCAGCGAGCCTAGGCCTTTTGGAAGCGAAAGGTAGCTGCAGGCAGGAGGTAGGGTTACAGGCCATAAGTTCAACTCTCAGAAGTGGGTATGCATGGGAGGCAGATGTCTGCTACCCACTCGTACATGCGAGTGGGAACCTAGCTACACTCTGATGAAGAAGGACTTTGGAAATCGCTGTATTCAACTCAGATACACGTGGGTTCAGGCACAACGATTCCACATGCCTTTCGCACAACCTTTCCCTGCCACTAACATGAGGACGTTAGCAGCTCCTTCTACAGTCAAGCAGGATGCGGGAGGGTTGTGCCCTGTCCTTAGCTCTCACAGGGAAGCATGCCTTGAAGCCAGCTGTCAACTAGCTGCATTCTTATGGCAGGGTGAAGGTAGCAGTATTCTGAGACAGGAGGTTCCCAGATTACCACTCTACTGCACCTGGAGATACCCTCCAGGTCTGCATTGTTAACTTGCGTCTCAGAAGCCTCTGGCAAACGTCTCTGGTGAAGACGTGCGAAACTCACTCTGCAGGCAGTGTGGAACTGTGAGGGACTGAGGGTGAGCTCAACTCTCAGAAGTAAGATGTTTTTGGACAAGGCGTTCAAGTACCTACTCACGTATGGAACTTAGTATGTAGCACCAGTCTACCCCAGGAATTACTAGGAAATCGCTTGATTGAGCTTGGAGGCACTCGTCTTGTGTGCCGGGAGATTCCAGTTACCTCTCCCAACACTTGCGTCAAGCAGCGTGCCTAGGCCTTTTGGAAGCGAAAGGTAGCGGCAGGCAGGATGTAGGGTTACAGGCCATAAGCTCAACTCTCAGAAGTGTGTATGCATGGGAGGCAGATGTCTGCTACCCACTCGGACATGGGAGTTGGAACCTAGCTACACTCCTATTGAAGAAGGATGTTGGAAATCGCTGTATTCAACTCAGATACACGGGAGTTCAGGCCCAATGCTTACACATGCTTTTCCCACAACCTATCCCAGCCACTAACATAAGGAGGTTAGCAGGTACGTCTACAGTCAGGCAGGGTGCGGGAGGGTTCTGCCCTGTCCTCAGCTCTCACAGGGAAGCATGCCAAGAAGCCAGCTCTCAACTAGCTGCATTCTTATGACAGTGTGAAGGTAGCAGTATTCTGAGTAAGGAGGTTCCCAGATTACCACTCTACTGCACCTGGAGATACCCTCCAGATCTGCATTGTTAACTTGCGTCTCAGAAGCCTCTGGCAAAAGTCTCTGGTGAAGACGTGGGAAACCTACTCTGCAGGCAGTGTGGAACTGTGAGGGACTGAGGGTGAGCTCAACTCTCAGCAGTAAGATGATTTTGGACAAGTCGTTCAGCTACCTTCTCACGTATGGAACTTAGTATGTAGCACCAGTCTACCCCAGGAATTACTGGGAAATCGCTGGATTGAGCTTGGAGGCACTAGTCTTGTGTGCCGGGAGATTCCAGTTACCTCTCCCAACACTTCGGTGAAGCAGCGAGCCTAGGCCTTTTGGAAGCGAAAGGTAGCTGCAGGCAGGAGGTAGGGTTACAGGCCATAAGCTCAACTCTCAGAAGTGGGTATGCATGGGAGGCAGATGTCTGCTACCCACTCGTACATGCGAGAGGGAACCTAGCTACACTCCTATTGAAGAAGGATGTTGGAAATCGCTATATTCAACTCAGATACACGTGGGTTCAGGCACAACGATTCCACATGCTTTTCGCACAACCTTTCCCTGCCACTAACATGAGGACGTTAGCAGCTCCTTCTACAGTCAAGCAGGATGCGGGAGGGTTGTGCCCTGTCCTTAGCTCTCACAGGGAAGCATGCCTTGAAGCCAGCTGTCAACTAGCTGCATTCTTATGGCAGGGTGAAGGTAGCAGTATTCTGAGACAGGAGGTTCCCAGATTACCACTCTACTGCACCTGGAGATACCCTCCAGGTCTGCATTGTTAACTTGCGTCTCAGAAGCCTCTGGCAAAAGTCTCTGGTGAAGACGTGGGAAACCTACTCTGCAGGCAGTGTGGAACTGTGAGGGACTGAGGGTGAGCTCAACTCTCAGCAGTAAGATGATTTTGGACAAGGCGTTCAGCTACCTTCTCACATATGGAACTTAGTATGTAGCACCAGTCTACCCCAGGAATTACTGGGAAATCGCTGGATTGAGCTTGGAGGCACTCGTCTTGTGTGCCGGGAGATTCCAGTTACCTCTCCCAACACTTGCGTCAAGCAGCGAGTCTAGGCCTTTTGGAAGCGAAAGGTAGCGGCAGGCAGGATGTAGGGTTACAGGCCATAAGCTCAACTCTCAGAAGTGTGTATGCATGGGAGGCAGATGTCTGCTACCCACTCGGACATGGGAGTTGGAACCTAGCTACACTCCTATTGAAGAAGGATGTTGGAAATCGCTGTATTCAACTCAGATACACGGGAGTTCAGGCCCAATGCTTACACATGCTTTTCCCACAACCTATCCCAGCCACTAAAATAAGGAGGTTATCAGGTACGTCTACAGTCAGGCAGGGTGCGGGAGGGTTCTGCCCTGTCCTCAGCTCTCACAGGGAAGCATGCCTAGAAGCCAGCTCTCAACTAGCTGCATTCTTATGACAGTGTGAAGGTAGCAGTATTCTGAGTAAGGAGGTTCCCAGATTACCACTCTACTGCACCTGGAGATACCGTCCAGGTCTGCATTGTTAACTTGCGTCTCAGAAGCCTCTGGCAAAAGTCTCTGGTGAAGACGTAGGAAACCTACTCTGCAGGCAGTGTGGAAATGTGAGGGACTGAGGGTGAGCTCAACTCTCAGCAGTAAGATGATTTTGGACAAGGCGTTCAGCTACCTTCTCACATATGGAACTTAGTATGTAGCAGCAGTCTACCCCAGGAATTACTGGGAAATCGCTGGATTGAGCTTGGTGGCACTAGTCTTGTGTGCCGGGAGATTCCAGTTACCTCTCCCAACACTTCGGTGAAGCAGCGAGCCTAGGCCTTTTGGAAGCGAAAGGTAGCTGCAGGCAGGAGGTAGGGTTACAGGCCATAAGTTCAACTCTCAGAAGTGGGTATGCATGGGAGGCAGATGTCTGCTACCCACTCGTACATGCGAGTGGGAACCTAGCTACACTCTGATGAAGAAGGACTTTGGAAATCGCTGTGTTCAACTCAGATACACGTGGGTTCAGGCACAACGATTCCACATGCCTTTCGCACAACCTTTCCCTGCCACTAACATGAGGACGTTAGCAGCTCCTTCTACAGTCAAGCAGGATGCGGGAGGGTTGTGCCCTGTCCTTAGCTCTCACAGGGAAGCATGCCTTGAAGCCAGCTGTCAACTAGCTGCATTCTTATGGCAGGGTGAAGGTAGCAGTATTCTGAGACAGGAGGTTCCCAGATTACCACTCTACTGCACCTGGAGATACCCTCCAGGTCTGCATTGTTAACTTGCGTCTCAGAAGCCTCTGGCAAACGTCTCTGGTGAAGACGTGCGAAACTCACTCTGCAGGCAGTGTGGAACTGTGAGGGACTGAGGGTGAGCTCAACTCTCAGAAGTAAGATGTTTTTGGACAAGGCGTTCAAGTACCTACTCACGTATGGAACTTAGTACGTAGCACCAGTCTACCCCAGGAATTACTAGGAAATCGCTTGATTGAGCTTGGAGGCACTCGTCTTGTGTGTCGGGAGATTCCAGTTACCTCTCCCAACACTTCCAACAAGCAGCGAGCCTAGGCCTTTTGAAGCGAAAGGTAGCGGCAGGCAGGATGTAGGGTTACAGGCCATAAGCTCAACTCTCAGAGTGTGTATGCATGGGAGGCAGATACCTGCTACCCACTCGGACATGGGAGTTGGAACCTAGCAACACTCCTATTGAAGAAGGATGTTGGAAATCGCTGTATTCAACTCAGATACACGGGAGTTCAGGCCCAATGCTTACACATGCTTTTCCCACAACCTATCCCAGCCACTAACATAAGGAGGTTAGCAGGTACGTCTACAGTCAGGCAGGGTGCGGGAGGGTTCTGCCCTGTCCTCAGCTCTCACAGGGAAGCATGCCTAGAAGCCAGCTCTCAACTAGCTGCATTCTTATGACAGTGTGAAGGTAGCAGTATTCTGAGTAAGGAGGTTCCCAGATTACCACTCTACTGCACCTGGAGATACCGTCCAGGTGTGCATTGTTAACTTGCGTCTCAGAAGCCTGTGGCAAAAGTCTCTGGTGAAGACGTGGGAAACTCACTCTGCAGGCAGTGTGGAACTGTGAGGGACTGAGGATGAGCTCAGCTCTCAGAAGTAAGATGCTTTTGGACAAGTCGTTAGCTACATTCTCACATATATTGAACTTAGTATGTAGCACCAGTCTACCTCAGGAATTACTAGGAAATCGCTGGATTGAGCTTGGAGGCACTAGTCTTGTGTGCCTGGAGACTCCACTTACCTCTCCCAACACTGCCGTCACGCAGCAGGTCTAGGCCGTTTAGAAGCGAAGGGTACCTGCAGGCAGGATATGGAGGTACAGGCCGAAGCTCAACTCTCAGAAGTATGCATGGGAGGCAGATGTCTACTACCCACTAGTACATGGGAGTAGGAACCTAGCTACACTCTGATTGAAGAAGGCCGTTGGAAAACGCTCTATTCAACTCAGGTACACGTGAGTTCAGGCTCAATGCTTACACATGCTATTCCCCCAACCTCTCCCAGCAACTAACATAAGGATGTTAGCAGCTACGTCTACAGTCAGGCAGGATGCGGGAGGGTTCTGCCCTGACCTCAGCTCTCAAAGGGAAGCATGCCTAGAATCCAGCTCTCAACTAGCTGCGTTCTTATCGCAGTGAGAAGGTAGCAGTATTCTGAGTCAGGAGGTTCCAAGATTACCACTGTACTGCACCTGGAGATACCGTGCAGGTCTGCATTGTTAAGTTGCGTCTCACAAGCCTTTGACAAACGTCTCTGGTGAAGACGTGCGAAACTCACTCTGTAGGCAGTGTGGAACTGTGAGGGACTGAGGGTGAGCTCAACTCTCAGCAGTAAGATGATTTTGGACAAGGCGTTCAGCTACCTTCTCACATATGGAACTTAGTATGTAGCACCAGTCTAACCCAGGAATTACTGGGAAATCGCTGGATTGAGTTTGGAGGCACTAGTCTTGTGTGCCGCGAGATTCCAGTTACCTCTCCCAACACTTCGGTGAAGCAGCGAGCCTAGGCCTTTTGGAAGCGAAAGGTAGCTGCAGGCAGGAGGTAGGGTTACAGGCCATAAGCTCAACTCTCAGAAGTGTGTATGCATGGGAGGCAGATGTCTGCTACCCACTCGTACATGCGAGTGGGAACCTAGCTAAACTCTGATGAAGAAGGACTTTGGAAATCGCTGTATTCAACTCAGATACACGTGGGTTCAGGCACAACGATTCCACATGCTTTTCTCACAACCTTTCCCTGCCACTAACATGAGGACGTTAGCAGCTCCTTCTACAGTCAAGCAGGATGCCGGAGGGTTGTGCCCTGTCCTTAGCTCTCACAGGGAAGCATGCCTTGAAGCCAGCTGTCAACTAGCTGCATTGTTATGGCAGGGTGAAGGTAGCAGTATTCTGAGACAGGAGGTTCCCAGATTACCACTCTACTGCACCTGGAGATACCCTCCAGGTCTGCATTGTGAACTTGCGTCTCAGAAGCCTCTGGCAAAAGTCTCGGTTGAAGACGTGCGAAACTCACTCTGCAGGCAGTGTGGAACTGTGAGGGACTGAGGGTGAGCTCAACTCTCAGAAGTAAGATGTTTTTGGACAAGGCGTTCAACTACCTACTCACGTATGGAACTTAGTATGTAGCACCAGTCTACCCCAGGAATTACTAGGAAATCGCTTGATTGAGCTTGGAGGCACTCGTCTTGTGTGCCGGGAGATTCCAGTTACCTCTCCCAACACTTGCGTCAAGCAGCGAGCCTAGGCATTTTGGAAGCGAAAGGTAGCGGCAGGCAGGATGTAGGGTTACAGGCCATAAGCTCAACTCTCAGAAGTGTGTATGCATGGGAGGCAGATGTCTGCTACCCACTCGGACATGGGAGTTGGAACCTAGCTACAGTCCTATTGAAGAAAGATGTTGGAAATCGCTGTATTCAACTCAGATACACGGGAGTTCAGGCCCAAAGCTTACACATGCTTTTCCCACAACCTATCCCAGCCAGTAACATAAGGAGGTTAGCAGGTACGTCTACAGTCAGGCAGGATGCGGGAGGGTTCTGCCCTGTCCTCAGCTCTCACAGGGAAGCATGCCTAGAAGACAGCTCTCAACTAGCTGCATTCTTATGACAGTGTGAAGATAGCAGTATTCTGAGTAAGGAGGTTCCCAGATTACCACTCTACTGCACCTGGAGATACCGTCCAGCTGTGCATTGTTAACTTGCGTCTCAGAAGCCTGTGGCAAAAGTCTCTGGTGAAGACGTGGGAAACTCACTCTGCAGGCAGTGTGGAACTGTGAGGGACTGAGGATGAGCTCAGCTCTCAGAAGTAAGATGCTTTTGGACAAGTCGTTAGCTACATTCTCACATATATTGAACTTAGTATGTAGCAACAGTCTACCTCAGGAATTACTAGGAAATCGCTGGAATGAGCTTGGAGGCACTAGTCTTGTGTGCCTGGAGACTCCAATTGCCTTTCCCAACACTGCCGTCACGCAGCAGGTCTAGGCCTTTCAGAAGCGAAGGGTAACAGCAGGCAGGATGTGGAGGTACAGGACGTAAGCTCAACTCTCACAAGTAAGCATGGGAGGCAGATGTCTGCTACCGACTCGGACATGGGAGTTGGAACCTAGCTACACTCTGATTTGAGATGTCCATTTGTAAACGCTGTATTCAACTCAGGTACACGTGAGTTCAGGCACAATGGTTACACATACTATTCCCCCAACCTCTCCCAGCAACTAACATAAGGATGTTAGCAGCTACGTCTACAGTCAGGCAGGATGCAGGAGGGTTCTGCCCTGACCTCAGCTCTCACAGGGAAGCATGCCTAGAAGCCAGCTCTCAACTAGCTGCGTTCTTATCGCAGTGAGAAGGTAGCAGTATTCTGAGTCAGGAGGTTCCAAGATTACCACTGTACTGCACCTGGAGAAACCGGCCAGGTCTGCATTGTTAAGTTGCGTCTCACAAGCCTCTGGGAAGCGTCTCTGGTGGAGACGTGCGAAACTCACTCTGCAGGCAGTGTGGAACTCTGAGGGCCTGAGGGTGAGCTCAACTCTCAGAAGTAAGATGCTTTTGGACAAGGCGTTAGCTACATTCTCACATATATTGAACTTAGTATGTAGCACCAGGCTACCACAGGAATTACTAGGAAATCGCTGGATTGAGCTTGGAGGCACTAGTCTTGTGTGCCTGGAGACTCCAATTACCTTTCCCAACACTGCCGTCACGCAGCAGGTCTAGGACTTTTAAAAGCGAAGGGTAACTGCAGGCAGGATGTGGAGGTACAGGCCGGAAGCTCAACTCTCAGAAGTAAGCATGGGAGGCAGATGTCTGCTACCCACTAGTACATGGGAGAAGGAACCTAGCTACACTCTGATTGGAGATGGCCGTTTGAAAACGCTGTATTCAACTCAGGTACACGTGAGTTCAGGCTCAATGGTTACACATACTATTCCCCCAACCTCTCCCAGCAACTAACATAAGGATGTTAGCAGCTACGTCTACAGTCAGGCAGGATGCGGGAGGGTTCTGCCCTGACCTCAGCTCTCACAGGGAAGCATGCCTAGAAGCCAGCTCTCAACTAGCTGCGTTCTTATCGCAGTGAGAAGGTAGCAGTATTTTGAGTCAGGAGGTTCCAAGATTACCACTGTACTGCACCTGGAGATACGGTGCAGGTCTGCATTGTTAAGTTGCGTCTCACAAGCCTTTGACAAACGTCTCTGGTGAAGACGTGCGAAACTCACTCTGCAGGCAGTGTGGAACTGTGAGGGACTGAGGGTGAGCTCAACTCTCAGCAATAAGATGATTTTGGACAAGGCGTTCAGCTACCTTCTCACATATGGAACTTAGTATGTAGCACCAGTCTACCCCAGGAATTACTGGGAAATCGCTGGATTGAGTTTGGAGGCACTAGTCTTGTGTGCCGGGAGATTCCAGTTACCTCTCCCAACACTTCGGTGAAGCAGCGAGCCTAGGCCTTTTGGAAGCGAAAGGTAGCTGCAGGCAGGAGGTAGGGTTACAGGCCATAAGCTCAACTCTCAGAAGTGTGTATGCATGGGAGGCAGATGTCTGCTACCCACTCGTACATGCGAGTGGGAACCTAGCTACACTCTGATGAAGAAGGACTTTGGAAATCGCTGTATTCAACTCAGATACACGTGGGTTCAGGCACAACGATTCCACATGCTTTTCTCACAACCTTTCCCTGCCACTAACATGAGGACGTTAGCAGCTCCTTCTACAGTCAAGCAGGATGCGGGAGGGTTGTGCCCTGTCCTTAGCTCTCACAGGGAAGCATGCCTTGAAACCAGCTGTCAACTAGCTGCATTGTTATGGCAGGGTGAAGGTAGCAGTATTCTGAGACAGGAGGTTCCCAGATTACCACTCTACTGCACCTGGAGATACCCTCCAGGTCTGCATTGTGAACTTGCGTCTCAGAAGCCTCTGGCAAAAGTCTCGGTTGAAGACGTGCGAATCTCACTCTGCAGGCAGTGTGGAACTGTGAGGGACTGAGGGTGAGCTCAACTCTCAGAAGTAAGATGTTTTTGGACAAGGCGTTCAACTACCTACTCACGTATGGAACTTAGTATGTAGCACCAGTCTACCCCAGGAATTACTAGGAAATCGCTTGATTGAGCTTGGAGGCACTCGTCTTGTGTGCCGGGAGATTCCAATTACCTCTCCCAACACTTGCGTCAAGCAGCGAGCCTAGGCCTTTTGGAAGCGAAAGGTAGCGGCAGGCAGGATGTAGGGTTACAGGCCATAAGCTCAACTCTCAGTAGTGTGTATGCATGGGAGGCAGATGTCTGCTACGCACTCGGACATGGGAGTTGGAACCTAGCTACAGTCCTATTGAAGAAGGATGTTGGAAATCGCTGTATTCAACTCAGATACACGGGAGTTCAGGCCCAAAGCTTACACATGCTTTTCCCACAACCTATCCCAGCCACTAACATAAGGAGGTTAGCAGGTACGGCTACAGTCAGGCAGGATGCGGGAGGGTTCTGCCCTGTCCTCAGCTCTCACAGGGAAGCATGCCTAGAAGCCAGCTCTCAACTAGCTGCATTCTTATGACAGTGTGAAGGTAGCAGTATTCTGAGTAAGGAGGTTCCCAGATTACCACTCTACTGCACCTGGAGATACCGTCCAGGTGTGCATTGTTAACTTGCGTCTCAGAAGCCTGTGGCAAAAGTCTCTGGTGAAGACGTGGGAAACTCACTCTGCAGGCAGTGTGGAACTGTGAGGGACTGAGGATGAGCTCAGCTCTCAGAAGTAAGATGCTTTTGGACAAGTCGTTAGCTACATTCTCACATATATTGAACTTAGTATGTAGCACCAGTCTACCTCAGGAATTACTAGGAAATCGCTGGATTGAGCTTGGAGGCACTAGTCTTGTGTGCCTGGAGACTCCACTTACCTCTCCCAACACTGCCGTCACGCAGCAGGTCTAGGCCGTTTAGAAGCGAAGGGTACCTGCAGGCAGGATATGGAGGTACAGGCCGAAGCTCAACTCTCAGAAGTATGCATGGGAGGCAGATGTCTACTACCCACTAGTACATGGGAGTAGGAACCTAGCTACACTCTGATTGAAGAAGGCCGTTGGAAAACGCTCTATTCAACTCAGGTACACGTGAGTTCAGGCTCAATGCTTACACATGCTATTCCCCCAACCTCTCCCAGCAACTAACATAAGGATGTTAGCAGCTACGTCTACAGTCAGGCAGGATGCGGGAGGGTTCTGCCCTGACCTCAGCTCTCACAGGGAAGCATGCCTAGAATCCAGCTCTCAACTAGCTGCGTTCTTATCGCAGTGAGAAGGTAGCAGTATTCTGAGTCAGGAGGTTCCAAGATTACCACTGTACTGCACCTGGAGATACCGTGCAGGTCTGCATTGTTAAGTTGCGTCTCACAAGCCTTTGACAAACGTCTCTGGTGAAGACGTGCGAAACTCACTCTGTAGGCAGTGTGGAACTGTGAGGGACTGAGGGTGAGCTCAACTCTCAGCAGTAAGATGATTTTGGACAAGGCGTTCAGCTACCTTCTCACATATGGAACTTAGTATGTAGCACCAGTCTACCCCAGGAATTACTGGGAAATCGCTGGATTGAGTTTGGAGGCACTAGTCTTGTGTGCCGCGAGATTCCAGTTACCTCTCCCAACACTTCGGTGAAGCAGCGAGCCTAGGCCTTTTGGAAGCGAAAGGTAGCTGCAGGCAGGAGGTAGGGTTACAGGCCATAAGCTCAACTCTCAGAAGTGTGTATGCATGGGAGGCAGATGTCTGCTACCCACTCGTACATGCGAGTGGGAACCTAGCTAAACTCTGATGAAGAAGGACTTTGGAAATCGCTGTATTCAACTCAGATACACGTGGGTTCAGGCACAACGATTCCACATGCTTTTCTCACAACCTTTCCCTGCCACTAACATGAGGACGTTAGCAGCTCCTTCTACAGTCAAGCAGGATGCCGGAGGGTTGTGCCCTGTCCTTAGCTCTCACAGGGAAGCATGCCTTGAAGCCAGCTGTCAACTAGCTGCATTGTTATGGCAGGGTGAAGGTAGCAGTATTCTGAGACAGGAGGTTCCCAGATTACCACTCTACTGTACCTGGAGATACCCTCCAGGTCTGCATTGTGAACTTGCGTCTCAGAAACCTCTGGCAAAAGTCTCGGTTGAAGACGTGCGAAACTCACTCTGCAGGCAGTGTGGAACTGTGAGGGACTGAGGGTGAGCTCAACTCTCAGAAGTAAGATGTTTTTGGACAAGGCGTTCAACTACCTACTCACGTATGGAACTTAGTATGTAGCACCAGTCTACCCCAGGAATTACTAGGAAATCGCTTGATTGAGCTTGGAGGCACTCGTCTTGTGTGCCGGGAGATTCCAGTTACCTCTCCCAACACTTGCGTCAAGCAGCGAGCCTAGGCCTTTTGGAAGCGAAAGGTAGCGGCAGGCAGGATGTAGGGTTACAGGCCATAAGCTCAACTCTCAGAAGTGTGTATGCATGGGAGGCAGATGTCTGCTACCCACTCGGACATGGGAGTTGGAACCTAGCTACAGTCCTATTGAAGAAGGATGTTGGAAATCGCTGTATTCAACTCAGATACACGGGAGTTCAGGCCCAAAGCTTACACATGCTTTTCCCACAACCTATCCCAGCCAGTAACATAAGGAGGTTAGCAGGTACGTCTACAGTCAGGCAGGATGCGGGAGGGTTCTGCCCTGTCCTCAGCTCTCACAGGGAAGCATGCCTAGAAGCCAGCTCTCAACTAGCTGCATTCTTATGACAGTGTGAAGATAGCAGTATTCTGAGTAAGGAGGTTCCCAGATTACCACTCTACTGCACCTGGAGATACCGTCCAGCTGTGCATTGTTAACTTGCGTCTCAGAAGCCTGTGGCAAAAGTCTCTGGTGAAGACGTGGGAAACTCACTCTGCAGGCAGTGTGGAACTGTGAGGGACTGAGGATGAGCTCAGCTCTCAGAAGTAAGATGCTTTTGGACAAGTCGTTAGCTACATTCTCACATATATTGAACTTAGTATGTAGCACCAGTCTACCTCAGGAATTACTAGGAAATCGCTGGATTGAGCTTGGAGGCACTAGTCTTGTGTGCCTGGAGACTCCACTTACCTCTCCCAACACTGCCGTCACGCAGCAGGTCTAGGCCGTTTAGAAGCGAAGGGTACCTGCAGGCAGGATATGGAGGTACAGGCCGAAGCTCAACTCTCAGAAGTATGCATGGGAGGCAGATGTCTACTACCCACTAGTACATGGGAGTAGGAACCTAGCTACACTCTGATTGGAGATGGCCGTTTGAAAACGCTGTATTCAACTCAGGTACACGTGAGTTCAGGCTCAATGGTTACACATACTATTCCCCCAACCTCTCCCAGCAACTAACATAAGGATGTTAGCAGCTACATCTACAGTCAGGCAGGATGCGGGAGGGTTCTGCCCTGACCTCAGCTCTCACAGGGAAGCATGCCTAGAATCCAGCTCTCAACTAGCTGCGTTCTTATCGCAGTGAGAAGGTAGCAGTATTTTGAGTCAGGAGGTTCCAAGATTACCACTGTACTGCACCTGGAGATACGGTGCAGGTCTGCATTGTTAAGTTGCGTCTCACAAGCCTTTGACAAACGTCTCTGGTGAAGACGTGCGAAACTCACTCTGCAGGCAGTGTGGAACTGTGAGGGCCTGAGGGTGAGCTCAACTCTCAGAAGTAAGATGCTTTTGGACAAGGCGTTAGCTACATTCTCACATATATTGAACTTAGTATGTAGCACCAGTCTACCACAGGAATTACTAGGAAATCGCTGGATTGAGCTTGGAGGCACTAGTCTTGTGTGCCTGGAGACTCCAATTACCTCTCCCAACACTGCCGTCACGCAGCAGGTCTAGGCCGTTTAGAAGCGAAGGGTACCTGCAGGCAGGATATGGAGGTACAGGCCGAAGCTCAACTCTCAGAAGTATGCATGGGAGGCAGATGTCTACTACCCACTAGTACATGGGAGTAGGAACCTAGCTACACTCTGATTGAAGAAGACCGTTGGAAAACGCTGTATTCAACTCAGGTACACGTGAGTTCAGGCTCAATGCTTACACATGCTATTCCCCCAACCTCTCCCAGCAACTAACATAAGGAGGTTAGCAGCTACGTCTACAGTCAGGCAGGATGCGGGAGGGTTCTGCCCTGACCTCAGCTTTCACAGGGAAGCATGCCTAGAATCCAGCTCTCAACTAGCTGCGTTCTTATCGCAGTGAGAAGGTAGCAGTATTCTGAGTCAGGAGGTTCCAAGATTACCACTGTACTGCACCTGGAGATACCGTGCAGGTCTGCATTGTTAAGTTGTCTCTCACAAGCCTTTGACAAACGTCTCTGGTGAAGACGTGCGAAACTCACTCTGCAGGCAGTGTGGAACTGTGAGGGACTGAGGGTGAGCTCAACTCTCAGCAGTAAGATGATTTTGGACAAGGCGTTCAGCTACCTTCTCACATATGGAACTTAGTATGTAGCACCAGTCTACCCCAGGAATTACTGGGAAATCGCTGGATTGAGTTTGGAGGCACTAGTCTTGTGTGCCGGGAGATTCCAGTTACCTCTCCCAACACTTCGGTGAAGTAGCGAGCCTAGGCCTTTTGGAAGCGAAAGGTAGCTGCAGGCAGGAGGTAGGGTTACAGGCCATAAGCTCAACTCTCAGAAGTGTGTATGCATGGGAGGCAGATGTCTGCTACCCACTCGTACATGCGAGTGGGAACCTAGCTACACTCTGATGAAGAAGGACTTTGGAAATCGCTGTATTCAACTCAGATACACGTGGGTTCAGGCACAACGATTCCACATGCTTTTCTCACAACCTTTCCCTGCCACTAACATGAGGACGTTAGCAGCTCCTTCTACAGTCAACAGGATGCGGGAGGGTTGTGCCCTGTCCTTAGCTCTCACAGGGAAGCATGCCTTGAAGCCAGCTGTCAACTAGCTGCATTGTTATGGCAGGGTGAAGGTAGCAGTATTCTGAGACAGGAGGTTCCCAGATTACCACTCTACTGCACCTGGAGATACCCTCCAGGTCTGCATTGTGAACTTGCGTCTCAGAAGCCTCTGGCAAAAGTCTCGGTTGAAGACGTGCGAAACTCACTCTGCAGGCAGTGTGGAACTGTGAGGGACTGAGGGTGAGCTCAACTCTCAGAAGTAAGATGTTTTTGGACAAGGCGTTCAACTACCTACTCACGTATGGAACTTAGTATGTAGCACCAGTCTACCCCAGGAATTACTAGGAAATCGCTTGATTGAGCTTGGAGGCACTCGTCTTGTGTGCCGGGAGATTCCAATTACCTCTCCCAACACTTGCGTCAAGCAGCGAGCCTAGGCCTTTTGGAAGCGAAATGTAGCGGCAGGCAGGATGTAAGGTTACAGGCCATAAGCTCAACTCTCAGAAGTGTGTATGCATGGGAGGCAGATGTCTGCTACCCACTCGGACATGGGAGTTGGAACCTAGCTACAGTCCTATTGAAGAAGGATGTTGGAAATCGCTGTATTCAACTCAGATACACGGGAGTTCAGGCTCAATGGTTACACATACTTTTCCCCCAACCTCTCCCAGCAACTAACATAAGGAGGTTAGCAGGTACGTCTACAGTCAGGCAGGATGCGGGAGGGTTCTGCCCTGACCTCAGCTCTCACAGGGAAGCATGCCTAGAAGCCAGCTCTCAACTAGCTGCGTTCTTATCGCAGTGTGAAGGTAGCAGTATTCTGAGTAAGGAGGTTCCCAGATTACCACTCTACTGCACCTGGAGATACCGGCCAGGTCTGCATTGTTAAGTTGCGTCTCACAAGCCTCTGGGAAGCGTCTCTGGTGGAGACGTGCGAAACTCACTCTGCAGGCAGTGTGGAACTCTGAGGGCCTGAGGGTGAGCTCAACTCTCAGAAGTAAGATGCTTTTGGACAAGGCGTTAGCTACATTCTCACATATATTGAACTTAGTATGTAGCACCAGTCTACCACAGGAATTACTAGGAAATCGCTGGATTGAGCTTGGAGGCACTAGTCTTGTGTGCCTGGAGACTCCAATTACCTCTCCCAACACTGCCGTCACGCAGCAGGTCTAGGCCGTTTAGAAGCGAAGGGTACCTGCAGGCAGGATATGGAGGTACAGGCCGAAGCTCAACTCTCAGAAGTATGCATGGGAGGCAGATGTCTACTACCCACTTGTACATGGGAGTAGGAACCTAGCTACACTCTGATTGAAGAAGGCCGTTGGAAAACGCTCTATTCAACTCAGGTACACGTGAGTTCAGGCTCAATGCTTACACATGCTATTCCCCCAACCTCTCCCAGCAACTAACATAAGGATGTTAGCAGCTACGTCTACAGTCAGGCAGGATGCGGGAGGGTTCTGCCCTGACCTCAGCTTTCACAGGGAAGCATGCCTAGAATCCAGCTCTCAACTAGCTGCGTTCTTATCGCAGTGAGAAGGTAGCAGTATTCTGAGTCAGGAGGTTCCAAGATTACCACTGTACTGCACCTGGAGATACGGTGCAGGTCTGCATTGTTAAGTTGCGTCTCACAAGCCTCTGGCAGGTGTCTCAGACAGGTAATCTGAGACCCAGATTACCACTCTACTGCACCTGGAGATACCCTCCATGTCTGCATTGTGAACTTGCGTCTCAGAAGCCTCTGGCAAAAGTCTCGGTTGAAGACGTGCGAAACTCACTCTGCAGGCAGTGTGGAACTGTGAGGGACTGAGGGTGAGCTCAACTCTCAGAAGTAAGATGTTTTTGGACAAGGCGTTCAACTACCTACTCACGTATGGAACTTAGTATGTAGCACCAGTCTACCCCAGGAATTACTAGGAAATCGCTTGATTGAGCTTGGAGGCACTCGTCTTGTGTGCCGGGAGATTCCAATTACCTCTCCCAACACTTGCGTCAAGCAGCGAGCCTAGGCCTTTTGGAAGCGAAAGGTAGCGGCAGGCAGGATGTAGGGTTACAGGCCATAAGCTCAACTCTCAGAAGTGTGTATGCATGGGAGGCAGATGTCTGCTACGCACTCGGACATGGGAGTTGGAACCTAGCTACAGTCCTATTGAAGAAGGATGTTGGAAATCGCTGTATTCAACTCAGATACACGGGAGTTCAGGCCCAAAGCTTATACATGCTTTTCCCACAACCTATCCCAGCCACTAACATAAGGAGGTTAGCAGGTACGTCTACAGTCAGGCAGGATGCGGGAGGGTTCTGCCCTGTCCTCAGCTCTCACAGGGAAGCATGCCTAGAAGCCAGCTCTCAACTAGCTGCATTCTTATGACAGTGTGAAGGTAGCAGTATTCTGAGTAAGGAGGTTCCCAGATTACCACTCTACTGCACCTGGAGATACCGTCCAGCTGTGCATTGTTAACTTGCGTCTCAGAAGCCTGTGGCAAAAGTCTCTGGTAAAGACGTGGGAAACTCACTCTGCAGGCAGTGTGGAACTGTGAGGGACTGAGGATGAGCTCAGCTCTCAGAAGTAAGATGCTTTTGGACAAGTCGTTAGCTACATTCTCACATATATTGAACTTAGTATGTAGCACCAGTCTACCTCAGGAATTACTAGGAAATCGCTGGATTGAGCTTGGAGGCACTAGTCTTGTGTGCCTGGAGACTCCAATTACCTTTCCCAACACTGCCGTCACGCAGCAGGTCTAGGCCTTTTAGAAGCGAAGGGTAACAGCAGGCAGGTTGTGGAGGTACAGGCCGTAAGCTCAACTCTCAGAAGTAAGCATGGGAGGCAGATGTCTGCTACCCAATAGTACATGGTAGTAGGAACCTAGCTACACTCTGATTTGAGATGTCCATTTGAAAACGCTGTATTCAACTCAGGTACACGTGAGTTCAGGCTCAATGGTTACACATACAATTCCCCCAACCTCTCCCAGCAACTAACATAAGGATGTTAGCAGCTACGTCTACAGTCAGGCAGGATGCAGGAGGGTTCTGCCCTGACCTCAGCTCTCACAGGGAAGCATGCCTAGAAGCCAGCTCTCAACTAGCTGCGTTCTTATCGCAGTGAGAAGGTAGCAGTATTCTGAGTAAGGAGGTTCCCAGATTACCACTCTTCTGCACCTGGAGATACCGTCCAGGTGTGCATTGTTGACTTGCGTCTCAGAAGCCTGTGGCAAAAGTCTCTGGTGAAGACGTGCGAAACTCACTCTGCAGGCAGTGTGGAACTGTGAGGGACTGAGGGTGAGCTCAACTCTCAGCAGTAAGATGATTTTGGACAAGGCGTTCAGCTACCTTCTCACATATGGAACTTAGTATGTAGCACCAGTCTACCCCAGGAATTACTGGGAAATCGCTGGATTGAGTTTGGAGGCACTAGTCTTGTGTGCCGGGAGATTCCATTTACCTCTCCCAACACTTCGGTGAAGCAGCGAGCCTAGGCCTTTTGGAAGCGAAATGTAGCTGCAGGCAGGAGGTAGGGTTACAGGCCATAAGCTCAACTCTCAGAAGTGTGTATGCATGGGAGGCAGATGTCTGCTACCCACTCGTACATGCGAGTGGGAACCTAGCTACACTCTGATGAAGAAGGACTTTGGAAATCGCTGTATTCAACTCAGATACACGTGGGTTCAGGCACAACGATTCCACATGCTTTTCTCACAACCTTTCCCTGCCAGTAACATGAGGACGTTAGCAGCTCCTTCTACAGTCAAGCAGGATGCGGGAGGGTTGTGCCCTGTCCTTAGCTCTCACAGGGAAGCATGCCTTGAAGCCAGCTGTCAACTAGCTGCATTGTTATGGCAGGGTGAAGGTAGCAGTATTCTGAGACAGGAGGTTCCCAGATTACCACTCTACTGCACCTGGAGATACCCTCCAGGTCTGCATTGTGAACTTGCGTCTCAGAAGCCTCTGGCAAAAGTCTCGGTTGAAGACGTGCGAAACTCACTCTGCAGGCAGTATGGAACTGTGAGGGACTGAGGGTGAGCTCAACTCTCAGAAGTAAGATGTTTTTGGACAAGGCGTTCAACTACCTACTCACGTATGGAACTTAGTATGTAGCACCAGTCTACCCCAGGAATTACTAGGAAATCGCTTGATTGAGCTTGGAGGCACTCGTCTTGTGTGCCGGGAGATTCCAATTACCTCTCCCAACACTTGGGTCAAGCAGCGAGCCTAGGCCTTTTGGAAGCGAAAGGTAGCGGCAGGCAGGATGTAGGGTTACAGGCCATAAGCTCAACTCTCAGAAGTGTGTATGCATGGGAGGCAGATGTCTGCTACCCACTCGGACATGGGAGTTGGAACCTAGGTACAGTCCTATTGAAGAAGGTGTTGGAAATCGCTGTATTCAACTCAGATACACGGGACTTCAGGCCCAAAGCTTACACATGCTTTTCCCACAACCTATCCCAGCCAGTAACATAAGGAGGTTAGCAGGTACGTCTACAGTCAGGCAGGATGCGGGAGGGTTCTGCCCTGTCCTCAGCTCTCACAGGGAAGCATGCCTAGAAGCCAGCTCTCAACTAGCTGCATTCTTATGACAGTGTGAAGGTAGCAGTATTCTGAGTAAGGAGGTTCCCAGATTACCACTCTACTGCACCTGGAGATACCGTCCAGCTGTGCATTGTTAACTTGCGTCTCAGAAGCCTGTGGCAAAAGTCTCTGGTGAAGACGTGGGAAACTCACTCTGCAGGCAGTGTGGAACTGTGAGGGACTGAGGATGAGCTCAGCTCTCAGAAGTAAGATGCTTTTGGACAAGTCGTTAGCTACATTCTCACATATATTGAACTTAGTATGTAGCACCAGTCTACCACAGGAATTACTAGGAAATCGCTGGATTGAGCTTGGAGGCACTAGTCTTGTGTGCCTGGAGACTCCAATTACCTTTCCCAACACTGCCGTCACGCAGCAGGTCTAGGACTTTTAAAAGCGAAGGGTAACTGCAGGCAGGATGTGGAGGTACAGGCCGTAAGCTCAACTCTCAGAAGTAAGCATGGGAGGCAGATGTCTGCTACCCACTACTGCATGGGAGTAGGAACCTAGCTACACTCTTTTTGGAGTTGGCCGTTTGAAAACGCTGTATTCAACTCAGGTACACGTGAGTTCAGGCTCAATGGTTACACATACTATTCCCCCAACCTCTCCCAGCAACTAACATAAGGATGTTAGCAGCTACGTCTACAGTCAGGCAGGATGCAGGAGGGTTCTGCCCTGACCTCAGCTCTCACAGGGAAGCATGCCTAGAAGCCAGCTCTCAACTAGCTGCGTTCTTATCGCAGTGAGAAGGTAGCAGTATTTTGAGTCAGGAGGTTCCAAGATTACCACTGTACTGCACCTGGAGATACGGTGCAGGTCTGCATTGTTAAGTTGCGTCTCACAAGCCTTTGACAAACGTCTCTGGTGAAGACGTGCGAAACTCACTCTGCAGGCAGTGTGGAACTGTGAGGGACTGAGGGTGAGCTCAACTCTCAGCAGTAAGATGATTTTGGACAAGGCGTTCAGCTACCTTCTCACATATGGAACTTAGTATGTAGCACCAGTCTACCCCAGGAATTACTGGGAAATCGCTGGATTGAGTTTGGAGGCACTAGTCTTGTGTGCCGGGAGATTCCAGTTACCTCTCCCAACACTTCGGTGAAGCAGCGAGCCTAGGCCTTTTGGAAGCGAAAGGTAGGTGCAGGCAGGAGGTAGGGTTACAGGCCATAAGCTCAACTCTCAGAAGTGTGTATGCATGGGAGGCAGATGTCTGCTACCCACTCGTACATGCGAGTGGGAACCTAGCTACACTCTGATGAAGAAGGACTTTGGAAATCGCTGTATTCAACTCAGATACACGTGGGTTCAGGCACAACGATTCCACATGCTTTTCTCACAACCTTTCCCTGCCACTAACATGAGGACGTTAGCAGCTCCTTCTACAGTCAAGCAGGATGCGGGAGGGTTGTGCCCTGTCCTTAGCTCTCACAGGGAAGCATGCCTTGAAGCCAGCTGTCAACTAGCTGCATTGTTATGGCAGGGTGAAGGTAGCAGTGTTCTGAGACAGGAGGTTCCCAGATTACCACTCTACTGCACCTGGAGATACCCTCCAGGTCTGCATTGTGAACTTGCGTCTCAGAAGCCTCTGGCAAAAGTCTCGGTTGAAGACGTGCGAAACTCACTCTGCAGGCAGTGTGGAACTGTGAGGGACTGAGGGTGAGCTCAACTCTCAGAAGTAAGATGTTTTTGGACAAGGCGTTCAACTACCTACTCACGTATGGAACTTAGTATGTAGCACCAGTCTACCCCAGGAATTACTAGGAAATCGCTTGATTGAGCTTGGAGGCACTCGTCTTGTGTGCCGGGAGATTCCAATTACCTCTCCCAACACTTGGGTCAAGCAGCGAGCCTAGGCCTTTTGGAAGCGAAGGGTAGCGGCAGGCAGGATGTAGGGTTACAGGCCATAAGCTCAACTCTCAGAAGTGTGTATGCATGGGAGGCAGATGTCTGCTACCCACTCGGACATGGGAGTTGGAACCTAGCTACAGTCCTATTGAAGAAGGATGTTGGAAATCGCTGTATTCAACTCAGATACACGGGAGTTCAGGCCCAAAGCTTACACATGCTTTTCCCACAACCTATCCCAGCCAGTAACATAAGGAGGTTAGCAGGTACGTCTACAGTCAGGCAGGATGCGGGAGGGTTCTGCCCTGTCCTCAGCTCTCACAGGGAAGCATGCCTAGAAGCCAGCTCTCCACTAGCTGCATTCTTATGACAGTGTGAAGGTAGCAGTATTCTGAGTAAGGAGGTTCCCAGATTACCACTCTACTGCACCTGGAGATACCGTCAAGCTGTGCATTGTTAACTTGCGTCTCAGAAGCCTGTGGCAAAAGTCTCTGGTGAAGACGTGGGAAACTCACTCTGCAGGCAGTGTGGAACTGTGAGGGACTGAGGATGAGCTCAGCTCTCAGAAGTAAGATGCTTTTGGACAAGTCGTTAGCTACATTCTCACATATATTGAACTTAGTATGTAGCACCAGTCTACCTCAGGAATTACTAGGAAATCGCTGGATTGAGCTTGGAGGCACTAGTCTTGTGTGCCTGGAGACTCCAATTACCTTTCCCAACACTGCCGTCACGCAGCAGGTCTAGGCCTTTCAGAAGCGAAGGGTAACAGCAGGCAGGATGTGGAGGTACAGGCCGTAAGCTCAACTCTCAGAAGTAAGCATGGGAGGCAGATGTCTGCTGCCCACTCGGACATGGGAGTTGGAACCTAGCTACACTCTGATTTGAGATGTCCATTTGTAAACGCTGTATTCAACTCAGGTACACGTGAGTTCAGGCTCAATGGTTACACATACTATTCCCCCAACCTCTCCCAGCAACTAACATAAGGATGTTAGCAGCTACGTCTACAGTCAGGCAGGATGCAGGAGGGTTCTGCCCTGACCTCAGCTCTCACAGGGAAGCATGCCTAGAAGCCAGCTCTCAACTAGCTGCGTTCTTATCGCAGTGAGAAGGTAGCAGTATTCTGAGTCAGGAGGTTCCAAGATTACCACTGTACTGCACCTGGAGAAACCGGCCAGGTCTGCATTGTTAAGTTGCGTCTCACAAGCCTCTGGGAAGCGTCTCTGGTGGAGACGTGCGAAACTCACTCTGCAGGCAGTGTGGAAATCTGAGGGCCTGAGGGTGAGCTCAACTCTCAGAAGTAAGATGCTTTTGGACAAGGCGTTAGCTACATTCTCACATATATTGAACTTAGTATGTAGCACCAGGCTACCACAGGAATTACTAGGAAATCGCTGGATTGAGCTTGGAGGCACTAGTCTTGTGTGCCTGGAGACTCCAATTACCTTTCCCAACACTGCCGTCACGCAGCAGGTCTAGGACTTTTAAAAGCGAAGGGTAACTGCAGGCAGGATGTGGAGGTACAGGCCGTAAGCTCAACTCTCAGAAGTAAGCATGGGAGGCAGATGTCTGCTACCCACTAGTACATGGGAGTAGGAACCTAGCTACACTCTGATTGGAGATGGCCGTTTGAAAACGCTGTATTCAACTCAGGTACACGTGAGTTCAGGCTCAATGGTTACACATACTATTCCCCCAACCTCTCCCAGCAACTAACATAAGGATGTTAGCAGCTACGTCTACAGTCAGGCAGGATGCGGGAGGGTTCTGCCCTGACCTCAGCTCTCACAGGGAAGCATGCCTAGAAGCCAGCTCTCAACTAGCTGCGTTCTTATCGCAGTGAGAAGGTAGCAGTATTTTGAGTCAGGAGGTTCCAAGATTACCACTGTACTGCACCTGGAGATACGGTGCAGGTCTGCATTGTTAAGTTGCGTCTCACAAGCCTTTGACAAACGTCTCTGGTGAAGACGTGCGAAACTCACTCTGCAGGCAGTGTGGAACTGTGAGGGACTGAGGGTGAGCTCAACTCTCAGCAGTAAGATGATTTTGGACAAGGCGTTCAGCTACCTTCTCACATATGGAACTTAGTATGTAGCACCAGTCTACCCCAGGAATTACTGGGAAATCGCTGGATTGAGTTTGGAGGCACTAGTCTTGTGTGCCGGGAGATTCCAGTTACCTCTCCCAACACTTCGGTGAAGCAGCGAGCCTAGGCCTTTTGGAAGCGAAAGGTAGGTGCAGGCAGGAGGTAGGGTTACAGGCCATAAGCTCAACTCTCAGAAGTGTGTATGCATGGGAGGCAGATGTCTGCTACCCACTCGTACATGCGAGTGGGAACCTAGCTACACTCTGATGAAGAAGGACTTTGGAAATCGCTGTATTCAACTCAGATACACGTGGGTTCAGGCACAACGATTCCACATGCTTTTCTCACAACCTTTCCCTGCCACTAACATGAGGACGTTAGCAGCTCCTTCTACAGTCAAGCAGGATGCGGGAGGGTTGTGCCCTGTCCTTAGCTCTCACAGGGAAGCATGCCTTGAAGCCAGCTGTCAACTAGCTGCATTGTTATGGCAGGGTGAAGGTAGCAGTATTCTGAGACAGGAGGTTCCCAGATTACCACTCTACTGCACCTGGAGATACCCTCCAGGTCTGCATTGTTAACTTGCGTCTCAGAAGCCTCTGGCAAAAGTCTCGGTTGAAGACGTGCGAAACTCACTCTGCAGGCAGTGTGGAACTGTGAGGGACTGAGGGTGAGCTCAACTCTCAGAAGTAAGATGTTTTTGGACAAGGCGTTCAACTACCTACTCACGTATGGAACTTAGTATGTAGCACCAGTCTACCCCAGGAATTACTAGGAAATCGCTTGATTGAGCTTGGAGGCACTCGTCTTGTGTGCCGGGAGATTCCAATTACCTCTCCCAACACTTGCGTCAAGCAGCGAGCCTAGGCCTTTTGGAAGCGAAAGGTAGCGGCAGGCAGGATGTAGGGTTACAGGCCATAAGCTCAACTCTCAGAAGTGTGTATGCATGGGAGGCAGATGTCTGCTACCCACTCGGACATGGGAGTTGGAACCTAGCTACAGTCCTATTGAAGAAGGATGTTGGAAATCGCTGTATTCAACTCAGATACACGGGAGTTCAGGCCCAAAGCTTACACATGCTTTTCCCACAACCTATCCCAGCCAGTAACATAAGGAGGTTAGCAGGTACGTCTACAGTCAGGCAGGATGCGGGAGGGTTCTGCCCTGTCCTCAGCTCTCACAGGGAAGCATGCCTAGAAGCCAGCTCTCCACTAGCTGCATTCTTATGACAGTGTGAAGGTAGCAGTATTCTGAGTAAGGAGGTTCCCAGATTACCACTCTACTGCACCTGGAGATACCGTCCAGCTGTGCATTGTTAACTTGCGTCTCAGAAGCCTGTGGCAAAAGTCTCTGATGAAGACGTGGGAAACTCACTCTGCAGGCAGTGTGGAACTGTGAGGGACTGAGGATGAGCTCAGCTCTCAGAAGTAAGATGCTTTTGGACAAGTCGTTAGCTACATTCTCACATATATTGAACTTAGTATGTAGCACCAGTCTACCACAGGAATTACTAGGAAATCGCTGGATTGAGCTTGGAGGCACTAGTCTTGTGTGCCGGGAGATTCCAATTACCTTTCCCAACACTGCCGTCACGCAGCAGGTCTAGGCCTTTTAAAAGCGAAGCGTAACTGCAGGCAGGATGTGGAGGTACAGGCCGTAAGCTCAACTCTCAGAAGTAAGCATGGGAGGCAGATGTCTGCTACCCACTAGTACATGGGAGTAGGAACCTAGCTACACTCTGATTGGAGATGGCCGTTTGAAAACGCTGTATTCAACTCAGGTACACGTGAGTTCAGGCTCAATGGTTACACATACTATTCCCCCAACCTCTCCCAGCAACTAACATAAGGATGTTAGCAGCTACGTCTACAGTCAGGCAGGATGCGGGAGGGTTCTGCCCTGACCTCAGCTCTCACAGGGAAGCATGCCTAGAAGCCAGCTCTCAACTAGCTGCGTTCTTATCGCAGTGAGAAGGTAGCAGTATTTTGAGTCAGGAGGTTCCAAGATTACCACTGTACTGCACCTGGAGATACGGTGCAGGTCTGCATTGTTAAGTTGCGTCTCACAAGCCTTTGACAAACGTCTCTGGTGAAGACGTGCGAAACTCACTCTGCAGGCAGTGTGGAACTGTGAGGGACTGAGGGTGAGCTCAACTCTCAGCAGTAAGATGATTTTGGACAAGGCGTTCAGCTACCTTCTCACATATGGAACTTAGTATGTAGCACCAGTCTACCCCAGGAATTACTGGGAAATCGCTGGATTGAGTTTGGAGGCACTAGTCTTGTGTGCCGGGAGATTCCAGTTACCTCTCCCAACACTTCGGTGAAGCAGCGAGCCTAGGCCTTTTGGAAGCGAAAGGTAGCTGCAGGCAGGAGGTAGGGTTACAGGCCATAAGCTCAACTCTCAGAAGTGTGTATGCATGGGAGGCAGATGTCTGCTACCCACTCGTACATGCGAGTGGGAACCTAGCTACACTCTGATGAAGAAGGACTTTGGAAATCGCTGTATTCAACTCAGATACACGTGGGTTCAGGCACAACGATTCCACATGCTTTTCTCACAACCTTTCCCTGCCACTAACATGAGGACGTTAGCAGCTCCTTCTACAGTCAAGCAGGATGCGGGAGGGTTGTGCCCTGTCCTTAGCTCTCACAGGGAAGCATGCCTTGAAGCCAGCTGTCAACTAGCTGCATTGTTATGGCAGGGTGAAGGTAGCAGTATTCTGAGACAGGAGGTTCCCAGATTACCACTCTACTGCACCTGGAGATACCCTCCAGGTCTGCATTGTGAACTTGCGTCTCAGAAGCCTCTGGCAAAAGTCTCGGTTGAAGACGTGCGAAACTCACTCTGCAGGCAGTGTGGAACTGTGAGGGACTGAGGGTGAGCTCAACTCTCAGAAGTAAGATGTTTTTGGACAAGGCGTTCAACTACCTACTCACGTATGGAACTTAGTATGTAGCACCAGTCTACCCCAGGAATTACTAGGAAATCGCTTGATTGAGCTTGGAGGCACTCGTCTTGTGTGCCGGGAGATTCCAATTACCTCTCCCAACACTTGCGTCAAGCAGCGAGCCTAGGCCTTTTGGAAGCGAAAGGTAGCGGCAGGCAGGATGTAGGGTTACAGGCCATAAGCTCAACTCTCAGAAGTGTGTATGCATGGGAGGCAGATGTCTGCTACCCACTCGGACATGGGAGTTGGAACCTAGCTACAGTCCTATTGAAGAAGGATGTTGGAAATCGCTGTATTCAACTCAGATACACGGGAGTTCAGGCCCAAAGCTTACACATGCTTTTCCCACAACCTATCCCAGCCAGTAACATAAGGAGGTTAGCAGGTACGTCTACAGTCAGGCAGGATGCGGGAGGGTTCTGCCCTGTCCTCAGCTCTCACAGGGAAGCATGCCTAGAAGCCAGCTCTCCACTAGCTGCATTCTTATGACAGTGTGAAGGTAGCAGTATTCTGAGTAAGGAGGTTCCCAGATTACCACTCTACTGCACCTGGAGATACCGTCCAGGTGTGCATTGTTAACTTGCGTCTCAGAAGCCTGTGGCAAAAGTCTCTGGTGAAGACGTGGGAAACTCACTCTGCAGGCAGTGTGGAACTGTGAGGGACTGAGGATGAGCTCAGCTCTCAGAAGTAAGATGCTTTTGGACAAGTCGTTAGCTACATTCTCACATATATTGAACTTAGTATGTAGCACCAGTCTACCTCAGGAATTACTAGGAAATCGCTGGATTGAGCTTGGAGGCACTAGTCTTGTGTGCCTGGAGACTCCAATTACCTTTCCCAACACTGCCGTCACGCAGCAGGTCTAGGCCTTTCAGAAGCGAAGGGTAACAGCAGGCAGGATGTGGAGGTACAGGCCGTAAGCTCAACTCTCAGAAGTAAGCATGGGAGGCAGATGTCTGCTGCCCACTCGGACATGGGAGTTGGAACCTAGCTACACTCTGATTTGAGATGTCCATTTGTAAACGCTGTATTCAACTCAGGTACACGTGAGTTCAGGCTCAATGGTTACACATACTATTCCCCCAACCTCTCCCAGCAACTAACATAAGGATGTTAGCAGCTACGTCTACAGTCAGGCAGGATGCAGGAGGGTTCTGCCCTGACCTCAGCTCTCACAGGGAAGCATGCCTAGAAGCCAGCTCTCAACTAGCTGCGTTCTTATCGCAGTGAGAAGGTAGCAGTATTCTGAGTCAGGAGGTTCCAAGATTACCACTGTACTGCACCTGGAGAAACCGGCCAGGTCTGCATTGTTAAGTTGCGTCTCACAAGCCTCTGGGAAGCGTCTCTGGTGGAGACGTGCGAAACTCACTCTGCAGGCAGTGTGGAAATCTGAGGGCCTGAGGGTGAGCTCAACTCTCAGAAGTAAGATGCTTTTGGACAAGGCGTTAGCTACATTCTCACATATATTGAACTTAGTATGTAGCACCAGGCTACCACAGGAATTACTAGGAAATCGCTGGATTGAGCTTGGAGGCACTAGTCTTGTGTGCCTGGAGACTCCAATTACCTTTCCCAACACTGCCGTCACGCAGCAGGTCTAGGACTTTTAAAAGCGAAGGGTAACTGCAGGCAGGATGTGGAGGTACAGGCCGTAAGCTCAACTCTCAGAAGTAAGCATGGGAGGCAGATGTCTGCTACCCACTAGTACATGGGAGTAGGAACCTAGCTACACTCTGATTGGAGATGGCCGTTTGAAAACGCTGTATTCAACTCAGGTACACGTGAGTTCAGGCTCAATGGTTACACATACTATTCCCCCAACCTCTCCCAGCAACTAACATAAGGATGTTAGCAGCTACGTCTACAGTCAGGCAGGATGCGGGAGGGTTCTGCCCTGACCTCAGCTCTCACAGGGAAGCATGCCTAGAAGCCAGCTCTCAACTAGCTGCGTTCTTATCGCAGTGAGAAGGTAGCAGTATTTTGAGTCAGGAGGTTCCAAGATTACCACTGTACTGCACCTGGAGATACGGTGCAGGTCTGCATTGTTAAGTTGCGTCTCACAAGCCTTTGACAAACGTCTCTGGTGAAGACGTGCGAAACTCACTCTGCAGGCAGTGTGGAACTGTGAGGGACTGAGGGTGAGCTCAACTCTCAGCAGTAAGATGATTTTGGACAAGGCGTTCAGCTACCTTCTCACATATGGAACTTAGTATGTAGCACCAGTCTACCCCAGGAATTACTGGGAAATCGCTGGATTGAGTTTGGAGGCACTAGTCTTGTGTGCCGGGAGATTCCAGTTACCTCTCCCAACACTTCGGTGAAGCAGCGAGCCTAGGCCTTTTGGAAGCGAAAGGTAGCTGCAGGCAGGAGGTAGGGTTACAGGCCATAAGCTCAACTCTCAGAAGTGTGTATGCATGGGAGGCAGATGTCTGCTACCCACTCGTACATGCGAGTGGGAACCTAGCTACACTCTGATGAAGAAGGACTTTGGAAATCGCTGTATTCAACTCAGATACACGTGGGTTCAGGCACAACGATTCCACATGCTTTTCTCACAACCTTTCCCTGCCACTAACATGAGGACGTTAGCAGCTCCTTCTACAGTCAAGCAGGATGCGGGAGGGTTGTGCCCTGTCCTTAGCTCTCACAGGGAAGCATGCCTTGAAGCCAGCTGTCAACTAGCTGCATTGTTATGGCAGGGTGAAGGTAGCAGTATTCTGAGACAGGAGGTTCCCAGATTACCACTCTACTGCACCTGGAGATACCCTCCAGGTCTGCATTGTGAACTTGCATCTCAGAAGCCTCTGGCAAAAGTCTCGGTTGAAGACGTGCGAAACTCACTCTGCAGGCAGTGTGGAACTGTGAGGGACTGAGGGTGAGCTCAACTCTCAGAAGTAAGATGTTTTTGGACAAGGCGTTCAACTACCTACTCACGTATGGAACTTAGTATGTAGCACCAGTCTACCCCAGGAATTACTAGGAAATCGCTTGATTGAGCTTGGAGGCACTCGTCTTGTGTGCCGGGAGATTCCAATTACCTCTCCCAACACTTGCGTCAAGCAGCGAGCCTAGGCCTTTTGGAAGCGAAAGGTAGCGGCAGGCAGGATGTAGGGTTACAGGCCATAAGCTCAACTCTCAGTAGTGTGTATGCATGGGAGGCAGATGTCTGCTACGCACTCGGACATGGGAGTTGGAACCTAGCTACAGTCCTATTGAAGAAGGATGTTGGAAATCGCTGTATTCAACTCAGATACACGGGAGTTCAGGCCCAAAGCTTACACATGCTTTTCCCACAACCTATCCCAGCCACTAACATAAGGAGGTTAGCAGGTACGTCTACAGTCAGGCAGGATGCGGGAGGGTTCTGCCCTGTCCTCAGCTCTCACAGGGAAGCATGCCTAGAAGCCAGCTCTCAACTAGCTGCATTCTTATGACAGTGTGAAGGTAGCAGTATTCTGAGTAAGGAGGTTCCCAGATTACCACTCTACTGCACCTGGAGATACCGTCCAGGTGTGCATTGTTAACTTGCGTCTCAGAAGCCTGTGGCAAAAGTCTCTGGTGAAGACGTGGGAAACTCACTCTGCAGGCAGTGTGGAACTGTGAGGGACTGAGGATGAGCTCAGCTCTCAGAAGTAAGATGCTTTTGGACAAGTCGTTAGCTACATTCTCACATATATTGAACTTAGTATGTAGCACCAGTCTACCTCAGGAATTACTAGGAAATCGCTGGATTGAGCTTGGAGGCACTAGTCTTGTGTGCCTGGAGACTCCACTTACCTCTCCCAACACTGCCGTCACGCAGCAGGTCTAGGCCGTTTAGAAGCGAAGGGTACCTGCAGGCAGGATATGGAGGTACAGGCCGAAGCTCAACTCTCAGAAGTATGCATGGGAGGCAGATGTCTACTACCCACTAGTACATGGGAGTAGGAACCTAGCTACACTCTGATTGAAGAAGGCCGTTGGAAAACGCTCTATTCAACTCAGGTACACGTGAGTTCAGGCTCAATGCTTACACATGCTATTCCCCCAACCTCTCCCAGCAACTAACATAAGGATGTTAGCAGCTACGTCTACAGTCAGGCAGGATGCGGGAGGGTTCTGCCCTGACCTCAGCTCTCACAGGGAAGCATGCCTAGAATCCAGCTCTCAACTAGCTGCGTTCTTATCGCAGTGAGAAGGAAGCAGTATTCTGAGTCAGGAGGTTCCAAGATTACCACTGTACTGCACCTGGAGATACCGTGCAGGTCTGCATTGTTAAGTTGCGTCTCACAAGCCTTTGACAAACGTCTCTGGTGAAGACGTGCGAAACTCACTCTGTAGGCAGTGTGGAACTGTGAGGGACTGAGGGTGAGCTCAACTCTCAGCAGTAAGATGATTTTGGACAAGGCGTTCATCTACCTTCTCACATATGGAACTTAGTATGTAGCACCAGTCTACCCCAGGAATTACTGGGAAATCGCTGGATTGAGTTTGGAGGCACTAGTCTTGTGTGCCGCGAGATTCCAGTTACCTCTCCCAACACTTCGGTGAAGCAGCGAGCCTAGGCCTTTTGGAAGCGAAAGGTAGCTGCAGGCAGGAGGTAGGGTTACAGGCCATAAGCTCAACTCTCAGAAGTGTGTATGCATGGGAGGCAGATGTCTGCTACCCACTCGTACATGCGAGTGGGAACCTAGCTAAACTCTGATGAAGAAGGACTTTGGAAATCGCTGTATTCAACTCAGATACACGTGGGTTCAGGCACAACGATTCCACATGCTTTTCTCACAACCTTTCCCTGCCACTAACATGAGGACGTTAGCAGCTCCTTCTACAGTCAAGCAGGATGCCGGAGGGTTGTGCCCTGTCCTTAGCTCTCACAGGGAAGCATGCCTTGAAGCCAGCTGTCAACTAGCTGCATTGTTATGGCAGGGTGAAGGTAGCAGTATTCTGAGACAGGAGGTTCCCAGATTACCACTCTACTGCACCTGGAGATACCCTCCAGGTCTGCATTGTGAACTTGCGTCTCAGAAGCCTCTGGCAAAAGTCTCGGTTGAAGACGTGCGAAACTCACTCTGCAGGCAGTGTGGAACTGTGAGGGACTGAGGGTGAGCTCAACTCTCAGAAGTAAGATGTTTTTGGACAAGGCGTTCAACTACCTACTCACGTATGGAACTTAGTATGTAGCACCAGTCTACCCCAGGAATTACTAGGAAATCGCTTGATTGAGCTTGGAGGCACTCGTCTTGTGTGCCGGGAGATTCCAGTTACCTCTCCCAACACTTGCGTCAAGCAGCGAGCCTAGGCCTTTTGGAAGCGAAAGGTAGCGGCAGGCAGGATGTAGGGTTACAGGCCATAAGCTCAACTCTCAGAAGTGTGTATGCATGGGAGGCAGATGTCTGCTACCCACTCGGACATGGGAGTTGGAACCTAGCTACAGTCCTATTGAAGAAGGATGTTGGAAATCGCTGTATTCAACTCAGATACACGGGAGTTCAGGCCCAAAGCTTACACATGCTTTTCCCACAACCTATCCCAGCCAGTAACATAAGGAGGTTAGCAGGTACGTCTACAGTCAGGCAGGATGCGGGAGGGTTCTGCCCTGTCCTCAGCTCTCACAGGGAAGCATGCCTAGAAGCCAGCTCTCCACTAGCTGCATTCTTATGACAGTGTGAAGGTAGCAGTATTCTGAGTAAGGAGGTTCCCAGATTACCACTCTACTGCACCTGGAGATACCGTCCAGCTGTGCATTGTTAACTTGCGTCTCAGAAGCCTGTGGCAAAAGTCTCTGGTGAAGACGTGGGAAACTCACTCTGCAGGCAGTGTGGAACTGTGAGGGACTGAGGATGAGCTCAGCTCTCAGAAGTAAGATGCTTTTGGACAAGTCGTTAGCTACATTCTCACATATATTGAACTTAGTATGTAGCAACAGTCTACCTCAGGAATTACTAGGAAATCGCTGGATTGAGCTTGGAGGCACTAGTCTTGTGTGCCTGGAGACTCCAATTACCTTTCCCAACACTGCCGTCACGCAGCAGGTCTAGGCCTTTCAGAAGCGAAGGGTAACAGCAGGCAGGATGTGGAGGTACAGGCCGTAAGCTCAACTCTCAGAAGTAAGCATGGGAGGCAGATGTCTGCTACCCACTCGGACATGGGAGTTGGAACCTAGCTACACTCTGATTTGAGATGTCCATTTGTAAACGCTGTATTCAACTCAGGTACACGTGAGTTCAGGCTCAATGGTTACACATACTATTCCCCCAACCTCTCCCAGCAACTAACATAAGGATGTTAGCAGCTACGTCTACAGTCAGGCAGGATGCAGGAGGGTTCTGCCCTGACCTCAGCTCTCACAGGGAAGCATGCCTAGAAGCCAGCTCTCAACTAGCTGCGTTCTTATCGCAGTGAGAAGGTAGCAGTATTCTGAGTCAGGAGGTTCCAAGATTACCACTGTACTGCACCTGGAGAAACAGGCCAGGTCTGCATTGTTAAGTTGCGTCTCACAAGCCTCTGGGAAGCGTCTCTGGTGGAGACGTGCGAAACTCACTCTGCAGGCAGTGTGGAAATCTGAGGGCCTGAGGGTGAGCTCAACTCTCATAAGTAAGATGCTTTTGGACAAGGCGTTAGCTACATTCTCACATATATTGAACTTAGTATGTAGCACCAGGCTACCACAGGAATTACTAGGAAATCGCTGGATTGAGCTTGGAGGCACTAGTCTTGTGTGCCTGGAGACTCCAATTACCTTTCCCAACACTGCCGTCACGCAGCAGGTCTAGGACTTTTAAAAGCGAAGGGTAACTGCAGGCAGGATGTGGAGGTACAGGCCGTAAGCTCAACTCTCAGAAGTAAGCATGGGAGGCAGATGTCTGCTACCCACTAGTACATGGGAGTAGGAACCTAGCTACACTCTGATTGGAGATGGCCATTTGAAAACGCTGTATTCAACTCAGGTACACGTGAGTTCAGGCTCAATGGTTACACATACTATTCCCCCAACCTCTCCCAGCAACTAACATAAGGATGTTAGCAGCTACGTCTACAGTCAGGCAGGATGCGGGAGGGTTCTGCCCTGACCTCAGCTCTCACAGGGAAGCATGCCTAGAAGCCAGCTCTCAACTAGCTGCGTTCTTATCGCAGTGAGAAGGTAGCAGTATTTTGAGTCAGGAGGTTCCAAGATTACCACTGTACTGCACCTGGAGATACGGTGCAGGTCTGCATTGTTAAGTTGCGTCTCACAAGCCTTTGACAAACGTCTCTGGTGAAGACGTGCGAAACTCACTCTGCAGGCAGTGTGGAACTGTGAGGGACTGAGGGTGAGCTCAACTCTCAGCAGTAAGATGATTTTGCACAAGGCGTTCAGCTACCTTCTCACATATGGAACTTAGTATGTAGCACCAGTCTACCCCAGGAATTACTGGGAAATCGCTGGATTGAGTTTGGAGGCACTAGTCTTGTGTGCCGCGAGATTCCAGTTACCTCTCCCAACACTTCGGTGAAGCAGCGAGCCTAGGCCTTTTGGAAGCGAAAGGTAGCTGCAGGCAGGAGGTAGGGTTACAGGCCATAAGCTCAACTCTCAGAAGTGTGTATGCATGGGAGGCAGATGTCTGCTACCCACTCGTACATGCGAGTGGGAACCTAGCTACACTCTGATGAAGAAGGACTTTGGAAATCGCTGTATTCAACTCAGATACACGTGGGTTCAGGCACAACGATTCCACATGCTTTTCTCACAACCTTTCCCTGCCACTAACATGAGGACGTTAGCAGCTCCTTCTACAGTCAAGCAGGATGCGGGAGGGTTGTGCCCTGTCCTTAGCTCTCACAGGGAAGCATGCCTTGAAGCCAGCTGTCAACTAGCTGCATTGTTATGGCAGGGTGAAGGTAGCAGTATTCTGAGACAGGAGGTTCCCAGATTACCACTCTACTGCACCTGGAGATACCCTCCAGGTCTGCATTGTGAACTTGCGTCTCAGAAGCCTCTGGCAAAAGTCTCGGTTGAAGACGTGCGAAACTCACTCTGCAGGCAGTGTGGAACTGTGAGGGACTGAGGGTGAGCTCAACTCTCAGAAGTAAGATGTTTTTGGACAAGGCGTTCAACTACGTACTCACGTATGGAACTTAGTATGTAGCACCAGTCTACCCCAGGAATTACTAGGAAATCGCTTGATTGAGCTTGGAGGCACTCGTCTTGTGTGCCGGGAGATTCCAATTACCTCTCCCAACACTTGCGTCAAGCAGCGAGCCTAGGCCTTTTGGAAGCGAAAGGTAGCGGCAGGCAGGATGTAGGGTTACAGGCCATAAGCTCAACTCTCAGTAGTGTGTATGCATGGGAGGCAGATGTCTGCTACGCACTCGGACATGGGAGTTGGAACCTAGCTACAGTCCTATTGAAGAAGGATGTTGGAAATCGCTGTATTCAACTCAGATACACGGGAGTTCAGGCCCAAAGCTTACACATGCTTTTCCCACAACCTATCCCAGCCACTAACATAAGGAGGTTAGCAGGTACGTCTACAGTCAGGCAGGATGCGGGAGGGTTCTGCCCTGTCCTCAGCTCTCACAGGGAAGCATGCCTAGAAGCCAGCTCTCAACTAGCTGCATTCTTATGACAGTGTGAAGGTAGCAGTATTCTGAGTAAGGAGGTTCCCAGATTACCACTCTACTGCACCTGGAGATACCGTCCAGGTGTGCATTGTTAACTTGCGTCTCAGAAGCCTGTGGCAAAAGTCTCTGGTGAAGACGTGGGAAACTCACTCTGCAGGCAGTGTGGAACTGTGAGGGACTGAGGATGAGCTCAGCTCTCAGAAGTAAGATGCTTTTGGACAAGTCGTTAGCTACATTCTCACATATATTGAACTTAGTATGTAGCACCAGTCTACCTCAGGAATTACTAGGAAATCGCTGGATTGAGCTTGGAGGCACTAGTCTTGTGTGCCTGGAGACTCCACTTACCTCTCCCAACACTGCCGTCACGCAGCAGGTCTAGGCTGTTTAGAAGCGAAGGGTACCTGCAGGCAGGATATGGAGGTACAGGCCGAAGCTCAACTCTCAGAAGTATGCATGGGAGGCAGATGTCTACTACCCACTAGTACATGGGAGTAGGAACCTAGCTACACTCTGATTGAAGAAGGCCGTTGGAAAACGCTCTATTCAACTCAGGTACACGTGAGTTCAGGCTCAATGCTTACACATGCTATTCCCCCAACCTCTCCCAGCAACTAACATAAGGATGTTAGCAGCTACGTCTACAGTCAGGCAGGATGCGGGAGGGTTCTGCCCTGACCTCAGCTCTCACAGGGAAGCATGCCTAGAATCCAGCTCTCAACTAGCTGCGTTCTTATCGCAGTGAGAAGGTAGCAGTATTCTGAGTCAGGAGGTTCCAAGATTACCACTGTACTGCACCTGGAGATACCGTGCAGGTCTGCATTGTTAAGTTGCGTCTCACAAGCCTTTGACAAACGTCTCTGGTGAAGACGTGCGAAACTCACTCTGTAGGCAGTGTGGAACTGTGAGGGACTGAGGGTGAGCTCAACTCTCAGCAGTAAGATGATTTTGGACAAGGCGTTCAGCTACCTTCTCACATATGGAACTTAGTATGTAGCACCAGTCTACCCCAGGAATTACTGGGAAATCGCTGGATTGAGTTTGGAGGCACTAGTCTTGTGTGCCGCGAGATTCCAGTTACCTCTCCCAACACTTCGGTGAAGCAGCGAGCCTAGGCCTTTTGGAAGCGAAAGGTAGCTGCAGGCAGGAGGTAGGGTTACAGGCCATAAGCTCAACTCTCAGAAGTGTGTATGCATGGGAGGCAGATGTCTGCTACCCACTCGTACATGCGAGTGGGAACCTAGCTAAACTCTGATGAAGAAGGACTTTGGAAATCGCTGTATTCAACTCAGATACACGTGGGTTCAGGCACAACGATTCCACATGCTTTTCTCACAACCTTTCCCTGCCACTAACATGAGGACGTTAGCAGCTCCTTCTACAGTCAAGCAGGATGCCGGAGGGTTGTGCCCTGTCCTTAGCTCTCACAGGGAAGCATGCCTTGAAGCCAGCTGTCAACTAGCTGCATTGTTATGGCAGGGTGAAGGTAGCAGTATTCTGAGACAGGAGGTTCCCAGATTACCACTCTACTGCACCTGGAGATACCCTCCAGGTCTGCATTGTGAACTTGCGTCTCAGAAGCCTCTGGCAAAAGTCTCGGTTGAAGACGTGCGAAACTCACTCTGCAGGCAGTGTGGAACTGTGAGGGACTGAGGGTGAGCTCAACTCTCAGAAGTAAGATGTTTTTGGACAAGGCGTTCAACTACCTACTCACGTATGGAACTTAGTATGTAGCACCAGTCTACCCCAGGAATTACTAGGAAATCGCTTGATTGAGCTTGGAGGCACTCGTCTTGTGTGCCGGGAGATTCCAGTTACCTCTCCCAACACTTGCGTCAAGCAGCGAGCCTAGGCCTTTTGGAAGCGAAAGGTAGCGGCAGGCAGGATGTAGGGTTACAGGCCATAAGCTCAACTCTCAGAAGTGTGTATGCATGGGAGGCAGATGTCTGCTACCCACTCGGACATGGGAGTTGGAACCTAGCTACAGTCCTATTGAAGAAGGATGTTGGAAATCGCTGTATTCAACTCAGATACACGGGAGTTCAGGCCCAAAGCTTACACATGCTTTTCCCACAACCTATCCCAGCCAGTAACATAAGGAGGTTAGCAGGTACGTCTACAGTCAGGCAGGATGCGGGAGGGTTCTGCCCTGTCCTCAGCTCTCACAGGGAAGCATGCCTAGAAGCCAGCTCTCAACTAGCTGCATTCTTATGACAGTGTGAAGATAGCAGTATTCTGAGTAAGGAGGTTCCCAGATTACCACTCTACTGCACCTGGAGATACCGTCCAGCTGTGCATTGTTAACTTGCGTCTCAGAAGCCTGTGGCAAAAGTCTCTGGTGAAGACGTGGGAAACTCACTCTGCAGGCAGTGTGGAACTGTGAGGGACTGAAGATGAGCTCAGCTCTCAGAAGTAAGATGCTTTTGGACAAGTCGTTAGCTACATTCTCACATATATTGAACTTAGTATGTAGCAACAGTCTACCTCAGGAATTACTAGGAAATCGCTGGATTGAGCTTGGAGGCACTAGTCTTGTGTGCCTGGAGACTCCAATTGCCTCTCCCAACACTGCCGTCACGCAGCAGGTCTAGGCCGTTTAGAAGCGAAGGGTACCTGCAGGCAGGATATGGAGGTACAGGCAGAAGCTCAACTCTCAGAAGTATGCATGGGAGGCAGATGTCTACTACCCACTAGTACATGGGAGTAGGAAACTAGCTACACTCTGATTGAAGAAGGCCGTTGGAAAACGCTCTATTCAACTCAGGTACACGTGAGTTCAGGCTCAATGCTTACACATGCTATTCCCCCAACCTCTCCCAGCAACTAACATAAGGATGTTAGCAGCTACGTCTACAGTCAGGCAGGATGCGGGAGGGTTCTGCCCTGACCTCAGCTTTCACAGGGAAGCATGCCTAGAATCCAGCTCTCAACTAGCTGCGTTCTTATTGCAGTGAGAAGGTAGCAGTATTCTGAGTCAGGAGGTTCCAAGATTACCACTGTACTGCACCTGGAGATACCGGCCAGGTCTGCATTGTTAAGTTGCGTCTCACAAGCCTCTGGGAAGCGTCTCTGGTGGAGACGTGCGAAACTCACTCTGCAGGCAGTGTGGAACTCTGAGGGCCTGAGGGTGAGCTCAACTCTCAGAAGTAAGATGCTTTTGGACAAGGCGTTAGCTACATTCTCACATATATTGAACTTAGTATGTAGCACCAGTCTACCACAGGAATTACTAGGAAATCGCTGGATTGAGCTTGGAGGCACTAGTCTTGTGTGCCTGGAGACTCCAATTACCTCTCCCAACACTGCCGTCACGCAGCAGGTCTAGGCCGTTTAGAAGCGAAGGGTACCTGCAGGCAGGATATGGAGGTACAGGCCGAAGCTCAACTCTCAGAAGTATGCATGGGAGGCAGATGTCTACTACCCACTAGTACATGGGAGTAGGAACCTAGCTACACTCTGATTGAAGAAGGCCGTTGGAAAACGCTCTATTCAACTCAGGTACACGTGAGTTCAGGCTCAATGCTTACACATGCTATTCCCCCAACATCTCCCAGCAACTAACATAAGGATGTTAGCAGCTACGTCTACAGTCAGGCAGGATGGGGGAGGGTTCTGCCCTGACCTCAGCTTTCACAGGGAAGCATGCCTAGAATCCATCTCTCAACTAGCTGCGTTCTTATCGCAGTGTGAACGTAGCAGTATTCTGAGTAAGGAGGTTCCCAGATTACCACTCTACTGCACCTGGAGATACCGGCCAGGTCTGCATTGTTAAGTTGCGTCTCACAAGCCTCTGGGAAGCGTCTCTGGTGGAGACGTGCGAAACTCACTCTGCAGGCAGTGTGGAACTCTGAGGGCCTGAGGGTGAGCTCAACTCTCAGAAGTAAGATGCTTTTGGACAAGGCGTTAGCTACATTCTCACATATATTGAACTTAGTATGTAGCACCAGTCTACCCCAGGAATTACTGGGAAATCGCTGGATTGAGTTTGGAGGCACTAGTCTTGTGTGCCGGGAGATTCCAGTTACCTCTCCCAACACTTCGGTGAAGCAGCGAGCCTAGGCCTTTTGGAAGCGAAAGGTAGGTGCAGGCAGGAGGTAGGGTTACAGGCCATAAGCTCAACTCTCAGAAGTGTGTATGCATGGGAGGCAGATGTCTGCTACCCACTCGGACATGCGAGTGGGAACCTAGCTACACTCTGATGAAGAAGGACTTTGGAAATCGCTGTATTCAACTCAGATACACGTGGGTTCAGGCACAACGATTCCACATGCTTTTCTCACAACCTTTCCCTGCCACTAACATGAGGACGTTAGCAGCTCCTTCTACAGTCAAGCAGGATGCGGGAGGGTTGTGCCCTGTCCTTAGCTCTCACAGGGAAGCATGCCTTGAAGCCAGCTGTCAACTAGCTGCATTGTTATGGCAGGGTGAAGGTAGCAGTATTCTGAGACAGGAGGTTCCCAGATTACCACTCTACTGCACCTGGAGATACCCTCCAGGTCTGCATTGTGAACTTGCGTCTCAGAAGCCTCTGGCAAAAGTCTCGGTTGAAGACGTGCGAAACTCACTCTGCAGGCAGTGTGGAACTGTGAGGGACTGAGGGTGAGCTCAACACTCAGAAGTAAGATGTTTTTGGACAAGGCGTTCAACTACGTACTCACGTATGGAACTTAGTATGTAGCACCAGTCTACCCCAGGAATTACTAGGAAATCGCTTGATTGAGCTTGGAGGCACTCGTCTTGTGTGCCGGGAGATTCCAATTACCTCTCCCAACACTTGCGTCAAGCAGCGAGCCTAGGCCTTTTGGAAGCGAAAGGTAGCGGCAGGCAGGATGTAGGGTTACAGGCCATAAGCTCAACTCTCAGAAGTGTGTATGCATGGGAGGCAGATGTCTGCTACCCACTCGGACATGGGAGTTGGAACCTAGCTACAGTCCTATTGAAGAAGGATGTTGGAAATCGCTGTATTCAACTCAGATACACGGGAGTTCAGGCTCAATGGTTACACATACTATTCCCCCAACCTCTCCCAGCAACTAACATAAGGAGGTTAGCAGGTACGTCTACAGTCAGGCAGGATGCGGGAGGGTTCTGCCCTGACCTCAGCTCTCACAGGGAAGCATGCCTAGAAGCCAGCTCTCAACTAGCTGCGTTCTTATCGCAGTGTGAAGGTAGCAGTATTCTGAGTAAGGAGGTTCCCAGATTACCACTCTACTGCACCTGGAGACACCGGCCAGGTCTGCATTGTTAAGTTGCGTCTCACAAGCCTCTGGGAAGCGTCTCTGGTGGAGACGTGCGAAACTCACTCTGCAGGCAGTGTGGAACTCTGAGTGCCTTAGGGTGAGCTCAACTCTCAGAGGTAAGATGCTTTTGGACAAGGCGTTAGCTACATTCTCACATATATTGAACTTAGTATGTAGCACCAGTCTACCACAGGAATTACTAGGAAATCGCTGGATTGAGCTTGGAGGCACTAGTCTTGTGTGCCTGGAGACTCCAGTTACCTCTCCCAACACTGCCGTCACGCAGCAGGTCTAGGCCGTTTAGAAGCGAAGGGTACCTGCAGGCAGGATATGGAGGTACAGGCCGAAGCTCAACTCTCAGAAGTAAGCATGGGAGGCAGATGTCTGCTACCCACTAGTACATGGGAGTAGGAACCTAGCTACACTCTGATTGGAGATGGCCGTTTGAAAACGCTGTATTCAACTCAGGTACACGTGAGTTCAGGCTCAATGGTTACACATACTATTCCCCCAACCTCTCCCAGCAACTAACATAAGGATGTTAGCAGCTACGTCTACAGTCAGGCAGGATGCGGGAGGGTTCTGCCCTGACCTCAGCTCTCACAGGGAAGCATGCCTAGAATCCAGCTCTCAACTAGCTGCGTTCTTATCGCAGTGAGAAGGTAGCAGTATTTTGAGTCAGGAGGTTCCAAGATTACCACTGTACTGCACCTGGAGATACGGTGCAGGTCTGCATTGTTAAGTTGCGTCTCACAAGCCTTTGACAAACGTCTCTGGTGAAGACGTGCGAAACTCACTCTGCAGGCAGTGTGGAACTGTGAGGGACTGAGGGTGAGCTCAACTCTCAGCAGTAAGATGATTTTGGACAAGGCGTTCTGCTACCTTCTCACATATGGAACTTAGTATGTAGCACCAGTCTACCCCAGGAATTACTGGGAAATCGCTGGATTGAGTTTGGAGGCACTAGTCTTGTGTGCGGGGAGATTCCAGTTACCTCTCCCAACACTTCGGTGAAGCAGCGAGCCTAGGCCTTTTGGAAGCGAAAGGTAGGTGCAGGCAGGAGGTAGGGTTACAGGCCATAAGCTCAACTCTCAGAAGTGTGTATGCATGGGAGGCAGATGTCTGCTACCCACTCGGACATGCGAGTGGGAACCTAGCTACACTCTGATGAAGAAGGACTTTGGAAATCGCTGTATTCAACTCAGATACACGTGGGTTCAGGCACAACGATTCCACATGCTTTTCTCACAACCTTTTCATGCCACTAACATGAGGACGTTAGCAGCTCCTTCTACAGTCAACAGGATGCGGGAGGGTTGTGCCCTGTCCTTAGCTCTCACAGGGAAGCATGCCTTGAAGACAGCTGTCAACTAGCTGCATTGTTATGGCAGGGTGAAGGTAGCAGTATTCTGAGACAGGAGGTTCCCAGATTAACACTCTACTGCACCTGGAGATACCCTCCAGGTCTGCATTGTGAACTTGCGTCTCAGAAGCCTCTGGCAAAAGTCTCGGTTGAAGACGTGCGAAACTCACTCTGCAGGCAGTGTGGAACTGTGAGGGACTGAGGGTGAGCTCAACTCTCAGAAGTAAGATGTTTTTGGACAAGGCGTTCAACTACCTACTCACGTATGGAACTTAGTATGTAGCACCAGTCTACCCCAGGAATTACTAGGAAATCGCTTGATTGAGCTTGGAGGCACTCGTCTTGTGTGCCGGGAGATTCCAATTACCTCTCCCAACACTTGCGTCAAGCAGCGAGCCTAGGCCTTTTGGAAGCGAAAGGTAGCGGCAGTCAGGATGTAGGGTTACAGGCCATAAGCTCAACTCTCAGAAGTGTGTATGCATGGGAGGCAGATGTCTGCTACCCACTCGGACATGGGAGTTGGAACCTAGCTACAGTCCTATTGAAGAAGGATGTTGGAAATCGCTGTATTCAACTCAGATACACGGGAGTTCAGGCTCAATGGTTACACATACTATTCCCCCAACCTCTCCCAGCAACTAACATAAGGAGGTTAGCAGGTACGTCTACAGTCAGGCAGGATGCGGGAGGGTTCTGCCCTGACCTCAGCTCTCACAGGGAAGCATGCCTAGAAGCCAGCTCTCAACTAGCTGCGTTCTTATCGCAGTGTGAAGGTAGCAGTATTCTGAGTAAGGAGGTTCCCAGATTACCACTCTACTGCACCTGGAGACACCGGCCAGGTCTGCATTGTTAAGTTGCGTCTCACAAGCCTCTGGGAAGCGTCTCTGGTGGAGACGTGCGAAACTCACTCTGCAGGCAGTGTGGAACTCTGAGTGCCTGAGGGTGAGCTCAACTCTCAGAAGTAAGATGCTTTTGGACAAGGCGTTAGCTACATTCTCACATATATTGAACTTAGTATGTAGCACCAGTCTACCACAGGAATTACTAGGAAATCGCTGGATTGAGCTTGGAGGCACTAGTCTTGTGTGCCTGGAGACTCCAGTTACCTCTCCCAACACTGCCGTCACGCAGCAGGTCTAGGCCGTTTAGAAGCGAAGGGTACCTGCAGGCAGGATATGGAGGTACAGGCCGAAGCTCAACTCTCAGAAGTAAGCATGGGAGGCAGATGTCTGCTACCCACTAGTACATGGGAGTAGGAACCTAGCTACACTCTGATTGGAGATGGCCGTTTGAAAACGCTGTATTCAACTCAGGTACACGTGAGTTCAGGCTCAATGGTTACACATACTATTCCCCCAACCTCTCCCAGCAACTAACATAAGGATGTTAGCAGCTACGTCTACAGTCAGGCAGGATGCGGGAGGGTTCTGCCCTGACCTCAGCTCTCACAGGGAAGCATGCCTAGAATCCAGCTCTCAACTAGCTGCGTTCTTATCGCAGTGAGAAGGTAGCAGTATTTTGAGTCAGGAGGTTCCAAGATTACCACTGTACTGCACCTGGAGATACGGTGCAGGTCTGCATTGTTAAGTTGCGTCTCACAAGCCTTTGACAAACGTCTCTGGTGAAGACGTGCGAAACTCACTCTGCAGGCAGTGTGGAACTGTGAGGGACTGAGGGTGAGCTCAACTCTCAGCAGTAAGATGATTTTGGACAAGGCGTTCTGCTACCTTCTCACATATGGAACTTAGTATGTAGCACCAGTCTACCCCAGGAATTACTGGGAAATCGCTGGATTGAGTTTGGAGGCACTAGTCTTGTGTGCCGGGAGATTCCAGTTACCTCTCCCAACACTTCGGTGAAGCAGCGAGCCTAGGCCTTTTGGAAGCGAAAGGTAGGTGCAGGCAGGAGGTAGGGTTACAGGCCATAAGCTCAACTCTCAGAAGTGTGTATGCATGGGAGGCAGATGTCTGCTACCCACTCGGACATGCGAGTGGGAACCTAGCTACACTCTGATGAAGAAGGACTTTGGAAATCGCTGTATTCAACTCAGATACACGTGGGTTCAGGCACAACGATTCCACATGCTTTTCTCACAACCTTTTCATGCCACTAACATGAGGACGTTAGCAGCTCCTTCTACAGTCAACAGGATGCGGGAGGGTTGTGCCCTGTCTTTAGCTCTCACAGGGAAGCATGCCTTGAAGACAGCTGTCAACTAGCTGCATTGTTATGGCAGGGTGAAGGTAGCAGTATTCTGAGACAGGAGGTTCCCAGATTACCACTCTACTGCACCTGGAGATACCCTCCAGGTCTGCATTGTGAACTTGCGTCTCAGAAGCCTCTGGCAAAAGTCTCGGTTGAAGACGTGCGAAACTCACTCTGCAGGCAGTGTGGAACTGTGAGGGACTGAGGGTGAGCTCAACTCTCAGAAGTAAGATGTTTTTGGACAAGGCGTTCAACTACCTACTCACGTATGGAACTTAGTATGTAGCACCAGTCTACCCCAGGAATTACTAGGAAATCGCTTGATTGAGCTTGGAGGCACTCGTCTTGTGTGCCGGGAGATTCCAATTACCTCTCCCAACACTTGCGTCAAGCAGCGAGCCTAGGCCTTTTGGAAGCGAAAGGTAGCGGCAGGCAGGATGTAGGGTTACAGGCCATAAGCTCAACTCTCAGAAGTGTGTATGCATGGGAGGCAGATGTCTGCTACCCACTCGGACATGGGAGTTGGAACCTAGCTACAGTCCTATTGAAGAAGGATGTTGGAAATCGCTGTATTCAACTCAGATACACGGGAGTTCAGGCTCAATGGTTACACATACTATTCCCCCAACCTCTCCCAGCAACTAACATAAGGAGGTTAGCAGGTACGTCTACAGTCAGGCAGGATGCGGGAGGGTTCTGCCCTGACCTCAGCTCTCACAGGGAAGCATGCCTAGAAGCCAGCTCTCAACTAGCTGCGTTCTTATCGCAGTGAGAAGGTAGCAGTATTCTGAGTAAGGAGGTTCCCAGATTACCACTCTACTGCACCTGGAGATACCGGCCAGGTCTGCATTGTTAAGTTGCGTCTCACAAGCCTCTGGGAAGCGTCTCTGGTGGAGACGTGCGAAACTCACTCTGCAGGCAGTGTGGAACTCTGAGGGCCTGAGGGTGAGCTCAACTCTCAGAAGTAAGATGCTTTTGGACAAGGCGTTAGCTACATTCTCACATATATTGAACTTAGTATGTAGCACCAGTCTACCACAGGAATTACTAGGAAATCGCTGGATTGAGCTTGGAGGCACTAGTCTTGTGTGCCTGGAGACTCCAATTACCTCTCCCAACACTGCCGTCACGCAGCAGGTCTAGGCCGTTTAGAAGCGAAGGGTACCTGCAGGCAGGATATGGAGGTACAGGCCGAAGCTCAACTCTCAGAAGTATGCATGGGAGGCAGATGTCTACTACCCACTAGTACATGGGAGTAGGAACCTAGCTACACTCTGATTGAAGAAGACCGTTGGAAAACGCTCTATTCAACTCAGGTACACGTGAGTTCAGGCTCAATGCTTACACATGCTATTCCCCCAACCTCTCCCAGCAACTAACATAAGGAGGTTAGCAGCTACGTCTACAGTCAGGCAGGATGCGGGAGGGTTCTGCCCTGACCTCAGCTCTCACAGGGAAGCATGCCTAGAATCCAGCTCTCAACTAGCTGCGTTCTTATCGCAGTGAGAAGGTAGCAGTATTCTGAGTCAGGAGGTTCCAAGATTACCACTGTACTGCACCTGGAGATACCGTGCAGGTCTGCATTGTTAAGTTGCCTCTCACAAGCCTTTGACAAACGTCTCTGGTGAAGACGTGCGAAACTCACTCTGCAGGCAGTGTGGAACTGTGAGGGACTGAGGGTGAGCTCAACTCTCAGCAGTAAGATGATTTTGGACAAGGCGTTCAGCTACCTTCTCACATATGGAACTTAGTATGTAGCACCAGTCTACCCCAGGAATTACTGGGAAATCGCTGGATTGAGTTTGGAGGCACTAGTCTTGTGTGCCGGGAGATTCCAGTTACCTCTCCCAACACTTTGGTGAAGTAGCGAGCCTAGGCCTTTTGGAAGCGAAAGGTAGCTGCAGGCAGGAGGTAGGGTTACAGGCCATAAGCTCAACTCTCAGAAGTGTGTATGCATGGGAGGCAGATGTCTGCTACCCACTCGGACATGCGAGTGGGAACCTAGCTACACTCTGATGAAGAAGGACTTTGGAAATCGCTGTATTCAACTCAGATACACGTGGGTTCAGGCACAACGATTCCACATGCTTTTCTCACAACCTTTTCATGCCACTAACATGAGGACGTTAGCAGCTCCTTCTACAGTCAACAGGATGCGGGAGGGTTGTGCCCTGTCCTTAGCTCTCACAGGGAAGCATGCCTTGAAGCCAGCTGTCAACTAGCTGCATTGTTATGGCAGGGTGAAGGTAGCAGTATTCTGAGACAGGAGGTTCCCAGATTACCACTCTACTGCACCTGGAGATACCCTCCAGGTCTGCATTGTGAACTTGCGTCTCAGAAGCCTCTGGCAAAAGTCTCGGTTGAAGACGTGCGAAACTCACTCTGCAGGCAGTGTGGAACTGTGAGGGACTGAGGGTGAGCTCAACTCTCAGAAGTAAGATGTTTTTGGACAAGGCGTTCAACTACCTACTCACGTATGGAACTTAGTATGTAGCACCAGTCTACCCCAGGAATTACTAGGAAATCGCTTGATTGAGCTTGGAGGCACTCGTCTTGTGTGCCGGGAGATTCCAATTACCTCTCCCAACACTTGCGTCAAGCAGCGAGCCTAGGCCTTTTGGAAGCGAAAGGTAGCGGCAGGCAGGATGTAGGGTTACAGGCCATAAGCTCAACTCTCAGAAGTGTGTATGCATGGGAGGCAGATGTCTGCTACGCACTCGGACATGGGAGTTGGAACCTAGCTACAGTCCTATTGAAGAAGGATGTTGGAAATCGCTGTATTCAACTCAGATACACGGGAGTTCAGGCCCAAAGCTTACACATGCTTTTCCCACAACCTATCCCAGCCAGTAACATAAGGAGGTTAGCAGGTACGTCTACAGTCAGGCAGGATGCGGGAGGGTTCTGCCCTGTCCTCAGCTCTCACAGGGAAGCATGCCTAGAAGCCAGCTCTCAACTAGCTGCATTCTTATGACAGTGTGAAGGTAGCAGTATTCTGAGTAAGGAGGTTCCCAGATTACCACTCTACTGCACCTGGAGATACCGTCCAGCTGTGCATTGTTAACTTGCGTCTCAGAAGCCTGTGGCAAAAGTCTCTGGTGAAGACGTGGGAAACTCACTCTGCAGGCAGTGTGGAACTGTGAGGGACTGAGGATGAGCTCAGCTCTCAGAAGTAAGATGCTTTTGGACAAGTCGTTAGCTACATTCTCACATATATTGAACTTAGTATGTAGCACCAGTCTACCTCAGGAATTACTAGGAAATCGCTGGATTGAGCTTGGAGGCACTAGTCTTGTGTGCCTGGAGACTCCAATTACCTTTCCCAACACTGCCGTCACGCAGCAGGTCTAGGCCTTTTAGAAGCGAAGGGTAACAGCAGGCAGGTTGTGGAGGTACAGGCCGTAAGCTCAACTCTCAGAAGTAAGCATGGGAGGCAGATGTCTGCTACCCAATAGTACATGGTAGTAGGAACCTAGCTACACTCTGATTTGAGATGTCCATTTGAAAACGCTGTATTCAACTCAGGTACACGTGAGTTCAGGCTCAATGGTTACACATACTATTCCCCCAACCTCTCCCAGCAACTAACATAAGGATGTTAGCAGCTACGTCTACAGTCAGGCAGGATGCGGGAGGGTTCTGCCCTGACCTCAGCTCTCACAGGGAAGCATGCCTAGAAGCCAGCTCTCAACTAGCTGCGTTCTTATCGCAGTGAGAAGGTAGCAGTATTCTGAGTAAGGAGGTTCCCAGATTACCACTCTTCTGCACCTGGAGATACCGTCCAGGTGTGCATTGTTGACTTGCGTCTCAGAAGCCTGTGGCAAAAGTCTCTGGTGAAGACGTGCGAAACTCACTCTGCAGGCAGTGTGGAACTGTGAGGGACTGAGGGTGAGCTCAACTCTCAGCAGTAAGATGATTTTGGACAAGGCGTTCAGCTACCTTCTCACATATGGAACTTAGTATGTAGCACCAGTCTACCCCAGGAATTACTGGGAAATCGCTGGATTGAGTTTGGAGGCACTAGTCTTGTGTGCCGGGAGATTCCAGTTACCTCTCCCAACACTTCGGTGAAGCAGCGAGCCTAGGCCTTTTGGAAGCGAAAGGTAGGTGCAGGCAGGAGGTAGGGTTACAGGCCATAAGCTCAACTCTCAGAAGTGTGTATGCATGGGAGGCAGATGTCTGCTACCCACTCGTACATGCGAGTGGGAACCTAGCTACACTCTGATGAAGAAGGACTTTGGAAATCGCTGTATTCAACTCAGATACACGTGGGTTCAGGCACAACGATTCCACATGCTTTTCTCACAACCTTTCCCTGCCACTAACATGAGGACGTTAGCAGCTCCTTCTACAGTCAAGCAGGATGCGGGAGGGTTGTGCCCTGTCCTTAGCTCTCACAGGGAAGCATGCCTTGAAGCCAGCTGTCAACTAGCTGCATTGTTATGGCAGGGTGAAGGTAGCAGTATTCTGAGACAGGAGGTTCCCAGATTACCACTCTACTGCACCTGGAGATACCCTCCAGGTCTGCATTGTGAACTTGCGTCTCAGAAGCCTCTGGCAAAAGTCTCGGTTGAAGACGTGCGAAACTCACTCTGCAGGCAGTGTGGAACTGTGAGGGACTGAGGGTGAGCTCAACTCTCAGAAGTAAGATGTTTTTGGACAAGGCGTTCAACTACCTACTCACGTATGGAACTTAGTATGTAGCACCAGTCTACCCCAGGAATTACTAGGAAATCGCTTGATTGAGCTTGGAGGCACTCGTCTTGTGTGCCGGGAGATTCCAATTACCTCTCCCAACACTTGGGTCAAGCAGCGAGCCTAGGCCTTTTGGAAGCGAAAGGTAGCGGCAGGCAGGATGTAGGGTTACAGGCCATAAGCTCAACTCTCAGAAGTGTGTATGCATGGGAGGCAGATGTCTGCTACCCACTCGGACATGGGAGTTGGAACCTAGCTACAGTCCTATTGAAGAAGGATGTTGGAAATCGCTGTATTCAACTCAGATACACGGGAGTTCAGGCCCAAAGCTTACACATGCTTTTCCCACAACCTATCCCAGCCAGTAACATAAGGAGGTTAGCAGGTACGTCTACAGTCAGGCAGGATGCGGGAGGGTTCTGCCCTGTCCTCAGCTCTCACAGGGCAGCATGCCTAGAAGCCAGCTCTCCACTAGCTGCATTCTTATGACAGTGTGAAGGTAGCAGTATTCTGAGTAAGGAGGTTCCCAGATTACCACTCTACTGCACCTGGAGATACCGTCCAGCTGTGCATTGTTAACTTGCGTCTCAGAAGCCTGTGGCAAATGTCTCTGGTGAAGACGTGGGAAACTCACTCTGCAGGCAGTGTGGAACTGTGAGGGACTGAGGATGAGCTCAGCTCTCAGAAGTAAGATGCTTTTGGACAAGTCGTTAGCTACATTCTCACATATATTGAACTTAGTATGTAGCACCAGTCTACCACAGGAATTACTAGGAAATCGCTGGATTGAGCTTGGAGGCACTAGTCTTGTGTGCCGGGAGATTCCAATTACCTTTCCCAACACTGCCGTCACGCAGCAGGTCTAGGACTTTTAAAAGCGAAGGGTAACTGCAGGCAGGATGTGGAGGTACAGGCCGTAAGCTCAACTCTCAGAAGTAAGCATGGGAGGCAGATGTCTGCTACCCACTAGTACATGGGAGTAGGAACCTAGCTACACTCTGATTGGAGATGGCCGTTTGAAAACGCTGTATTCAACTCAGGTACACGTGAGTTCAGGCTCAATGGTTACACATACTATTCCCCCAACCTCTCCCAGCAACTAACATAAGGATGTTAGCAGCTACGTCTACAGTCAGGCAGGATGCGGGAGGGTTCTGCCCTGACCTCAGCTCTCACAGGGAAGCATGCCTAGAAGCCAGCTCTCAACTAGCTGCGTTCTTATCGCAGTGAGAAGGTAGCAGTATTTTGAGTCAGGAGGTTCCAAGATTACCACTGTACTGCACCTGGAGATACGGTGCAGGTCTGCATTGTTAAGTTGCGTCTCACAAGCCTTTGACAAACGTCTCTGGTGAAGACGTGCGAAACTCACTCTGCAGGCAGTGTGGAACTGTGAGGGACTGAGGGTGAGCTCAACTCTCAGCAGTAAGATGATTTTGGACAAGGCGTTCAGCTACCTTCTCACATATGGAACTTAGTATGTAGCACCAGTCTACCCCAGGAATTACTGGGAAATCGCTGGATTGAGTTTGGAGGCACTAGTCTTGTGTGCCGGGAGATTCCAGTTACCTCTCCCAACACTTCGGTGAAGCAGCGAGCCTAGGCCTTTTGGAAGCGAAAGGTAGGTGCAGGCAGGAGGTAGGGTTACAGGCCATAAGCTCAACTCTCAGAAGTGTGTATGCATGGGAGGCAGATGTCTGCTACCCACTCGGACATGCGAGTGGGAACCTAGCTACACTCTGATGAAGAAGGACTTTGGAAATCGCTGTATTCAACTCAGATACACGTGGGTTCAGGCACAACGATTCCACATGCTTTTCTCACAACCTTTCCCTGCCACTAACATGAGGACGTTAGCAGCTCCTTCTACAGTCAAGCAGGATGCGGGAGGGTTGTGCCCTGTCCTTAGCTCTCACAGGGAAGCATGCCTTGAAGCCAGCTGTCAACTAGCTGCATTGTTATGGCAGGGTGAAGGTAGCAGTATTCTGAGACAGGAGGTTCCCAGATTACCACTCTACTGCACCTGGAGATACCCTCCAGGTCTGCATTGTGAACTTGCGTCTCAGAAGCCTCTGGCAAAAGTCTCGGTTGAAGACGTGCGAAACTCACTCTGCAGGCAGTGTGGAACTGTGAGGGACTGAGGGTGAGCTCAACTCTCAGAAGTAAGATGTTTTTGGACAAGGCGTTCAACTACCTACTCACGTATGGAACTTAGTATGTAGCACCAGTCTACCCCAGGAATTACTAGGAAATCGCTTGATTGAGCTTGGAGGCACTCGTCTTGTGTGCCGGGAGATTCCAATTACCTCTCCCAACACTTGGGTCAAGCAGCGAGCCTAGGCCTTTTGGAAGCGAAAGGTAGCGGCAGGCAGGATGTAGGGTTACAGGCCATAAGCTCAACTCTCAGAAGTGTGTATGCATGGGAGGCAGATGTCTGCTACCCACTCGGACATGGGAGTTGGAACCTAGCTACAGTCCTATTGAAGAAGGATGTTGGAAATCGCTGTATTCAACTCAGATACACGGGAGTTCAGGCCCAAAGCTTACACATGCTTTTCCCACAACCTATCCCAGCCAGTAACATAAGGAGGTTAGCAGGTACGTCTACAGTCAGGCAGGATGCGGGAGGGTTCTGCCCTGTCCTCAGCTCTCACAGGGAAGCATGCCTAGAAGCCAGCTCTCCACTAGCTGCATTCTTATGACAGTGTGAAGGTAGCAGTATTCTGAGTAAGGAGGTTCCCAGATTACCACTCTACTGCACCTGGAGATACCGTCCAGCTGTGCATTGTTAACTTGCGTCTCAGAAGCCTGTGGCAAATGTCTCTGGTGAAGACGTGGGAAACTCACTCTGCAGGCAGTGTGGAACTGTGAGGGACTGAGGATGAGCTCAGCTCTCAGAAGTAAGATGCTTTTGGACAAGTCGTTAGCTACATTCTCACATATATTGAACTTAGTATGTAGCACCAGTCTACCACAGGAATTACTAGGAAATCGCTGGATTGAGCTTGGAGGCACTAGTCTTGTGTGCCGGGAGATTCCAATTACCTTTCCCAACACTGCCGTCACGCAGCAGGTCTAGGACTTTTAAAAGCGAAGGGTAACTGCAGGCAGGATGTGGAGGTACAGGCCGTAAGCTCAACTCTCAGAAGTAAGCATGGGAGGCAGATGTCTGCTACCCACTAGTACATGGGAGTAGGAACCTAGCTACACTCTGATTGGAGATGGCCGTTTGAAAACGCTGTATTCAACTCAGGTACACGTGAGTTCAGGCTCAATGGTTACACATACTATTCCCCCAACCTCTCCCAGCAACTAACATAAGGATGTTAGCAGCTACGTCTACAGTCAGGCAGGATGCGGGAGGGTTCTGCCCTGACCTCAGCTCTCACAGGGAAGCATGCCTAGAAGCCAGCTCTCAACTAGCTGCGTTCTTATCGCAGTGAGAAGGTAGCAGTATTTTGAGTCAGGAGGTTCCAAGATTACCACTGTACTGCACCTGGAGATACGGTGCAGGTCTGCATTGTTAAGTTGCGTCTCACAAGCCTTTGACAAACGTCTCTGGTGAAGACGTGCGAAACTCACTCTGCAGGCAGTGTGGAACTGTGAGGGACTGAGGGTGAGCTCAACTCTCAGCAGTAAGATGATTTTGGACAAGGCGTTCAGCTACCTTCTCACATATGGAACTTAGTATGTAGCACCAGTCTACCCCAGGAATTACTGGGAAATCGCTGGATTGAGTTTGGAGGCACTAGTCTTGTGTGCCGGGAGATTCCAGTTACCTCTCCCAACACTTCGGTGAAGCAGCGAGCCTAGGCCTTTTGGAAGCGAAAGGTAGGTGCAGGCAGGAGGTAGGGTTACAGGCCATAAGCTCAACTCTCAGAAGTGTGTATGCATGGGAGGCAGATGTCTGCTACCCACTCGGACATGCGAGTGGGAACCTAGCTACACTCTGATGAAGAAGGACTTTGGAAATCGCTGTATTCAACTCAGATACACGTGGGTTCAGGCACAACGATTCCACATGCTTTTCTCACAACCTTTCCCTGCCACTAACATGAGGACGTTAGCAGCTCCTTCTACAGTCAAGCAGGATGCGGGAGGGTTGTGCCCTGTCCTTAGCTCTCACAGGGAAGCATGCCTTGAAGCCAGCTGTCAACTAGCTGCATTGTTATGGCAGGGTGAAGGTAGCAGTATTCTGAGACAGGAGGTTCCCAGATTACCACTCTACTGCACCTGGAGATACCCTCCAGGTCTGCATTGTGAACTTGCGTCTCAGAAGCCTCTGGCAAAAGTCTCGGTTGAAGACGTGCGAAACTCACTCTGCAGGCAGTGTGGAACTGTGAGGGACTGAGGGTGAGCTCAACTCTCAGAAGTAAGATGTTTTTGGACAAGGCGTTCAACTACCTACTCACGTATGGAACTTAGTATGTAGCACCAGTCTACCCCAGGAATTACTAGGAAATCGCTTGATTGAGCTTGGAGGCACTCGTCTTGTGTGCCGGGAGATTCCAATTACCTCTCCCAACACTTGGGTCAAGCAGCGAGCCTAGGCCTTTTGGAAGCGAAAGGTAGCGGCAGGCAGGATGTAGGGTTACAGGCCATAAGCTCAACTCTCAGAAGTGTGTATGCATGGGAGGCAGATGTCTGCTACCCACTCGGACATGGGAGTTGGAACCTAGCTACAGTCCTATTGAAGAAGGATGTTGGAAATCGCTGTATTCAACTCAGATACACGGGAGTTCAGGCCCAAAGCTTACACATGCTTTTCCCACAACCTATCCCAGCCAGTAACATAAGGAGGTTAGCAGGTACGTCTACAGTCAGGCAGGATGCGGGAGGGTTCTGCCCTGTCCTCAGCTCTCACAGGGAAGCATGCCTAGAAGCCAGCTCTCAACTAGCTGCATTCTTATGACAGTGTGAAGGTAGCAGTATTCTGAGTAAGGAGGTTCCCAGATTACCACTCTACTGCACCTGGAGATACCGTCCAGCTGTGCATTGTTAACTTGCGTCTCAGAAGCCTGTGGCAAAAGTCTCTGGTGAAGACGTGGGAAACTCACTCTGCAGACAGTGTGGAACTGTGAGGGACTGAGGATGAGCTCAGCTCTCAGAAGTAAGATGCTTTTGGACAAGTCGTTAGCTACATTCTCACATATATTGAACTTAGTATGTAGCACCAGTCTACCTCAGGAATTACTAGGAAATCGCTGGATTGAGCTTGGAGGCACTAGTCTTGTGTGCCTGGAGACTCCAATTACCTTTCCCAACACTGCCGTCACGCAGCAGGTCTAGGACTTTTAAAAGCGAAGGGTAACTGCAGGCAGGATGTGGAGGTACAGGCCGTAAGCTCAACTCTCAGAAGTAAGCATGGGAGGCAGATGTCTGCTACCCACTAGTACATGGGAGTAGGAACCTAGCTACACTCTGATTGGAGATGGCCGTTTGAAAACGCTGTATTCAACTCAGGTACACGTGAGTTCAGGCTCAATGGTTACACATACTATTCCCCCAACCTCTCCCAGCAACTAACATAAGGATGTTAGCAGCTACGTCTACAGTCAGGCAGGATGCGGGAGGGTTCTGCCCTGACCTCAGCTCTCACAGGGAAGCATGCCTAGAATCCAGCTCTCAACTAGCTGCGTTCTTATCGCAGTGAGAAGGTAGCAGTATTTTGAGTCAGGAGGTTCCAAGATTACCACTGTACTGCACCTGGAGATACGGTGCAGGTCTGCATTGTTAAGTTGCGTCTCACAAGCCTTTGACAAACGTCTCTGGTGAAGACGTGCGAAACTCACTCTGCAGGCAGTGTGGAACTGTGAGGGACTGAGGGTGAGCTCAACTCTCAGCAGTAAGATGATTTTGGACAAGGCGTTCAGCTACCTTCTCACATATGGAACTTAGTATGTAGCACCAGTCTACCCCAGGAATTACTGGGAAATCGCTGGATTGAGTTTGGAGGCACTAGTCTTGTGTGCCGGGAGATTCCAGTTACCTCTCCCAACACTTCGGTGAAGCAGCGAGCCTAGGCCTTTTGGAAGCGAAAGGTAGGTGCAGGCAGGAGGTAGGGTTACAGGCCATAAGCTCAACTCTCAGAAGTGTGTATGCATGGGAGGCAGATGTCTGCTACCCACTCGTACATGCGAGTGGGAACCTAGCTACACTCTGATGAAGAAGGACTTTGGAAATCGCTGTATTCAACTCAGATACACGTGGGTTCAGGCACAACGATTCCACATGCTTTTCTCACAACCTTTCCCTGCCACTAACATGAGGACGTTAGCAGCTCCTTCTACAGTCAAGCAGGATGCGGGAGGGTTGTGCCCTGTCCTTAGCTCTCACAGGGAAGCATGCCTTGAAGCCAGCTGTCAACTAGCTGCATTGTTATGGCAGGGTGAAGGTAGCAGTGTTCTGAGACAGGAGGTTCCCAGATTACCACTCTACTGCACCTGGAGATACCCTCCAGGTCTGCATTGTGAACTTGCGTCTCAGAAGCCTCTGGTAAAAGTCTCGGTTGAAGACGTGCGAAACTCACTCTGCAGGCAGTGTGGAACTGTGAGGGACTGAGGGTGAGCTCAACTCTCAGAAGTAAGATGTTTTTGGACAAGGCATTCAACTACCTACTCACGTATGGAACTTAGTATGTAGCACCAGTCTACCCCAGGAATTACTAGGAAATCGCTTGATTGAGCTTGGAGGCACTCGTCTTGTGTGCCGGGAGATTCCAGTTACCTCTCCCAACACTTGCGTCAAGCAGCGAGCCTAGGCCTTTTGGAAGCGAAAGGTAGCGGCAGGCAGGATGTAGGGTTACAGGCCATAAGCTCAACTCTCAGAAGTGTGTATGCATGGGAGGCAGATGTCTGCTACCCACTCGGACATGGGAGTTGGAACCTAGCTACAGTCCTATTGAAGAAGGATGTTGGAAATCGCTGTATTCAACTCAGATACACGGGAGTTCAAGCCCAAAGCTTACACATGCTTTTCCCACAACCTATCCCAGCCAGTAAAATAAGGAGGTTAGCAGGTACGTCTACAGTCAGGCAGGATGCGGGAGGGTTCTGCCCTGTCCTCAGCTCTCACAGGGAAGCATGCCTAGAAGCCAGCTCTCAACTAGCTGCATTCTTATGACAGTGTGAAGGTAGCAGTATTCTGAGTAAGGAGGTTCCCAGATTACCACTCTACTGTACCTGGAGATACCGTCCAGCTGTGCATTCTTAACTTGCGTCTCAGAAGCCTGTGGCAAAAGTCTCTGGTGAAGACGTGGGAAACTCACTCTGCAGGCAGTGTGGAACTGTGAGGGACAGAGGATGAGCTCAGCTCTCAGAAGTAAGATGCTTTTGGACAAGTCGTTAGCTACATTCTCACATATATTGAACTTAGTATGTAGCACCAGTCTACCACAGGAATTACTAGGAAATCGCTGGATTGAGCTTGGAGGCACTAGTCTTGTGTGCCTGGAGACTCCAATTACCTTTCCCAACACTGCCGTCACGCAGCAGGTCTAGGACTTTTAAAAGCGAAGGGTAACTGCAGGCAGGATGTGGAGGTACAGGCCGTAAGCTCAACTCTCAGAAGTAAGCATGGGAGGCAGATGTCTGCTACCCACTAGTGCATGGGAGTAGGAACCTAGCTACACTCTGATTGGAGTTGGCCGTTTGAAAACGCTGTATTCAACTCAGGTACACGTGAGTTCAGGCTCAATGGTTACACATACTATTCCCCCAACCTCTCCCAGCAACTAACATAAGGATGTTAGCAGCTACGTCTACAGTCAGGCAGGATGCGGGAGGGTTCTGCCCTGACCTCAGCTCTCACAGGGAAGCATGCCTAGAAGCCAGCTCTCAACTAGCTGCGTTCTTATCGCAGTGAGAAGGTAGCAGTATTTTGAGTCAGGAGGTTCCAAGATTACCACTGTACTGCACCTGGAGATACGGTGCAGGTCTGCATTGTTAAGTTGCGTCTCACAAGCCTTTGACAAACGTCTCTGGTGAAGACGTGCGAAACTCACTCTGCAGGCAGTGTGGAACTGTGAGGGACTGAGGGTGAGCTCAACTCTCAGCAGTAAGATGATTTTGGACAAGGCGTTCAGCTACCTTCTCACATATGGAACTTAGTATGTAGCACCAGTCTACCCCAGGAATTACGGGGAAATCGCTGGATTGAGTTTGGAGGCACTAGTCTTGTGTGCCGGGAGATTCCATTTACCTCTCCCAACACTTCGGTGAAGCAGCGAGCCTAGGCCTTTTGGAAGCGAAAGGTAGGTGCAGGCAGGAGGTAGGGTTACAGGCCATAAGCTCAACTCTCAGAAGTGTGTATGCATGGGAGGCAGATGTCTGCTACCCACTCGTACATGCGAGTGGGAACCTAGCTACACTCTGATGAAGAAGGACTTTGGAAATCGCTGTATTCAACTCAGATACACGTGGGTTCAGGCACAACGATTCCACATGCTTTTCTCACAACCTTTCCCTGCCACTAACATGAGGACGTTAGCAGCTCCTTCTACAGTCAAGCAGGATGCGGGAGGGTTGTGCCCTGTCCTTAGCTCTCACAGGGAAGCATGCCTTGAAGCCAGCTGTCAACTAGCTGCATTGTTATGGCAGGGTGAAGGTAGCAGTATTCTGAGACAGGAGGTTCCCAGATTACCACTCTACTGCACCTGGAGATACCCTCCAGGTCTGCATTGTGAACTTGCGTCTCAGAAGCCTCTGGCAAAAGTCTCGGTTGAAGACGTGCGAAACTCACTCTGCAGGCAGTGTGGAACTGTGAGGGACTGAGGGTGAGCTCAACTCTCAGAAGTAAGATGTTTTTGGACAAGGCGTTCAACTACCTACTCACGTATGGAACTTAGTATGTAGCACCAGTCTACCACAGGAATTACTAGGAAATCGCTGGATTGAGCTTGGAGGCACTAGTCTTGTGTGCCTGGAGACTCCAATTACCTTTCCCAACACTGCCGTCACGCAGCAGGTCTAGGACTTTTAAAAGCGAAGGGTAACTGCAGGCAGGATGTGGAGGTACAGGCCGTAAGCTCAACTCTCAGAAGTAAGCATGGGAGGCAGATGTCTGCTACCCACTAGTACATGGGAGTAGGAACCTAGCTACACTCTGATTGGAGATGGCCGTTTGAAAACGCTGTATTCAACTCAGGTACACGTGAGTTCAGGCTCAATGGTTACACATACTATTCCCCCAACCTCTCCCAGCAACTAACATAAGGATGTTAGCAGCTACGTCTACAGTCAGGCAGGATGCGGGAGGGTTCTGCCCTGACCTCAGCTCTCACAGGGAAGCATGCCTAGAAGCCAGCTCTCAACTAGCTGCGTTCTTATCGCAGTGAGAAGGTAGCAGTATTTTGAGTCAGGAGGTTCCAAGATTACCACTGTACTGCACCTGGAGATACGGTGCAGGTCTGCATTGTTAAGTTGCGTCTCACAAGCCTTTGACAAACGTCTCTGGTGAAGACGTGCGAAACTCACTCTGCAGGCAGTGTGGAACTGTGAGGGACTGAGGGTGAGCTCAACTCTCAGCAGTAAGATGATTTTGGACAAGGCGTTCAGCTACCTTCTCACATATGGAACTTAGTATGTAGCACCAGTCTACCCCAGGAATTACTGGGAAATCGCTGGATTGAGTTTGGAGGCACTAGTCTTGTGTGCCGGGAGATTCCAGTTACCTCTCCCAACACTACGGTGAAGTAGCGAGCCTAGGCCTTTTGGAAGCGAAAGGTAGGTGCAGGCAGGAGGTAGGGTTACAGGCCATAAGCTCAACTCTCAGAAGTGTGTATGCATGGGAGGCAGATGTCTGCTACCCACTCGTACATGCGAGTGGGAACCTAGCTACACTCTGATGAAGAAGGACTTTGGAAATCGCTGTATTCAACTCAGATACACGTGGGTTCAGGCACAACGATTCCACATGCTTTTCTCACAACCTTTCCCTGCCACTAACATGAGGACGTTAGCAGCTCCTTCTACAGTCAAGCAGGATGCGGGAGGGTTGTGCCCTGTCCTTAGCTCTCACAGGGAAGCATGCCTTGAAGCCAGCTGTCAACTAGCTGCATTGTTATGGCAGGGTGAAGGTAGCAGTATTCTGAGACAGGAGGTTCCCAGATTACCACTCTACTGCACCTGGAGATACCCTCCAGGTCTGCATTGTGAACTTGCGTCTCAGAAGCCTCTGGCAAAAGTCTCGGTTGAAGACGTGCGAAACTCACTCTGCAGGCAGTGTGGAACTGTGAGGGACTGAGGGTGAGCTCAACTCTCAGAAGTAAGATGTTTTTGGACAAGACGTTCAACTACCTACTCACGTATGGAACTTAGTATGTAGTACCAGTCTACCCCAGGAATTACTAGGAAATCGCTTGATTGAGATTGGAGGCACTCGTCTTGTGTGCCGGGAGATTCCAATTACCTCTCCCAACACTTGCGTCAAGCAGCGAGCCTAGGCCTTTTGGAAGCGAAAGGTAGCGGCAGGCAGGATGTAGGGTTACAGGCCATAAGCTCAACTCTCAGAAGTGTGTATGCATGGGAGGCAGATGTCTGCTACCCACTCGGACATGGGAGTTGGAACCTAGCTACAGTCCTATTGAAGAAGGATGTTGGAAATCGCTGTATTCAACTCAGATACACGGGAGTTCAGGCCCAAAGCTTACACATGCTTTTCACACAACCTATCCCAGCCAGTAACATAAGGAGGTTAGCAGGTACGTCTACAGTCAGGCAGGATGCGGGAGGGTTCTGCCCTGTCCTCAGCTCTCACAGGGAAGCATGCCTAGAAGCCAGCTCTCAACTAGCTGCATTCTTATGACAGTGTGAAGGTAGCAGTATTCTGAGTAAGGAGGTTCCCAGATTACCACTCTACTGCACCTGGAGATACCGTCCAGGTGTGCATTGTTAACTTGCGTCTCAGAAGCCTGTGGCAAAAGTCTCTGGTGAAGACGTGGGAAACTCACTCTGCAGGCAGTGTGGAACTGTGAGGGACTGAGGATGAGCTCAGCTCTCAGAAGTAAGATGCTTTTGGACAAGTCGTTAGCTACATTCTCACATATATTGAACTTAGTATGTAGCACCAGTCTACCTCAGGAATTACTAGGAAATCGCTGGATTGAGCTTGGAGGCACTAGTCTTGTGTGCCTGGAGACTCCAATTACCTTTCCCAACACTGCCGTCACGCAGCAGGTCTAGGCCTTTTAGAAGCGAAGGGTAACTGCAGGCAGGATGTGGAGGTACAGGCCGTAAGCTCAACTCTCAGAAGTAAGCATGGGAGGCAGATGTCTGCTACCCACTAGTACATGGGAGTAGGAACCTAGCTACACTCTGATTGGAGATGGCCGTTTGAAAACGCTGTATTCAACTCAGGTACACGTGAGTTCAGGCTCAATGGTTACACATACTATTCCCCCAACCTCTCCCAGCAACTAACATAAGGATGTTAGCAGCTACGTCTACAGTCAGGCAGGATGCGGGAGGGTTCTGCCCTGACCTCAGCTCTCACAGGGAAGCATGCCTAGAAGCCAGCTCTCAACTAGCTGCGTTCTTATCGCAGTGAGAAGGTAGCAGTATTCTGAGTCAGGAGGTTCCAAGATTACCACTGTACTGCACCTGGAGATACGGTGCAGGTCTGCATTGTTAAGTTGCGTCTCACAAGCCTTTGACAAACGTCTCTGGTGAAGACGTGCGAAACTCACTCTGCAGGCAGTGTGGAACTGTGAGGGACTGAGGGTGAGCTCAACTCTCAGCAGTAAGATGATTTTGGACAAGGCGTTCAGCTATCTTCTCACATATGGAACTTAGTATGTAGCACCAGTCTACCCCAGGAATTACTGGGAAATCGCTGGATTGAGTTTGGAGGCACTAGTCTTGTGTGCCGGGAGATTCCAGTTACCTCTCCCAACACTTCGGTGAAGCAGCGAGCCTAGGCCTTTTGGAAGCGAAAGTTAGGTGCAGGCAGGAGGTAGGGTTACAGGCCGTAAGCTCAACTCTCAGAAGTAAGCATGGGAGGCAGATGTCTGTTACCCACTAGTACATGGTAGTAGGAACCTAGCTACACTCTGATTTGAGATGTCCATTTGAAAACGCTGTATTCAACTCAGGTACACGTGAGTTCAGGCTCAATGGTTACACATACTATTCCCCCAACCTCTCCCAGCAACTAACATAAGGATGTTAGCAGCTACGTCTACAGTCAGGCAGGATGCGGGAGGGTTCTGCCCTGACCTCAGCTCTCACAGGGAAGCATGCCTAGAAGCCAGCTCTCAACTAGCTGCGTTCTTATCGCAGTGAGAAGGTAGCAGTATTCTGAGTCAGGAGGTTCCAAGATTACCACTGTACTGCACCTGGAGATACGGTGCAGGTCTGCATTGTTAAGTTGCGTCTCACAAGCCTTTGACAAACGTCTCTGGTGAAGACGTGCGAAACTCACTCTGCAGGCAGTGTGGAACTGTGAGGGACTGAGGGTGAGCTCAACTCTCAGAAGTAAGATGTTTTTGGACAAGGCGTTCAACTACCTACTCACGTATGGAACTTAGTATGTAGCACCAGTCTACCCCAGGAATTACTAGGAAATCGCTTGATTGAGCTTGGAGGCACTCGTCTTGTGTGCCGGGAGATTCCAGTTACCTCTCCCAACACTTGCGTCAAGCAGCGAGCCTAGGCCTTTTGGAAGCGAAAGGTAGCGGCAGGCAGGATGTAGGGTTACAGGCCATAAGCTCAACTCTCAGAAGTGTGTATGCATGGGAGGCAGATGTCTGCTACCCACTCGGACATGGGAGTTGGAACCTAGCTACAGTCCTATTGAAGAAGGATGTTGGAAACCGCTGTATTCAACTCAGATACACGGGAGTTCAGGCCCAAAGCTTACACATGCTTTTCCCACAACCTATCCCAGCCAGTAACATAAGGAGGTTAGCAGTTACGTCTACAGTCAGGCAGGATGCGGGAGGGTTCTGCCCTGTCCTCAGCTCTCACAGGGAAGCATGCCTAGAAGCCAGCTCTCTACTAGCTGCATTCTTATGACAGTGTGAAGGTAGCAGTATTCTGAGTAAGGATGTTCCCAGATTACCACTCTACTGCACCTGGAGATACCGTCAAGCTGTGCATTGTTAACTTGCGTCTCAGAAGCCTGTGGCAAAAGTCTCTGGTGAAGACGTGGGAAACTCACTCTGCAGGCAGTGTGGAACTGTGAGGGACTGAGGATGAGCTCAGCTCTCAGAAGTAAGATGCTTTTGGACAAGTCGTTAGCTACATTCTCACATATATTGAACTTAGTATGTAGCACCAGTCTACCTCAGGAATTACTAGGAAATCGCTGGATTGAGCTTGGAGGCACTAGTCTTGTGTGCCTGGAGACTCCAATTACCTTTCCCAACACTGCCGTCACGCAGCAGGTCTAGGCCTTTCAGAAGCGAAGGGTAACAGCAGGCAGGATGTGGAGGTACAGGCCGTAAGCTCAACTCTCAGAAGTAAGCATGGGAGGCAGATGTCTGCTACCCACTAGTACATGGGAGTAGGAACCTAGCTACACTCTGATTTGAGATGTCCATTTGAAAACGCTGTATTCAACTCAGGTACACGTGAGTTCAGGCTCAATGGTTACACATACTATTCCCCCAACCTCTCCCAGCAACTAAAATAAGGATGTTAGCAGCTACGTCTACAGTCAGGCAGGATGCAGGAGGGTTCTGCCCTGACCTCAGCTCTCACAGGGAAGCATGCCTAGAAGCCAGCTCTCAACTAGCTGCGTTCTTATCGCAGTGAGAAGGTAGCAGTATTCTGAGTCAGGAGGTTCCAAGATTACCACTGTACTGCACCTGGAGAAACCGGCCAGGTCTGCATTGTTAAGTTGCGTCTCACAAGCCTCTGGGAAGCGTCTCTGGTGGAGACGTGCGAAACTCACTCTGCAGGCAGTGTGGAACTCTGAGGGCCTGAGGGTCAGCTCAACTCTCAGAAGTAAGATGCTTTTGGACAAGGCGTTAGCTACATTCTCACATATATTGAACTTAGTATGTAGCACCAGTCTACCACAGGAATTACTAGGAAATCGCTGGATTGAGCTTGGAGGCACTAGTCTTGTGTGCCTGGAGACTCCAATTACCTTTCCCAACACTGCCGTCACGCAGCAGGTCTAGGACTTTTAAAAGCGAAGGGTAACTGCAGGCAGGATGTGGAGGTACAGGCCGTAAGCTCAACTCTCAGAAGTAAGCATGGGAGGCAGATGTCTGCTACCCACTAGTACATGGGAGTAGGAACCTAGCTACACTCTGATTGGAGATGGCCGTTTGAAAACGCTGTATTCAACTCAGGTACACGTGAGTTCAGGCTCAATGGTTACACATACTATTCCCCCAACCTCTCCCAGCAACTAACATAAGGATGTTAGCAGCTACGTCTACAGTCAGGCAGGATGCGGGAGGGTTCTGCCCTGACCTCAGCTCTCACAGGGAAGCATGCCTAGAAGCCAGCTCTCAACTAGCTGCGTTCTTATCGCAGTGAGAAGGTAGCAGTATTCTGAGTCAGGAGGTTCCAAGATTACCACTGTACTGCACCTGGAGATACGGTGCAGGTCTGCATTGTTAAGTTGCGTCTCACAAGCCTTTGACAAACGTCTCTGGTGAAGACGTGCGAAACTCACTCTGCAGGCAGTGTGGAACTGTGAGGGACTGAGGGTGAGCTCAACTCTCAGCAGTAAGATGGTTTTGGACAAGGCGTTCAGCTACCTTCTCACATATGGAACTTAGTATGTAGCACCAGTCTACCCCAGGAATTACTGGGAAATCGCTGGATTGAGTTTGGAGGCACTAGTCTTGTGTGCCGGGAGATTCCAGTTACCTCTCCCAACACTTCGGTGAAGCAGCGAGCCTAGGCCTTTTGGAAGCGAAAGTTAGGTGCAGGCAGGAGGTAGGGTTACAGGCCGTAAGCTCAACTCTCAGAAGTAAGCATGGGAGGCAGATGTCTGTTACCCACTAGTACATGGTAGTAGGAACCTAGCTACACTCTGATTTGAGATGTCCATTTGAAAACGCTGTATTCAACTCAGGTACACGTGAGTTCAGGCTCAATGGTTACACATACTATTCCCCCAACCTCTCCCAGCAACTAACATAAGGATGTTAGCAGCTACGTCTACAGTCAGGCAGGATGCGGGAGGGTTCTGCCCTGACCTCAGCTCTCACAGGGAAGCATGCCTAGAAGCCAGCTCTCAACTAGCTGCGTTCTTATCGCAGTGAGAAGGTAGCAGTATTCTGAGTCAGGAGGTTCCAAGATTACCACTGTACTGCACCTGGAGAAACCGGCCAGGTCTGCATTGTTAAGTTGCGTCTCACAAGCCTCTGGGAAGCGTCTCTGGTGGAGACGTGCGAAACTCACTCTGCAGGCAGTGTGGAACTCTGAGGGCCTGAGGGTGAGCTCAACTCTCAGAAGTAAGATGCTTTTGGACAAGGCGTTAGCTACATTCTCACATATATTGAACTTAGTATGTAGCACCAGTCTACCACAGGAATTACTAGGAAATCGCTGGATTGAGCTTGGAGGCACTAGTCTTGTGTGCCTGGAGACTCCAATTACCTTTCCCAACACTGCCGTCACGCAGCAGGTCTAGGACTTTTAAAAGCGAAGGGTAACTGCAGGCAGGATGTGGAGGTACAGGCCGTAAGCTCAACTCTCAGAAGTAAGCATGGGAGGCAGATGTCTGCTACCCACTAGTACATGGGAGTAGGAACCTAGCTACACTCTGATTGGAGATGGCCGTTTGAAAACGCTGTATTCAACTCAGGTACACGTGAGTTCAGGCTCAATGGTTACACATACTATTCCCCCAACCTCTCCCAGCAACTAACATAAGGATGTTAGCAGCTACGTCTACAGTCAGGCAGGATGCGGGAGGGTTCTGCCCTGACCTCAGCTCTCACAGGGAAGCATGCCTAGAATCCAGCTCTCAACTAGCTGCGTTCTTATCGCAGTGAGAAGGTAGCAGTATTCTGAGTCAGGAGGTTCCAAGATTACCACTGTACTGCACCTGGAGATACGGTGCAGGTCTGCATTGTTAAGTTGCGTCTCACAAGCCTTTGACAAACGTCTCTGGTGAAGACGTGCGAAACTCTCTCTGCAGGCAGTGTGGAACTGTGAGGGACTGAGGGTGAGCTCAACTCTCAGCAGTAAGATGATTTTGGACAAGGCGTTCAGCTACCTTCTCACATATGGAACTTAGTATGTAGCACCAGTCTACCCCAGGAATTACTGGGAAATCGCTGGATTGAGTTTGGAGGCACTAGTCTTGTGTGCCGGGAGATTCCAGTTACCTCTCCCAACACTTCGGTGAAGCAGCGAGCCTAGGCCTTTTGGAAGCGAAAGGTAGGTGCAGGCAGGAGGTAGGGTTACAGGCCATAAGCTCAACTCTCAGAAGTGTGTATGCATGGGAGGCAGATGTCTGCTACCCACTCGTACATGCGAGTGGGAACCTAGCTACACTCTGATGAAGAAGGACTTTGGAAATCGCTGTATTCAACTCAGATACACGTGGGTTCAGGCACAACGATTCCACATGCTTTTCTCACAACCTTTCCCTGCCACTAACATGAGGACGTTAGCAGCTCCTTCTACAGTCAAGCAGGATGCGGGAGGGTTGTGCCCTGTCCTTAGCTCTCACAGGGAAGCATGCCTTGAAGCCAGCTGTCAACTAGCTGCATTGTTATGGCAGGGTGAAGGTAGCAGTATTCTGAGACAGGAGGTTCCCAGATTACCACTCTACTGCACCTGGAGATACCCTCCAGGTCTGCATTGTGAACTTGCGTCTCAGAAGCCTCTGGCAAAAGTCTCGGTTGAAGACGTGCGAAACTCACTCTGCAGGCAGTGTGGAACTGTGAGGGACTGAGGGTGAGCTCAACTCTCAGAAGTAAGATGTTTTTGGACAAGACGTTCAACTACCTACTCACGTATGGAACTTAGTATGTAGCACCAGTCTACCCCAGGAATTACTAGGAAATCGCTTGATTGAGCTTGGAGGCACTCGTCTTGTGTGCCGGGAGATTCCAATTACCTCTCCCAACACTTGCGTCAAGCAGCGAGCCTAGGCCTTTTGGAAGCGAAAGGTAGCGGCAGGCAGGATGTAGGGTTACAGGCCATAAGCTCAACTCTCAGAAGTGTGTATGCATGGGAGGCAGATGTCTGCTACCCACTCGGACATGGGAGTTGGAACCTAGCTACAGTCCTATTGAAGAAGGATGTTGGAAATCGCTGTATTCAACTCAGATACACGGGAGTTCAGGCCCAAAGCTTACACATGCTTTTCCCACAACCTATCCCAGCCAGTAACATAAGGAGGTTAGCAGGTACGTCTACAGTCAGGCAGGATGCGGGAGGGTTCTGCCCTGTCCTCAGCTCTCACAGGGAAGCATGCCTAGAAGCCAGCTCTCAACTAGCTGCATTCTTATGACAGTGTGAAGGTAGCAGTATTCTGAGTAAGGAGGTTCCCAGATTACCACTCTACTGCACCTGGAGATACCGTCCAGGTGTGCATTGTTAACTTGCGTCTCAGAAGCCTGTGGCAAAAGTCTCTGGTGAAGACGTGGGAAACTCACTCTGCAGGCAGTGTGGAACTGTGAGGGACTGAGGATGAGCTCAGCTCTCAGAAGTAAGATGCTTTTGGACAAGTCGTTAGCTACATTCTCACATATATTGAACTTAGTATGTAGCACCAGTCTACCTCAGGAATTACTAGGAAATCGCTGGATTGAGCTTGGAGGCACTAGTCTTGTGTGCCTGGAGACTCCAATTACCTTTCCCAACACTGCCGTCACGCAGCAGGTCTAGGCCTTTTAGAAGCGAAGGGTAACTGCAGGCAGGATGTGGAGGTACAGGCCGTAAGCTCAACTCTCAGAAGTAAGCATGGGAGGCAGATGTCTGCTACCCACTAGTACATGGGAGTAGGAACCTAGCTACAATCTGATTGGAGATGGCCGTTTGAAAACGCTGTATTCAACTCAGGTACACGTGAGTTCAGGCTCAATGGTTACACATACTATTCCCCCAACATCTCCCAGCAACTAACATAAGGATGTTAGCAGCTACGTCTACAGTCAGGCAGGATGCGGGAGGGTTCTGCCCTGACCTCAGCTCTCACAGGGAAGCATGCCTAGAAGCCAGCTCTCAACTAGCTGCGTTCTTATCGCAGTGAGAAGGTAGCAGTATTCTGAGTCAGGAGGTTCCAAGATTACCACTGTACTGCACCTGGAGATACGGTGCAGGTCTGCATTGTTAAGTTGCGTCTCACAAGCCTTTGACAAACGTCTCTGGTGAAGACGTGCGAAACTCACTCTGCAGGCAGTGTGGAACTGTGAGGGACTGAGGGTGAGCTCAACTCTCAGAAGTAAGATGTTTTTGGACAAGGCGTTCAACTACCTACTCACGTATGGAACTTAGTATGTAGCACCAGTCTACCCCAGGAATTACTAGGAAATCGCTTGATTGAGCTTGGAGGCACTCGTCTTGTGTGCCGGGAGATTCCAGTTACCTCTCCCAACACTTGCGTCAAGCAGCGAGCCTAGGCCTTTTGGAAGCGAAAGGTAGCGGCAGGCAGGATGTAGGGTTACAGGCCATAAGCTCAACTCTCAGAAGTGTGTATGCATGGGAGGCAGATGTCTGCTACCCACTCGGACATGGGAGTTGGAACCTAGCTACAGTCCTATTGAAGAAGGATGTTGGAAATCGCTGTATTCAACTCAGATACACGGGAGTTCAGGCCCAAAGCTTACACATGCTTTTCCCACAACCTATCCCAGCCAGTAACATAAGGAGGTTAGCAGTTACGTCTACAGTCAGGCAGGATGCGGGAGGGTTCTGCCCTGTCCTCAGCTCTCACAGGGAAGCATGCCTAGAAGCCAGCTCTCAACTAGCTGCATTCTTATGACAGTGTGAAGGTAGCAGTATTCTGAGTAAGGATGTTCCCAGATTACCACTCTACTGCACCTGGAGATACCGTCAAGCTGTGCATTGTTAACTTGCGTCTCAGAAGCCTGTGGCAAAAGTCTCTGGTGAAGACGTGGGAAACTCACTTTGCAGGCAGTGTGGAACTGTGAGGGACTGAGGATGAGCTCAGCTCTCAGAAGTAAGATGCTTTTGGACAAGTCGTTAGCTACATTCTCACATATATTGAACTTAGTATGTAGCACCAGTCTACCTCAGGAATTACTAGGAAATCGCTGGATTGAGCTTGGAGGCACTAGTCTTGTGTGCCTGGAGACTCCAATTACCTTTCCCAACACTGCCGTCACGCAGCAGGTCTAGGCCTTTCAGAAGCGAAGGGTAACAGCAGGCAGGATGTGGAGGTACAGGCCGTAAGCTCAACTCTCAGAAGTAAGCATGGGAGGCAGATGTCTGCTACCCACTAGTACATGGGAGTAGGAACCTAGCTACACTCTGATTTGAGATGTCCATTTGAAAACGCTGTATTCAACTCAGGTACACGTGAGTTCAGGCTCAATGGTTACACATACTATTCCCCCAACCTCTCCCAGCAACTAAAATAAGGATGTTAGCAGCTACGTCTACAGTCAGGCAGGATGCAGGAGGGTTCTGCCCTGACCTCAGCTCTCACAGGGAAGCATGCCTAGAAGCCAGCTCTCAACTAGCTGCGTTCTTATCGCAGTGAGAAGGTAGCAGTATTCTGAGTCAGGAGGTTCCAAGATTACCACTGTACTGCACCTGGAGAAACCGGCCAGGTCTGCATTGTTAAGTTGCGTCTCACAAGCCTCTGGGAAGCGTCTCTGGTGGAGACGTGCGAAACTCACTCTGCAGGCAGTGTGGAACTCTGAGGGCCTGAGGGTCAGCTCAACTCTCAGAAGTAAGATGCTTTTGGACAAGGCGTTAGCTACATTCTCACATATATTGAACTTAGTATGTAGCACCAGTCTACCACAGGAATTACTAGGAAATCGCTGGATTGAGCTTGGAGGCACTAGTCTTGTGTGCCTGGAGACTCCAATTACCTTTCCCAACACTGCCGTCACGCAGCAGGTCTAGGACTTTTAAAAGCGAAGGGTAACTGCAGGCAGGATGTGGAGGTACAGGCCGTAAGCTCAACTCTCAGAAGTAAGCATGGGAGGCAGATGTCTGCTACCCACTAGTACATGGGAGTAGGAACCTAGCTACACTCTGATTGGAGATGGCCGTTTGAAAACGCTGTATTCAACTCAGGTACACGTGAGTTCAGGCTCAATGGTTACACATACTATTCCCCCAACCTCTCCCAGCAACTAACATAAGGATGTTAGCAGCTACGTCTACAGTCAGGCAGGATGCGGGAGGGTTCTGCCCTGACCTCAGCTCTCACAGGGAAGCATGCCTAGAATCCAGCTCTCAACTAGCTGCGTTCTTATCGCAGTGAGAAGGTAGCAGTATTCTGAGTCAGGAGGTTCCAAGATTACCACTGTACTGCACCTGGAGATACGGTGCAGGTCTGCATTGTTAAGTTGCGTCTCACAAGCCTTTGACAAACGTCTCTGGTGAAGACGTGCGAAACTCTCTCTGCAGGCAGTGTGGAACTGTGAGGGACTGAGGGTGAGCTCAACTCTCAGCAGTAAGATGATTTTGGACAAGGCGTTCAGCTACCTTCTCACATATGGAACTTAGTATGTAGCACCAGTCTACCCCAGGAATTACTGGGAAATCGCTGGATTGAGTTTGGAGGCACTAGTCTTGTGTGCCGGGAGATTCCAGTTACCTCTCCCAACACTTCGGTGAAGCAGCGAGCCTAGGCCTTTTGGAAGCGAAAGGTAGGTGCAGGCAGGAGGTAGGGTTACAGGCCATAAGCTCAACTCTCAGAAGTGTGTATGCATGGGAGGCAGATGTCTGCTACCCACTCGTACATGCGAGTGGGAACCTAGCTACACTCTGATGAAGAAGGACTTTGGAAATCGCTGTATTCAACTCAGATACACGTGGGTTCAGGCACAACGATTCCACATGCTTTTCTCACAACCTTTCCCTGCCACTAACATGAGGACGTTAGCAGCTCCTTCTACAGTCAAGCAGGATGCGGGAGGGTTGTGCCCTGTCCTTAGCTCTCACAGGGAAGCATGCCTTGAAGCCAGCTGTCAACTAGCTGCATTGTTATGGCAGGGTGAAGGTAGCAGTATTCTGAGACAGGAGGTTCCCAGATTACCACTCTACTGCACCTGGAGATACCCTCCAGGTCTGCATTGTGAACTTGCGTCTCAGAAGCCTCTGGCAAAAGTCTCGGTTGAAGACGTGCGAAACTCACTCTGCAGGCAGTGTGGAACTGTGAGGGACTGAGGGTGAGCTCAACTCTCAGAAGTAAGATGTTTTTGGACAAGACGTTCAACTACCTACTCACGTATGGAACTTAGTATGTAGCACCAGTCTACCCCAGGAATTACTAGGAAATCGCTTGATTGAGCTTGGAGGCACTCGTCTTGTGTGCCGGGAGATTCCAATTACCTCTCCCAACACTTGCGTCAAGCAGCGAGCCTAGGCCTTTTGGAAGCGAAAGGTAGCGGCAGGCAGGATGTAGGGTTACAGGCCATAAGCTCAACTCTCAGAAGTGTGTATGCATGGGAGGCAGATGTCTGCTACCCACTCGGACATGGGAGTTGGAACCTAGCTACAGTCCTATTGAAGAAGGATGTTGGAAATCGCTGTATTCAACTCAGATACACGGGAGTTCAGGCCCAAAGCTTACACATGCTTTTCCCACAACCTATCCCAGCCAGTAACATAAGGAGGTTAGCAGGTACGTCTACAGTCAGGCAGGATGCGGGAGGGTTCTGCCCTGTCCTCAGCTCTCACAGGGAAGCATGCCTAGAAGCCAGCTCTCAACTAGCTGCATTCTTATGACAGTGTGAAGGTAGCAGTATTCTGAGTAAGGAGGTTCCCAGATTACCACTCTACTGCACCTGGAGATACCGTCCAGGTGTGCATTGTTAACTTGCGTCTCAGAAGCCTGTGGCAAAAGTCTCTGGTGAAGACGTGGGAAACTCACTCTGCAGGCAGTGTGGAACTGTGAGGGACTGAGGATGAGCTCAGCTCTCAGAAGTAAGATGCTTTTGGACAAGTCGTTAGCTACATTCTCACATATATTGAACTTAGTATGTAGCACCAGTCTACCTCAGGAATTACTAGGAAATCGCTGGATTGAGCTTGGAGGCACTAGTCTTGTGTGCCTGGAGACTCCAATTACCTTTCCCAACACTGCCGTCACGCAGCAGGTCTAGGCCTTTTAGAAGCGAAGGGTAACTGCAGGCAGGATGTGGAGGTACAGGCCGTAAGCTCAACTCTCAGAAGTAAGCATGGGAGGCAGATGTCTGCTACCCACTAGTACATGGGAGTAGGAACCTAGCTACAATCTGATTGGAGATGGCCGTTTGAAAACGCTGTATTCAACTCAGGTACACGTGAGTTCAGGCTCAATGGTTACACATACTATTCCCCCAACATCTCCCAGCAACTAACATAAGGATGTTAGCAGCTACGTCTACAGTCAGGCAGGATGCGGGAGGGTTCTGCCCTGACCTCAGCTCTCACAGGGAAGCATGCCTAGAAGCCAGCTCTCAACTAGCTGCGTTCTTATCGCAGTGAGAAGGTAGCAGTATTCTGAGTCAGGAGGTTCCAAGATTACCACTGTACTGCACCTGGAGATACGGTGCAGGTCTGCATTGTTAAGTTGCGTCTCACAAGCCTTTGACAAACGTCTCTGGTGAAGACGTGCGAAACTCACTCTGCAGGCAGTGTGGAACTGTGAGGGACTGAGGGTGAGCTCAACTCTCAGAAGTAAGATGTTTTTGGACAAGGCGTTCAACTACCTACTCACGTATGGAACTTAGTATGTAGCACCAGTCTACCCCAGGAATTACTAGGAAATCGCTTGATTGAGCTTGGAGGCACTCGTCTTGTGTGCCGGGAGATTCCAGTTACCTCTCCCAACACTTGCGTCAAGCAGCGAGCCTAGGCCTTTTGGAAGCGAAAGGTAGCGGCAGGCAGGATGTAGGGTTACAGGCCATAAGCTCAACTCTCAGAAGTGTGTATGCATGGGAGGCAGATGTCTGCTACCCACTCGGACATGGGAGTTGGAACCTAGCTACAGTCCTATTGAAGAAGGATGTTGGAAATCGCTGTATTCAACTCAGATACACGGGAGTTCAGGCCCAAAGCTTACACATGCTTTTCCCACAACCTATCCCAGCCAGTAACATAAGGAGGTTAGCAGTTACGTCTACAGTCAGGCAGGATGCGGGAGGGTTCTGCCCTGTCCTCAGCTCTCACAGGGAAGCATGCCTAGAAGCCAGCTCTCAACTAGCTGCATTCTTATGACAGTGTGAAGGTAGCAGTATTCTGAGTAAGGATGTTCCCAGATTACCACTCTACTGCACCTGGAGATACCGTCAAGCTGTGCATTGTTAACTTGCGTCTCAGAAGCCTGTGGCAAAAGTCTCTGGTGAAGACGTGGGAAACTCACTTTGCAGGCAGTGTGGAACTGTGAGGGACTGAGGATGAGCTCAGCTCTCAGAAGTAAGATGCTTTTGGACAAGTCGTTAGCTACATTCTCACATATATTGAACTTAGTATGTAGCACCAGTCTACCTCAGGAATTACTAGGAAATCGCTGGATTGAGCTTGGAGGCACTAGTCTTGTGTGCCTGGAGACTCCAATTACCTTTCCCAACACTGCCGTCACGCAGCAGGTCTAGGCCTTTCAGAAGCGAAGGGTAACAGCAGGCAGGATGTGGAGGTACAGGCCGTAAGCTCAACTCTCAGAAGTAAGCATGGGAGGCAGATGTCTGCTACCCACTAGTACATGGGAGTAGGAACCTAGCTACACTCTGATTTGAGATGTCCATTTGAAAACGCTGTATTCAACTCAGGTACACGTGAGTTCAGGCTCAATGGTTACACATACTATTCCCCCAACCTCTCCCAGCAACTAAAATAAGGATGTTAGCAGCTACGTCTACAGTCAGGCAGGATGCAGGAGGGTTCTGCCCTGACCTCAGCTCTCACAGGGAAGCATGCCTAGAAGCCAGCTCTCAACTAGCTGCGTTCTTATCGCAGTGAGAAGGTAGCAGTATTCTGAGTCAGGAGGTTCCAAGATTACCACTGTACTGCACCTGGAGAAACCGGCCAGGTCTGCATTGTTAAGTTGCGTCTCACAAGCCTCTGGGAAGCGTCTCTGGTGGAGACGTGCGAAACTCACTCTGCAGGCAGTGTGGAACTCTGAGGGCCTGAGGGTCAGCTCAACTCTCAGAAGTAAGATGCTTTTGGACAAGGCGTTAGCTACATTCTCACATATATTGAACTTAGTATGTAGCACCAGTCTACCACAGGAATTACTAGGAAATCGCTGGATTGAGCTTGGAGGCACTAGTCTTGTGTGCCTGGAGACTCCAATTACCTTTCCCAACACTGCCGTCACGCAGCAGGTCTATGACTTTTAAAAGCGAAGGGTAACTGCAGGCAGGATGTGGAGGTACAGGCCGTAAGCTCAACTCTCAGAAGTAAGCATGGGAGGCAGATGTCTGCTACCCACTAGTACATGGGAGTAGGAACCTAGCTACACTCTGATTGGAGATGGCCGTTTGAAAACGCTGTATTCAACTCAGGTACACGTGAGTTCAGGCTCAATGGTTACACATACTATTCCCCCAACCTCTCCCAGCAACTAACATAAGGATGTTAGCAGCTACGTCTACAGTCAGGCAGGATGCAGGAGGGTTCTGCCCTGACCTCAGCTCTCACAGGGAAGCATGCCTAGAAGCCAGCTCTCAACTAGCTGCGTTCTTATCGCAGTGAGAAGGTAGCAGTATTCTGAGTCAGGAGGTTCCAAGATTACCACTGTACTGCACCTGGAGAAACCGGCCAGGTCTGCATTGTTAAGTTGCGTCTCACAAGCCTCTGGGAAGCGTCTCTGGTGGAGACGTGCGAAACTCACTCTGCAGGCAGTGTGGAACTCTGAGGGCCTGAGGGTCAGCTCAACTCTCAGAAGTAAGATGCTTTTGGACAAGGCGTTAGCTACATTCTCACATATATTGAACTTAGTATGTAGCACCAGTCTACCACAGGAATTACTAGGAAATCGCTGGATTGAGCTTGGAGGCACTAGTCTTGTGTGCCTGGAGACTCCAATTACCTTTCCCAACACTGCCGTCACGCAGCAGGTCTAGGACTTTTAAAAGCGAAGGGTAACTGCAGGCAGGATGTGGAGGTACAGGCCGTAAGCTCAACTCTCAGAAGTAAGCATGGGAGGCAGATGTCTGCTACCCACTAGTACATGGGAGTAGGAACCTAGCTACACTCTGATTGGAGATGGCCGTTTGAAAACGCTGTATTCAACTCAGGTACACGTGAGTTCAGGCTCAATGGTTACACATACTATTCCCCCAACCTCTCCCAGCAACTAACATAAGGATGTTAGCAGCTACGTCTACAGTCAGGCAGGATGCGGGAGGGTTCTGCCCTGACCTCAGCTCTCACAGGGAAGCATGCCTAGAATCCAGCTCTCAACTAGCTGCGTTCTTATCGCAGTGAGAAGGTAGCAGTATTCTGAGTCAGGAGGTTCCAAGATTACCACTGTACTGCACCTGGAGATACCGCGCAGGTCTGCATTGTTAGGTTGCGTCTCACAAGCCTTTGACAAACGTCTCTGGTGAAGACGTGCGAAACTCACTCTGCAGGCAGTGTGGAACTGTGAGGGACTGAGGGTGAGCTCAACTCTCAGCAGTAAGATGATTTTGGACAAGGCGTTCAGCTACCTTCTCACATATGGAACTTAGTATGTAGCACCAGTCTACCCCAGGAATTACTGGGAAATCGCTGGATTGAGTTTGGAGGCACTAGTCTTGTGTGCCGGGAGATTCCAGTTACCTCTCCCAACACTTCGGTGAAGCAGCGAGCCTAGGCCTTTTGGAAGTGAAAGGTAGCTGCAGGCAGGAGGTAGGGTTACAGCCCATAAGCTCAACTCTCAGAAGTGTGTATGCATGGGAGGCAGATGTCTGCTACCCACTCGTACATGCGAGTGGGAACCTAGCTACACTCTGATGAAGAAGGACTTTGGAAATCGCTGTATTCAACTCAGATACACGTGGGTTCAGGCACAACGATTCCACATGCTTTTCTCACAACCTTTCCCTGCCACTAACATGAGGACGTTAGCAGCTCCTTCTACAGTCAAGCAGGATGCGGGAGGGTTGTGCCCTGTCCTTAGCTCTCACAGGGAAGCATGCCTTGAAGCCAGCTGTCAACTGGCTGCATTGTTATGGCAGGGTGAAGGTAGCAGTATTCTGAGACAGGAGGTTCCCAGATTACCACTCTACTGCACCTGGAGATACCCTCCAGGTCTGCATTGTGAACTTGCGTCTCAGAAGCCTCTGGCAAAAGTCTCGGTTGAAGACGTGCGAAACTCACTCTGCAGGCAGTGTGGAACTGTGAGGGACTGAGGGTGAGCTCAACTCTCAGAAGTAAGATGTTTTTGGACAAGGCGTTCAACTACCTACTCACGTATGGAACTTAGTATGTAGCACCAGTCTACCCCAGGAATTACTAGGAAATCGCTTGATTGAGCTTGGAGGCACTCGTCTTGTGTGCCGGGAGATTCCAATTACCTCTCCCAACACTTGCGTCAAGCAGCGAGCCTAGGCCTTTTGGAAGTGAAAGGTAGCGGCAGGCAGGATGTAGGGTTACAGGCCATAAGCTCAACTCTCAGTAGTGTGTATGCATGGGAGGCAGATGTCTGCTACGCACTCGGACATGGGAGTTGGAACCTAGCTACAGTCCTATTGAAGAAGGATGTTGGAAATCGCTGTATTCAACTCAGATACACGGGAGTTCAGGCCCAAAGCTTACACATGCTTTTCCCACAACCTATCCCAGCCACTAACATAAGGAGGTTAGCAGGTACGTCTACAGTCAGGCAGGATGCGGGAGGGTTCTGCCCTGTCCTCAGCTCTCACAGGGAAGCATGCCTAGAAGCCAGCTCTCAACTAGCTGCATTCTTATGACAGTGTGAAGTTAGCAGTATTCTGAGTAAGGAGGTTCCCAGATTACCACTCTACTGCACCTGGAGATACCGTCCAGGTGTGCATTGTTAACTTGCGTCTCAGAAGCCTGTGGCAAAAGTCTCTGGTGAAGACGTGGGAAACTCACTCTGCAGGCAGTGTGGAACTGTGAGGGACTGAGGATGAGCTCAGCTCTCAGAAGTAAGATGCTTTTGGACAAGTCGTTAGCTACATTCTCACATATATTGAACTTAGTATGTAGCACCAGTCTACCTCAGGAATTACTAGGAAATCGCTGGATTGAGCTTGGAGGCACTAGTCTTGTGTGCCTGGAGACTCCACTTACCTCTCCCAACACTGCCGTCACGCAGCAGGTCTAGGCCGTTTAGAAGCGAAGGGTACCTGCAGGCAGGATATGGAGGTACAGGCCGAAGCTCAACTCTCAGAAGTATGCATGGGAGGAAGATGTCTACTACCCACTAGTACATGGGAGTAGGAACCTAGCTACACTCTGATTGAGGAAGGCCGTTGGAAAACGCTCTATTCAACTCAGGTACACGTGAGTTCAGGCTCAATGCTTACACATGCTATTCCCCCAACCTCTCCCAGCAACTAACATAAGGATGTTAGCAGCTACGTCTACAGTCAGGCAGGATGCGGGAGGGTTCTGCCCTGACCTCAGCTCTCACAGGGAAGCATGCCTAGAATCCAGCTCTCAACTAGCTGCGTTCTTATCGCAGTGAGAAGGTAGCAGTATTCTGAGTCAGGAGGTTCCAAGATTACCACTGTACTGCACCTGGAGATACCGTGCAGGTCTGCATTGTTAAGTTGCGTCTCACAAGCCTTTGACAAACGTCTCTGGTGAAGACGTGCGAAACTCACTCTGCAGGCAGTGTGGAACTGTGAGGGACTGAGGGTGAGCTCAACTCTCAGCAGTAAGATGATTTTGGACAAGGCGTTCAGCTACCTTCTCACATATGGAACTTAGTATGTAGCACCAGTCTACCCCAGGAATTACTGGGAAATCGCTGGATTGAGTTTGGAGGCACTAGTCTTGTGTGCCGGGAGATTCCAGTTACCTCTCCCAACACTTCGGTGAAGCAGCGAGCCTAGGCCTTTTGGAAGCGAAAGGTAGCTGCAGGCAGGAGGTAGGGTTACAGGCCATAAGCTCAACTCTCAGAAGTGTGTATGCATGGGAGGCAGATGTCTGCTACCCACTCGTACATGCGAGTGGGAACCTAGCTACACTCTGATGAAGAAGGACTTTGGAAATCGCTGTATTCAACTCAGATACACGTGGGTTCAGGCACAACGATTCCACATGCTTTTCTCACAACCTTTCCCTGCCACTAACATGAGGACGTTAGCAGCTCCTTCTACAGTCAAGCAGGATGCGGGAGGGTTGTGCCCTGTCCTTAGCTCTCACAGGGAAGCATGCCTTGAAGCCAGCTGTCAACTAGCTGCATTGTTATGGCAGGGTGAAGGTAGCAGTATTCTGAGACAGGAGGTTCCCAGATTACCACTCTACTGCACCTGGAGATACCCTCCAGGTCTGCATTGTGAACTTGCGTCTCAGAAGCCTCTGGCAAAAGTCTCGGTTGAAGACGTGCGAAACTCACTCTGCAGGCAGTGTGGAACTGTGAGGGACTGAGGGTGAGCTCAACTCTCAGAAGTAAGATGTTTTTGGACAAGGCGTTCAACTACCTACTCACGTATGGAACTTAGTATGTAGCACCAGTCTACCCCAGGAATTACTAGGAAATCGCTTGATTGAGCTTGGAGGCACTCGTCTTGTGTGCCGGGAGATTCCAATTACCTCTCCCAACACTTGCGTCAAGCAGCGAGCCTAGGCCTTTTGGAAGCGAAAGGTAGCGGCAGGCAGGATGTAGGGTTACAGGCCATAAGCTCAACTCTCAGAAGTGTGTATGCATGGGAGGCAGATGTCTGCTACGCACTCGGACATGGGAGTTGGAACCTAGCTACAGTCCTATTGAAGAAGGATGTTGGAAATCGCTGTATTCAACTCAGATACACGGGAGTTCAGGCTCAAAGCTTACACATGCTTTTCCCACAACCTATCCCAGCCACTAATATAAGGATGTTAGCAGGTACGTCTACAGTCAGGCAGGATGCGGGAGGGTTCTGCCCTGTCCTCAGCTCTCACAGGGAAGCATGCCTAGAAGCCAGCTCTCAACTAGCTGCATTCTTATGACAGTGTGAAGGTAGCAGTATTCTGAGTAAGGAGGTTCCAAGATTACCACTCTACTGCACCTGGAGATACCGTCCAGGTGTGCATTGTTAACTTGCGTCTCAGAAGCCTGTGGCAAAAGTCTCTGGTGAAGACGTGGGAAACTCACTCTGCAGGCAGTGTGGAACTGTGAGGGACTGAGGATGAGCTCAGCTCTCAGAAGTAAGATGCTTTTGGACAAGTCGTTAGCTACATTCTCACATATATTGAACTTAGTATGTAGCACCAGTCTACCTCAGGAATTACTAGGAAATCGCTGGATTGAGCTTGGAGGCACTAGTCTTGTGTGCCTGGAGACTCCACTTACCTCTCCCAACACTGCCGTCACGCAGCAGGTCTAGGCCGTTTAGAAGCGAAGGGTACCTGCAGGCAGGATATGGAGGTACAGGCCGAAGCTCAACTCACAGAAGTATGCATGGGAGGCAGATGTCTACTACCCACTAGTACATGGGAGTAGGAACCTAGCTACACTCTGATTGAAAAAGGCCGTTGGAAAACGCTCTATTCAACTCAGGTACACGTGAGTTCAGGCTCAATGCTTACACATGCTATTCCCCCAACCTCTCCCAGCAACTAACATAAGGATGTTAGCAGCTACGTCTACAGTCAGGCAGGATGCGGGAGGGTTCTGCCCCGACCTCAGCTCTCACAAGAAAGCATGCCTAGAAGCCAGCTCTCAACTAGCTGCGTTCTTATCGCAGTGAGAAGGTAGCAGTATTCTGAGTCAGGAGGTTCCAAGATTACCACTGTACTGCACCTGGAGATACCGTCCAGGTCTGCATTGTTAAGTTGCGTCTCACAAGCCTTTGACAAACGTCTCTGGTGAAGACGTGCGAAACTCACTCTGCAGGCAGTGTGGAACTGTGAGGGACTGAGGGTGAGCTCAACTCTCAGCAGTAAGATGATTTTGGACAAGGCGTTCAGCTACCTTCTCACATATGGAACTTAGTATGTAGCACCAGTCTACCCCAGGAATTACTGGGAAATCGCTGGATTGAGTTTGGAGGCACTAGTCTTGTGTGCCGGGAGATTCCAGTTACCTCTCCCAACACTTCGGTGAAGCAGCGAGCCTAGGCCTTTTGGAAGCGAAAGGTAGCTGCAGGCAGGAGGTAGGGTTACAGGCCATAAGCTCAACTCTCAGAAGTGTGTATGCATGGGAGGCAGATGTCTGCTACCCACTCGTACATGCGAGTGGGAACCTAGCTACACTCTGATGAAGAAGGACTTTGGAAATCGCTGTATTCAACTCAGATACACGTGGGTTCAGGCACAACGATTCCACATGCTTTTCTCACAACCTTTCCCTGCCACTAACATGAGGACGTTAGCAGGTCCTTCTACAGTCAAGCAGGATGCCGGAGGGTTGTGCCCTGTCCTTAGCTCTCACAGGGAAGCATGCCTTGAAGCCAGCTGTCAACTAGCTGCATTGTTATGGCAGGGTGAAGGTAGCAGTATTCTGAGACAGGAGGTTCCCAGATTACCACTCTACTGCACCTGGAGATACCCTCCAGGTCTGCATTGTGAACTTGCGTCTCAGAAGCCTCTGGTAAAAGTCTCGGTTGAAGACGTGCGAAACTCACTCTGCAGGCAGTGTGGAACTGTGAGGGACTGAGGGTGAGCTCAACTCTCAGAAGTAAGATGTTTTTGGACAAGGCGTTCAACTACCTACTCACGTATGGAACTTAGTATGTAGCACCAGTCTACCCCAGGAATTACTAGGAAATCGCTTGATTGAGCTTGGAGGCACTCGTCTTGTGTGCCGGGAGATTCCAGTTACCTCTCCCAACACTTGCGTCAAGCAGCGAGCCTAGGCCTTTTGGAAGCGAAAGGTAGCGGCAGGCAGGATGTAGGGTTACAGGCCATAAGCTCAACTCTCAGAAGTGTGTATGCATGGGAGGCAGATGTCTGCTACCCACTCGGACATGGGAGTTGGAACCTAGCTACAGTCCTATTGAAGAAGGATGTTGGAAATCGCTGTATTCAACTCAGATACACGGGAGTTCAGGCCCAAAGCTTACACATGCTTTTCCCACAACCTATCCCAGCCAGTAACATAAGGAGGTTAGCAGGTACGTCTACAGTCAGGCAGGATGCGGGAGGGTTCTGCCCTGTCCTCAGCTCTCACAGGGAAGCATGCCTAGAAGCCAGCTCTCAACTAGCTGCATTCTTATGACAGTGTGAAGATAGCAGTATTCTGAGTAAGGAGGTTCCCAGATTACCACTCTACTGCACCTGGAGATACCGTCCAGCTGTGCATTGTTAACTTGCGTCTCAGAAGCCTGTGGCAAAAGTCTCTGGTGAAGACGTGGGAAACTCACTCTGCAGGCAGTGTGGAACTGTGAGGGACTGAGGATGAGCTCAGCTCTCAGAAGTAAGATGCTTTTGGACAAGTCGTTAGCTACATTCTCACATATATTGAACTTAGTATGTAGCAACAGTCTACCTCAGGAATTACTAGGAAATCGCTGGATTGAGCTTGGAGGCACTAGTCTTGTGTGCCTGGAGACTCCAATTACCTTTCCCAACACTGCCGTCACGCAGCAGGTCTAGGCCTTTCAGAAGCGAAGGGTAACAGCAGGCAGGATGTGGAGGTACAGGCCGTAAGCTCAACTCTCAGAAGTAAGCATGGGAGGCAGATGTCTGCTACCCACTCGGACATGGGAGTTGGAACCTAGCTACACTCTGATTTGAGATGTCCATTTGTAAACGCTGTATTCAACTCAGGTACACGTGAGTTCAGGCTCAATGGTTACACATACTATTCCCCCAACCTCTCCCAGCAACTAACATAAGGATGTTAGCAGCTACGTCTACAGTCAGGCAGGATGCAGGAGGGTTCTGCCCTGACCTCAGCTCTCACAGGGAAGCATGCCTAGAAGCCAGATCTCAACTAGCTGCGTTCTTATCGCAGTGAGAAGGTAGCAGTATTCTGAGTCAGGAGGTTCCAAGATTACCACTGTACTGCACCTGGAGAAACCGGCCAGGTCTGCATTGTTAAGTTGCGTCTCACAAGCCTCTGGGAAGCGTCTCTGGTGGAGACGTGCGAAACTCACTCTGCAGGCAGTGTGGAACTCTGAGGGCCTGAGGGTCAGCTCAACTCTCAGAAGAAAGATGCTTTTGGACAAGGCGTTAGCTACATTCTCACATATATTGAACTTAGTATGTAGCACCAGGCTACCACAGGAATTACTAGGAAATCGCTGGATTGAGCTTGGAGGCACTAGTCTTGTGTGCCTGGAGACTCCAATTACCTTTCCCAACACTGCCGTCACGCAGCAGGTCTAGGCCTTTTAGAAGCGAAGGGTAACTGCAGGCAGGATGTGGAGGTACAGGCCGTAAGCTCAACTCTCAGAAGTAAGCATGGGAGGCAGATGTCTGCTACCCACTAGTACATGGGAGTAGGAACCTAGCTACACTCTGATTGGAGATGGCCGTTTGAAAACGCTGTATTCAACTCAGGTACACGTGAGTTCAGGCTCAATGGTTACACATACTATTCCCCTAACCTCTCCCAGCAACTAACATAAGGATGTTAGCAGCTACGTCTACAGTCAGGCAGGATGCGGGAGGGTTCTGCCCTGTCCTCAGCTCTCACAGGAAAGCATGCCTAGAAGCCAGCTCTCAACTAGCTGCGTTCTTATCGCAGTGAGAAGGTAGCAGTATTCTGAGTCAGGAGGTTCCAAGATTACCACTGTACTGCACCTGGAGATACCGTCCAGGTCTGCATTGTTAAGTTGCGTCTCACAAGCCTTTGACAAACGTCTCTGGTGAAGACGTGCGAAACTCACTCTGCAGGCAGTGTGGAACTGTGAGGGACTGAGGGTGAGCTCAACTCTCAGCAGTAAGATGATTTTGGACAAGGCGTTCAGCTACCTTCTCACATATGGAACTTAGTATGTAGCACCAGTCTACCCCAGGAATTACTGGGAAATCGCTGGATTGAGTTTGGAGGCACTAGTCTTGTGTGCCGGGAGATTCCAGTTACCTCTCCCAACACTTCGGTGAAGCAGCGAGCCTAGGCCTTTTGGAAGCGAAAGGTAGCTGCAGGCAGGAGGTAGGGTTACAGGCCATAAGCTCAACTCTCAGAAGTGTGTATGCATGGGAGGCAGATGTCTGCTACCCACTCGTACATGCGAGTGGGAACCTAGCTACACTCTGATGAAGAAGGACTTTGGAAATCGCTGTATTCAACTCAGATACACGTGGGTTCAGGCACAACGATTCCACATGCTTTTCTCACAACCTTTCCCTGCCACTAACATGAGGACGTTAGCAGGTCCTTCTACAGTCAAGCAGGATGCCGGAGGGTTGTGCCCTGTCCTTAGCTCTCACAGGGAAGCATGCCTTGAAGCCAGCTGTCAACTAGCTGCATTGTTATGGCAGGGTGAAGGTAGCAGTATTCTGAGACAGGAGGTTCCCAGATTACCACTCTACTGCACCTGGAGATACCCTCCAGGTCTGCATTGTGAACTTGCGTCTCAGAAGCCTCTGGCAAAAGTCTCGGTTGAAGACCTGCGAAACTCACTCTGCAGGCAGTGTGGAACTGTGAGGGACTGAGGGTGAGCTCAACTCTCAGAAGTAAGATGTTTTTGGACAAGGCGTTCAACTACCTACTCACGTATGGAACTTAGTATGTAGCACCAGTCTACCCCAGGAATTACTAGGAAATCGCTTGATTGAGCTTGGAGGCACTCGTCTTGTGTGCCGGGAGATTCCAGTTACCTCTCCCAACACTTGCGTCAAGCAGCGAGCCTAGGCCTTTTGGAAGCGAAAGGTAGCGGCAGGCAGGATGTAGGGTTACAGGCCATAAGCTCAACTCTCAGAAGTGTGTATGCATGGGAGGCAGATGTCTGCTACGCACTCGGACATGGGAGTTGGAACCTAGCTACAGTCCTATTGAAGAAGGATGTTGGAAATCGCTGTATTCAACTCTGATACACCGGAGTTCAGGCCCAAAGCTTACACAAGCTTTTCCCACAACCTATCCCAGCCACTAACATAAGGAGGTTAGCAGGTACGTCTACAGTCAGGCAGGATGCGGGAGGGTTCTGCCCTGTCCTCAGCTCTCACAGGGAAGCATGCCTAGAAGCCAGCTCTCAACTAGCTGCATTCTTATGACAGTGTGAAGGTAGCAGTATTCTGAGTAAGGAGGTTCCCAGATTACCACTCTACTGCACCTGGAGATACCGTCCAGCTGTGCATTGTTAACTTGCGTCTCAGAAGCCTGTGGCAAAAGTCTCTGGTGAAGACGTGGGAAACTCACTCTGCAGGCAGTGTGGAACTGTGAGGGACTGAGGATGAGCTCAGCTCTCAGAAGTAAGATGCTTTTGGACAAGTCGTTAGCTACATTCTCACATATATTGAACTTAGTATGTAGCACCAGTCTACCTCAGGAATTACTAGGAAATCGCTGGATTGAGCTTGGAGGCACTAGTCTTGTGTGCCTGGAGACTCCAATTACCTTTCCCAACACTGCCGTCACGCAGCAGGTCTAGGCCTTTTAGAAGCGAAGGGTAACTGCAGGCAGGATGTGGAGGTACAGGCCGTAAGCTCAACTCTCAGAAGTAAGCATGGGAGGCAGATGTCTGCTACCCACTAGTACATGGGAGTAGGAACCTAGCTACACTCTGATTGGAGATGGCCGTTTGAAAACGCTGTATTCAACTCAGGTACACGTGAGTTCAGGCTCAATGCTTACACATGCTATTCCCCCAACCTCTCCCAGCAACTAACATAAGGATGTTAGCAGCTACGTCTACAGTCAGGCAGGATGCGGGAGGGTTCTGCCCTGACCTCAGCTCTCACAGGGAAGCATGCCTAGAATCCAGCTCTCAACTAGCTGCGTTCTTATCGCAGTGAGAAGGTAGCAGTATTCTGAGTCAGGAGGTTCCAAGATTACCACTGTACTGCACCTGGAGATACCGTGCAGGTCTGCATTGTTAAGTTGCGTCTCACAAGCCTTTGACAAACGTCTCTGGTGAACACTTGCGAAACTCACTCTGTAGGCAGTGTGGAACTGTGAGGGACTGAGGGTGAGCTCAACTCTCAGCAATAAGATGATTTTGGACAAGGCGTTCAGCTACCTTCTCACATATGGAACTTAGTATGTAGCACCAGTCTACCCCAGGAATTACTGGGAAATCGCTGGAATGAGTTTGGAGGCACTAGTCTTGTGTGCCGCGAGATTCCAGTTACCTCTCCCAACACTTCGGTGAAGCAGCGAGCCTAGGCCTTTTGGAAGCGAAAGGTAGCTGCAGGCAGGAGGTAGGGTTACAGGCCATAAGCTCAACTCTCAGAAGTGTGTATGCATGGGAGGCAGATGTCTGCTACCCACTCGTACATGCGAGTGGGAACCTAGCTACACTCTGATGAAGAAGGACTTTGGAAATCGCTGTATTCAACTCAGATACACGTGGGTTCAGGCACAACGATTCCACATGCTTTTCTCACAACCTTTCCCTGCCACTAACATGAGGACGTTAGCAGCTCCTTCTACAGTCAAGCAGGATGCGGGAGGGCTGTGCCCTGTCCTGAGCTGTCACAGGGAAGCATGCCTTGAAGCCAGCTGTCAACTAGCTGCATTGTTATGGCAGGGTGAAGGTAGCAGTATTCTGAGACAGGAGGTTCCCAGATTACCACTCTACTGCACCTGGAGATACCCTCCAGGTCTGCATTGTGAACTTGCGTCTCAGAAGCCTCTGGCAAAAGTCTCGGTTGAAGACGTGCGAAACTCACTCTGCAGGCAGTGTGGAATTGTGAGGGACTGAGGGTGAGCTCAACTCTCAGAAGTAAGATGTTTTTGGACAAGGCGTTCAACTACCTACTCACGTATGGAACTTAGTATGTAGCACCAGTCTACCCCAGGAATTACTGGGAAATCGCTGGATTGAGTTTGGAGGCACTAGTCTTGTGTGCCGGGAGATTCCAGTTACCTCTCCCAACACTTGCGTCAAGCAGCGAGCCTAGGCCTTTTGGAAGCGAAAGGTAGGTGCAGGCAGGAGGTAGGGTTACAGGCCATAAGCTCAACTCTCAGAAGTGTGTATGCATGGGAGGCAGATGTCTGCTACCCACTCGTACATGCGAGTGGGAACCTAGCTACACTCTGATGAAGAAGGACTTTGGAAATCGCTGTATTCAACTCAGATACACGTGGGTTCAGGCACAACGATTCCACATGCTTTTCTCACAACCTTTCCCTGCCACTAACATGAGGACGTTAGCAGCTCCTTCTACAGTCAAGCAGGATGCCGGAGGGTTGTGCCCTGTCCTTAGCTCTCACAGGGAAGCATGCCTTGAAGCCAGCTGTCAACTAGCTGCATTGTTATGGCAGGGTGAAGGTAGCAGTATTCTGAGACAGGAGGTTCCCAGATTACCACTCTACTGCACCTGGAGATACCCTCCAGGTCTGCATTGTGAACTTGCGTCTCAGAAGCCTCTGGCAAAAGTCTCGGTTGAAGACGTGCGAAACTCACTCTGCAGGCAGTGTGGAACTGTGAGGGACTGAGGGTGAGCTCAACTCTCAGAAGTAAGATGTTTTTGGACAAGGCGTTCAACTACCTACTCACGTATGGACTTAGTATGTAGCACCAGTCTACCCCAGGAATTACTAGGAAATCGCTTGATTGAGCTTGGAGGCACTCGTCTTGTGTGCCGGGAGATTCCAGTTACCTCTCCCAACACTTGCGTCAAGCAGCGAGCCTAGGCCTTTTGGAAGCGAAAGGTAGCGGCAGGCAGGATGTAGGGTTACAGGCCATAAGCTCAACTCTCAGAAGTGTGTATGCATGGGAGGCAGATGTCTGCTACCCACTCGGACATGGGAGTTGGAACCTAGCTACAGTCCTATTGAAGAAGGATGTTGGAAATCGCTGTATTCAACTCAGATACACGGGAGTTCAGGCCCAAAGCTTACACATGCTTTTCCCACAACCTATCCCAGCCAGTAACATAAGGAGGTTAGCAGGTACGTCTACAGTCAGGCAGGATGCGGGAGGGTTCTGCCCTGTCCTCAGCTCTCACAGGGAAGCATGCCTAGAAGCCAGCTCTCAACTAGCTGCATTCTTATGACAGTGTGAAGATAGCAGTATTCTGAGTAAGGAGGTTCCCAGATTACCACTCTACTGCACCTGGAGATACCGTCCAGCTGTGCATTGTTAACTTGCGTCTCAGAAGCCTGTGGCAAAAGTCTCTGGTGAAGACGTGGGAAACTCACTCTGCAGGCAGTGTGGAACTGTGAGGGACTGAGGATGAGCTCAGCTCTCAGAAGTAAGATGCTTTTGGACAAGTCGTTAGCTACATTCTCACATATATTGAACTTAGTATGTAGCAACAGTCTACCTCAGGAATTACTAGGAAATCGCTGGATTGAGCTTGGAGGCACTAGTCTTGTGTGCCTGGAGACTCCAATTACCTTTCCCAACACTGCCGTCACGCAGCAGGTCTAGGCCTTTCAGAAGCGAAGGGTAACAGCAGGCAGGATGTGGAGGTACAGGCCGTAAGCTCAACTCTCAGAAGTAAGCATGGGAGGCAGATGTCTGCTACCCACTCGGACATGGGAGTTGGAACCTAGCTACACTCTGATTTGAGATGTCCATTTGTAAACGCTGTATTCAACTCAGGTACACGTGAGTTCAGGCTCAATGGTTACACATACTATTCCCCCAACCTCTCCCAGCAACTAACATAAGGATGTTAGCAGCTACGTCTACAGTCAGGCAGGATGCAGGAGGGTTCTGCCCTGACCTCAGCTCTCACAGGGAAGCATGCCTAGAAGCCAGCTCTCAACTAGCTGCGTTCTTATCGCAGTGAGAAGGTAGCAGTATTCTGAGTCAGGAGGTTCCAAGATTACCACTGTACTGCACCTGGAGAAACCGGCCAGGTCTGCATTGTTAAGTTGCGTCTCACAAGCCTCTGGGAAGCGTCTCTGGTGGAGACGTGCGAAACTCACTCTGCAGGCAGTGTGGAACTCTGAGGGCCTGAGGGTGAGCTCAACTCTCAGAAGTAAGATGCTTTTGGACAAGGCGTTAGCTACATTCTCACATATATTGAACTTAGTATGTAGCACCAGGCTACCACAGGAATTACTAGGAAATCGCTGGATTGAGCTTGGAGGCACTAGTCTTGTGTGCCTGGAGACTCCACTTACCTCTCCCAACACTGCCGTCACGCAGCAGGTCTAGGCCGTTTAGTAGCGAAGGGTACCTGCAGGCAGGATATGGAGGTACAGACCGAAGCTCAACTCTCAGAAGTATGCATGGGAGGCAGATGTCTACTACCCACTAGTACATGGGAGTAGGAACCTAGCTACACTCTGATTGAAGAAGGCCGTTGGAAAACGCTCTATTCAACTCAGGTACACGTGAGTTCAGGCTCAATGCTTACACATGCTATTCCCCCAACCTCTACCAGCAACTAACATAAGGATGTTAGCAGCTACGTCTACAGTCAGGCAGGATGCGGGAGGGTTCGCCCTGACCTCAGCTTTCACAGGGAAGCATGCCTAGAATCCAGCTCTCAACTAGCTGCGTTCTTATCGCAGCGAGAAGGTAGCAGTATTCTGAGTCAGGAGGTTCCAAGATTACCACTGTACTGCACCTGGAGATACGGTGCAGGTCTGCATTGTTAAGTTGCGTCTCACAAGCCTTTGACAAACGTCTCTGGTGAAGACGTGCGAAACTCACTCTGCAGGCAGTGTGGAACTGTGAGGGACTGAGGGTGAGCTCAACTCTCAGCAGTAAGATGATTTTGGACAAGGCGTTCAGCTACCTTCTCACATATGGAACTTAGTATGTAGCACCAGTCTACCCCAGGAATTACTGGGAAATCGCTGGATTGAGTTTGGAGGCACTAGTCTTGTGTGCCGGGAGATTCCAGTTACCTCTCCCAACACTTCGGTGAAGCAGCGAGCCTAGGCCTTTTGGAAGCGAAAGGTAGGTGCAGGCAGGAGGTAGGGTTACAGGCCATAAGCTCAACTCTCAGAAGTGTGTATGCATGGGAGGCAGATGTCTGCTACCCACTCGTACATGCGAGTGGGAACCTAGCTACACTCTGATGAAGAAGGACTTTGGAAATCGCTGTATTCAACTCAGATACACGTGGGTTCAGGCACAAAGATTCCACATGCTTTTCTCACAACCTTTCCCTGCCACTAACATGAGGACGTTAGCAGCTCCTTCTACAGTCAAGCAGGATGCGGGAGGGTTGTGCCCTGTCCTTAGCTCTCACAGGGAAGCATGCCTTGAAGCCAGCTGTCAACTAGCTGCATTGTTATGGCAGGGTGAAGGTAGCAGTATTCTGAGACAGGAGGTTCCCAGATTACCACTCTACTGCACCTGGAGATACCCTCCAGGTCTGCATTGTGAACTTGCGTCTCAGAAGCCTCTGGCAAAAGTCTCGGTTGAAGACGTGCGAAACTCACTCTGCAGGCAGTGTGGAACTGTGAGGGACTGAGGGTGAGCTCAACTCTCAGAAGTAAGATGTTTTTGGACAAGGCGTTCAACTACCTACTCACGTATGGAACTTAGTATGTAGCACCAGTCTACCCCAGGAATTACTAGGAAATCGCTTGATTGAGCTTGGAGGCACTCGTCTTGTGTGCCGGGAGATTCCAATTACCTCTCCCAACACTTGCGTCAAGCAGCGAGCCTAGGCCTTTTGGAAGCGAAAGGTAGCGGCAGGCAGGATGTAGGGTTACAGGCCATAAGCTCAACTCTCAGAAGTGTGTATGCATGGGAGGCAGATGTCTGCTACCCACTCGGACATGGGAGTTGGAACCTAGCTACACTCCTATTGAAGAAGGATGTTGGAAATCGCTGTATTCAACTCAGATACACGGGAGTTCAGGCCCAAAGCTTACACATGCTTTTCCCACAACCTATCCCAGCCAATAACATAAGGAGGTTAGCAGGTACGTCTACAGTCAGGCAGGATGCGGGAGGGTTCTGCCCTGTCCTCAGCTCTCACAGGGAAGCATGCCTAGAAGCCAGCTCTCAACTAGCTGCATTCTTATGACAGTGTGAAGGTAGCAGTATTCTGAGTAAGGAGGTTCCCAGATTACCACTCTACTGCACCTGGAGATACCGTCCAGGTGTGCATTGTTAACTTGCGTCTCAGAAGCCTGTGGCAAAAGTCTCTGGTGAAGACGTGGGAAACTCACTCTGCAGGCAGTGTGGAACTGTGAGGGACTGAGGATGAGCTCAGCTCTCAGAAGTAAGTTGCTTTTGGACAAGTCGTTAGCTACATTCTCACATATATTGAACTTAGTATGTAGCACCAGTCTACCTCAGGAATTACTAGGAAATCGCTGGATTGAGCTTGGAGGCACTAGTCTTGTGTGCCTGGAGACTCCACTTACCTCTCCCAACACTGCCGTCACGCAGCAGGTCTAGGCCGTTTAGAAGCGAAGGGTACCTGCAGGCAGGATATGGAGGTACAGACCGAAGCTCAACTCTCAGAAGTATGCATGGGAGGCAGATGTCTACTACCCACTAGTACATGGGAGTAGGAACCTAGCTACACTCTGATTGAAGAAGGCCGTTGGAAAACGCTCTATTCAACTCAGGTACACGTGAGTTCAGGCTCAATGCTTACACATGCTATTCCCCCAACCTCTCCCAGCAACTAACATAAGGATGTTAGCAGCTACGTCTACAGTCAGGCAGGATGCGGGAGGGTTCTGCCCTGACCTCAGCTTTCACAGGGAAGCATGCCTAGAATCCAGCTCTCAACTAGCTGCGTTCTTATCGCAGTGAGAAGGTAGCAGTATTCTGAGTCAGGAGGTTCCAAGATTACCACTGTACTGCACCTGGAGATACCGTGCAGGTCTGCATTGTTAAGTTGCGTCTCACAAGCCTTTGACAAACGTCTCTGGTGAAGACGTGCGAAACTCACTCTGCAGGCAGTGTGGAACTGTGAGGGACTGAGGGTGAGCTCAACTCTCAGCAGTAAGATGATTTTGGACAAGGCGTTCAGCTACCTTCTCACATATGGAACTTAGTATGTAGCACCAGTCTACCCCAGGAATTACTGGGAAATCGCTGGATTGAGTTTGGAGGCACTAGTCTTGTGTGCCGGGAGATTCCAGTTACCTCTCCCAACACTTCGGTGAAGCAGCGAGCCTAGGCCTTTTGGAAGCGAAAGGTAGCTGCAGGCAGGAGGTAGGGTTACAGGCCATAAGCTCAACTCTCAGAAGTGTGTATGCATGGGAGGCAGATGTCTGCTACCCACTCGTACATGCGAGTGGGAACCTAGCTACACTCTGATGAAGAAGGACTTTGGAAATCGCTGTATTCAACTCAGATACACGTGGGTTCAGGCACAAAGATTCCACATACTTTTCTCACAACCTTTCCCTGCCACTAACATGAGGACGTTAGCAGCTCCTTCTACAGTCAAGCAGGATGCGGGAGGGTTGTGCCCTGTCCTTAGCTCTCACAGGGAAGCATGCCTTGAAGCCAGCTGTCAACTAGCTGCATTGTTATGGCAGGGTGAAGGTAGCAGTATTCTGAGACAGGAGGTTCCCAGATTACCAACCGCTAACCCTAACCCTAAACCAAAACCTAACCCTAACCCCTAACCCTAACATTAACCCCTACCCCTACCCCTAACCCTAACCTGAACCCCTAACCACTAACCCTAAACCTAACCCTAACCTTTAACCCTAAACATTAACCCTAAACCTAACCCTAATCCTAACACTAACCCAAACCCAACCCTAAACACTAACCCTAACCTTAACCCCTAACCTTAACCCTAACACTAACACTAACCCTAACACCTAACCACTAACCCTAGCCATACCCCCTAACCGCTAACCCCTAACCCTACCCCTAACCCTAACCCTTAACCCTAACCCTTAACCCGAACCCTAACCCTAACCCAAAACCTAACCCCTAACCCTAACCAAAACCCGTAACCACTAACCCTAACCCTAACCCTTAACCCTACCCTTAACCCTAACCATAACCCAAACCCTAACCCTAACCCCAAACCCTAACAGTAACCCCAAACCTTAACCCTAACCCTAACGCTAACACTACCCCTAACCCTAACCCCTAACCCCTAACCCTAACCTCTAATGCTCTCCGTAACCCTTAAACTCAACACTTAACCCTAAACCTAACCCTAACCCATACCCTAACCCGTACCCTAACCCTAACCGAACACTAACCGTAACCCGTACCCTAACCTTTACCCATACCCTAACCCTGAACCATACCCTAACCCCAACCTTAACCCGTACACGAACCCTAACCCGTATCCTAACACTAACCCAAACCCTAACCCTAACACGTAACCTAAATCTAACCCTGACCCTAACCCAAAAAATAACCTAACCCTAATCCTAACCCGTTCCCTAACCCTTACGCTAACCCCAACCCTAACGCTAACACGTACACTAACCCTAATGGTACCCTAACACTAACCCTAACCCGTACCCTAAACCTAACCCTAAAATTAACCCTAACCCGTAACCTAACCCTATACCCTACCCTACCTTAACCGTAAACATAACCCGTACCATAACACTAAAACTACCCCTAAACCAAACGCTAACTCTAACCATAACCCTAACCCTATCTCTAAACCTAACCCTAAACCTAACCTAACCGTAACCCTCACCCTAACTGTATCCCTAACACATAAACTAACCCTAACTCTAACCCTAACCCATAAACTAAACCTAACCCTAACCCTAACCCTAAACAGTGCCCTAACCCTAACCCTAACATGTACCTTAACCCTAACCCTAAACCTAAACCTAACCCTAAGCCATACCCTAACCCTAACCCTAATCCGTACCCTAACCCATACCGTGACCCTAAACCTAACCCGTACCCTAAACCTAACCCTAACCCTAACCTGAACCCTAACTCTAACCTGTACCCTAACCCTAAACCGTAACGTAACCTGTACCCTAACCTGTACCCTAACCCGTACCCAAACCCTAATCCTATCCCGTTCCCTAAACCAAACCCTAACACTAACCCGTACACTAACCCGAAACCGTACCCATACCCTAACCCATAAATAAACCTATACCCTACCCCTAACCCTAACCTGAACCCGTACCCTAAGCCTAACCATAACCCCAGCCCTAACCCTAAACCGTTCCCTAACCCTAACCCAAAACGTATCCCATACCCTAACCCGAACCCTAACCCATAAGCTAACCCTAACCTGTAACCTAAACCTAACACTATACCTAACCCTAAACAGTACCCTAACCCTAGCCCTAACCCTAAACACTAACCCGACCCATAACCCTAACCCTAACCGAAACCTAACCCTAACACTAAGCCTAACCATAACCTACCCTAACCCTAACCCTAACCTGTACCCTAACCCAAACCCTAACACCGTAAACCTAACCCTATCTTGTACCCTAACCCTAACCCTAAACCTAACCCAAACCCTAACCATAACCAGTACACTAACCCATACCTTAACCCGTACCATAATCCATACCATATCTCTAAACCGTACCCTCACCCTAACCCTAACCCGTACCCTAACCCTAATCTGTACCCTAACCTAAGCCTAAACCGAACCCTAATCATAACCCTAACACTAACCCTAATCCGTAGCCTAACCCTAACCCAAACTCTAAACATAACCCAAACTCTAACTCTAACCCTAACCCGTACTCTAACCCTAACCATAACCCTAACCTGTAACCTAACCCTAACCCTAACCCTAACGCTGAACAGTACCCTAAACCTAACCCTATCCCATACACTAACCCTAAACCTAAGCCTAAACCTAACCTTAACCCGTACCCTAATCCTAACCCGTACCCTAATGCTTACCCTAAGCCTCACCCGTACCCTAACCCAAACTCTAACCCATACCCTAACCCTAATCTTACCCCAACCCTAAACCTAACGAAACCCAATCCCTAATCCTAACCTTAACCCTAACCTAATCCTAACCTTATCCCTTACCCTATCCCTAACCCTAACTCGTAACCAAACCCTAACCCTAATCCTAAACAGTACCCTAACTTTAACCCTAACCCGTACCCTAACCCTAACCGTAAACCTAAACCGATCCCTAACCCGTACCCTAACCCGTAACCTAACCCGTAACCTAACCCGTACCCTAACCCTAATCCTAACCCGTAGCCTACCCCTAACCCTAACCTGAACCTTAACCCTAACCCTAACCCTAACCCTAACCCTAACCCTAACCCTAACCCTAAGCTTAAACAGGACCCTAACCCTAACCCTAACCCGTAACCTAACTCAAACTTTACAGCGTTGGAAGTCAGGTCGTTCCATGAACAAAACTCTACTGCACCTGGAGACACAACCGTTGAAGCCTGCAGCTTGCCCCTTGCGTCCCATGAGCTTCTGACAAACATGTCTTGTGAGGATGTTCGTAACTGCATCTGCAGGCAGTATGGAACTGGGAAGGACCGCGTGTCAGCTCACCTCGCAGAAGGAAGTTCCCCAGAGAGACAGCTTTCACCGAGGTACTCAGGTTTGGAAGTTCGTATGTAGCTCCCTTCTGAGGGAGGAATTACTCAGAAGTTGGATTGGGCTAGGAGACACTTGCCTCTCACAAAACTTGTGTCCCGTATCAAACGACGTCCTTTCGAAGTTCTGGCCTTGAGAACGCAGCAGTATTCTAACTCAGGAGGTTCCAAGCGTACCACTCTACTCCACCTGGAGACACCTTCCAGGCCTGCATTATTCCACTTGCGTCTCACAAGCTTCTGACAAGCTTCTCTGGTGAAGACGTTGGCAACACATTCTGCAGGCAGTGTGGAACTGTGAAGGAATGCGTGTGAGCCCAACTCTCGAATGTAAGTTGCCGTTGGATGTAGGGTTCAATTAGCTAGTATGGAACTTAGTATGTAGCACCAGTCTAAGACAGGAATTACTAGGATGTCGCGGGATTGAGCTTGGAGGCACTACTCTTGTGGGCTTCACCTGGACGAGGTGACTGGTCCTCACCTGGGACTCAACTGGACCTGATAACTTAGCTCCACACTTTGGCCTCACCTGGCCCTGATGACTCTGGGCCCCACCTAGGCCTCAATCTGGACTTGGTGACTGTGGTCCCCACCTGGGTCTCACCAGGACCTGGTGACTCTCGTTCCCACATGACCCACACCTGGACCCGGTGACTGTGGTGTTCTTGTAGACTCACATTTACCTGGTGACTCCAGTCCCCACCAGGGCCTCACCTGGATCTGGTGACTCTGGCCTGCAGGTTGGCCTCACCTGGACCTGATGAGTGGGGTTGCCACCTGGGCCTCACCCATACCTGGTGACACAGGTCCCCACGAGGGCCTCACTTGGACCTGGTGAATCTGGTCCTTACCTGGTCCTCACCCAGAACTGGTAACTCTGGTCACCACCTGGGTCTCACCTGGACCTGGTGAATCTGGTCCCCATCTGGGCCTCATCCAGTCCTGGTGACTTTGTTCCCCACCTGGACCTGATTGCTGTGGACTCCTTCTTGGCCTCACCTGGAACTGGTGACTCTGATCCTAACTGGGCCTCACCCAGATCTGGTGACTCTGGTCCTCACCTGTGGACCATTATGACCTGGATACTCTGTTCCACACCTGAGCCTCACCTGGACATGATGACTCTGGATCCCCTCTGGCCCTCACCCTGACCTGGTGACTCTGGTCCCCATCTGGATGTCACCTGGACCAGGTGAATCTGGTACCCCTCTAGGCCTCAACTAGACCTGGTGTCTCTGGTCCTCAACTGGGCCTCACCGGAACCTTGTGAATATGCTCCCCACCTGCGCCTCATCTGGACCTGGTGACTCTGGTTCTACCTGGGCATCATCGGGAGATGGTTACTCTATTCCCCACTGGGACTGACCTGATCCTGGTAACTCTGGTCCTGACTTTGGCCTCTTCTGTACCAGGTGACTCTGGCTCCACCTGGGCCTCACCTGGAACTGGTGACTCTGATCCTCAGCATGGCCTCACCTGACCTGGTGACTGTGGTTCCCATCGGGACCTCACCTGGACCTCATGTCTCTGGTCCCACCTGGGCCTCACCAGGACCTGGTGTCTCTGGTACCCACCTGGGTAGCATCAGGATATGGTTATACTGTTCACTAACAGTGACCCAGCTGGACCTATTAACTCTGGTCTTCACCTGGGCCACACCTGGACATGGTGACACTGGTTCCCACCTGGGTCTCACCTGGACCTGGTGAGTCGGATCCCCAACTGGTCCTCAACTGTAACTGGTGATTTTCGTTCCCACATGGACATCATGTGGACCTGGTGTCTGCAGTGTTTCTAGCTTCTCATGTACCTCGTGACTCTGGTTCCCACCAGGGCCTCACTGGGACCTGGTGAGTGTGGTTGCCACCTGCACCTCACCTGGACCTGGTGATTCTGGTCTGCACCTGAGACTACCCTGGATCTGGTGACTGTGGTCCCCACCTGGGCTTCACCTGGATTTGGTGACTCCGATCCCCATCTGGGCCTCACCTGGCCCTGTTGACCATGGTCCTCAACTGGGCATAATTGGGACCCGGTGACTGTGTTCCACAACTGGACCTCACCTGGACCAGGTGACTCTGGTCCCACTCTGGGTCTCACCGTGCCCTAGTGACTGTGAACCCCACTTTGGCCTGACGTGGACCTGCTGACCCTGGTTGCCACCTGCACCTCACCTCGAACTGTTGACTCTGGTTCTTTCAAGGGCCTCCCCTGTACCCGGTGATCCTGGTCCCCACCTGGGCCTCACCTGGACGTGGTGACTCTTGTCACCACCGGGGACTCACCTGGACCTGGTTACTGTGTTCAACACCTGGGCCTCAAGTAGACCTGTTGACCATGGTCCCCAAGCTGGCCTCACATGGACCTGTTGCCTCTGATCTCCACCGGGGCCTCACGTGTACCTGGTAACTCTGGTCCTCACCTGGGCCTCATCTGGACCTGGTGACTCTGGTCCCCACCTGGGCTTCACCTGGATCTGTTGACTCTGGTCCCCACCTGGACTTCACCTGGATCTGGTGACTCTGGTCCCCACCTGGACCTCTCCTGGACCTGGTGACTCTCTTTCCAACATGGACCTCACCTGGATCTGGTGACTCTGGTCCTCAGTTTGGCCTCACCTGGACCTGGTGTCTCTCATCCCCACTTTGACCTAACTCAGAACTGCTGAATCTTGCCCCACCTAGGCCTAACCCAGACCTGGTGACTCTTGTCCCCAGCTATGCCTCAATTCGACCTGATGAATCTGGTCCTCACGTGGGCCTCACATGGACCTGGGACTCAGCTGGATAGAGTGGCTCTTGTTCCCACAAGGGGCTCACCTGATACTGGTGACTGTGGTCTTATTCTATGCCTCACCAGGACCTAGTGATTCTGATCCCCATCTGGGCCCTGCATGGCCCTAGTGACTGTGTTCCTCACCCAGGCATCATTGGGACCTGGATACTCTATTCCACACCTGGGCCTCACTTTGACCAGGGACCTCTGGTCCCATTCTGGGCCTCAAACTAAAATGGTTACTCTGGTTCCCCCTCTGGGCCTCACCCTTACCTGGTGACTCTGGTCACCCCTTGGGGTTCACTTGGACCTGGTGAATCTGGTCCTTAGCTGGTCCTCACCTGGATCTGGTGACTGGTCACCACCTGGGCCTCACCTGGACTTGGTGAATCCTGTTGCCACCTGGGCCTCACCTGGACCTTGTGACTGTGGTCCCACCTGGACCTCACCTGGATCTGGTGGCTCTGGTTCCCATATGGGGCTCTCCTGGACCTGGTTCCTGTGGTCTCCATCTGGCCTCACCTGGAACAAAATGACTCTGATCCATATTTGGGCCTCACCTGGACCTGTTGACTCTGGTCCTTACCTGGGCATCATTGGGACCTGGTTACTCTCTTATATACCTGGGCCTCACCTGGACCTGGTGACTCTGGTCCCCCTCTGGACCTCACCCTGACCTGGTGACTGTGGTCTCACCTGGGCTTCACCTGGATGAGGTGACTGGTTCCCACAGGGACCTCACCTGGACCTGGTGACTCAGGTCCTCATATGGGCATCATGGGATCTGGTTTCTCAGTTCCACATCGGGGCCTCACCTGGACCTAGTGATTCACGTCCCCCTCTGGGCCTCACCCTGACGTGGTGACTCAGGTCCCCACCTGGATATCACCAGAACCGGGTGACTCTGGTCCCCCTCTGGGACTCACCCGGAGCTGGGGACACTGGTCCTCAACTGGGCCTCCACAGGACCTGGTGAATCTACTCCTCACTTGCCTCGTCTGGACCTTGTGACTCTTGTCCCACCTGACATCAATGGGACATGGTTACTCTTTTCCCCAACTGGGCCTCACCTGGACATGATAACTTTGCTCCACACTTTGGCCTCACCTGGCCCTGATGACTCTGGGCCCCCGACCTAGTCCTCAATCTGGACCTGGTGACTGTGGTCCCCACCTGGGTCTCACCTGGACCTGGTGACTCTCGTTCCCACATGAACCACACCTGGACCTGGTAACTGTGGTGTTCTTGTAGACTTACATTTACCTGGTGACTCCAGTCCCCACCAGGGCCTCACCTGGATCTGGTGACTCTGGCCTGCAGGTTGGCCTCACCTGGACCTGGTGAGTGGGTTTGCCACCTGGGCCTCACCCATACCTGGTGACTCAGGTCCCTACGTGGGCCTCTTGGACCTGGTGAATCTGGTCCTTACCTGGTCCTCACCCAGACCTGGGGACTCTGGTCACCACCTGGGCCTCACCTGGACCTGGTGAATCTGGTCCCCATCTGGGCCTCACCCAGTCCTGGTGACTTTGTTCTCCACCTGGACCTGATTGCTGTGGACTCCTTCTTGGCCTCACCTGGAACTGGTGACTCTGATCCTATCTGCGCGTCACCCAGATCTGGTGACTCTGGTCTCACCTGGGCATCATTGGTACCTGGTTACTCTGTTCCACACCTGAGCCTCACCTGGACATGATGACTGTGGAACTCTCTGGGCCTCACCCTGACCTGGTGACTCTGGTCCCCATCTGGATGTCACCTGGACCAGGTGATTCTGGTACCCCTCTAGGCCTCAACCAGACCTGGTGAATCTGGTCCTCAACTGGGCCTCACCTGGACCTAGTGAATATGCTCCCCATCTGGACCTCATCTGGACCTGGTGACTCTGGTCCCTACCTGGGCATCATCGGGACATGGTTCCACTGCATGGCCTGCAGGTTGGCCTCATCTGGACCTGGTAACTCTGGTCCCTACCTGGGCATCATTGGGACATGGTTCCTCTGCATGGCCTGCAGGTTGGCCTCACCTGGACCCGGTGACTCTTGTCCTCACTTTGGCCTCTTCTGTACCAGGTGACTCTGGCCCCGCCTGGGCCTCACCTGGACCGAGTGACTCTGATCCTCAGCAGCATGCCTCAAATGCACCTTTCCACTAGCTGCATTCATATGGCCGTGAGAATGTAGCTACATTGTAAGTCAGGAGGTTCCATGTATACCGCTCTACTGCACCTAGAGACACAATATTGAAGCCTGCAGCTAGCTCCTTTTGTCCTATGAGCTTCTGACCAACACGTCTAGTGAGGATGTTCGAAATTTCATCTGAAGGCCATGTGGAACTATGAGGGACTGGAGGTGAGTTCAAGTCTCAGAAGAAAGTACCCTTTGGACACTGCGTTCCACTAGCTTCTCATGTATGGGACTTACTATGTAGCACCAATTGTAGAGTGCAGTTCCTCACATATCTCTGGATTGGGCTTGGAGACACTAGGCGTGTGGACCGGCGCCTTCCACTAACCTCTCACAACCCTTCTGTCACAATTCAAGCCTAGGCCTGATAGGAGCGAAGTGTATCTGCAGTCAGCATGTGGGAGGTACAGGGCATAATTTCAACTCTCAGAAGTGTGTATGCTTTACAGGCAGATGTCTGCTAGACACTTAATGATGGGAGGTAGAACCGAGGTACACTCTAATTAAATAAGGACGTTGGCAATCGCTGCATTTAACTCAGATATACGTGAGTCAGGTCTGTCACTTCCACATGCTTTTCACACAACCTCTTCCAGCACCTAACATAAAGATGCTAAGACCTATGTCTACAGGCAGTCAGGATGCGGGACGGTCCTGCCCTGACCTCAGCTCGTACAAGGAAGCATGCCTAGAAGTCAGCTTTCAACTAGCTGCGTTCTTATGGCAGTGAGAATGTAGCAGTATTCTAATTCAGGAGGTTCCAAGATTACCACTCTACTGCACCTGGAGACACCTTCCAGGCCTGCATTATTCCACTTGCGTCTCACAAGCTTCTGACAAACGTCTCTGGTGAAGATGATCAAAACTCATTCTGCAGGCAGTGTGGAACTGTGAGGGACTGGGTGTGAGCTCAACTCTCAGAAGAGAGACTCTTTTGGACTTGGGGTTCAGCTAGCTTCTCACGTATGGAAATTAGTATGTAGCACCTGTCTAAGGAATTACTAGGAAGTCGCTGGATTGAGCTTGGAGGCACTAGTCTTGTGTGCCGGGACTTTCCACTTATCTCTCACAACACTTCAGTCATGCATCGAGCCTAGGCCTTTTAGCAGCGAAGCGTACCTGCAGGCACGATGTGGGAAATACAGGCCATAAGCTCAACTCTCAAAAGTGTGTACGCCTGGGAGGTAGATGTCTGCTACCCACTCAGACATGGGAGTTAGAAACTAGCTACACTCTTTGAAGAAGGCCGTTTGAAATCGCTGTATTCAATTCAGATAATCGGGAGTACAGGCCTGAAACTTCCACATGCATTTCACCGACCTCTCCCAGCACCTAACATAAGCATATTAGCAGGTACGTGTATGGGCAGGCAGGATACGGGAGGGTCCTTCCATGAGCTCAGCTCTCAGAAGGAAGCATGCCTAGAAGCCAGCTTTCTACTAGCTCGTTCGGATGGCCGTGAGAACGTGACAGCATTGTAAGGCGGTACGCTTACAATGAATACTGCTTTACTGCACCTGGAGACACAACCTTGAAGCCTGCAGCTGGCCCTTGCGTCCCATGAGCTTCTGAAAACATGTCTAGTGAGGATGTTCGTAACTGCATCTGCAGGCAGTGTGGAACTGGGAAGGACCGCATGTCAGCTCATCTCACAGAAGGAAATTCCACAGAGAGAGAGCTTTCAGCTAGGTACTCAGGTTTGGAAGTTAGTATGTAGCACCCCTCTGAGGGAGGAATTCCTCAGAAGTCGCTGGATGAAACTAAGAGACACTTGCCTCTCGCAAAACTTGCATCCCGTATTGGACGAAATCCTTTGGAAGTGAAGTGTACAGGCCGTCAGCATGTGGGAGGTACAAGCCATAAGCTCAATCCAAAGGAGCGTGCATGCCTTGATGGCAGCTGTTCGCTACGCACAAAATTTACAAGGGAGACACGTGGTTTTCACTCTGCTACTGTCCCGCATACAACGAAATGCTGTGGAAGCGGAACATACAGGCAGTCAGGATGGGGGAGGTACAGGCCATAAGTTGAACTTGCAGAAGTGTGTTTGCTTTGCAGGCCGATGTCTGCTAGACACTTATCGAGACGAGGTATACAGGAGCTACACTCTAATTGAACATGGACATTGGAAATTGCTCTATTGAACTCAGATACATATGAGTACAGTCCTGACACTTCCACTGGCATTTCTCCAACCTCTCCGAACACCTAACATAAGGATGTTAGCAGCTACGACTACGGGCAGGCAGGATGCGGGAGGCTCCTGCCCTGAGCTCAGATTTCAAAGGAGACATGCCTGGAGGCCAGCTTTCTACTAACTGCGTTCTGATGGGCATGAGAACGTGGCAGCATTGTAATTCAGGATGTTCCATGAATACCGCTTTACTGCACCTGGAGACACAACCTTGAAGCCTGCAGCTTGCCCCTTGCATCCCATGAGCTTCTGACAAACATGTCTAGTGAGGATGTTTATAAGTGTATCTGCAGGCAGTGTGGACTGGGAAGGACCACGTTTCAGCTCATCTCTGAGAGGGAAGTTCCCCAGAGTGAGCTTTCAGGTAGGTTCTCAGGTTTGGAAGTTAGTATGTAGCTCCCATCTGAGGGAAGAATTCCTCAGATGTTGTTGTATTGAACAGAAAGAAGAAAGAAAGAAAGAAAGAAAGAAAGAAAGAAAGAAAGAAAGAAAGAAAGAGAGAAAGAAAGAAAAAAGAAAGAAAGAAAAAAGAAAGAAAGAAAAGAAAGAAGGAAGGAAGGAAGGAAGGAAGGAAGGAAGAAAGAAAGAAAGAAAGAAAGAAAGAAAGAAAGAAAGAAAGAATGAGTGGCACCTGTGTGGCTCTGTCAGTTAAGCTTCTGCCTTAGGCTCAGATCATGATCCAGGTCCCAAGGCAGGCTCCCTGTTCAACAGAGAACCTGCTTCTCCCTCTCCCTCTTCCCCTCTCGCTCATGCTTTATCTCTACTCTCTCTCTCAAATAAATAAAAAACATCTTTGAAAAAGAAACAAACAAACAAATCCACAAGGAAGAGAAATTGCCCATGTAGAATAATTTCAAACAATTTGTGAAGACATTCCACCCTCAAGTACATGAGCATAGCTTCCCACTCTTACGTGTGGAATACACATAGTAACTTCCTTCCTTCTAATAAGAAAACCTTAAAATAATAATGATAATATAATAATAATAATTAATAATAATAAAAAAGAATCAGTTTACTACTGAGAAAGCTGACAAACACTACTTCAGCAAGATGATCAGATCGATACCAAGACTGATAAATCATGTTGATAGTATCTATCCTTTATATGATATAATGAAAATGGCAGTATATCTCTGTATATAATCCACAAAAACAGTTCAGTCATGAGATAAACAACAGACATGTCCCAACTGAGGGAAATTTTACAAAATACTCTACTTGTCAAAGTGTTCCAGTTCAAAACAAGAAAAGGCTGAAAGAATGTCACAATCCAGATGAGCCTAAGGAAAGAGGACAAATGGAATGTGATTTGAGGATTGGTAACTTAGCAAAAACTAAGGAAATCTGAATAAACTATGGTCTTTTTTTTTTGTCTTAGTTTAATGCGAATTTTTTAATATTGATTCATTAGCTCATATTTGTACCGTACTAATATATCAATAATTGGATAAATTGAGTGCAAGTGCATGCGAATGCTCTGTACTATCTTCTCAGTTTCCCTATAAATCTTTGTTTTTTTCCTAATAAATAAGATTTATTTTGAAAATTGACTTAAATGAATCAGGCTCCAAGTGTGAAGACATTTTAAGAATTGTTGAATTAACGTTTGCCTTATTCTTAAAGAGTTCCTTTGATGGAAACAAAGTAAGAATTTTAGATCAAAGGAACAAAAAACACTTAAGAACACGTATAATGCCTCCTCAACCTGAAAAGCAGGAAAGGATATTAAATAGTAAAAATCAGATAAAAATCCTTCTAGTACAATAGACACCGTATTGCAAGTGCATTTAAAATTAGCAATGCATAACATTTATTTCCTTGACATTTGTCTTCCAAAGAGTTCAAAGTGTTTCAGTGTCAGTTGAAACAGGGGAAGAATCTCAGGGAAGGATCCTTCACATAAATAATAGGACCATTGGTACTAATGTCTCTCAGTTCTTTCCAAATCCATAAAGATGCATTTCCTGATGAGTGACTGAGCTGTGAAGAAAGAGATGAGAAACCCTCATCCCTCTGAATTACTTGTGTCAGAATATTTTGACCATAGTACCACGGATAGTAAATTATCCTTATTAACAGGAAATATGTCTCAGATTGGAATCTGAGCAATCAGATGGGCAGAGAAAAAATGCTTTGACTGGCTCTTCATCTCCTAAAAACAAAGGAGAGCTTTTTTATGTACAAAGTCTATTGTCAAGATAGCCTTAGGGAATAAGAGTCTGCAGCATCGAATCCAGCTGCACACAGGTCTTCCTGATCCGAAATCCCTGGGCCTGTCCCCCAACACAGGCTGCCATGCTGAGGTCATTTTCAATTGCTCTCTTAGGAGCTCTGGGGAAGGGGGAAGGAGCGAGATAGGATGTGACTGGAAGCGTGGAGGCCTAGAAAATTAAGACCATTCCAACTTAAATTCAGTGTTAGCACAAGTCCAGCCATCCCAGGTCCCTGTGAAGAACAGCTGAAATTAACATTACTTCAGTTACCGGTAAAAGCAAAAGTTTACAGCTTAATGTCCTAGAAAGCCCCACAATAGAAACAAAACTGAGTCAAGGCCAAGGACAGGAAGCCTCTATTAGAATGAGAACAGAGCTCAATGCCCTTGAATGTCCCATATCAAATTGTAAACAGAACTTGAGGAATTGCTCCACCCCTTCTGGAGGTCCCTGAGACCAGCCCTTAAAACTAAGCTAAAACCCACCTCGGGGTCCAAGTCCCTGCTCCACTCTGTCCGGTATACTTGCACACAAGCTCTAGCTTGTAAATAAACCCTCATGTGTTTGCATCAGTGTCGGCTTCTGGGTGGTTTCTCAGATTCACAATCTTGGGCACAACACTCTGAGATAAAAAAACAAAGCCAAAAGAAGCTCGGACGCAGGTAGAGTAAACGCAGGGTTCTGAGAGAATCGGCGGATACCCAGGGGCTTGGGAGCTCTTCTGTGGAGGCCCATGCAGACTGGGGGGCAGAATGCTCAGCCCCAGAGCCAGAGGACCTACAGACCCCACCGGCATCCGGCCTATCGGGGGGGGGGGGGGTCTCAAGGAGCAGCACTGTGCCGCCCACTGGAGGCTAGAGGTGCTGATGCCCACCCCACCTCTGATCCCGCAGGTGCATCTACCACACAGATGTGCACCTGCTAATCAGTGCCAGAGCCCATCCCCAGACCCTGCACAGACCACTCACCGCCACCAATTTGTCGGACCACAGAGGATGCATAGATTCAGCTGTGCCTGGAAAGTAGGATATAGCTTCCTTTGTACTTTGTGCTTTATTGTAATTTATTTTCCTTGATTTTTTTTATTAATTGACTTATTTTAATTTTATGTATGTACCTTATATAATTCTTATTTTTACTTTCATGGTACTTTAATTGTGTTTCATATTTGGGGTTTAGAATCTTTTGAAACGCAGGCCAAAATAATCTGGTGTTTTTTTTTGGAGAGCAGTTGTTATTGTTTTCCTTGGTTTTTCTTTTTCTTCCCTCTTTCTTTTCTGGAAAAGGTAATGAGATGGAGAAATTCACCTCCATAAAATAACATGAGATAGTACTCACAGCCAGGAAGTCCATCAATACACATATATGATGTCTAACTACATTTTAAAACAATGATTATAAAGATAGCAGCTGGGCTGGAAAAAGAGCACAGAAGAAAACTAGAGAATCCCTTACTGCAGAAGTAAAACAACTAAAATCTAGTCAGGCCAACGTTAAAAATGCTATAACTGAGATGCAGTCCCACGTGGAAGCCATAAAAACAAAAAAGGTTATGGACCACAGAGACGGACGTAGGGAAGTCAGCCACTTATTAAAAAATAACATTCATATCTTAGAAGACTCAGAAGATGAAGAGAGAGAACAGGTGGGCCTTGCTCAGCCATTAGAAACGACAAATACCCACCATTTGCTTCAACGTGAATGGAACTGGAAGGTATTATGCTGAGTGAAGTAAGTCAATCGGAGAAGGACAAACATTGTATGTTCTCATTCATTTGGGGAATATAGATAATAGTGAAAGGGAGTATAAGGGAACGGAGAAGAAATGTGTGGGAAATATCAGAAAGGGAGACAGAACATAAAGACTCCTAACTCAGGGGATCCCTGGGTGGCGCAGTGGTTTAGCGCCTGCCTTTGGCCCAGGGTGCGATCCTGGAGACCCGGGATCGAATCCCACATCGGGTTGCTGATGCATGGAGCCTGCTTCTCCCTCTGCCTATGTCTCTGCCTCTCTTTCTCTCTCTCTCTGTGTGTGTGACTATCATAAATAAAATTAAAAAAAAAGACTCCTAACTCAGGGAAATGACTAGGGGTGATGGAAGGGGAGGAGGGCAGGTGGTGGGGGTGAATGTGTGATGGGCACTGAGGGGGGCACTTGATGGGATGAGCACTGGGTGTTATTCTGTATGCTGGCAAATTGAACACCAATAAAAAATAAAATTATTATTAAAATAAAAGAAAGAAAGAAAGAAAAAGAAAGAAAGAAAGAAAGAAGAAAGAAAGAAAGAAAGAAAGAAAGAAAGAAAGAAAGAAAGAAAGAAAGAAAGAAAGAAAGAAGTAGTACCTGGATGGATCAGTCAGTTAAGCTTCTGCATGAGGCTCAGATCATGATCCAGGTCCCAAGGCAGGCTCCCTGTTTAGCAGGGAACCTGCTTCTCCCTCTCCCTCTGCCCCTCTCGCTCATGCTTTTTCTCCTCTCTCTCTCTCATATAAATAAATAACATCTTTGAAAAAGAAACAAACAAACTCAGAAGGAAGAGAAATCTCCCATGTAGAAGAATTTCAAACAATTCGTGCAGACATACCACACTCAAGTTCATGAGCATAGCTTCCCACTCTTATGTGTGGAAAACACATAGTAACTTCCTTCTGCAAAATATATTATGAAAAACCTAAAATAATAATGATAATATAATAATAATAATAATAATAATAATAATAATAATAATAAAATAAAAGAATCACTTTACTACGGAGAACGCTGACAAACATTTCCTCATCAAGATGATCAGATCGATACCAAGACTGATAAATCATGTTGACAGTATCTATCCTTTATATGATATAATGAAAATGGCAGTATATCTCTGTATATAATCCACAAAAACAGTTCAGTCATGAGATAAACAACAGACATGTCCCAACTGAGGGAAATTTTACAAACTACTCTACTTCTCATAGTGTTCCAATTCTACAACAACAAGGAAAGGCTGAAAGACTGTTACAATCCAGAGGAACCTAAGAAAACAGGAGGACAAATGGAATGTGATATGAGGGATGGTAACTTAGCAAAAGCTAAGGAAATCTGAATAAAGTATGGTCTTTGGTTAATGCGACTATTTTAAAATTGATTCATTAGTTCATATTTGTACCGTACTAATATAAGATATCAATAATTGGAGAAATTGAGTGCCAATGCATGCGAATGCTCTGTACTATCTTCTCAATTTCCCTATAAATTCCCTCAATTCCCTATAAATCTTTGTTTTTTTCCTAATAAATAAGATTTATTTTGAAAATTGACTCATTTCTTGATGAGTGACTGAGCTGTGAATAAAGAGATGAGAAACCCTCATCCCTTTGAATTACTTGTGTCAGAATATTTTAACCATAGTACTACGGATAGTAAATTATTCTTAGTAACAGGAAATACGTCTCAGATTGGAATCTGAGCAATTAGATGGGCAGAGAAAAAAACTTTGACTCGCTCCTCATCTTTTAAAGATAAAAGACAGCTTTTCTATGTACAAAGTCAGTTGTCAAGATAGCCTTAGGGAATAAGAGTCTGCAGCATGGAATCCCACTGCACAGCTGGGACGCCCACGCCCCAGGTCTTCCTGATCCCAAATCCCTGGGCCTATCTCCCAACACAGGCTGCCAAGCTGAGGTCATTTGCAATTGCTCTCTTAGGAGCTCCAGGGAAGGGGAAAGAGCTAGATAGGATGGGACTGGATGCAAGGAGGCCGAGAAAATGCAGGCCTTTCTACTTTAAGTTCAGTGTTCGAACAAGACCAGCCATCCCAGGCCCCTGTGAAGAAGAGCTGAAATTTACATTACTTCAGTTACAGGAAAAAAAAAACAAACAAAAGTTTACAGCTTAATATCCTAGAAAGCCCCACAATAGAATGAAACTGAGTCATGCCAAGGGCTGGAAGCTCCTATTAGAATGAGAGCAGAGTTCAATACCCTTGAAGGCCCCATAACAAAATGTAAACAGAACTTGAGGAATTGCTCCAGCCCTTCTGGAGGACCCCGAGACAAGCCCTTAAAACTAAGCTAAAACCCACCTCAGGGTCCAAGTCCCTGCTCCGCAGTGTTGGGTGTACTTGGACGCAAGCTCGAGTTTGGAAATCAACCCTTGTGTGTTTGCATTGGTGTCAGCTCCTTAGTGGTTTCTCGGATTCGCAATCTTGGGCACAACACCCCCATGTCCCCTCCCACCTTGGTGGAACCGCTATCCCCTCCCACCCAGGGTGACACTCAGTCACCTCCCTCCCTACAACAGCTGGGCACAGGCCGTCACACAGGTCCCATGGGCACGGTGGGCACTCCCACCATCCCTGGCCTCCCAGAGGAAGGAAGGAGGTTTTGGCAGTACCCACTCCATGGTGGCCCCAGGGCTCCCTGCCCAGGACAGACAGGTTAGGGTCCGTGTCCCTGACTCCAGCTCCTCCTCCCCGGTTTTCCCACAGGAAATGAAGGAGGAGGCCCTGGTCTCCTCTAGGGACATCACGCTGGGGGACCTGGACGTCAACAGGATATTCAGCAGTCACGTCATGTTTTGGGACTACTATGGGGTAGGGTGAGGCTGAGGGGCCAGGGGGATTAGGACCTGGGAGGACCGGGGGCTTCTGGGTAGGGAACATGGGGCTTCAGAGCCTGGGAGAAGAACAGCAGCCAACAACACACGGCTGCATGGTAGGTTGTTGGGGATAAACACCGTGCCCCCACCCTCGGGGTCTCAGGGATGAGGAGGCCACTAGGACGGGGCCTCCAGGGATTGCCATGTTAGCTGAACCCCAAAAGGGTGAGGGACGGCCCCATGAAAAGCAGGGGGCTGGGGTGGGGGCCGTCGGGCCAGTAAGGGGACCTGGGGGCAGGGTGAATGGCGGTGACTGGAGGAAGACACACATAGATCTGATGAGGGTCGGACGGGAGAGGGTGATACCCACCCTCAGGACTTTATATATTTCTAAATTCTATGCATTAATTTGAGACAATTTGAAATTTGTAAACATACATTGTATGATGACCCCCAGATAATGCCCCTGGTCCAGCCAGGGCCCTGTACTCACCACACGGGGCCCCAGGGACAGGTGTCACAGCATACCCCAGACTGGGGTCACCTTTATCTGTGGACGTCTCAGTATGCATCTTAGAGAAAGAGGATGCCCTGTGTCCACCGGCCCCCCACACCATCCTCCCATTCCCCAGACCCACACCATCCCCTAACATCATCATCCCCCATGGCATAGCCCCTACACCATCCCCCTCACACACACACAGCCTCACACAATCCCTACGCACACTATACCCCAACACCATCCCCCCTACAACATCCTCCACACCCCACCACCATCATACCCATGCCCTCACACCATCCACCCCCACACCATCGGCCCCGAGCAAGGACCCACTGCAGCTGCACCCTGTGGGACATGCTCAGACTCCCCGGGGTTCTCTGGATACCCTGCTCCCATCAGAAGCCTGGGTGTCCCATTGAGTACCAGGGGTTGCAGGGAGGAGGGAAGGCAGGGAGCCCCGGACAGTGTGTGTGCAGGAGAGTGGTGCAGAGGACACACTGTGCCGTGCCTCCAACCTCTGTCCCTCCTGGAGGGTGGGGCACCCTGCACAGGACACCAGGCCCTAACCCAGAGGGACCTGGGCTGACTTGGGCCCAGGCTCTGTGGGGGCTGGGTTGATTTGAGCCCACACCAGTCCCAACTGAAAGACTAATGGAATCAGGCCCCCATGGCCCTCGACAACCCTGGATTCTGGCGCCGGGCTCAGCGAGCCCTCTCACAGCTGGATGTGGCCTACTGGGTCCTGAGCATGTCACACAGATACAGGTCGCTTAACTAGGGCAGCCCTGGGGATCCCAGGACACACCAGTGTGGGGAGTGGAGGAGTAAACCGGTGGGCCACACCCGCACTCACACCATGAGGCAGGCTCCACCAGGTGCTGGGACTCTAGAGGGCCCGAGGCCGGGGTCCAGCTGCCCTGCGGGTACCCAGAGCAGGAGCCCATGAGCTACAGGTCCAGGTCAGCACTGCTGTCCGCAGAACCGTCACTCAGGCTGAAACCTCAGGACACACGCCCCCACCCGGAGTCCACACATGCTCCCAGGTGGGGGACTCCAGCACCAGCCCACCCACCCCGTGTGATTCTTGCCCCCACTTAAAGGACAGAAAGGTCTCCTAGTCTCACTAGTCTTGTGTGCCGGGAGATTCCAATTACCTCTCCCAACACTTCCGTCAAACAGCGAGCTTAGGCCTGTTAGAAGCGAAGGATACTAGTAGGCTGGATGGAGATGTACAGGCCATAAGCTAACTCTCAGAAGTGTGTATGCATGGGAGGCAGATGTCTGCTACCCACTCGGACATGGGAGTTGGAACCTAGCTACACTCCTATTGAAGAAGGATGTTGGAAATCGCTGTATTCAACTCAGATACACGGGAGTTCAGGCCCAATGCTTACACATGCTTTTCCCGCAACCTCTCTCAGCCACTAACATTAGGATGTTAGCAGCTACGCCTACAGTCAGGCAGGATGCGGGAGGGTTCTGCCCTGTCCTCAGCTCTCCCATGGGAGCATGCCTAGAAACCAGCTCTCAACTAGCTGCATTCTTTTTTTTTTTAAAGATTTTATTTATTTATTCATGATAGTCACAGAGAGAGAGAGAGAGAGAGAGAGAGGCAGAGACACAGGCCGAGGGAGAAGCAGGCTCCATGCACCGGGAGCCCGACATGGGATTCGATCCCGGGTCTCCAGGATCGCGCCCTGGGCCAAAGGCAGGCGCCAAACCGCTGCACCACCCAGGGATCCCAACTAGCTGCATTCTTATGGCAGTGTGAAGGTAGCAGTATTCTGAGTCAGGAGGTTCCAAGATTACCACTCTACTGCACCTGGAGATACCCTCCAAGTCTGCATTGTTAACTTGCGTCACAGAAGCCTCTGGCAAATGTCGCTGGGTAAGACGTGCGAAACTCACTCTGCAAGCAGTGTGGAACTGTGAGGGACTGAGGGTGAGCTCAACTCTCAGAAGTAAGATGCTTTAGGAAAAGACGTTCAGCTACCTTCTCACGTATGTAACTTAGTATGTAGCACCAGTCTACCACAGGAATTACTGGGAATTCGCTGAATTGGTCTTGGAGGCACTCGTCTTGTGTGCCGGGAGATTCCAATTACCTCTCCCAACACTTCCGTGAAGCAGCGAGCCTAGGCCTTTTGGAAGCGAATGGTACCGGCAGGCAGGATGTAAGGTTACAGGCCATAAGCTCAACTCTCAGAAGTGTGTATGCATGGGAGGCAGATGTCTGCTACCCACTGTACATGCGAGTTGGAACCTAGTTACACTCTGATTGAAGAAGGCTGTTGGAAATCGCTGTATTCAACTCAGATACACGGGAGTTCAGGCACAACGATTCCCCACGCTTTTCTCACAACCTCTCTCAGTCACTACCATGAGGATGTTAGCAGCTCCATCTAGAGTCAGGCAGGATGCGGGAGGGTTCTGTCCTGAACTCAGCTCTCACAGGGAAGCATACCTAGAAGCCAGCTCTCATCTAGCAGCATTCCTATGGCAGTGTGAAGGTAGCCGTATTCTGAGTCAGGAGGTTCTAAGATTACCACTCTACTGCACCTGGAGATACCCTCCAGGTCTGTATTGTTAATTTGCGTCTCAGGAGCCTCTGGCAAATGTCTCTGGTGCGAAACTCACTCTGCAGGCAGTGTGGAACTGTGAGGGACTGAGGGTGAGCTCAACTCTCAGAAGTAAGATGCTTTAGGACAAGGCGTTCAGCTACCTTCTCACGTATGTAACTTAGTATGTAGCACCAGTCTACCACAGGAATTACTGGGAATTCGCTGAATTGGGCTTGGAGGCACTCGTCTTGTGTGCCGGGAGATTCCAATTACCTCTCCCAACACTTCCGTGAAGCAGCGAGCCTAGGCCTTTTGGAAGCGAAAGGTAGCTGCAGGCAGGAGGTAGGGTTACAGGCCATAAGCTCAACTCTCAGAAGTGTGTATGCATGGGAGGCAGATGTCTGCTACCCACTGTACATGCGAGTTGGAACCTAGTTACACTCTGATTGAAGAAGGCTGTTGGAAATCGCTGTATTCAACTCAGATAAACGGGAGTTCAGGCACAACGATTCCACATGCTTTTCTCACAACCTCTCTCAGTCACTACCATGAGGATGTTAGCAGCTCCGTCTAGAGTCAGGCAGGATGCGGGAGGGTTCTGTCCTGAACTCAGCTCTCACCGGGAAGCAGGCCTAGAAGCCAGCTCTCATCTAGCAGCATTCCTATGGCAGTGAGAAGGTAGCCGTATTCTGAGTCAGGAGGTTCCAAGATTAACACTCTACTGCACCTGGAGATACCCTCCAGGTCTGCATTGTTAACTTGCGTCTCAGAAGCCTATGGCAAAAGTCTGTGGTGAAGACCTGCGAAACTCACTCTGCAGGCAGTGTGGAACTGTGAGGCTCAAATCACCCCAGCCCCCACAGAGCCCGGGGCCAGGCCAGCCCAGGTCCCTCTGGGTTAGAGGCTGGTGTCCTGTGCAGGGCGTGCCGCCCTCCAGGAGGGGCAGTGGGAGGAGGCAGGGCACAGTGCATACCGTGCTCCACCCACCTGCATCCACCCAGTCGTGGGCTCCCGGCATTCCCTCCTCCCTGCAACCTCTGTACTCTCTGGGACACCAGGGATTCTGATGGGAGCCGGCTCTCCAGAGAACCCCGGGGAGGCTGAGCATGTCCCACAGGGGACAGCTTCCCCAGGTCCTTGCTGGGGTCCGATGGTGTGGGGGCAGAGGTATGATGGTGGTGGAGTGTGGGGGATGGTGTAGGGAGGATGGTGTGTGGGTATAGTGTGGGTGGGGAATGTGTGGGGTGTCGGGGATGGTGTAGGTGGGATGCTATGGGGACGATCCCATGGGGGATGATGATGTAGGTGGATGGTGTGGAGGTGGGTAATGAGAGGGATAGCCTCCACAGAAGAGCCCCCAAGCCCCGGGGTCTCCGCCGCTTCTCTCCGAACCCTGCGTTCACTCTGCCTACGTCCAAGCTTCTTTTGGTTTTGTTTATCTCAGACTGTTGTGCCCAAGATTGCAAATCCGAGAAACCACCGAGAAGCCGACACCGATGGAAACGCACGAGGGTTTTTTTTCAAGCTCGAGCTTGCGTCCAAGTACACCCGACACAGCGGAGCAGGGACTTGGACCCCGAGGTGGGTTTTAGCTTAGTTTTAAGGGCTGGTCTCGGGGACCTCCAGAAGGGCTGGAGCAATTTCTCAAGTTCTGTTTACATTTTGATATGGGGCCTTCAAGAGCATTGAGCTCTGTTCTCATTCTAATAGGGGCTTCCCGCCCTAGGCCTGGGCTCAGTTCTTATGCTAATGTGGGGCTTTCAAAGACATTAAGCTGTAAACTTTTTTTTTTTCCTGTAACTGAAGTAATGAAAATTTCAGCTCTTCTTTGCAGGGGCGTGGGATGGCTGGACGTGTGCTAACACTGGATTAAAAGTGGAATGGCCTTAATTTTCTCGGCCTCAAAAAAAATTTTTTTTTTCTCGGCCTCCACGCGTCCCGTCTTCCTATCTAGCTCCTTCCCCCTTCCCCGGAGCTCCTAAGAGAGCAATTGCAAATGACCTCTGGTGGCAGCGTGTGTTGGGGGACAGGTCCAGGGATTTGGGATCAGGAAGACCTGGAGCGCGGGCGTCCCGGCTGTGAAGCCGGATTCGATGCTGCAGACTCTTATTCCCTAAGGCTATTTTGACAACTGACTTTGTACATAGAAAAGCTCTCCTTTGTCTTTAAAAGATGAAGAGCAAGTCAAAGCGGTTTTTCTCTGCCCATCTGATTCCTCAGATTCCAATCTGAGACATATTTCCTGTTAATAAGGATAATTTACTATCCGCAGTACTATGGTTAAAATATTCTGACACAAGTAATTCAGAGGGCTGAAGGTTCCTCATCTCTTCACAGCTCAGTCACTCATCAGGAAATGCATCTTTATGGATTTGGAAAGAACCAAGAGACATTATTACCAATGGTCATATTATTATGTTAAAGATTCTTCCTTGAGATCCCAGGAAGGCAATTTTTCCTTGGGCTTGCGGAGGCCTCTTGGAGTGAGGTTAGAATCAGAAATTGTGAGTTTGGGTTTCAGATAATGAACTGGTTAGCTACGTAAACACGGACAGGTATTTAGGTTCTTTTTGAATTTCAATTCCCTTAAAAGCTATAGAATAATTTCTAAACACCTCATTAGACTGTTGCAGGATTTCTTTATTGCTAATACAAGTTAACATTGATATGGCACATATTATGTGCCAAGAATTGTGTCATGCTTCACATAAAAGAACTCATGGGATCCTCCAACAACCCTATGGGCAGATACTGTTATCTTGATGGGCCAACTAAAGGATAGATAGGAAGAAAACATCTTGTCCAAGGTCATTTGACCTAGCTAGTTAAGTGGATTCGAACTCAGGAAGCCTGGCTCCAGGCTGTTATGGCCACCAGAAAATATTTATTAAGTACTTACTAACGTCCTAGATATTGTACAAATAAAGTCCAACTCTTTATCATTAGAGCTCTATGGCACAGGCATTATTACTGTCACAGTTTTGCAGAGAAAGAAGTAGGTTCAGAGCCTAAGCTCAAGGGACTTGCCCAGAGCCCTACAATTCAGAGGCAGAAACCTTCCTTTTCCTCATAATATTCTCCTTCCACCACTTACCTTCTCCTTTCTCTAAGTCTTAATATAAATGTTGCTTCTTCTGGTCATCTTCTCCGAGGCCCCAGTTAGACTAAGCCTTCTTATATATGTACTTGTAGTAAGCTGTATATTTACCTTTATATTGGCTACTATAATCTTGTTTAGTTGTCTTTCGGTCACTTTTTGGTTAGTATCCGTCTCTCCCACCAGCATGGCCTGGAGGGAGCTAGGGACTGCATCTATGTCTGGTTAACTTGGTATTCCTAGCACCTTGCACATAGTAGCTATGCACCAAATACTTAATAAATTAATGGATCCCTAATCCCTAATCAACATCTCGAGTTGATGTTGATAAACATTAGAACATGAAATGGACAAAGATAAGAATGAAATTGCTGAATGAAATGATAAAAAGCAATTTTATCCATTCACTCATTCAGTATTTTATCAGGTGCCTACTGTATGCCATATCTGAGCGAAGGAAAATGATACGTGATTCCATTAGAGTATTATAATAGCAACTTAAAAATTGGCCTTCTAAGGCATTTGCTATAGTTGAAAGCTCTAACTAAAAGGCTCAGTGATTAGAAAGGAACTCAATAAAATCAAAATAAAGTATTATCTGGGCAGTAATTTCCCAGTAAATTTGGTTTAATAAAAATTTCACATGAATCATTTCTTAACTGACACTGAAGCACTGTGAACTCTTTGGAAGACAAATGTCCAGGAAATAAATGTTATGCATTGCTAATTTTAAAGGCACTTGCAATATGGTGTCTACTATAAAAGAAGTATTTTTATCTGATTTTTGCTATTTAATATCCTTTCCTGCTTTTCAGGTTGAGGAGGTGTTCATAAGTGTTTTTCTTTCCTTCTGATATAAAATTCTTACTTTGTTCCCATCGAAGGAACTCTTTAAGAATAAGGCAAAAATTAATTAAACTATTCTTAAAATGTCTTCATACTTGGAGCCTGATACATTTAAGTCAATTTTCAAAATAAATCTTACTGATTAGAAAAAAAAACAAAGATTTATAGGGAAATTGAGAAGATAGTACAGAGAATTCTCATGGGCTTGCACTCAATTTCTCCAATTATCAATATCTTATATTAGTACGGTACAAATATTAGCTAATGAATCAGTATTAAAATATTCGCATTCACCAAAGACCATACTTTATTCAGATTTCCTTAATTTTTGCTAAGTTACCATCCCTCACATCACATTACACTTGTCCTCATGTTTTCTTAGGCTCCTCTGGATTGTGACAATTTTTCAGCCTCTCCTTGTTGTTGTTGAACTGGAACACTTTGAGAAGTAGAGTATTTTGTAAAATTTCCCTCAGGTGGGACATGTCTGTTGTTTATCTCATGATTGAACTGGGATTGCGGATTATATACAGAGATATACTGCCATTTTTATTATATCATATAAAGTATAGATACTATCAACATGATTTATCAGTCTTGGTATCGATCTGATCATCTTGCTGAGGTAGTGTTTTTCAGCTTTCTCCATAGTAAAGTGATTCTTTATTATTATTATAATATTATTATTATTATAACTTTTTCATAATCTATTTTGTAGAAGGAAGTTACTATGTGTATTCCACACATAAGAGTGGGAAATTACGCTCATCCACTTGAGGGTGGAATGTCTGCACAAATTGTTTGAAATTCTTCTACATGGGAGATTTCTCTTTCTTCTGTGTTTGTTTTTCAAAGATGTTATTTATTTATTTGAGAGAGAGAGAGGAGAGAAAAAGCATGAGCGAGAGGGGCAGAGGGAGAGGGAGAAGCAGGTTCCCTGCTGAACAGGGAGACTGCCTTGGGACGTGGATCATGATCTGAGCCTAAGGCAGAAGCTTAACTGACTGAGCCACCCAGGTGCCCCTCTTTCTTTCTTTTACAATTTTTAATATTAGTATAGATTCATGGATATTTATTTTACACTTTGGGTTATAATCCAACACTACTTATTTTGTTGCTTATATTGTCTCCGCTCTGGCCAGGGGAGCTCTTTCAGTTGACACCTGTGTCTCTTTAACATATTTCCATCAGTATGGAGTCTTTTGTCCATAAATTTGTGAAAGACAAACTTTATGTAAATCTCATTTTTGATTGGCACTTTGTTTCTGTTTGCCTCCTTCCCTCTCTCTTTGCTGTTTCATTTCTTTATTTATTATGATCTGAAAATAGGAAAGGACATAGGATTTCAAATTTTGCTATTTTAAGGTAAATCAATTCTCCTTGGTGCCTAGCCAGTGGTTCTCAAATGTTAGTGTGAAAAGAATAACCTGGAGACTTCTCTTGTCTTCTCAGTTTCCTTATCTGTTAGTTGAGGGGATCGGTTTCCATACCGTTCATTAACTCTTTGTTTTTAATGACAATCATGGATTTGTCATTATTGGACCATCACTAATAAATATCACAGAAAGTGAATTCATTTCTCTTTCTCCCTCTCCCTCGTTTTTTGCATTTTTCCATTCTGGAACTTTGATTTGCTTTTCAGAATACTTATTTATTTGAAGTGGGAAAGAGTTTCAGTCATTTTCCATTCACATTTGTAACTTTTTTATGATCTACTGAGGGCCATTTCATAAATGAATTGCTGAGGATGGCTGAGCCGTCCAGTACCTTTTTTTAATTTAAATTTAAATTTAAAAAAATTTTTATTTAAATTCAATTTGTCAACATGTAGTATAATACCCAGCGTTCATCACATCACATGCCCTCCTTAATGCCCGTCCCCCAGTTAAACTATCCTCCCACCCACCTCCCCTTCCGCAATCCTTTGTTTCCCCAAGTTAGGAGTCTCTCATAGTTTATCTTCTGTGAGACCCAGGAAATTTAACAAAAATCCCCTACCCCTGGACAAGCAGAGCAGGACTGATGCCATTTTGTGTTACACCTGCCACCTCCTGTATGACCCCCACATAACCTTAACCTGCTTATTGCTTAAGGCGCTGCCCCACCCTAGTCAAGCCGCTGGGCACACCCTAATCGGAAATCGGCTCATAACCACGTAATCCTGCTTTGTGCCCACCAAAACTGCGCGCCAATTCTGACCAAAGTAATAGGCCAGCTCAAATGGATACTATAGGGTAAGATGTAATTCAATCGGCCACCTGCGTGTGTACCGACATGACTGTGCAACTTTCTGCGTATCCCATGGGCCACTGGCCCCTATAAAGCTGATACGCCCCTTAGTCTCAGGGTCCAAGTCCTTGCTCCGTTGTGTCGGGTACACTTGGACCCAAGCTCGAGCTTGTAAATAAACCCTCGTGTGTTTGTATCAGTGTCGGCTCCTCCGTGGTTTCTCGGATTCGCAATCTTGGGGACAACACTGCCTCTCTCAATTTTCTCCACTCAGTTTCCCTCCTCTCCCTTATGATCCTCTTCACTCTTTCTTACATTCGACATAAGAGTGAAACCGCATGATAATTCTTTCTCCATGTGGCTTATTTTATTCAGCATAATACCCTCCAGTTCCATGTCCATGAAAATGGTAGGTATTCATCCTTGCAGATGGCTAAATAATAATACATTGTATATATAGACCACATCTTCTTTATCCATTCATCTGTTGAAGGACATCAAGTCTCCTTCCACAGTTTGGCTATTAACATTGCCGGTGTGAACATTGGGGTGCAAGTGTCCAGTCAGTTCACTACATCTGTGTCTTTGGGTTAAATACCCAGTAGTGCAATCGATGGGTTGTAGTATAGCTCCATTTCCAGCTTTTTGAGGAACCTCCACACTGTTTTCCAGAGTGGCTGCACCAGTTCACATTCCCACTAACAATGCAAGAGTGTTCCACTTTCTCCACATCCTCTCCAACATTTGTCGTTTCCCGTCTTGTTAATTTCTCCCATTTTCACTGGTGTGAGGTGGTATCTCATTGTGGTTTTGATTTCTATCTCCCTGATGAAAAGTCACGTGGAGCATTTTTTCATGTGCTTGCTCACTCTGTGTAGGTCTTCTTTGGAGAAAAGCGGGTACCTTTAAGTTGGAGAAGAGATGGCAACTCAAGGGGTGTTATTTCCTGTCATGGCCACATACCAGAAGGTTCTTGAGTATGTGTATGTGCGTTTGCCTGTGCCTGTGAGGAGAGGTCGTTGGATAGAATTTGAAAGCAGATCCTCTCCATATTTATAGGTCTATATCTATTTCTCTCTCTTTCTGCACACATCTCTTTCTAACCATTTTGTCTCTATCTCTATAGGGAGATCTATATATGGACGTATAGAGATTAGATATAGAAATGTTTATTTTGCATATTTAAATATAAATATATAGTTCTGTTTATAGATAATTATTATATTATGAGTAATACATTTAATAATAAATATATTAAGTGGAAACATAGATTTATGTTTATATGTTTGTTTATATAAACATCTATTTATGTTCCTGGGAGCGATCTATCAGTAGATCTATCACTCTATCATCTATCTAGCTAGCTAGCTATATATCCCAGGAAGAGAAAAACCCAGATCGAACAGATGGGAATGTCCCCCTCCGGAATGTGTCATACAAGAAGATAGGCAAAAATCTTCTGTACTTTCCTGATGTGCTGATGCAATTAACTCAGAGATGTACCTGTGATGTACTGTGGGCCAGGAGCCAGTGGTCAAGAGAGAATCCTTGAGACATTTTCCATGCAAAAAGGTGTTTTTATTAAAGTATGGGGACAGGACCCCTGGGCCTGAAAAGCTTCACCAGGATTATGAGGAGCCTTGGTTATAATCTTTTAAGTTGCTGTGTGGGATGGGGACTCTAGAGATAAAAGAAGTTTCCAAAAGGATGTTCACACTTGAAAGATTTCTAGGATCCTGGAGGTCTGGCTATCAGCAAACAAATGTTGCTTTTGGCCTCTAGCAAAGCATTAACATTCAGGCAGCTGTGAATTCTTGTAAGAATGTCCCACTCTGTCGGTTTCAAGTATTTGTTTATGGACTGCAAGTTTGTTAGGAAATGTAATTGTAGGGATGCCTGAGTGGCTCAGTGGTTGATCCTGGGGTCCTAGGATGGGGTTCCACATTGGGCTTCCCACAGGGAGCCTGCTTTTCCCTTTGTCTCTGTCTCTGCCTCTCTCTCTTTCTCTCTCTCTCTCTCTGTGTGTCTCTCATGAGCAAATAAAATCTTTTTTTAAAAAAGCAGATATAATTTTAAACTATATTTTTTTGGCCTTAGTTCCCCCTATCACCTGGGTCTTCTATCCCTCCATGCATCTCTTGGTTCGTTGGCCTTTGGTGGTGAAGAATCCAAAGGATATGAGGCAGGAGGTGAGTGAGATGGGATTAAGCCAATGAAGTAATTTCCCAGGGAGCTTGGGTAAGAGAAGTGCAGCAGGCAGAATGAAGTGAGAAAGTCAGGTTCTTGTCTCACGGAGTCGAAGAATGAATCTGGTGGACAAAGAGTGAGTAAAGCGACGGGAGTTTATTAAGCAAGGATACTGAGAAAGCTCTCAGGAGTGGGAGGGGCCCAGGCTGGGTTGCCCACATGAGTAAGGACTAGTGATAACATCTTTCACATCTTTAATGGTTTACTTCTTTTTGGAGTCTGGTTATCCTTTTTTGGGCACAGAGGACTGTCCTAAAAAAGACCCTCTCTACCCATACCTAGGGCAGGGTGGTCTCGTTTGTTTCTTTATTTCTGGTTTCCTTACATCTCAGCATCCTTAGGATCCTTGTGAGCCTGAATCTGTAGCCCCCTACCTATTTCTTCCTACCTAGACTCTCCTGTCCCTCAGTCAAGAACAGGAGAGATGTGGCTCTGAGAAAAGGTGCACTAAGAAACATTGTCACAGTTTCAATATTCCCTCCCCACAATTTGTGAGACCCAATTACTTCCAAACTCCTTTTTCCTCCTTTTTGTTTTGGATGGCAATGCTGCTCTGTGAATGACCTACACAACCAATGGCTCAGTAACAGTTCAACACTGTGGAGAGAACCCAAGGGTCTGCTGGGGAAGCATGAAGGAGAACTGTGGACTTGCTTGTTTTGCCCTCAGAAATCAGCATTAAGGATCCTGATATGAAGTTCAAAAGACTGCAGGTAGTACTCTGGGACATAGATCGAAACCCAGTGGGGACGGAGCCTGTCTCTGTACCTGTCATATAGAAGGCCAAATAGACTTCTTTTTGGAATGGATGGGTGTTGAATAAATAGGAGAATCTGTGTATGCTGGGTCTGTTTCAGGTCACTGATTCATACTTAGGGAAAGACATTAATCCAGGGACTGGTTCTCTGAACAAGTCCTGGGAAAACATATCCTAAGTTATTCAAAAAGAGTAGTAAGATAGATAAGGAGTTCAGAATTGAGAAAAATATTAAAATCATCTGAGGAAAGTAGAGGTGTTCATCACGCAAGTGGGTTTCTTGCAATTTACTCACTTATAGCTTGTATATTCTGAACAGAAAAAAAGAAAGGGAAGGAACCGCATGTGCTTGAGGTCATCAATTTCATCTATAAAAAGGAAATAATACTGCCTGTCCCGTGACACTGTTGTGAGGACTAATAGTGATGGTTGTTGATGTAGAGACTTGCTAGGTCCAGTCACCATAAAATGTAAAAACAACACACTTTTTTTTTTAATTTATTTTTTTATTGGTGTTCAATTTACTAACATACAGAATAACACCCAGTGCCCGTCACCCATTCACTCCCACCCCCCGCCCTCCTCCCCTTCTACCACCCCTAGTTCGTTTCCCAGAGTTAGCAGTCTTTACGTTCTGTCTCCCTTTCTGATATTTCCCACACATTTCTTCTCCCTTCCCTTATTTTCCCTTTCACTATTATTTATATTCCCCAAATGAATGAGAACATATAATGTTTGTCCTTCTCTGACTGACTTACTTCACTCAACAGAATACCCTCCAGTTCCATCCACGTTGAAGCAAATGGTGGGTAGTTGTCATTTCTAATAGCTGAGTAATATTCCATTGTATACATAAACCACATCTTCTTTATCCATTCATCTTTCTTTGGACACCGAGGCTCCTTCCACAGTTTGGCTATCGTGGCCATTGCTGCTAGAAACATCGGGGTGCAGGTGTCCCGGCGTTTCATTGCATTTGTATCTTTGGGGTAAATCCCCAACAGTGCAATTGCTGGGTCGTAGGGCAGGTCTATTTTTAACTGTTTGAGGAACCTCTACACAGTTTTCCAGAGTGGCTGCACCAGTTCACAGTCCTACCAACAGTGTAAGAGGGTTCCCTTTTCTCCGCATCCTCTCCAACATTTGTTGTTTCCTGCCTTGTTAATTTTCCCCATTCTCACTGGTGTGAGGTGGTATCTCATTGTAGTTTTCATTTGTATTTCCCTGATGGCAAGTGATGCAGAGCATTTTCTCATATGCATGTTGGCCATGTCTATGTCTTCCTCTGTGAGATTTCTGTTCATGTCTTTTGCCCATTTCATGATTGGATTGTTTGTTTCTTTGGTGTTGAGTTTAAGAAGTTCTTTATAGATCTTGGAAACTAGCCCTTTATCTGATATGTCATTTGCAAATATCTTCTCCCATTCTGTAGGTTGTCTTTGAGTTCTGTTGACTGTATCCTTTGCTGTGCAAAAGCTTCTTATCTTGATGAAGTCCCAATAGTTCATTTTTGCTTTTGTTTCTTTTGCCTTCGTGGATGTATCTTGCAAGAAGTTACTATGGCCGAGTTCAAAAAGGGTGTTGCCTGTGTTCTTCCCTAGGATTTTGATGGACTCTTGTCTCACATTTAGATCTTTCATCCATTTTGAGTTTATCTTTGTGTATGGTGAAAGAGAGTGGTCTAGTTTCATTCTTCTGCATGTGGATGTCCAATTTTCCCAGCACCATTTATTGAAGAGACTGTCTTTCTTCCAATGGATAGTCTTTCCTCCTTTATCGAATATTAGTTGCCCATAAAGTCCAGGGTCCACTTCTGGATTCTCTATTCTGTTCCACTGATCTATGTGTCTGTTTTTGTGCCAGTACCACACTGTCTTGATGACCACAGCTTTGTAGTACAACCTGAAATCTGGCATTGTGATGCCCCCAGCTATGGTTTTCTTTTTTAAAATTCCCCTGGCTATTCGGGGTCTTTTCTGATTCCACACAAATCTTAAAATAATTTGTTCTAACTCTCTGAAGAAAGTCCATGGTATTTTGATAGGGATTGCATTAAACGTGTATATTGCCCTGGGTAACATTGACATTTTCACAATATTAATTCTGCCAATCCATGAGCATGGAATATTTTTCCATCTCTTTGTGTCTTCCTCAATTTCTTTCAGAAGTGTTCTATAGTTTTGAGGGTATAGATCCTTTACATGTTTGGTGAGGTTTATTCCTAGGTATCTTATGCTTTTGGGTGCAATTGTAAATGGGATTGACTCCTTAATTTCTCTTTCTTCAGTCTCATTGTTAGTGTATAGAAATGCCACTGACTTCTGGGCATTGATTTTGTATCCTGCCACAGTACCGAATTGCTGTATGAGTTCTAGCAATCTTGGGGTGGAGACTTTTGTGTTTTCTAAGTAGAGTATCATGTCATCGGCGAAGAGGGAGAGTTTGACCTCTTCTTTGCGAATTTGAATGCCTTTAATGTCTTTTTGTTGTCTGATTGCTGAGGCTAGGACTTCCAGTACTATGTTGAACAGCAGTGGTGAGAGTGGACATCCCTGTCTTGTTCCTGATCTTAGGGGAAAGGCTCCCAGTGCTTCCCCATTGAGAATGATATTTGCTGTGGGCTTTTCATAGATGGCTTTTAAAATGTCGAGGAATGTTCCCTCTATCCCTACACTCTGAAGAGTTTTGATCAGGAATGGATGCTGTATTTTGTCAAATGCTTTCTCTGCATCCAATGAGAGGATCATATGGTTCTTGGTTTTTCTCTTGCTGATATGATGAATCACATTGATTGTTTTACGGGTGTTGAACCAGCCTTGTGTCCCAGGGATAAATCCTACTTGGTCATGGTGAATAATTTTCTTAATGTACTGTTGGATCCTATTGGCCAGTATCTTGTTGAGAATTTTTGCATCCATGTTCATCAGGGATATTGGTCTGTAATTCTCCTTTTTGGCGGGGTCTTTGTCTGGCTTTGGAATTAAGGTGATGCTGGCTTCATAGAACGAATTTGGAAGTACTCCATCTCTTTCTATCTTTCCAAACAGCTTTAGGAGAATAGGTATGGTTTCTTCTTTAAACGTTTGATAAAATTCCCCTGGGAAGCCATCTGGCCCTGGACTCTTGTGTCTTGGGAGGTTTTTGATGACTGCTTCAATTTCCTCCCTGGTTATTGGCCTGTTCAGGTTTTCTATTTCTTCCTGTTCCAGTTTTGGTAGTTTGTGGCTTTCCAGGAATGCGTCCATTTCTTCTAGATTGCCTAATTTATTGGCGTATAGCTGTTCATAATATGTTTTTAGAATCGTTTGTATTTCCTTGGTGTTGGTAGTGATCTCTCCTTTCTCATTCATGATTTTATTAATTTGAGTCTTCTCTCTCTTCTTTTTAATAAGGCTGGCTAATGGTTTATCTATCTTATTAATTCTTTCAAAGAACCAACTCCTGGTTCTGTTGATCTGTTCCACAGTTCTTCTGGTCTCGATTTCGTTGAGTTCTGCTCGAATCCTTATTAACTCCCTTCTTCTCTTGGGTGTAGGATCTATTTGCTGTTTTTTCTCTAGCTCCTTTATGTGTAAGGTTAGCTTTTGTATTTGAGTTCTTTCCAGTTTTTGAATGGATGCTTGTATTGCGATGTATTTCCCCCTTAGGACTGCTTTTGCTGCATCCCAAAGATTTTGAACGGTTGTATCTTCATTCTCCTTAGTTTCCATGAATCTTTTTAATTCTTCCTTAATTTCCTGGTTGACCCTTTTATCTTTTAGCAGGATGGTCCTTAACCTCCATGTGTTTGAGGTCCTTCCAAACTTCTTGTTGTGATTTAGTTCTAATTTCAAGGCATTATGGTCCGAGAATATGCAGGGGACAATCCCAATCTTTTGGTATCGGTTCAGACCCGATTTGTGACCCAATATGTGGTCTATTCTGGAGAAAGTTCCATGTGCGCTTGAGAAGAATGTGTATTCAGTTGAGTTTGGATGTAACGTTCTGTAGATATCTGTGAAATCCATCTGGTCCAGTGTATCATTTAAAGCTCTCGTTTCTTTGGAGATGTTTTGCTTAGAAGACCTATCGAGTATAGAAAGAGCTAGATTGAAGTCACCAAGTATAAGTGTATTATTATCTAAGTATTTCTTCACTTTGGTTAATAATTGATGTATATATTTGGCAGCTCCCACATTCGGAGCATATATATTGAGGATTGTTAAGTCCTCTTGTTGAATAGATCCTTTAAGTATGATATAGTGTCCCTCTTCATCTCTCACTACAGTCTTTGGGGTAAATTTTAGTTTATCTGATATAAGGATGGCTACCCCTGCTTTCTTTTGAGGACCATTCGAATGGTAAATGGTTCTCCAACCTTTTATTTTCAGGCTGTAGGTGTCCTTCTGTCTAAAATGAGTCTCTTGGGATCCCTGGGTGGCGCAGCGGTTTGGCGCCTGCCTTTGGCCTAGGGCGCGATCCTGGAGACCCAGGATCGATTCCCACGTCGGGCTCCCGGTGCATGGAGCCTGCTTCTCTCTGCCTGTGTCTCTGCCTCTCTTTCTCTCTCTGTGACTATCATAAATAAATAAAAAAAAAATTAAAAAAAAAATAAAATGAGTCTCTTGTAGACAGCAAATAGATGGGTCCTGCTTTTTTTTTTTTTTAAATGTTTATTTATTTATGATAGTCACAGAGAGAGAAAGAGAGAGAGGCAGAGACACAGGCAGAGGGAGAAGCAGGCTCCACGCACCGGGAGCCCGACGTGGGATTCGATCCCGGGTCTCCAGGATCGCGCCCTGGGCCAAAGGCAGGCGCCAAACCGCTGCGCCACCCAGGGATCCCAGGGTCCTGCTTTTTTATCCAGTCTGAAACCCTGCGCCTTTTGATGGGGTCATTAAGCCCGTTCACATTCAGAGTTACTATTGAGAGATATGAGTTTAGTGTCATCATGATATCTATTCAGTCTTTGTTTTTGTGGACTGTTCCACTGAACTTCTTCCTAAAGGGGAATTTTAAGAGTCCCCCTTAAAATTTCTTGCATAGCTGGTTTGGAGGTCACATATTCTTTTAGTTGCTGCCTGTCTTGGAAGCTCTTTATCTCTCCTTCCATTTTGAATGAGAGCCTTGCTGGATAAAGTATTCTTGGTTGCATGTTCTTCTCATTTAGGACCCTGAATATATCCTGCCAGCCCTTTCTGGCCTTCCAGGTCTCTGTGAAGAGTTCTGCTGTTACCCTAATACTCCTCCCCATAAAAGTCAGGGATTTCTTGTCTCTTGCTGCTTTAAGGATCTTCTCCTTATCTTTGGAATTTGCAAGCTTCACAATTAAATGTCGAGGTGTTGAACGGTTTTTATTGATTTTAGGGGGGGATCTCTCTATTTCCTGGATCTGAATGCCTGTTTCCCTTCCCAGATTAGGAAAGTTTTCAGCTAGAATTTGTTCAAATACATATTCTGGCCCTCTGTCCCTGTCGGCGTCCTCGGGAACCCCAATTAAACGTAGGTTTTTCTTCCTCAGGCTGTCGTTTATTTCCCTTAATCTATCTTCATGGTCTTTTAATTGTTTGTCTCTTTTTTCCTCAGTTTCCCTCTTTGCTATCAACTTGTCTTCTATGTCACTCACTCGTTCTTCCACCTCGTTAACCCTCGTCATTAGGACTTCTAGTTTGGATTGCATCTCATTCAATTGATTTTTAATTTCTGCCTGATTAGCTCTAAATTCTGCAGTCATGAAGTCTCTTGAGTCCTTTATACTTTTTTTCTAGAGCCACCAGTAGCTGTATAATAGTGCTTCTGAATTGGCTTTCTGACATTGAATTGTAATCCAGATTTTGTAACTCTGTGGGAGAGAGGACTTTTTGATTCTTTCTTTTGAGGTGAGGTTTTCCTTCTAGTCATTTTGCTCAGTGCAGAGTGGCCCAAAGCAAATTGTATTGGGAAAAAGAGAGGAGAGAAAGAAGGAAAGAAAAGAGAAAGAGAAAGAAAAAGGGAAGAAAAAGAAAAAAAAAACGAAAAAAAAAGAAGAGGGATCCCTGGGTGGCGCAGTGGTTTGGCGCCTGCCTTTGGCCCGGGGTGCGATCCTGGAGACCCGGGATCGAATCCCACATCAGGCTCCCTGCATGGAGCCTGCTTCTCCCTCTGCCTGTGTCTCTGCCTCTCTGTCTCTCTCTGTGTGACTATCATGAATAAATAAAAAAAAAAAAAAAAAAAAAAAAAAAAGAAAAAAAAAGAAGAAAAAGAGAAAGAAAAAGAAAGGAGAAAAAAAGGGGGTGGGGGAAGGAAACAAATCAAAAAGCAAAACAAAACAAAAACAAAAACAACAACAAAAAACCACAGGGGAGTATCTTCTGATTCTGTGTTCTTTTTTTTAATTTTTTTTTTTTTATTTATTTATGATAGTCACAGAGAGAGAGAGAGAGGCAGAGACACAGGCAGAGGGAGAAGCAGGCTCCATGCACTGGGAGCCTGATGTGGGATTCGATCCCGGGTCTCCAGGATCACGCCCTGGGCCAAAGGCAGGCGCCAAACCGCTGCGCCACCCAGGGATCCCTGATTCTGTGTTCTTTAAGTCCCTTGGCTTCTCCTGGAAGTTGTCAGTCTAGCTGATCTTCCGGGGGAGGGGTCTGTTGTGCTGATTTTCAGGTGTTAGCAGTTGGGGGAGCTGCTCTGCCCCTGCCTGATGCAGGGCTCAGTGGGGGTTGTTTACCCCGTGAGGCCGCAGGAGGAACAGCCCCAGTGGCGGGGCAGCTCTGGAAACCTGGATTCAGCTCCGGCAGGAACTCCGTCTGCAGGGCCTGGAGGCTCCGGGGCGGGGCCGCTGCTCTGCTCAGCTGGGGCAGGGGCGTCCTTGCTGTCCTGGGCCCTCCCGGCCTCTGCGGGATCCTGGGCTGTGTCTCAGCGCCCTGTGCTCCGGAGCCTGCGCTGTTGGATTCGCGCTCCCGGGCTGCGCAACCCCCTCCGCGGAGCTGCCGCCCGAGCCCCTCCGAGCTGCTCCGGGTCCCGCCGCGTGCTGCAGCCCTTAGGGAGCTCGGCGCACTCTCCTGGGTGCGCAGTTGCTCTGTTACTGTCCCAGGGAGCCCGAGGGCATCCTCACCCTCCTGGGTCTTGCTCCAACTCCCCGCAAGCCCCTTTCCCCCGGCAAGGTCGGTGCAGCTCCTGCGTCTCCGGGATGGGGCTCTCCTGTCCTGGGGACACTCGCCCTGGCCTCAGCCCAGCTCCTTGCGGGGCCCCTCCCCCTTGGAGGCCTTTGTTCCTTTATTTCTTTTTCCCCGTCTTCCTACCTTGATTGATGCGCAAACTCTTCTCACTGTAGCATTCCAGCTGGTCTCTCTTTAAATCTCAGGCCGAATTCATAGATTTTCAGGATAATTTGAAGGTTTTCTAGGTAGTTTGGTGGAGACAGGTGATTTGGAGACCCTACTCTTCTGCCATCTTGCTCCTCCCCCCAAAAACAACACACTTGATTAATATAGCTACCAATATAGCTGCCATATACTTTTTCATTTTATTTATTTATTTATTTATTTATTTATTATTTGAGAGAGAGAGAGGGAGAGAGAGGCAGAGACACAGATAGAGGGAGAAGCAGGTTCCATGCAGGGAGCCTGACGTGGGACTCCATCCTGCATCTCCAGCATCCCACACTGGGCTGAAGGTGGCGCTAAATCGCTGAGCCACCGGGGCTGCCCTACAATATACTTGTTAAAAATATATTTTATCTATTTATTCATGAGAGAGAGAGAGAAAGAGAGAGAGAGAGAGGCAGAGACACAGGCAGAGGGAGAGGCAGGCTCCATGCAGGGAGCCCGAAGTGGGACTCCATTCTGGGTCTCCAGGATCACGCCCTGGGCAGAAGGCAGTGCTAAACGGCTGAGCCACCCAGGCTGCCCATTTTCAATTCTTAAAACACACAATTCGACTTCTTTCTAGCAAAGTTTTATGTGAGTTGGTGTAGCTATCAATTAAAAGCTGTAGGGTATGGATCCCAGACTGCCCCTAAGGTGCATGTTCAGAGCCCTTCCAATTCCTCCAAGTGCAGCCTGGAAACCACCGAGCTGGTCTGAGGTCACATCCACAGCTGTGGGAACCAAGTGCCAGAGGCCGTCAGAATCCAGCCTGGATCAGAAACCCAGTTGTCTCCTGAAGCATCTGAGTCAGGGAATTGGTTTTTCTCAAGGCAGGGTGAAAAAAACCTTACACGATCAGGATTTCTCTCATCCCAAGAAAAATGCTTAGGTTTTTTTTGTTTGTTTCTTTTTTCTCATGTTGTTTGGCTATTTCTCTTGTCACATTGCCCTACTTCCTTTGGTAATTAGTTTTGGAAAGAAATCATTCACATAATGAAAATGATCTAGAAACTCAGGTTAAAAAAATTTTCTAGCCAGTGTGGATATGTGTGATTCACAGTTGCTTTAAGCCTACAGAAATTTGTTTGCACAAATTAATAACAACTTTTAATAAACAGACTTTACTGTTCACTGCTAAAAATATTCCTGTCAGAAGGGCAAGACAGCCGAAGAGTAGGGTCTCCAAGTCACCTGTCCCTACCAAACTACCTAGGTAACTCTCAAATCATCCTGAAAACCTATGAATTCGGCCTGAGATTTAAAGAGAGAACAGCTGGAACGCTACAGTGAGAAGAGTTCGCATTTCTATCAAGGCGGTTCCCACCTTGGCTTCACCGGGACCCGGTGACTGTGGTCTCCACCTTTGCCTCACCTGGACCTGGTGACTGTGGTCCCCACCTGGGCCTCACCGTACCTGGTGACTGGGCTCCTCAGCTACCAATGACTAACATCCAGGATGGACCCTTAGTTACTACTGACACCAGTACCATCCCCAGGGTCTCACTTGTTCCTGGTGACTATGGTCCTTGTCTGGGCTGACCTGACTCATCCTTGGCTCTGATCCTCTCCTGGGCCTCCCCTGCCTTGCTGGTACGGTCTCCCTTGTCGTGGGTGTGTATTGTCTATGGTCCCTTCTGGGCCTCACCTGATGGTACCGGGCCACGATATCGGCCCTTCGCAAGGCCAGTTTCCAGGGTGGCTGCACCAGCCCGCGGTCCCTCCCACAGTGGAAGAGGGTTGAGTGAGTCTTGGCGGACGTGGTAAAAATTTGGTCCACATTTCATTTCGCATCCTGTGGGTTCCAATTCATTGTCCTTAAGTATTTCTGGGGAAGCCGGGTGTTGGGCTCCATTTCAGCGCGACGTTTCCGAAGCTCCTAGGTCTCAGCTGGAGCCTGGAAGGAGGCAGGTCCGGCCCTGGGCGCGGGGACGCCTCCTCCTCCACGGCCTCTTTCAGCTCCTGAGCGTCCCGCAGGGGGCGCCCGAACCCAGGCCCGGGTCAAGGGCACATGTGCACAGTAGGCTTCGTCCGCTAGCAGTAACAGGAGCCCCTCTGCGCTCTGGAGGCCTGAGGAGGACGTGGGGCCGCGTCCACGCTGACAGGAGCTCCGGCCTCCTCAGTACCTGCGGGTAGGCTTCAGGACCATGTGGGGCTGCCTCCACGGTGACAGGAGCCCTGGCCTCCTCAGGACTCGCAGTGAGGCTTCCAGAAGATGTGGAGCCCCGTCCTCACTGACAGGAGCCTGGTCTCCTCAGGATCTGCGGTGAGACTTCAGGAAGATGTGGGGCCGTGTCCTCGCTGACAGGAGCCCCAGGCTCCTTAGGACCCACGGTGAGTTTTCGGGATGACGTGGGGCTGTGTCCGCGGGGACAGGAGCCCCAGCCTCCTCAGGACCCGCGGGGAGTTTGCGGGATGACGTGGGGCCGTGTCCACGCTGACAGGAGCCCCAGCCTCCTCAGGACCTGCGGTGAGTCTTCGGGTTGACGTGGGGCCGCGTCTATGCTGACAGAAACCCCGGCCTTCTCAGGACCCGCGGGTAGGCTTCAGTGCCATGTGGGGCCGCATCCATGGTGACAGGAGCCTGGCCTCCTCAGAACCCGCAGGGAGGCTTCTGGAGGATGTGAGGCATAATCCACAGTGACAGGACCCCTCTCGTCCTCAGGACCCGCTGTCTATGATTCAGGAACACATGGGGCCACGTCCGCCATGACAGGAGTCCGGCTTCCTCAGGACCCGCTGATGGACCCTGGAGGCGCTGTTCAGAGTCACATCCACCTCAGCAGGGCTACTCAGAACGACAAGGTAAGTGAATGGGGAGAATTGAGATAGGGTTAGGGTTTAGGGTGAGCAATAGGTGGTTAAGGTTAGCTTAGATGATATGGATTAGTGATCATGGTTATGTGTACGAGTTATTGGTGAGGGTAAGGGATGGGGTAAGGGTCAAGAGGTAGGAGTTAAAGTAAGGTATTAGGGATTAGGAAATTGACTTAGGGTCTGGATTAGGGTAATGTTACAGATAGGTTATAGGGTTTAGGGTTAGGGAATGAGAGGGAATACGGTTAGAGATAGAGTGGGGGATGGGGTTAGAGATTAGGGTAAGGGGTGAAGGCACGGTTAGGGTTATGGGTTAGGGTTTGGGCTAGGGGTTTGGGCTAGGTTTAGGTTACGGGTTAGGTGTTAGGGTACGGTTAGGGATTAGAGTACAGGTTAGATGTTACGGTACGGGTTAGGGATTAGGGTACAGGTTAGAGTTTAGGTTAGGGTTAGGTGTTAGGGTTAGGGTATGGGTAAGGCTTAGGGTTAGGACACCGGTACGGGTACGGGATAGGGTTAGGGGACGGGTTAGGTTTAGGGTTAGGGTTAGGGGTTAGGGTTAGGGTACGGGTACGGGATAGGGTTAGGGTACGGGTAAGGGTTAGGGTTAGGGTTAGGGTTAGGGGTTAGGGTTAGGGTACGGGTAAGGGTTAGGGTACGGGTTAGGGTTAGGGTT